>NC_083339.1:13334677-13990109 GCF_019175385.1 Lycium barbarum | reverse complement strand
TTAACCTGAGATTTGTTAATAAGGACAGAATGAAATGGACCCCTCTGGCACGTAATCCCTAGTTCTTTTTTCCCGAGTAATCGAGACCTTTGTCCTCTTCATCATTGGACCTCGGGGAATTTCTGCCCCGCCAATAATCATATTGATCACGTGTTGAGGTTCCACTGGTTCAACTTGCTTATTGCTTCCCTGTTTTTGTAATTTCCTTTCGCCCGACCACTTAAGAATTCACTCAAGCGCCCATTCTTTAATAGTCGGGCTACTTCATCCCTTAGTTGTCGACAGTCCTCAGTCCGATAGCCATGAGTACCATCGCATACCACATTCGGATCCCTTTGAGTAGGATCAGACCGAAGCAGCCTTGGCCAGCTCGTGTCCTTAGTATGAGCAATAGCTGAAACGAAACCCGCAGCATCAACATTGAAATTGTACTCGGATAACATCGGGCTCTCACTACTGTTAGATTATCCTCCGGTATCATTCCTAAATTGCAAACCTCGGTTCCCCGAACTGTGATCATTTCGCCTATCATTCCTGACTAAATGATGATTATGACCGCTTCTTCCCCTGTGTGTCCTAAATTTGGACTTTTCTGACTGACCGTATGGATGATACCTATCCTTTGATGACTTCGAGTCTGTTTTGACCACCCTTTTTGGTCTATCTGTATTTTTGCCTCGAGTTGCAAAACCTGGTGGAAGTTCGAGTTGATCATCCACCACTCGAATTTTGGACTCATATCTGTTATGGACATTGGCCCATGTCACCGAATTGTACTCTACCAAGTTCTCCTTCAGTTTGAATGAGGCGGCAGAGCTTCGAGGGTTTAGTCCCTTGGTGAAAGCTTGTGCTGCCTATTCCTACGGAACAACGGCAAAATCATCCGTTCCTTTTGGAATCTCGATACGAACTCTCGTAGTAACTCGTGTTCCTTTTGGGCAATTCTGAATGTATCAGCTGTCCTTGTTTGGACCTTCCGGACTCCAGCATAAGCTTTCATAAAAGTATCTGCAGGCATTTCAAACGAGTTAACAGAATGTTCAGGAATCATAGAATACCATGTCATTGCCCCTTTAGACAATGTCTCGCCGAATTTCTTTAGCAGCACCGACTTAATTTCATTCTTCTCGAGATCATTGCCTTTTATAGCACATGTATAGGAAGACACGTGTTCTTGTGGATCTGTCGTTCTGTCGTATTTAGGAATGTTCGGCATCTTAAACATCTTCGGGATCAACTTCGGGGCCGCGCTCGGAGGGTAACACCTTTGATGCTACAGTTTGGAATCTAGCCCTCTTAAGATTGTCAGGGCCTCAGGGTTCTGGCTCGAGAATTATAAGTTTCCACCTTTTTCTCATTGGTGTAGATCTTTTTTTGCCAATGCTTCAAGAATTTTCAAAACCTCGGATGGACCATTAGAGCCTAGTCCGTTGCCATTGTCAGTAACTTGATCTTCCCCATGGACCGATTCTCCGATTTGGCGCGGTTCCCCCGCACTTGCACCGTTGTTCTTCTTTTGGAGTTGAGCTATAGCCTTTCGTTGTTCCTACACCATATTAAATAGTAAGTTAATTTCTTTTGCCGCATCACCCGGTGTCTTCCGTACAGATGCCTGAGGTGAAATCACGGGGTTATTACTGCTGAACGGATCAATTGGCTGACTGCCGTCAACATTCAGGTCGACAACGTCATTTGAATTGACAGCATTTGGCTCAGTGGGGTGAATGTCATTTGGATCTTGGGGGTAAATTGTTGACTGGTGCCCCATTTTTGTTGTTTTCACCGTGATGACGTGGTTCACCGTTATTGTTCAAGTGAATTGATTGGCTGCTGTTTGACATTTTGAGGTTAACCTGAAATCACAAATGTCAAGAGAACAAATGAAAGAAGGGTTGTAAACAAATAACCACTATTATTCTTAGCCCCTCGGTGGGCGCCAAACTGTTTACCCTTAAAAAGATAACAATTGAATTTATATGTAGTTTAAAGGATATATGGTTTAATCTATTGTTAACGTAACAAAATATGAAGTACGTAATGAAATATAGAATAACAATCAGTTAATAATCAATCATGTATATCAAACAGAGATAGAGATGGTCGGTATCGTGTATTGCTTGAAACTGAGAAATTGGTCTGGTGCAGAGTGTGAATCTATGTGCCCGAGCTAATTTTCTTTATAACTTGAACTGGCGTATGAAAGTTTACAAAGTAGGAGTATGAGAGTAAAATCATATGCCCTCTAAGGAGAGGGTTTACCTCTATTTATAGTACAAGAGTTAAAATCCTAATGCTCCCCAAAAAATATGGCAAAACATACTAATTTCTGCTATTAACGGTGCCACAACAATTGTAGCGTAATGGACGGCGGGATGGGCTGTGAGAAATCTGACTCCTCACGGATTTCTCCCGTTTATGCTAACCGGCGCCACTTCGGCCTAACGGACTAACGACCCCTTGGACTTCGTTTCATCCGAATCACCGAGCCCCAACTAACGTCACATTTTGAAGTCCACGTTCCTATTTTGCTCTGACCTCTCATCGGAGGGTCGTAATATTTTACCCTGGTGTTTACCGTATACACCACCTATTCCATATTTGTTAGTAGAACCCTTGTTTTCACCATCAATATTTAGTCTGAAAAAGCCACCGGTGGATGCCATTTGACATATAAGGGCTGAGAAGGGGCAAGGGGGTTGACATTTGTTGCAAGATAGTAGTATTCACTATTCACAAGCCCTATTGAAGATGTATTTTAAGCTAATAGGAGCATTGGATTTCTCAAAATGGAACTTGTTTCTATGTAGCCAGATGTGCCATAGGCAATAGGTGATGAAGATATAGGAGGGTATTTGACAAGTGGGATGAGTGGGAGTGCTGATGAATTTTTAAAGCCAGGATGAAGGCTCGTTAGTGGAGGATTCCAAATTGGTTATGCCTAGAGATTGGCAAATGCTTGGTGCTTGAGTGCAATAAAACAAGACATGTGCTATTGTTTCAAGAACTTGGAGTGGACATCGAGGGCATGTGGAAGAGGTGGAAATATTGAGTTTATGAAGATAGTCTAGAGTTGACAGTCGATCATGATTGCATTGCCAAATGAAGTGTTCTGGAGGCACCTTTAGCCTCCAAATCCATGAGAAGTGATCTTCAGATAAGATAGTAATTATATTCAAATAACAAATAATTAAAATCATCCGAGGATCTTTGTTATTTGAAGTAAACAACAACAACATACTCAGTGTAGTTTCCACTTGTGGGATTAAACTGGGTATGTTGTTGTTGTTTACATCAAATAACAAAGATCCCGTGATGACTCCTCAAAGTAAAGGGCTTATTATAATAGAGAGATTGAAATTGTCTAAACAAGTGCTAAATTTAGAAAACTAAAATCAAGGTGATATAATATATGATAAAATACTTCAATTTACTAAGAGGTCAGATCAAATATAAAACTAAAGCACTAAGCAACAAAGGATAGAATCCCAACCAAGACCAAATATCAGAGTACCTTAAACTATAATGATGAAATCTCAAACAGTCGAAATTTGAATAACTATAGTTCAAGTACATCTTCCTTTCCTCCTATGACATCCCTCTCTGGTAGCAAGCCAAAACAAAACTCGCAGCTTGGCAAACCAACAATGGCCTGTAAATTAGTTCGGAGAAACAAACCAAAGTAAAAGTTAGTTATCAAGTACAATTACTTTGTCCACAGAAAGAAATGCCTATGATTACCATTTCCAGTTCACTCTATTTCATAAGTTATCATGAAATCCTAATCCAAAATTCAACTCTGTATTTATGGACATAATTTTTACTGTAATGAAAGATTGGAAATTTCCACTTAAGGTAGTTCATGCCACCAAGAGCATAAGGGGTAAACAAGAATCCAAAGATCTTTTGGTTATATTTTTTTTTTTTTTTTGAAAAAGGTAACATCTCTTTCGATTATCATATTCAATCATCTTTATATTTCTATCCGGACAAGGGCCTGCAACAGTATCAAGCACCATGAAGAACGTGCAGTGTTTGGAGTTCAAGTAAGAAGAAAAAAGATTTGTAAATAGTGTGTTTGAAGTTCAAGTAAGAAGAACAAAGATTTTAATATTTGTAAAGAATCATGACTTTCGGGAAGAAGTTATTTTAGGGTGGAAAATATTTTCCAAGGGGAAAAAATAGTCCCAATTCAAGGTTAATAGTAGACAATAGTTTCAGAAGTCATACCATACGCACCCAGGGTAAAGCATATTATGTTTGAGCTTCTCCCAAAGTCCGTCATATCATTAGTGTTTGCACATAGTCCCAATAGAAAACTTATTAGCAAGTCAATCATCTCAAAATAGCAAAACCCACTAAGATTGAGAAACTAATAGACCAATATCCATTGAAACGAAAAAAATAAAATAAAAACTCATTTTAGAAAAACTATTCCACCTAAAACACACTCGGAAATGAAAATGAAAAAAGGAAGAGACAAATTGTAAACTTCATTAGATGTTTAATTACCTCTTCTTTAGGTCGGCAACAATAGGTCTTTTTATAATCACCAGAGTTACATATACCAGCAGGGATTTGGAAAGTCTCGATAGTAGTACCAAGAGTGAGATTTAGTAATTTGACAGTCATCCAATATGCATAGTACATTGCCACGGAATAACTCACTTTCTCAATCTTCAAAACCTTATACTTGAAAACCTGCAAGGAGAGTCATAATTAGTTGAAAATAAAGGAAGGATAATTGGGGAATAATCACATAAAGGAAATTAAGGTGCATATATAATTGCACTCTTTCTCGTTATATTCCTGGATAACACGGTTAGCCAGTTCCATCAGCAACTCAGCCTCGCCATTGAAATCCTCAATTGGTGGTAATGGTCCAAATGAACCACACAAATCCGGACCAGGATAGTCATCAATGTCAAAATACTGTCAAAGAATCCAACACTAAAGTGAGTGATGAAAACAATCCATATCATAGGGTGAATCTATAAAAATTAAATTCAACTAAAATACTTGTCATAAGAGCCAATTAGTTTAAAACGAAAAGGGGCTAAACACAACACATATTTTATGCCAAACAAGAACAACTCCTAGGCAGACACATATAACATCTTAGGGAACACCCCGAGAAACAGACAATTCATAGAATTAGTGAAACAGGTCACAATGGAGCTTTGATAAGAAATTAGACCTAACGACATGATATTATTATTATAATTTGATAACAACAATTAGAAGTGGAAATTTAGCAATATGAAAAAAAAAACTTTACATGTGTTTGGCGACACTGGCGGGAGTATGTAAGCCAAATCGGGGAAATTTTTGGGGTATACTCCTCCAAAGGGATTTGTGGAGGGCAATTTCTGCATTGTGTGTCGCACTTGCAGAAGGGGATTAGATACAACCCAATGAGTCATCTTCCTTCTGCTGCAAGTTTTTCTCTGTCTTTTAGCGTCTTAGGCCTCTTCTCCTCGTCTAAGTACTCGCTTTCCCACTCCTCCACTAATGGTACCAGACCATTTTCTATTTCCGACAACTAATTTTTTATTTCCCACTTGTCATATCCTTCTCCATCAATAAATGCTTTTAGCCTCTTTTCTCGCATGAGTACACTATTCCTCAATTCTCATTTCCTGTATCCAAAGGTGCTGCTCTTTTCCTCTTCTCCTTGTATAATTTTTGTAGCCACTGCTTCTTCTCTGCCAATGCCAAACCAAATTCCTTTATCCACTTCTCAGATACAACATCGAACAGGTATATCAGGATTAGGGTGTGACAGGTTCCCCATCAAGAAGTGCTTTTAGTCTCGTCTCCACGTATGAGTACTGTTTCTCCCACTCCTCCACCTTCGGTACAAAATAATATTGTGCTTCCCACGACCAATTTTTTAATTCCCACCTGTCATATCCTTCTTCATGAAGTAATTTTAGCCTCTTCTCCTCGTTCGTACACATTTTCCCAATCCTCAGCTAATGGTACCAAACCATTTTATAGTTCCCAAAACCGATTTTTTCTTTCCCAATGCTCTTATCCTTCCTCATGAAGCGATTTTAGCCTCTTCTTCTCGTTTGAGTACTCTTTTTCTCATTCCTCCACTAACGGCACCAAACCATTTTCTATTTCCCACAACCACTTCTTCATTTCTCACTTGTCATATCCTTGTGCATTAACAAGTGCTTTTAGCCTCTTTTCTTCGTATGAGTACACTTATTCCCAATTCTTATTTCCTACATCCATTGGTTTTTTCCACTTTTTCTCCTTGTATAAATTTTTTAGCCATTGCTTCTCCTCTTCCAGTGCCAAACCATGTTATTTTTCCCACTTACGACATACAACATTGAATACGTCTTTTTGTATCTTCTCCTCTTATGAGTACTCTTTTTCTTTCTCGTATCCTTCTCCATCATCAAGAAGTGATTTTAGCCTCGTATGAATACTCTTTTTCCCACTCCGAGAATGGTACCAAATGTTACACCCGTACCTCAGAGAAGCACTGGTTAAATTTGAATGTAAGTATGTCGAGCTATGGCTAGGTAAAACAACTTTGAATTGTGAGGAACGAAGCATTATTAAGTATATTGTTTAAGTAAAGGATGAATTATGATCTTGTAAGTCATAACCGGGAAGGACAACCTTGGAACCAAAGGACATGATCATTATCAAGTATGATTAATCATAAATATCATGTATGGAGAGTTTCGGAAGATTCCAGGATCAAACAAATCAAAGAAAATAAGTTTGATGAAAATTTGGAAAAAGTTGGCAGGATTTTGGGCAGATTTTTAGTCAACTTTGGAGGGATATATCTCCTAATATATTAGGAGTTTTAAGGTGTTTCAAAATTTTAAAGTTCGTCGAGTCTAGGTTCCAATGCAACAAACCGCTCGTCGATAGGACATCGGAGTAGAGAATTATGGACGTTAAAAATCAGCTGCCAGAGCAGAAACAACGCTGCTACAGTGATGCTACAGTATTGCCGACTTTTATCCACTATAAAAGGGTTAAAAACACATTTTTCTCCATCATAATTTTCTAAAACATTCCAGAAAATTCAGCAAGTAAGAGAGCTCAAATATCACATAAAAGTGAGGATTTTGAGTAAATTTCAAGTTACAGAGTATTAATCGAGGACCGGACAACGTGTAGTCGCGATTATAATTTCGTTTTGTGTTGGAGTTGGCTTGGAAACAAAATAAATATTGAAGATCTTGCTACTTTAGTAAATATAAGGTATGCATCATTGAATCTCTCTCTTTATTAACGTTGATTTAGGAATATTTACGAGAATAAAAGTTATAGTTTGTTGTGTTGATGTTGTTGGCTTATGAATTGAGGTTTGAAGAGAGTTTTGGATGAAAATATACATATTTATCTTGTAGAATATTGAGGATATTTTTGGTATTGTTTTGGAGTTGTTTTGGTATTTGGAGGAAGTAGATGATATAGGGGAGATGCTGCCCAAAGTTTCGTAGCCCAAATTGGTCTTCAATAATTAGTGCTTACAAGTTGATGGAAATATGATGAAAGTATGATTAAAGATGTATTTCTCGATATATAGGTTTGGGTGAAGGGCAAGCACCGGTATAAGGAATTCTTGAAGTGGTGGCTTGGCGGATAAGGTATGTAAGGTGTTCGTTTCCCTCTTTCTTTGGCACGAATCCAACTAGAATATAAACACGAGCGTTCCATAACAAATCTACTCCATTCCCATGTTTTGTATTTCACTTCACTACCCTGTTCGATTTCCTGCTTTCATGTCTAATAGTCCCTTAGGATAATGAATCTATCGTAACATTAGAATTCGTTAGGCTCCTTATAGAATGCCCGACTATACCATGCTCCTCCAGCCGTAAAAGGGTGCATTACATTTATTCATACATATGTACCATTATTGGTCTGGTCCGGAAAAGAAAAAAAACTGTGCAGGATTCCGCTTTCCTTCCGCATCGCGGAAGGAAAGCGCAATGTCCTGAAGCCTTCTGTGCAGGACTCCGCTTTTCTTCCGCGATGCGGACGAAAAGCGGGAAGTTCTGAGGCCTTCCGCTTTCCTTCCGCGATGCAGACGGAAAGCGCAATGCCCTGAGGCTCTCTGCGCAGAACTCTGTTTTTCCTTCCGCAGCAATGTTCTGAGGCTGATTTTGATTGAGAAATCAAGGATCCGATTCTTGGCCTTTTGAGTAACATAAGATCATAACCTCCGAATGAATTATGGAGCTCGTATCGAATTCAAGGGAGTAATCGATGATGATAAACCAAATAATGCTTTATGAATCCTTAAAATAGCAAGGTTTTACGACTTGAAATACGAAGCATGGGAATAGAGTGGATTTGTCTTTGAACGTTTGTGTTTCTATTCTCGTATATTCGTCTTGTTTCCTTTATAATCGCATCTCTATCCCAAGTCCACCGTCGTATGCCATCACTATCTACCCTTGGCCAACCTTATTAATTTATTAACCTTCCGCTTATAGTTGCCAATCACATAACCGCACTTTCTCGTACTCGTTAACTTCCTTCCCATATCAATATCTCTTTGTTATCACTTACTAACCAATCTAATCTATAAATCGTAATACTGTATTTGAGTTCCTGATGTCAACTTTCTTTACGTTTCCAATAGTTCCCATAATTGTTCCTTCAATCATAACTTACCAAAAGGCTGATGGTCACGGTTTCCCTTAACTCTTTCTCTATAAACATGCAAACAATCCAGTTTGCAAAAAAAATTTCGACAGATTTCCCTCTATAATTCTTACTACCTCATTCCTGCACACAACCCAGAAAACATTTCCAATGCCTCATAGAGCGATCACAAATACCCATAATATCTTGCTCAAGTTCTTATATCAACATCTATCTAGATCAATCAAACAGGAAACATGCCTTTCGAATGAACAACTTCAAGTCGAAGCAATTTCCTCGTAGCGACATAATCAACTGCTTATCCATGATCAAAGCATTCGGTTAAAATTCGGGATGTCATATCCTATGATTTAGCTCTATGGCACAATCCAAGATAAGAAAGAAGGTCAATGGTTCCTAAATGCCCTACAACCTCTCGTTTATAAGTGTGGCGCGCTTCACACCCATAAACAAGACTCTACTGGACACGACTTTGCAGACAACCCCTAGGACGAACTGCTCTGATACCAACTTGTCACACCCCAATCCTAATAGGGCATGATGGGCACTCGACCCTTACTTAGGGCCGAGCGAACCCGCTGGTTCTCGTTATACTCATAATCTCACAGGACTCTTAAGTCATGAAATGAAACGCATAATGGAAGCTTTTCGAACATATTTTTTTCGTCTTTCTTGAATCAAATAAAATCTGTAATCGTATGAATCTGTAAAGTAATGCATAATGATACATCGGCTTAAATAGCCGCTTACAAGACTGGCATACTGTATACATGACTCTGTCTGCAAAGTCTCTAACATAAATCAATATACCATAACACACATACTCTGACTCGGCAACACTCCGGAAAGAAATGGAGTTCGCCAATCCCGCTAGAACATTTTCTAGCAATATCCTCTACTCATCTGTACACACCTGCGTGGCATGAAACGTAGCGCCCACAAGAAAGGGCGTCAGTACGAATAATGTACTGATTATGTAAGGCATGAGTAACAACATAACATAGATATGAAAAGTAACAAGGAATAAGAAAGATAACCTGTACATCTGAATGCCTCGTTGGGCGGATGTCATGCATGCTTAACCTTTTTTTAAAAAATATTTCTATACATATACATAGTAACATGCCCGGCCATTAAGGCGCGGTGTCATATATAATATCATGCCCGGCCATCAAGGCTCGGTGTTATCATTATTAGCCTGCGTCCAGGCCTCCCGTGTCTAGGGCAATATCATAACATGCCCACTGCAGTGGTGTGCACATCTACGTGCCTGCCCGGCCGACTATAGCGCGGCGCGGTTGTTATATCCCGTATTTTTGAACGTCAGATTATTTGCTGAGGTGGGGCCCACACATCGAGATTTTTTTGGGACATCTGAAAAGTCATATGAATCACATATGTGAAGTTAAACACAACTCAAGAAGGACCCTTGGGCCAAATCAAAGTGGAAGTCCTCCAAACGAATATTTTTAAGAAAACGTTTTCGGGTGATCTGACTTCTAGGGGCAAAAACGGTATTATAAGTTTGGAATTTGGAAAATACCAAGAAATAGAAGTTGTAGATAATTGAATTATCGTTCCAACCATAGGTCGTGGGTTCCCAGGTGACATCGGTACAAGGAGATATGAACGTTTTAAGGTCGAAAGGTCAGTGGGCTAGGCCCAACTCGGGATCAACCGAGTTGGCCCAAAAAAATAAAAAACGAATTAAGGCCCAAAGGAGAGGGGTGGCCGGCCATCTTATGGCCCAAGCCCACAAAATTAATAAATTTCCCATGTGATAATTAATATAAAGGATCATTAAATTGTCTTGAAACATTTAGAAGTTTCAAGACAATTGAGAAAGAGAGAAACAAGAGAAAGAAGAGCAAGAATAAGAAGGCCATTTTCGGCCAAGCTCTAGACCAAAAAAAAAAAAAAAATTTTTTTTTTTTCAAAAATCATTTTCTACCAATTAAAGGGTCCTTTACAACTTGGTGTAATTATTTTGGAAGGAAGAACACTTGTTTCTTCAAGTTGACAACTTGGTCAAGTGAAGAAGATTGTAGAAAAAGGTAAGAATTAATCCCTTTTTATTATGTTATGAAGGTTGGTTTATGTTGTAGTATGTAGAAATGAGTAGAATTTATGGAAATATGGAAGTTTACAAAGTGGGTGTGCATATATGTAAGTGGACATATATGTATATTGTTGTATAACTAATATGAGTTGAATTTTATGTTGTATTCTAGTTGTGGTTATGGTGAAATTTATATTGGAAATGGAAGAAAATGGTTCAAGTTGGCATGGAAAATTATTGGGAATAGTTATAGGAAATTATATGATTTTAATGAAGTTTTTATGTAATTATAGAAGTGGAGTTTTAAATGTGAATTATTATGTTAGTTGGTGAATTTGGAAGGATAATAGTCCATATTGGCATGAAAGATTGGTTGTTAAGTGGTTATGAGAAGTTTTGTGATTTTATGGTAGATTTATGTAATTATGAAAATGAAATTATTAAGGTGCAAATTATGATTATGGTTGATGAAATTGGAAGATGGAAATATGTTATGAATATGTAGATTGAAGATTTGAAGTTTTGGATGGATTATGGTTTTGGTGGAAAGTTTGTATATCTTGTGAATATTTGGTAGAAATGATATGAAATGCTTCCGAATTATATTGTAATGATCTTGATTAGTAATGAATGTAAAAGCATTGAGATTGGTTTGGAAATGCGAAGTTGGAATGAAAACTATTGCATTATGTTGGAAAGAAGACTAGTTGTGTTATATTGTGTTTTGTAGTCATGGTTGTTGTCATTGTGTTGATAGTTTGGCCGGGTAGAATTCCCGGATTGATATTGATTAAAAAATTGGCTAAGTTGAATTTTGGGGATGGTGTATTTATAGGGGAGATGCTGCCCAAATTTTTGTAGACAAGTATTGGTTAAGATTGAAATCTTAAAGCTTTACAATTAACATTTGGTAATTGTGACCAAATTGTAGATTTTGGCGAACTTGAAACTTGATTTTGGAGACGTGTATGAATCGGAAAAGGTATGTAAGGATTCACCCTTCCTTCTATGGCATGTCTTAAACGTAATAAGTTGGATACGAGCCTCGGGGACAACTCTATTCTCCGAAATCCGCACCCAAAGTTTCCCCTTTTTCATTCAGTAGAATTGAATTAAATATTGTATGAAATGTTGAAAAATTGCCTAAACATCTAGAACTTGCACAAATAGGACCCGACTACCTTAAAACTCTCACAAGTGACGTCATGAAATGTAACGTATGTAAATCGTGTACGCCACCTCATTTGACCCGAGGTGAGCCCGTTATTCCCGGATTTTCTTATTTGTTTCGTTTATCGAACGATAAGTATATGTACATGTACATGGGGAAGATTGGGAAAGAGAAGGCGCTATAGACGCATAGCCACCTGATCAGTTGGAGTATGGTACATGATATCGTCCCGGACGCGGGATGCCCGGACGCGGGATATATGGTTAAATGGATCGGAGCCGGCGCCTCGGCAATATGATATGTTCTATGTTATATATATATGAAAAGAAATGTTTTCCAAGAAAGCAAAGTATTATATGTATATGGATCGGGCTGCACGTGCCGCAGCAATACGTTATAGTATATGCACATATGGATCGGGCTGCACGTTCCGCAGCGCTAAGCATGCATGGTATCCGCCAACGTGCACTTATATGTACAGGTTGTGTTTCTACTTCATGACATGCGCTATATCTCTTTTATGTTATTATTCATGCCTTACATACTCGGTACATTACTCGTACTGACGTCCCTTCTTGTGGACGCTGCGTTTCATGCCGCGCAGGTCAACAGGTAGACAGATTTGACTCTTAGAAGCTCCATCAGCAGTACTGTGGCAGCGCTCCAGTTGTTCCGGAGCCTCAGTTTCTTGGTACTACTTTTGTGTACATATTCGGGCACGGTAGAACCGGTCCTTCTTGTATATGTAGATGTACTTTGTTTAGAGGCTCGTAGATAGATATGTACAGTCAGATGTTTTGTACTTTTGTGGTCCTCGTCGTTGTGTAATGTGCTAGCAAAGTTTATAAGTCCATGTCTACAATTATGCCATTAATGTTAGCGTTAAGCAACAGAAAAAAAAAAGATACGGTATAGTCTATACGGCCCACCTAGTAGTAAAAGTACGATACGAGATAAGGGGTGCTCGGTACAAGTATCGGGTACCCGTCGCGGCCCCTAGTTGGGTCGTGACAGAAGTGGTATCAGAGCAGTTCGTCCTAGGGGTTTGTCTACGAGCCGTGTCCAGTAGAGTCCTGTTTATGGGTGTGTAGCGCGCCACACTTATAAACAAGAGGCTACAGGGCATTTAGGAAAAATGACCGTCTTTCATCTTAAGAAATCGTGCGATAGAGCCAAGTTAAGGATGTAACTATCTAAATTTTTTCTGTTTAATTTTCAGCAATGCCTTTGAGAAAGAAGAAGAAAGTCAGCACAATACTAGGCGCTGCGGGAGAAGGCACCAGCCGAGAGCCCCCGGTTGAACTTGGACATAGTGAGTCTCAGAGTGTCACTCCCTCGCATGCTACCGCTATCCCTCCAGTAGCAGAAGAGCATGAAGAGGTCTCCACTCCAGCTCCAGTGCATCCAGTCCCTCCACCGGTTGCTTCGGGTCAACAAGTGACCGAGGCCATCCATTTACTGACACAGTTGGTTGCCGCCCAGGCACAACGGCAGAATGTGAGTTCAAGTGATCAGTCAGCTAGTACTAGAGCTCGTGACTTTATCACTCTGAAGCCTCCGGAGTTTTATGGATCGAAACCAGAGGAAGACCCGCAAAATTTTATAGATGAGATGCTGAGGACACTGAGGATCATACATGCTTCAGATACAGAGTCAGTGGAATTTGCTTCATACAGGTTGCGGGATGTAGCAGTTCAGTGGTATAATAACTGGATATCTTCGAGGGGAGCAAATTCGCCTCCCCCGGTTTGGCAGGAGTTCACTGAAGCATTCCTGCGACATTACTTACCACCGGAGGTCCGACGGGCTCGAGCCGATATGTTCTTGAATCTCAAGCAGGGAAATATGAGTGTCAGGGAGTATAGTCTTCGTTTTAATTCTTTAGCCAGGTATGCCCCAGCCATGATAGCTAATAGGGGAGATCACGTACACCGGTTTGTGAGTGGATTGGGGCCACATTTAATTAAGGAGTGTCTGACAGCTTCCCTCCAGGATGGAATGACTATTGCTCGTATCCAGGCCCATGCCCAAAACCTGGAGGAACAGTATCAGTTACGGAGAGAGGAGCGCTATTCGGATAGGGGTTCCAGAAAAAGGGGCAGATCTTCCGGGACTAGAAGCGAGTATAGAGGGGGACAGGCACAGGAGCAATCTAGGTATTCAGGCCAATCAGCGGCCAGTGCACCTCCTCGATTTGTGGATAAGGGATTTGATCGTTCTACTTATTCAGGAGCAGATCAGGGTACTAGAGCTTCAGGATCCCAGTATAGAGTTGATTCTACCAGGGTGATGCCACCCCCGCCACGGTGTCCTCAGTGTGGTAGGCCACACTCTGGAGAGTGTCGCGCAGGTACACGTGCTTGTTATACTTGTGGGCGGGTTGGCCATTTGATGCGTGATTGCCCACTGAGGAATGAGGGAGACCAAACCCAGCCCGCCGGATCCGCAATTGGTTCATCACCGTCCGTGCGCCCTCCTGGACAGGCTTCCCAGGCCCCAGCAGGTCGTGGTCGAGGTAGAGGAGGGGCACCCGGTTCAGCCGGTCCTCCGCACCGCCTATATGCATTGACAGGACGGCAGGACCCTGAACCTTCCGCAGACGCGGCCACAGGTACACTTTTGGCATTTTCTATGATATGTGTGTGTTAATTGATCTGGAATCTACTTTATCATACACCGTCCCTTGTGTTGCTGAAAATTTCACAAATGTAGGAATAAGAGACGAATGTAAAAAAAAAAAAAAAAAAAAAAAAAAATCAGGCAACCTAAGTCCCTAAAATGGATATCTTAAGCGACGCGTGAGATAATTACAAAGGAGACCTCCCCGAAGTATTATAATACACTATGAGGCCAGTTTAACATTCGAGGACGAATGTTCTAAAGGGGGGGAGGATGTTATATCCCGTATTTTTGAACGTCAGATTATTTGTTGAGGTGGGGCCCACACATCGAGATTTTTTTGGGACATCTGAAAGTCATATGAATCACATATGTGAAGTTAAACACAACTCAAGAAGGACCCTTGGGCCAAATCAAAGTGGAAGTCCTCCAAACGAATATTTTTAAGAAAACGTTTTCGGGTGATCTGACTTCTAGGGGCAAAAACGGTATTATAAGTTTGGAATTTGGAAAATACCAAGAAATAGAAGTTGTACATAATTGAATTATCTTTCCAACCATAGGTTGTGGGTTCCCAGGTGACATCGGTACAAGGAGATATGGACGTTTTAAGGTCGAAAGGTCAGTGGGCTAGGCCCAACTCGGGATCAACCGAGTTGGCCCAAAAAAATAAAAAACGAATTAAGGCCCAAAGGAGAGGGGTGGCCGGCCATCTTATGGCCCAAGCCCACAAAATTAATAAATTTCCCATGTGATAATTAATATAAAGGATCATTAAATTGTCTTGAAACATTTAGAAGTTTCAAGACAATTGAGAAAGAGAGAAACAAGAGAAAGAAGAGCAAGAATAAGAAGACCATTTTCGGCCAAGCTCTAGACCAAAAAAAAAAAAAAATTTTTTTTTTTCAAAAATCATTTTCTACCAATTAAAGGGTCCTTTACAACTTGGTGTAATTATTTTGGAAGGAAGAACACTTGTTTCTTCAAGTTGACAACTTGGTCAAGTGAAGAAGATTGTAGAAAAAGGTAAGAATTAATCCCTTTTTATTATGTTATGAAGGTTGGTTTATGTTGTAGTATGTAGAAATGAGTAGAATTTATGGAAATATGGAAGTTTACAAAGTGGGTGTGCATATATGTAAGTGGACATATATGTATATTGTTGTATAACTAATATGAGTTGAATTTTATGTTGTATTCTAGTTGTGGTTATGGTGAAATTTATATTGGAAATGGAAGAAAATGGTTCAAGTTGGCATGGAAAATTATTGGGAATAGTTATAGGAAATTATATGATTTTAATGAAGTTTTTATGTAATTATAGAAGTGGAGTTTTAAATGTGAATTATTATGTTAGTTGGTGAATTTGGAAGGATAATAGTCCATATTGGCATGAAAGATTGGTTGTTAAGTGGTTATGAGAAGTTTTGTGATTTTATGGTAGATTTATGTAATTATGAAAATGAAATTATTAAGGTGCAAATTATGATTATGGTTGATGAAATTGGAAGATGGAAATATGTTATGAATATGTAGATTGAAGATTTGAAGTTTTGGATGGATTATGGTTTTGGTGGAAAGTTTGTATATCTTGTGAATATTTGGTAGAAATGATATGAAATGCTTCCGAATTATATTGTAATGATCTTGATTAGTAATGAATGTAAAAGCATTGAGATTGGTTTGGAAATGTGAAGTTGGAATGAAAACTATTGCATTATGTTGGAAAGAAGACTAGTTGTGTTATATTGTGTTTTGTAGTCATGGTTGTTGTCATTGTGTTGATAGTTTGGCCGGGTTGAATTCCCGGATTGATATTGATTAAAAAATTGGCTAAGTTGAATTTTGGGGATGGTGTATTTATAGGGGAGATGCTGCCCAAATTTTTGTAGACAAGTATTGGTTAAGATTGAAATCTTAAAGCTTTACAATTAACATTTGGTAATTGTGACCAAATTGTAGATTTTGGCGAACTTGAAACTTGATTTTGGAGACGTGTATGAATCGGAAAAGGTATGTAAGGATTCACCCTTCCTTCTATGGCATGTCTTAAACGTAATAAGTTGGATACGAGCCTCGGGGACAACTCTATTCTCCGAAATCCGCACCCAAAGTTTCCCCTTTTTCATTCAGTAGAATTGAATTAAATATTGTATGAAATGTTGAAAAATTGCCTAAACATCTAGAACTTGCACAAATAGGACCCGACTACCTTAAAACTCTCACAAGTGACGTCATGAAATGTAACGTATGTAAATCGTGTACGCCACCTCATTTGACCCGAGGTGGGCCCGTTATTCCCAGATTTTCTTATTTGTTTCGTTTATCGAACGATAAGTATATGTACATGTATATGGGGAAGATTGGGAAAGAGAAGGCGCTATAGACGCATAGCCACCTGATCAGTTGGAGTATGGTATATGATATCGTCCCGGACGCGGGATGCCCGGACGCGGGATATATGGTTAAATGGATCGGAGCCGACGCCTCGGCAATATGATATGTTCTATGTTATATATATATGAAAAGAAATGTTTTCCAAGAAAGCAAAGTATTATATGTATATGGATCGGGCTGCACGTGCCGCAGCAACACGTTATAGTATATGCATATATGGATCGGGCTGCACGTTCCGCAGCGCTAAGCATGCATGGTATCCGCCAACGTGCACTTATATGTACAGGTTGTGTTTCTACTTCATGACATGCGCTATATCTCTTTTATGTTATTATTCATGCCTTACATACTCGGTACATTACTCGTACTGACGTCCCTTCTTGTGGACGCTGCGTTTCATGCCGCGCAGGTCAACAGGTAGACAGATTTGACTCTTAGAAGCTCCATCAGCAGTACTGTGGCAGCGCTCCAGTTGTTCCGGAGCCTCAGTTTCTTGGTACTACTTTTGTGTACATATTCGGGCACGGTAGAACCGGTCCTTCTTGTATATGTAGATGTACTTTGTTTAGAGGCTCGTAGACAGATATGTACAGTCAGATGTTTTGTACTTTTGTGGTCCTCGTCGTTGTGTAATGTGCTAGCAAAGTTTATAAGTCCATGTCTACAATTATGCCATTAATGTTAGCGTTAAGCAACAGAAAAAAAAAAGATACGGTATAGTCTATACGGCCCACCTAGTAGTAAAAGTACGATACGAGATAAGGGGTGCTCGGTACAAGTATCGGGTACCCGTCGCGGCCCCTAGTTGGGTCGTGACAGCGGTGTGAGAAAATACATACATATATATATATATATATATGTATATATATATATATATATATATATATAAAGCATGCATAAGAGCCCAATCAATAGCCACAACTGTATCGGAGTGACGTAAGGTCGGTAGCCTCCGATTATATTATGGAATAATCATCGTCGCTTTGTCTCACCTTGAAGGAACAATTATTATAAGGTGAGACTATCAATGAAGAATAGCATTAAGAGATAACATAGAATAGGATCGTAAATCTCATACGGCATCAAGCCATGTATTTTATTTTGGAATCTTAAAAGAAATTAGTCATCATCCATGAATGAATTGAGAAATCAGTAAATAACTCAACATTTTTATATCGTTGTTGGAATCATAAACTTAGAACCTTTAAGCATGGAGTCATTCTCATCATAGTCATCATAATGATATTCTCACTTTTGACATCATCGTTGTCATTGAAAAACATATCCTTCGTCGTTATCATAAGAACTCACATAATCACAACCTTTGGTTTTGGAAAATAGGGGCACCTTGGAAAACAATTATGGAATATCAAGAAGGAAATTATGCTTTGGAATCTGGGACATTTAGCTTTTGATGACAAGGAAAAATACGAAAACATTTATGAAATCATAACCTAAAGATCATGCCTTTGAAAGAAAGGGGCGAGCCTTAACATAACTGGAAGATGATTCTCGACTTCCAACTTACTTCCCGTCTTGCAACTCTCTTAAGAATTATTCGTAGCCTCGTAATCTACATATATAACCATTCATAATATCATTAGGATCATCGTCATACGCTCGTCTTAAACACTTAATGAAAGTCCTTTTAGATTCTGTCGAAATTCGGGCAGCATTTCCCCTGTTTATGTGCCTAGCCCAAAATTCCAATTCAACAACCAACAACATCGACAACATCATTTCCAACACCAAGATATGTCATACAACAGCCCACACACTGTTGTCCAAATTTCACAACCAACCAACTTGGGGTACGACTAATTAATAACTTTATTTCTGTAAAGAAGCCGAAATTAATACTAACAACATCAATATCAACATCCTTAACATTCTACAAGATGAACATATACATATCTTATCCAAAATTCTCTTCAAGCCTCGATCCATAATTCAACAACATCAACACAACAAACTATAATTCTATTCTTGCAATTATTCCTTAATCAAACTTGATAAAGAGAGAGATTTGAAGATTCATACCTTGTTTTTATGAAAGTAGCAAAATCTTCAACATTTTCTTGTTCTCATGCTCCTCTAACTCCAAACGAAATTATATTCGTGACTATGCGTTGCCCGGACTTCGATTAGTACTTCGTAGCTTGAAATTTTGCTCAAAATCTCCACTTTTATGTGAGATTAAGAGCCTTTTTTAATGGCTGAATTTTCTGGAACATTGTAGCATTTTTGATGATGAAAATGGGGGTTTTTATCCCTTTTATAGTGGGTGGGCCGACGTACTGTAGCTACAGTACTGTAGCAGTCTTGTTTCTGCGTTGACAGCTTAGTTTGTAACGTCTATAATTCTCTACTCTGATGTCCTATCAATGAGAGGTTTGTTGCATTAGAACCTAGACTCGACGGACTTCATTTTTTACTTTTGAAACACCTTAAAACTCCATATATACTGGGAGATATGAGCCTCCAAAGTTGACTAAAAATCCTTCCAGCATTTCTCAAATTTTCGTCGAATTTATTTTCTTATTATACTAATAATGACCATGTTCTCGTATTTCAAAATACTCTTTCCCGATTACGACTTACGAGATCGTAATTCACCCTTTTTCTTCGTTTTTACGTACTCTCCGTGGCTTGTGCTTTTCAAAACATCATGGGACGTCTCCGACACTCCATTACTATGGTGAGGTAAATGTCATACTCATGCTCTGAAAACGCGGGGTATAACAGAACCTATAACCATAAATGTGAAGAAATTGGAGAGAAATGGTGGATTTTGCCTAAAGTATATATATGATAATTGTTGCTTGCGATATTGTGAGTTATGTTGTAGATGTTTGGGAGTTGATATGAAATACGGGAAAAGTAGTATAAACAAAGGAAGTGCTGCCCGATTTTCTCTAGAATTAGTAGTGCGTTCTTATGGTTGATTGACTAATGTTAGTACGAATCCTCTTTTGAAGGTAGAGACACGACATTGAAGAAGAATAAGCGAACGCTAGATTGCTTAAACGAGAAAGGTATGTGAGGCTTAACTCTTCTTTCAAAAGGCATGAATCGAATCCTTCAAGTTTTCCACAATCCTCCTATAAGATGAAGCTTATGAGTCCTTCTATATATTGAATCAACTACGAACATGATGATGATGATAATGAGCTAGAGTATAGAGATTCGAGAAACTGTGACACGATGTTCCTACAATGCTAATGATGCTAATATTGTTAACACTCGCCTTATGTTTTACTTCCTTCAAGGCGAGGCACGATACTCATAAAGGTCCATAATACACTCGGGGGTTCACGACCTTACGTCACCCCGACATAGTGTGGTTGCCCTTAAGGCTTAATGTATGTTCTTAATATTAATGTATGAGATGTCTAAAGGATGATTAACAATGCTAGTTGTAATATGATGACGATGTGAAATAGTGACATGTTATGATTGATTCTGTGATGACATGATTCCACTGCGCCTATTTGGCCGGGCATGTCACCGCGATTGCGGGCTGCGTATGATTCCACCGTGCCTATATGGCCGGGCATGTCACCGCTAATGTGGGCTGCGATGTTACACCGAGCCTAGAGGGCCGGGCATGATCACCACTAGTGGGCAGCATATGTGGGTTACCCGGACGCGGGTGACGATACAGATTATGATGTGATGATGTATATGATGATGTACGCGATGATGTATGAGATGAGATATCATGTATACTATGATTGTATAAAATGTGATATAAGTAAGTAATACATTTGCCTATGACACTTGTGCAGGTTATGTCCTTGTCCCATGACGCATGATCTTTCCATTATGTTTGTTTATTTCATTCCTGCCTTACATACTCAGTACAATATTCGTACTGACGTCCTTTTTCTTTGGACGCTGTGTTCATGCCCACAGGTAGACAGGGAGGAGACCTTGCTCCGGATTCCTAGAGGCCGTTTGCTGACTGAAGGCACTCCATTGTCCCGGAGGTGCCTACGATGATTCTTTTGTGTACAATTGTAGATGTCATCTCTTAGAGGCTCGTAGATACTCAATGTGGGTCATGTGGTTTCACGACGTGGATTTTGTGTAAATATATCGATATATGTTGTTGTATAAAAGCATGATGTTTTTGAAATAGAAAGCAGTTTCTTTGTAAAATAAGCATAAAATTGATAAATGGTTGTGGAATGAGTCTAAGAAGTAATAGTACGAGCGGTGCTCGGTGGTTAGTCCCGAGTACCCGTCGCGGCCCTAGCTGGGTCGTGACACTCTCTCTCTCTCGTCTTGTTATAAGGAGTTGAAAACCTCCCTTTTGTTAGGATTTTATTTCTAGAAGAAGTTGTCATTGAGGAGGCCAAGCTTAAGCCTTTTCACTTAAACAATATTTTGGATATTAATTCTAAGTTTGCATTTGCATGTCTCTTACTTGTGCTCTTTGATCAAGAGGTAACTATAATAGATCTCTTTTGGACTTTAAAGAAGTTATTTCAATATTGTCGCCACATTAAAGTTTTATGTTGTATGTACACTTTGCTTGTCCTCTTGCGTTGGTTTGGCAGGGTGGTTTTAACTTTAAAATAAGTTGGGGACGTTGTTTGCCTAAACAAGTTGAAATGGATTTTGAGCATCTTTATTGTATTGGCTCTTCTCTCTCTTTAAACTTGGCTGTCGTGGAGTGAGGACCAAGAAACAATAATTAACAAGCATAGAAAAGGCTGTGCCTTTTGGGTGCAACATGAAGGAGTTTTGGGGTGGTGTTGGGTGGGTGTGTGGAGCTAGTAATACAGAATGAAGAGACTGTGATTTTAAGCCTCATTCTCACATTCAACTTACAAGTATGCTTTCCTCTTTCCCAGGTATTGGCTGCACTAAGAATGGAGTACTTTGAGAGCATACTTCCTGATATAATTTGGAATTGTTCTCATCGAAAGGCATCAGTTCGTAATGGGCACTTGGCATTCTTCAGGGTATGCACTTGCATTTTTTCAAGTTTGTGTTCAGAAAGATGGAAAACTTCTACTTCTGCATATATTCTTATATGAATTATTTGGCTACTCGTAGTATCTGCCAAGATCTTTTGGAATTTGCAGCAAGTTCTGCCAGTGATCTTGGATGGTAAATATCTGTCTCACACACACGCACGCTCACACAAAGATAAACAAAATTAGCATTCGTTCTTTCTAGTTGACAGAATATGTACTGGTGGAGCACTATGCAATTACATAAAAACAAGAGAAACAAGAGAATTTGATAAGAGTAATATATAGTTATAAGCTTCTACTAATTGCCTCCTTTGTTATCTTTCATATCTAGTTTTAAGCTAGTCTTCTGAGTTTACTTTTGGGTTCCCGTTAATGGTTGTAAATAATATGCACGTGCATACAACGTGAAACATCTATACAGAGAGAACATGTTTGGGTGAAGAATCAGTTTCGGTGTTGCAGGATCTTGACCAAGAGGATTCCCAGGCCACCAACTGCAAATGTTGAGATGAGAGCTTTGGTTCTTGAGTCAATCTTCTCGGTCTTTCTGATAGGATAATCATCGCGAATATTGTTGTCCAACTGACGCATAGCTTGACATTGTCTGGTATTATTCAACTTTCTACAATCATGTCAAGAAAATCATTAGCTAGCAAACTAAACGGTGCACAGAAGGGAAAAAGGGCAGAAGACTAAGGGAAAAGGCAGAAGAAAATTTTAGTCATAATATTTTCCCCCAGAAGGGAAAAAGGGCAGAAGACTAAGGGAAAGGGTAGAAGAAAATTTTAGTCATAATATTTTCCCCTTTTGTATGCAGGTGTTTCATTAAGAAAAGCATCAAGAAGATGCCTAGTTACAGGAAACAAATAGATACAAGAGAGACCCTATACAAAGTGTTAATCTAGGACAATGTTACTATTATTCCTTCTGCTGCTTCCCTACATAATCATAAAACTATCAGATTAGAGTTTTAGGACATTCCCTAAGTCAAATCTGTCATAAAATCTCAAAAAGAGACCTCTGAAATAGACCAATTCAAGTATAAGGATCTAAAGCTATTTAACTTCCAAAAGTTTGGATGGGGGGCCTGAGTAGATCGAGTAGAAGGGGATAGATAAAGAGGATTCATATATAGCATAGAAGTACGACAAACGTGAAATTGAGGCAGAGTTGATTGACGGACTGATATCTTTTTTTTTTCTTTTTTCCCTTAAACAATAAAATGAAATATAATTAACCAAAAATAAAATGAAATTAATCAAAAACTGACTACAAACTTGAACCATAAATAAGGGAAGAGTGCTCACATTCCCTTGGCATTAAAGAACTGAAGACGATGATTATCAAGGGAGAAGGCCTGAAGTGACTCCACGGATACACTTAAGAAGCAGTTGCCCTCTTTATCATGTTGTTTTTGCACCGCGAGGGAGGCCATTGTGAAACTTGCAGGAGGATGTGTAAATCCTGTATACATAGGTTCATCAAGAATCACGGCGAATTTTCCATTTCCCAGGCCAACCAAAATGGGGAACTAGGCGTAAATTGGAGAGTGGGAAATTTATCTTTAAGACATGGTGATACGGACCAGCTTTGACAAACAATATCATATCCATACAAGCGGAAGTCACTGGCGAACCAATAGAATGTATTGTTATGGAACACCTTTTCTAAAAGATTGATAGCATGTATGGAGTAGTGGACCACTGTCACTTATAGTAGGAGGATGAGAGTACCAGCCAGCAAAGGAGGGATCAGGGGCGAACCTCAACGTTTTTGAATGGAAATTAAAAAACATGAGAGGGAGGTCAGGGTCATAAAACACAATATCAGTGGGCTCACCATCTTGTCCTTTCACGTAAGCAGTATCAAGACGTTCGGGGTACTCATGAAAATCTTCGACATCGGGGTCTAGGTAGTGCCAAGTTTTGTCTTGGATGTCGTAAACTTCACCACACCTGTCCCAATCTGGGAACCCAACAAGACGTTCAAGATCCTCATGATGTTGTTGTCGTACATCTGGGTCCCAATACTCATTGCCAAGAAGAACATATAGGGTTTTTCCACCAACGGCAGTGAGGAAGGGGTATGAACGTGGAATTTTCATGGAAGAAGATACAGTTTCCCAAGCCCTAGGATCATCATCACTGATGTTATGCTTGATCAACTCATTACAAACATAAGATTTTCTCTTACTATCCGACTTGACTCCCCCAATCCAGTAGATGTCGTCACCAATAATGTCCCAGCTTCCTGCCCGTCCATATCTTTCATAAGGTAGCACCGCAACAGGTGATATCATTTTTCTGTTTATTTTTCTGCGCCACTTTGTCAACAAGGTATCTTCAAGCTCTATACGATACCACAGATCCTCCTCACGTCCTATACCCTGGAGAATCACAGCAAACCCTCCTACTTCCATTGCTTCACAGATCTAAATCTATTCTATTTATGATGTCGTCTTCGACACTTACAGTAGTTAGGTTTTCCTTTTCTCTTTCCAACCAAAATTAGGAGTCCGGAGGGTAAAATTTTGTCTAGTACTCCCTTATATAGATCCTTTGTTTTTTTTTTTTAAACGAGAAGTTTTAAGAATTTAAGTGAACGTCCATGTACTTAATTAATTCCTAGCTCTATAAAACAAAGCACTTAGAAACTTGGGGGTCAATTAATTGTGTAATTGACTAATAAATGAGTTTTGTATAATCCTTCTGTCCCAATTTATTGGCATAGTTCAGATTTCGAGAGTCAAATAATTTAATTTTAACTGTGAACTCGAGCATAGTCTTTAACTTTTTTTTTTTTACATATTCGGAAACTATATAAAAAATATTATAAGTAAAAAATAATTGATAATACAAACAAAATTAGGGCTGAGAGTTTTGGGCCAAAAACATCCTTAAATTATAATCCCCGCCCAAACTTAAAAGGGTGAATGACGTATATATACATATTAAGGAGAAATATTTACAAAACGTGACGATAGTTTTCTATTTACAAAATATAACATTACAAACCCTATAACAAACATACTTTTAAAAAAATAAAAATTATTTCATTTATTTTTTTCACTCAGAAATTTATGTATGAAAGTTGTATGAAATGTGTATATCTCGCTTAAGGCTTAAAAAGTTCGCTCAAAATTTAGTGTATGAAAACTATATGAAATGTGTATATCTCGTTCAAGGCTTAAAAAATCACCTCAAAATTATATGTATGAAAACGTATGGAATTTGTATCTCGCTCAAGGCTTAGAATTTCGTTCATATTTTCATGTATAAAGTTCATGTTAGATTTCTCTAAAATTAATACAACTGCAACAACATTGTATATGTTACACCTTGGAAAATTCCCCGTTAATGTACAGTGAATAGGCTAGCGAGGAACAAGAGGTATGCGGTGATTTGGATAAGTAAGAAATAGCATTCGATGATCCTAATCGAGATTCAAAGACATTTGACTAAAAGGAAGAAGTTTGGCGAAGAAAGTAAAGGATATGCTATGTGTCGGGTAGGAATTATGGACGACGAGTTAATGATGGCATAATGATGTCTTAGAGACGAGTAATGACGTCCCTTAGATTGGTATTGAGGTGTTAAACACGTGTCAAAAAGGTTCCATAAGGATCAGAGATCAAACGAGTCGACGAGAACAAGTCTCGGATAGCTGGACATTATACGGCCAGACATACTGGCCGTATAAAATACACAGACCGTATGTCCAGCTGTAGGTTCAACCCAGAATGGCACACTTCACTGGACCAAACATACGGTCCAGACATACGGCCAGTGAAAAATATACGGACCGTATGTTGGTCCGTATAAGTTGGTCGGGACAGTTTTCATGATTTAATATAAGGGACCCTTTCTCATTTCATTTCATTTCATTTCATTTTCACTCCACAAGTCAAGAAACCTCTAGAACACTCTCTAACATTCATCCACAAGAAAATCAAAGAAAATTCATGATCAACTACTTCAATCCATGAAAACAAGTGTATGAAACCTAGTGAAAGTCATCCAAGCCAAGAAATCCCAAGAGAAGTGAAATAGAGTTTTGGTGCTAGAAGATTATTTCCATTCAAGGCTTGTTCATCCATCATCTAAGGTAAGTTTCATGACCATACCATGTTGTTTAAGGTATTGGAAGGCTAAGACACTTGAATTGTAGAAAGACATAGAAAATGGGTCATAAATGAGTGAATAGTGTCATTGTTGAATAGTGGTTGGGATGAATCATCAATGTTGGTATGTTGAGATTGAAAACATGTTATGAATGAACTATAGAACATGGAATGAGTATTATATATGAGAAAACGCGATAGTGAGCCATAACTATGATTGTGGAGAAATTGAAGGGAAGTGGTGAATTGTGGTAAATGTAGATAAACGATGATTGTTGCTTGCGATATTGTGAATGTTGTTATGAACGTTTGGGAGATGATATATTATATGAGTAAAGTTGTATAAACAAAGGATATGCTGCCCAAATTTTCCTAGAAATAGTAAGCACGTTTAAGTAATCGATTGACTAACGTTCGTATGACATCTCTTGAAGGTAGGAAGCGAATATTGAAGGGGAACGATCAAGCGGTGGAATATCTAAAGGAAAAGGTATGCAAGGCTAGTCCCTTCTTTCTAAGGCATGAATCCCATAGTATGATGTCCCCTCCTTCTTCATGATTTTCCTACGTATCAAAAACTATGAGTCTACGATTATAAAAAGGTATCACAAGATAAAGAAAAGAGACACGTTATGAGCATGACGATATTGATGATGAATCTAAGTCTAGGAGTCCTAAAGCTCATGAACGACATTCCTACGAATATGGCAATCCTTATACAATTCCTATGATATTATTTCTCTACCTCTCCCAGACTTTCTTATATTCCGGAACTACGAGTCAACATTGATAGAGATCTTCTTATGAGATAAAGATGAGGAATGCGCTATGAATATGATAATGAAGATGATAAGCTGAAGTCTAAAGATTCTAGAGTTCATGGTATAATGTTTCTATCAAGCTAACGACATTAACTATAATCTATTGGTGTTACTTGTTGTATACTGTCACGACCCGACTAGGGGCCGCGACGGGTACCCGGGGCTACCCACCGAGCACCGCTCGTACTATCATTTCCTTACCCCATTTAACGATCATTCATTGATTTCCTGTTAACTTTAAGAAGTATCGGATTTTTCATTACCAAAAATATACTGCTTTAATATGAGAACATATTTCAATAAACTTATACACATACATACTATCCACATCGTGGAACCACATAACCCACATCTAGCATCTACGAGCCTCTATTGGATAACATACACCTATATACACAAAAGGATCAACCGAATAGCACCTCCGAAAAAATGGAGTGCTCCTGTAATCTGCGGATGGCTCCTACGGATCTGCGGCGTCTCCCTGTCTACCTGTGGGCATGAGCACAGCATCCAAACGAAAAGGATGTCAGTACGAACATTGTACTGAGTATGTAAGGCATGCATCAATCAATAAGGTAAGAATAATAAAGTAAAGTAGAACAAGAAAATAACTAATATATGCTTGCCCCTTAAGGCGGATCCATGCATGCTTAATAATGCTTTACTGCGGAACGTGCAGCCCGATCCTCATATCAATACAATAGTAGTGCCAAGGAACGTACGGCCCGATCCATAATCATAATATGTTAGTGCCGAGGAACGTACGGCCCGATCCATAATTATAATATGTTAGTGCCGAGGAACGTACAGCCCGATCCATAACCCATATATATCCTGCGTCCGGGCACCCCGCGCCCGGGATGAAATCATGATATGCCAGCTGATCAGGTGGCTATGCGTCTATAGCGCCTCACCTTTCCCCATATCCCCTGTGTGCATATACATATCATATACTTATATCATATACCTAGCATGCAGGAGAGCCCAAGGAAAAACTGTATCTCCATCGGAGTGACGTAAGGTCGGTAACCTCCGTTCGCATTATATATGAATCATGATCGTCATGTCTCACCTTGAAGGAACAATTATTATAAGGTGGGACTGTCAATGAAGAATTCTGATATGAATAATGACATCAAGAAGGAACATAAAAAGCGGTCATAATCTTGTAAGAAGTCAATTAATACACCTTTGGAAATCTTAAAGGAAATGTAGTTGTCATCCATGAATAAAATCGAGGAGTTAATAGTGGCTCAACATTCTCATGTCATTTTTGAAATCGTAACTTGGAACCTTTAATCATAAAGCCTTTTTCATCATATTCATCATCATCATTGAAAAACATGTCATCGTTATTATACTCATAGGTCACTAGATTACAACCTTTGGATAGAGAGTATGAATGTTTTGGAAAACCTTTATGAGTTAACAAGAAAGGAATCACGCTTTGGGATTGTAGACCTCCAACCTTTGATAGCAAGGAAAATATGGAAGCATTTACGGAATCCTAACCTAAGGATCATGCCTTGAAAGAAAAGGGGATAGCCTCACATACCTTGGACGTTTACCATTCCTATCTCTTGCACGTTTCTCTTATGATGCGCTCGTATATACCTTCAAGAGAGTTCATGCCATCGTTAGTTAAGCGATTATAAAAACGGACTTCTACTTCTAGGGAAAATTGGGCAGCATTTCCTTTGTTTCTACTACGTCTCCCTTATTCTATTTCAGCTCCCAAATATTCACAACAATAATCACAATATATAAACCAACAATCATCACATATATACATTTAGCAAAATCCACCAATTTCCTCCAATTTCTCCACATTTAGTGGTTTTAGCTTATCATCATATTTTCTCATGCCTGCTACTTATTCTATTGTCTAAATGTCATTTATAATGCATTCATGATCAAAACATATCAACATTCATGGTTTCATTCATCTACCATTCACTTGTGTCACTATTCACCCATTCAAGACCAATTTCCCGTATTTTTCTACAACTCAAGTTTCCTAGCTTCCCCATACCTTAAACAACATGATCAATTCATAAAACATACCTTAGATGATTGTGGAACAATATTTGAACAAGAATACTCCTCAAACACCAAAACCCTACTTCACCTCTTTTGGGATTTCTTGGAGAAGATGAGCTCTAGATGGGTTTCATCCACTTGGTTGCATAAATTTAGTGTTGTTGATCATCAATTCCCCTTGGATTTTTCTTATGGAAGAAGGTTAGAATATTTTCTAGAGGGTTCTTGAAGTGGAGAGTGAAAGTGAAATGAAAATGAAATGGAAAGGGTCCCTTATATTAAAACTTGAAATCTGGCCGAGGGACTTTATACGGACCAACATACGGTCCGTATAATTTATACTGACCGTATGTTGGACCGTAGATTTGGTCCAGAGGGTTATATTTGTCCTGGCCAATTATACGGTCCAACATACGGCCAGTATAATTTATACGGACCGTATGTTTGGCCGTATAATGCCAACTGAAGCGACTTCCGTTCTCGTCAACTCGTTTGTTCTCCGATCCTTATGGAACCTTCTTGGAACTTGTTTAGCTCCTCAATATCAATCTTAGGGACATCGTCACGCTTCTCTAAGACATCCTTATGCTCTTGTTAACTCGTTGCTTGAAATTCTTGTCCGATATACAACATGCGACTCGCTTTCCCTTGCTAACTTTCTTCCCTTGCATCGAATGCCTTTAAAACCTCGTCGAGGGTCATCTAATACTCTTTCTTACTCGTCAAACATCGAATACGCTACGGCCTCTGTTAACCTATCCACTGTACATATACGGGGGATTTTCCGAGGTGTAACACTCTTCCCCCCTTTTGGAACATTCGTCCTCGAATGTTGAACACTCGGGATCCTACAAACATTTCGCCAGAGTTTCCCCTGTAACTTGGCACTACCAACCTGTCACAACAACCCATAATATCATCGCCACACAGGGCTACATTACCATAGCAGCATATCTATGGCCACACACGACCAAAACATAAAAGTAAAGTATATATACCTTAAGATCTTGGTGTATCATTTGCAAACTTCTCCTGGAGATTTGAATAGGTGTTGGTATTTGGCTATCCATATTCCTTTCTGCTCTCCAAGTGGCTTCTTCCCGGTCATTGTCTTTCTACGAAACTTTGGCTCAAACTACCTCCTTATTCGAGGTCTTCGCACTTGTCTGCCTACTGCGGCAATGGATACCTCTTCATACATTCCCTTCTCTATCGCTTGAGTGACTTTTATTGACATGATTCTAGTAGGATCTCTATTATATTTAGGAGCATCTAGTTATAAATGGTAGATATAATTCATAAGCTACCTTGCCCATTGTATACGGTCTCGTAGTACCTAATGTACCGGAACCCAAGCTTCCTCTTCATCCCGCGATCTTATCGCTTTCGAAAGTCATCATATTCCGGGGCTATTGTGATAAGCGTATCATGTACTTATGTCGTATTCCAAGCAATTATCCTATTTGCCCTTCACGGAAATCCCAATTCAACATTCTAACTTGGTTTACCATATATCTCCCTTCAACTTACTCCGAGCGTCATCATTTCCGCATCCTTATGTTACCGCCCATTCCTCTTCTAAGTACTCGCTTGGTTTCATTGGCGACGCATACATATCTACAGATCTCATAATCCTTGCGCACTTCACATTCATACAAATTTACCCATATTCATATTCGCATTCGTAATCACACTCATTCGCTTATCGTATCCATGGTCATGCTCATATAGATCTCAATATCACTCACGACGACTTTCCCGTCAATGTCTCTACCTCGGGAACAGGGTAACTCCACAATAAAATCCATGTTAATCGCATGAATTGTTCCGTGTCTCAGGACGGCATGCCTTCTTCTCGTAGCTACCATCACCCACTATATTTACAACATTCTCCGGTGTCATATCCTCATTGGGCTAGAAGAGTATTCAATCCCGAAAGCAATTAAATCAAATATGAGAACAGAGAAATGAGAGTTTTCATTATATTGAAAGAGTAAAAGCAACCACAACCAATCGAATAGTACTCCTTAAACTGATTCCACCTCTTCTTCAGCCATGTCACACAATCGGAGTCTGGCAGTTTTATTCCCCATTTGGCGCCACTTAGGACCTTAAGGGGCACAACGTCTCATCGATCGACCTTTTGCTTTGCTAAAAATTCCTTTGAGGTTTGTAATTTAGAGGGACTGCAATCTTGAAGAACTGTGGGTCCACCCCCACCTGTCGTCGATGCTCCACCATCCTTGACGACTCACGGCCCTTCTTCTTCTCTCTTTTAGTGTCGCCTTATTCTGCCGCCTTTAGTCAATACACTCCCGTGGGGTTCATCATTTCGACCTCCACACTAGTATCCTCTTTATTTGTCTCTGGGTTCACTCTTACCTGTAAATTTTGAAGCCGCGTATTCTTGGCTACTCTACTTCTTTTTCATATCGTTCTTCCACAATTCGTGGCTATAACCCTTCATACGTGAAACCTCAACCTACTCACCTTACAGTCTTGTAACCAAGTGATGCACCTGATGCAGCAATCTGTGTAAAATATATTTTCTTAGCTCATCCAGTAGTTATGGGTCTATATCTGAACCTACTCCACTTAACAACTTCCTGCCCCATAGGGATGCTTACGTTGATATTAAATCGAATTATCCTTGCCATCCGTATAATGTCACCTGCCCTCTTCTTTGGCACCCAAAATTTGCTCGTACCTCCATCTCCGTTTCTCCAGGATCTAAGTCTCTCACACCACTAATACTCCCCATGCCTCCTATTCTGTTACTATTGTTTACACTTGGCACCGACTTCATAACCGCATTGTACCACTATCGTTATTAGTTATAACCCAGGTCCATCGCTTCATCGTCGTACAGTAACTCATAACTCATGATCATCCTTTCCTCTACAACTCATTACTTCATTTTCTTCGTCCGTTCTAACTTGATATAGGACATTCATAGGGAATACATTCTCCTTTAATTGCCACACCACTATTCCTTAGGCACGTGCACTTCGTATTTTTCCTTTTGCTATACTTTCGGTCTTATTCCTTCCTGCCCGACTTATCTTATTTCCTCCCGTTTTATAATCGATCTTCGACCCTTCGTATGGAGAACCATATTCTTAATTTAGTACCGCTTTGGCCTTTAGGATATACCGCCTTTGTAAATCCATCCCTCGATGCAAAAACTAATTTTGTTCGCTCTGATTATCCCCTCTCACTCCTATCACGTTGACCCTCCTCCTACTAATTGTCCCACCTTCATTATTTATCCTTACCGTAGTCTTAATCCTTTACACCCAGCTAAAGGTATCGTCCACACTCTTAATTATGCCGGTTACAGCTACTGTTACTCTGCCCTGTCTCTTCACTTTGATTCCCTTTGTCTTCCCCCCCCCCCCCCCCTTTCTGTCGATTGTCTCGATCGTTGAAGAATTCCTGCGCTGAGTTTTCCCTATCAAGGTCCTTCAAGCTTTCTCATTTACTGTTCCCTGGTTCGCTTGCCGGTTTCACGCTTGCATTCATATAAAGCTCAACAGGCCCTTAGGCGTTTCCTCACTATACTTTACATTACAATTCTCGTTACGTGCTTATAACATAGGACAGCCTCACGAAGTAGGCATACTTAATCTGTTATCCTTTTTTTGTCAGTCATATAGCATTTACCATATGGATTATTTACACATGTATTAGCATTAATCATAAAAAGGTGCTAACAATATACCTGGAGCAATGTCAGGGGATGACTCAAGATCCGGTCGTTCGACCAACGCCTGGATATGGTGCTGGGATCCACTTGGACTGGGCGTTCTTCGGCCTCTACCACTGCCTACTAGCATTCGTGGCCCTGGCCTTAGAGGGCGTACCGATGATGAGGAGCCCATTACCATTCTCGTAGTCCGAACCTCACTTTTACCACGTAGCGATGGACAATTTCGTTTTAAATGACTTGGCCGAGCACAGGCATAACATACGTCCGAGCCCCGTCGACATGGTCCCCAATGTAACCTGCGGCACTGAGCACATCGCGGTACCGTGGATCTCTTCGGGTCAGAACCACTCCAAATTCGGGGACTAGAAACTCTGAGACTCTGGGGTGACCTTGAACAAGTAGATCCATCGAATCTGGGTCCAGGAAACCGCGAAGGAACGCCTCTCAACTCATGATCGGTCCTTACAGAATTAGCTCCCTTTCTCCAATCCCTATTATCGTGACCCCCATCTCGCCGCTGAGCTTGAGCGGCTACCAATTGAGTCAGTAAAAGAACAGCCTGTCTCATCTCTTGGCCCGCGGTATCTTGCGAAGGAACGGGGGGTGCTGGAGCTAAGATCGAGGCTCCCCTCTGATCCTCAAATGTGGACGGAGTATGGGAACATCGAGGTGGGGCCTTATTCTGGGGTCCACCTTCCTCTATATCTATAGACGGATCTCGGTCAAGCCTTTCTTCAACCACCATCTTGCCCTTCTGGGCCGCCGTAGCTTTTCCTTTCATCGGCTTCGCTGAAATTATAACGCACCGTTAGAGGAGGAATAATCCAATAACACAGCTCTATCGCACGATCTATTAAGAAGAAGGATGGTCGACTTTCCTAAATGCCGGGTAGCCTCCTGTTTATAGATGTGGTGCACAACACACCGATAAACAAGACTCTACTAGACACGGCTCGTAGACACTTCCTAGGACGAACTGCTCTGATACCACTTCTGTCACCACCCAACTAGGGGCCGCGACGGGTACCCGGGGCTACCCACCGAGCACCGCTCGTACTATCATTTCCTTACCCCATTTAACGATCATTCATTGATTTCCTGTTAACTTTAAGAAGTATCGGATTTTTCATTACCAAAAATATACTGCTTTAATACGAGAACATATTTCAATAAACTTATACACATACATACTATCCACATCGTGGAACCACATAACCCACATCTAGCATCTACGAGCCTCTATTGGATAACATACACCCATATACACAAAAGGATCAACCGAATAGCACCTCCGGAAAAATGGAGTGCTCCTGTAATCTACGGATGGCTCCTACGGATCTGCGGCGTCTCCCTGTCTACCTGTGGGCATGAGCACAGCATCCAAACGAAAAGGATGTCAGTACGAACATTGTACTGAGTATGTAAGGCATGCATCAATCAATAAGGTAAGAATAATAAAGTAAAGTAGAACAAGAAAATAACTGATATATGCTTGCCCCTTAAAGCGGATCCATGCATGCTTAATAATGCTTTACTGCGGAACGTGCAGTCCGATCCTCATATCAATACAATAGTAGTGCCGAGGAACGTACGGCCCGATCCATAATCATAATATGTTAGTGTCGAGGAACGTACAGCCCGATCCATAATTATAATATGTTAGTGCTGAGGAACGTACGGCCCGATCCATAACCCATATATATCCCGCGTCCGGGCACCCCGCGCCCGGGATGAAATCATGATATGCCAGCTGATCAGGTGGCTATGCGTCTATAGCGCCTCACCTTTCCCCATATCCCCTGTGTGCATATACATATCATATACTTATATCATATACCTAGCATGCAGGAGAGCCCAAGGAAAAACTGTATCTCCATCGGAGTGACGTAAGGTCGGTAACCTCCGTTCGCATTATATATGAATCATGATCGTCATGTCTCACCTTGAAGGAACAATTATTATAAGGAGGGACTGTCAATGAAGAATTCTGATATGAATAATGACATCAAGAAGGAACATAAAAAGCGGTCATAATCTTGTAAGAAGTCAATTAATACACCTTTGGAAATCTTAAAGGAAATGTAGTCGTCATCCATGAATAAAATCGAGGAGTCAATAGTGGCTCAACATTCTCATGTCATTTTTGAAATCGTAACTTGGAACCTTTAATCATAAAGCCTTTTTCATCATATTCATCATCATCATTGAAAAACATGTCATCGTTATTATACTCATAGGTCACTAGATCACAACCTTTGGATAGAGAGTATGAATGTTTTGGAAAACCTTTATGAGTTAACAAGAAAGGAATCACGCTTTGGGATTGTAGACCTCCAACCTTTGATAGCAAGGAAAATATGGAAGCATTTACGGAATCCTAACCTAAGGATCACGCCTTGAAAGAAAAGGGGATAGCCTCACATACCTTGGACGTTTACCATTCCTATCTCTTGCACGTTTCTCTTATGATGCGCTCGTATATACCTTCAAGAGAGTTCATGCCATCGTTAGTTAAGCGATTATAAAAACGGACTTCTATTTCTAGGGAAAATTGGGCAACATTTCCTTTATTTCTACTACGTCTCCCTTATTCTATTTCAGCTCCCAAACATTCACATCAATAATCACAATATATAAACCAACAATCATCACATATATACATTTAGCAAAATCCACCAATTTCCTCCAATTTCTCCACATTTAGTGGTTTTAGCTTATCATCATATTTTCTCATGCCTGCTACTTATTCTATTGTCTAAATGTCATTTATAATGCATTCATGATCAAAATATATCAACATTCATGGTTTCATTCATCTACCATTCACTTGTGTCACTATTCACCCATTCAAGACCAATTTCCCGTATTTTTCTACAACTCAAGTTTCCTATCTTCCCTATACCTTAAACAACATGATAAATTCATAAAACATATCTTAGATGATTGTGAAACAAGATTTGAACAAGAATACTCCTCAAACACCAAAATCCTACTTCACCTCTCTTGGGATTTCTTGGAGAAGATGAGCTCTAGATGGGTTTCATCCACTTGGTTGCATAAATTTAGTGTTGTTGATCATCAATTCCCCTTGGATTTTTCTTATGGAAGAAGGTTAGAATATTCTCTAGAGGGTTCTTGAAGTGGAGAGTGAAAGTGAAATGAAAATGAAATGGAAAGGGGCCCTTATATTAAAACTTGAAATCTGGCTGAGGGACTTTATATGGACCAACATACGGTCCGTATACTTTATACTGACCGTATGTTGGACCGTAGATTTGGTCCAGAGGGTTATCTTTGTCCTGGCCAATTATACGGTCCAACATACGGCCAGTATAATTTATACGGACCGTATGTTTGGCCGTATAATGCCAACTGAAGCGACTTCCGTTCTCGTCAACTCGTTTGTTCTCCGATCCTTATGGAACCTTCTTGGAACTTGTTTAGCTCCTCAATATCAATCTTAGGGACATCGTCACGCTTCTCTAAGACATCCTTATGCTCTCGTTAACTCGTTGCTTGAAATTCTTGTCCGATATACAACATGCGACTCACTTTCCCTTGCTAACTTTCTTCCCTTGCATCGAATGCCTTTAAAACCTCGTCGAGGGTCATCTAATACTCTTTCTTACTCGTCAAACATCGAATACGCTACGGCCTCTGTTAACCTATCCACTGTACATATACGGGGGATTTTCCGAGGTGTAACACTCTTCCCCCCTTTTGGAACATTCGTCCTCGAATGTTGAACACTCGGGATCCTACAAAAATTTCGCCAGAGTTTCCCCTGTAACTTGGCACTACCAACCTGTCACAGCAACCCATAATATCATCATATTCATCATCATCATTGAAAAACATGTCATCGTTATTATACTCATAGGTCACTAGATCACAACCTTTGGATAGAGAGTATGAATGTTTTGGAAAACCTTTATGAGTTAACAAGAAAGGAATCACGCTTTGGGATTGTAGACCTCCAACCTTTGATAGCAAGGAAAATATGGAAGCATTTACGGAATCCTAACCTAAGGATCATGCCTTGAAAGAAAAGGGGATAGCCTCACATACCTTGGACGTTTACCATTCCTATCTCTTGCACGTTTCTCTTATGATGCGCTCGTATATACCTTCAAGAGAGTTCATGCCATCGTTAGTTAAGCGATTATAAAAACGGACTTCTATTTCTTGGGAAAATTGGGCAGCATTTACTTTGTTTCTACTACGTCTCCCTTATTCTATTTCAGCTCCAAAACCATTCACAACAATAATCACAATATATAAACCAACAATCATCACATATATACATTTAGCAAAATCCACCAATTTCCTCCAATTTCTCCACATTTAGTGGTTTTAGCTTATCATCATATTTTCTCATGCCTGCTACTTATTCTATTGTCTAAATGTCATTTATAATGCATTCATGATCAAAACATATCAACATTCATGGTTTCATTCATCTACCATTCACTTGTGTCACTATTCACCCATTGAAGACCAATTTCCCGTATTTTTCTACAACTCAAGTTTCCTAGCTTCCCCATACCTTAAACAACATGATCAATTCATAAAACATACCTTAGATGATTATGGAACAAGCTTTGAACAAGAATACTCCTCAAACACCAAAACCCTACTTCACCTCTTTTGGGATTTCTTGGAGAAGATGAGCTCTAGATGGGTTTCATCCACTTGGTTGCATAAATTTAGTGTTGTTGATCATCAATTCCCCTTGGATTTTTCTTATGGAAGAAGGTTAGAATATTCTCTAGAGGGTTCTTGAAGTGGAGAGTGAAAGTGAAATGAAAATGAAATGGAAAGGGGCCCTTATATTAAAACTTGAAATCTGGCTGAGGGACTTTATATGGACCAACATACGGTCCGTATACTTTATACTGACCGTATGTTGGACCGTAGATTTGGTCCAGAGGGTTATCTTTGTCCTGGCCAATTATACGGTCCAACATACGGCCAGTATAATTTATACGGACCGTATGTTTGGCCGTATAATGCCAACTGAAGCGACTTCCGTTCTCGTCAACTCGTTTGTTCTCCGATCCTTATGGAACCTTCTTGGAACTTGTTTAGCTCCTCAATATCAATCTTAGGGACATCGTCACGCTTCTCTAAGACATCCTTATGCTCTCGTTAACTCGTTGCTTGAAATTCTTATCCGATATACAACATGCGACTCGCTTTCCCTTGCTAACTTTCTTCCCTTGCATCGAATGTCTTTAAAACCTCGTCGAGGGTCATCTAATACTCTTTCTTACTCGTCAAACATCGAATACGCTACGGCCTCTGTTAACCTATCCACTGTACATATACGGGGGATTTTCCGAGGTGTAACATATACACTCACCTTATATACTAATTCCTTCAAGGTGATGCGGAATACCTATGAATGCTCCATAATGTAGTTGGGGGTTCTCGACCTTATGTCACCCCGACATTGTTATAGATTGTCCATAAGCTTTATTGCACGTCTTATGACCAATGTTCCGCAAAGTGCGAGTCTATGTCCATAGAGGATTTCATATGAGATAAAGGTAAGAGATATGCTATATAAACGATAGTGGTAATGTTGAGCTTAAGCCTAGAGATTATAAAGTCTATCCTACGATATTCATACGAAGTCCATGCTACGAATATGATGTGATTTTCATAGATTGTCTTTAAATTTAAATGTATGCATAAATGAAAGGTTACGATACGCTTATAAGATGTATGTGATGACAATGATGATGATGAGATATACTGATCCTTGTTATGATGTATGTGATATGGTCGAGCCATTACGTGGCCGAATACGGATATTGTCGAGCCACTACGTGGCCGAATATTGATATTGTCGAGCCCCTACGTGGCCGAATACGGATAATGTTTTATGTGTATGAGCAGATACGATACTACGATGATGAAATATATGACATTATGATGTATACTCTATGATGATTCATGTACGACGATTATGTATATATGATATATGTATGAAATGTATCCATCCACAAAGGGCACGCAGGTTTTGCCTTCACCTTATGACTTGTGATTTCTCTATCATGCTTATTTCATTCATGCCTTACATACTCAGTACAATATTCGTACTGACGTCCGTTTTCTTTGGACGTTGTTTTCATGCCCACAGGTAGATAGGGAGGTGAGCTCGATCCAGACCTTTAGGAGCTATCAGCAGATTTGCAGGAGCACTCCATTATTCCGGAGGTGCTAATCGGGTTTATACTTTTGTGTATATATATATATGTATATGTATTTTGGGCATAACGAGATCTTGTCCCGTCCCTATGTCTAGCACTCCAGTAGAGGCTCGTAGATATGTAGTGTGGGTTATATGATCTCACGAGATTGCTATTATGTATATATGTTATTTTGATGGCCGAGAGGCATATGTATATGAAAGTAATTATGTTTTCAAAAATGAAAGATGATTTTCTTATAATTTGAGTATAAATTTGATAAAAGAGCGTTAAATGAGTATGATGAGTAATAGAACGAGCGGTGCTCGATGGTTAGCCCCGAGTACCCGTCGCGGCCCCTAGTCGGGTCGTGACAGTATACAACTTTGATACAACGTTCAAAACTTAAAATAATCGCTTAAATTTTTGCGTATAAAATGTGTATATCTTGCTCAAGGCTTAAAAAAATCACTCAAATTTTGTGTATGAAATGTGTACATCTCGATCAAGGCTTAAACATTACGCTCAAAATTTTATGTATGAGAATGGTATGAAATGTGTATATCTCGCTCAAGACTTAGAATTTCATTCACATTTTGTGTATGAAAAACTATATTAAAAATTTTGCTTACACATACACATTTCATACACAAAAATTTGAGGTAATTTTTTAAGCCTTTGAGCAAATTTTTTTTAATTTTTTTTTTATGTTTAAAATTATTTTTTTAAAAAAAATATTTTAAAAAAAAATTATTTTCTGAAAATAAAATAAAATAACGAAAAATATATGAAAATCCGTCATGTTTCGTAAAATATCGTTATGTTTTGTAAATAAGAAAAACTATCGTCACGCTTCGTAAATACTTTTCCTTAACATGTATATATACGTAGTTTTCCAAACTTAAAATGCAGAAAACATCCTCCGAGTATTTAAAAGTTAACTCCCATCCTTCTGTTAAAAATTGTCAAACAAAACTAAAGGATCCCACCAAAACCATATGCACTTCACGTGACCCTCAGCAACAAAATTTCCTCCATAGTTGTTTTTAGTTTTGTTTTTCTTGTGATTAATAAAATTTAGAGTACATTATTTAATTGACTTTCAAGTTAATTAAATTATTTATTGATGAATTACCCTGCTTCGCGTATTTAGTTGCTGTTTTTTGATGATTACTATTAAATTAGGGTGCAATTCATTGGGTCGCACCAGCCTTTGCCTTTAAACCAAAGATAAAAATAAAAAATCAATCAACAAATCCAAAATCCATAATTTCAAGAAGTATTTTTTTCCAGAACTTGCAAAATTTCAATGGTGAAAAAGGCAGTGTTAATCGGAATCAACTACCTAGGAACGAAAGAAACTTTGGACTCATTTTTCCTCTTACCTATTGAAATTACGGCAGAGAAAAATGACATATGAAGATATGTTAAAAAAAAAATTATCGCAACAAAGTCATAAAACAAATTTATTTGTGACAAAAGAAGAACATCAACTATTTCTGTATTTCACGTAAAATGAAAATCGTCTCAAATTTATCGACCGAGATTATTAATTACTATCCTCTATCACTTCCTAACTTCTCTCTTTTTTACACCCATTAAACCCACATTCCCCCCCCCCCCCCCCCCCCCCCCGCCTTTTTTTTACACTCGTTTAGATTGCAAAATGAAATGTATAAGCAAGCATAAGATATGAAAGTTGAATTCAATCGTGTGTCGATGATGTAGTGGGATTATATTGCAATTTTTATCTTATGTGGATATCCAGTTGTAATATTCGTCATCCGATAGACGAATTTTCTGACGAGCTAGCAAAATTCGTGAATAGAATCTTGATGTGACTAACGGGCTTTCAAGAGAAAAGTTAGGTACCTCAGATTAATGAGATCGTGATGAACTATGTCATGTAAAAAAAAGTGAAATTAATATATGACAAACGTTTATGAATGTAATATAGCGTGCGATATTGTAGAAGATAAAAACTATTGAATAATGCAGTTATATAAATGATTTGTCAAAATGGAATCACAATCAATGTTTTGGATCGATAAGTTAATGTGAAACCAATTAGATACTGCCAAATTAATCTCAAATAAAATGGGAGAAAAATCATGAGGTCTCTGGTTCAGATATTAGTGGATGGAAAAAAAAAAAGTATCCATCTAAGCTTTGCGGTGCTGAGCTACCCGATAATTAAATTGATGAAAATAATAAGTACCTAGTAGAATAATTGAGGTGCATCTAAGCTCGACAGATTTCCGCACTATGATACAAAAAAGGATACGTATTGTAACTTTTTCCGTTTGTCAATGTCTTTTAGACTTTTACCAGTGATTTTTTCCTAGTAAAGGTTTCCAACGAGGCCCTTTGCATATTTACTTCATTAGGACTTTTTGCCGAAGGAGCTTCTTCATAGAGAAGTTTTAAGAAGACATATACGACGCATATCAAATGAAAAGTGTTATGAGTGTTAGGGCATTGCAGCACCTAGTTCAGCCAGCCATCCTTCCATCATTGCAATTGACAGAAGCTCGAGCTGCCAGAAAGAAAGTCGAAGTTATCTCCAAGCTAGTTCCTGATTTGGCGTTGAAGCTTGCCAGACGGAGTATGTACATAAAGAGAAGCAAGCTCTGTTTGCAACAACTGAACTTTTAGCTTCCTCAATTATCTCCCTAAGCTTTCCACCAGTTACATGCTGTCTCTGTATGTCTTATACGAATAAATTCCAAGTCACATAAGCCAGTACTAATTGAACGTTAAATAGCTATTGTTGACACCCAATTTTGACCCTCCTTTCTTCCTATTCACTTTCTAAGCTTCTAAATTAATAATTACATTATTTTTGCTACTATTCTCTACTATTATAGTAATTAACCTTTTTATTATCATTGTCACCATTTTTAGAATTACTAACTTAATTACATTTTTATTATTTTACACCTCTTTTTAATAATTGATCGTCATTACTTTATTTTCGTACTTATTAAATTAGCTATAAGTCGATGCTTTATATGATAAATCATTAACGATTATTTTCTACATATTAATTACTAATTGCCATCACGTGATAATGTATTGTACTACTTACTAAGTTAGAAGCCAAAAGGAATTAATTAGAAGAAGAAAATACCCTACAATTTCAGCTATTTGAAGCTCATTCTTACGAGCCCAATTCGTGTATCTGCAGCCCATATAGCTAATTAATTACGAAATGTTGAAGACCCGGCTCATAATATCTTTTACCTTTTCCTAAACCTAATTTCTATCCCCATCAGTTGCATCTCCTTTTCCCTTCCATTTTGGACGATTTCTGTACCTTTCTTTCACCATCACAAGACCCTGCTCCACCATTTTTGGTGAAAGTTTCAGACATTACTCAAAGCTATTTTGTTTTCTTCCACAAATCTCTTTGTTCCAAGTCAAAATTTCATCACAAAGATTCATTTAGACTAGAGATAGGTCACGGGCTTATTTTCTCTCTTGATCCATATCAGTCCCTTTCTCTTCTCTCTTCCGACACGATTTTGACCTCTCACAACGACTATATTTCAAAGTTGAAAAGTTCCCGCTCATGCATCTCGAAACCCTAACCTTTTCCTATAAATACATCTCTAACTCTCAGCCAAAGGGGCCTTTTTTTTATCGAAGATTTACCATAGTTTCACTGTCAACACTATTGCTCTAAAGAAGAGACTTTCTGGTGACTTTCCATCCGAAATTCGGATTTGTTCGTGAGTAGGAGAGTAGATCTGGATCGTCGTCTCGCTCACTGCACCACAAACAGGTAAATCCGACTCTATTTTGTTCATTTACTCCCTCCGTGTCTAGCGTCTTTGCTTATTTAGAAAAATCCATGCTCATGATTTTATTTTTGTGTGTTCTGATAATGAATGCTTAAAGCATGAGTATGATTCTACTTTGGTTAAGGAAATTTATTTTTCTTCTGCTACCTTCCATACTTAAATCTTCTTGAAATCCTACTCCTTGTTCCTTTCATTTATCACGTGGATAAGCATAAATGTTATCATGACTTAGAATATTTATTTTTGATAGGTTGTTTTTATTCATCCTTTTAATCACATGTATGAAGGTTTAATGAAAATGTTACTGTCTTGGTTGATATTTTTATGTGTTACTGTCTCGATTTATATTTTCATATGGTAGAAGTATGACCTTAGGTCTCTGTTCAAAGCTTTAGTTATTAAGTCATGATACTTTCCTTATGAACTTGAATGGACATTATTATACTAGTAATAATGGTTAATCTTTTAATCAACACCAAAAATGATCCATGACCACCTTGCTCGTGTAATTCATACTGTCTTGATTCATTATGGCATGTGTCCTAGTTGGTGATGTTAATTAGTCTATCTCGTTATGTCCGTAACGTTAAATTTTATTCAAATAGTTAATACCACACATGCTTTCAAGAATATCTGTGAGCAATAAAGGACTAGTTTGCTACTTATAAAAATCTTGTTGCTAACTATCGTGTTAGTGATGATAGTTACTCTCTATTACTCTTTTCATGGAAAATTTACATTTTTTTTCTAACCACATCTCTTTTATTATTTTGCATGACATACCGGAGCCGACGAGTTTCACTTTGAAACTCAACGACGCCGCTATCACAAGAAGTCCGCACATCCGCATCCTTTATTGCTCATTTTCAGCTTTACATCGCCTTAAAAGCGAACCACAGAAAAATCTAATTTTGTTATTAGGAGCCAAACATGGCTGTTGATTATCCCATTTATTTCGGCTTGTTTTATTTGCTTGTGTTGGTGTGACTAATTTTTTATTTTCAACTATATGTTACTGTTAGAAGAGCTTAATGCACTTACTTTAATATTGAAGTTAGTTGGCATTTAGCAGATGAACTCGTCAATATTAAAGTTAGTTGGTATTTAGCAGATGAACTCGTCTTGGTGTGACTAATTTTTTATTTTCAACTATATGTTACTGTTAGAAGAGCTTAATGCACTTACTTTAATATTGAAGTTAGTTGGCATTTAGCAGATGAACTCGTCAATATTAAAGTTAGTTGGTATTTAGCAGATGAACTCGTCTTTTAAAGTAAGCCAAGAATTTGATTTGTTCCTAAGTCTTATGCTTTTCTACTAAAAAAAAAAAGGAAACGAAACGTGGTCTGATTTGAAAGAGTTAAGACTAAATGGTTTTGGCTTTTGGCCACTCTTTCAAAATCCCAAATTTTAGGAGAGTTGGCATATGCGCGGGGTGTCGGATTTTTCGTGTGACCGCGTAGCCTTCTCACTCGAGTTGTTCGCTCGGGAACCTTGCGTCTAGTGAACCCACTCTTAGTCAACCTAGAGTAGAGCTAAACCAACACCCTTTATTAGGATCATACATTTCATGACCTAGGAGGTTTAATACCCTTGGTGTATTAAGCTCATTAGATGACTTTATCCGAACGTCCAAGTGGGTCCACGACCCCAAGTGACACTAATCATACTTTATGTGCATGTTTGAAGGATAATTGTGCCTAAATATTGATCATTTGCTCTAACTAATTAAACTTTATTAGGAGGGAGGGAATGACTAACGTTTCTATGACAGGTATGGATTTTACATTGGAGTACATCTGTGATCAACAATTGACGAGAACCAAGGACATCATTGTTATACCCTATTTTAACCGGAGTCAAAATAGTTTACAACATCTCGGTAATTCCGGGGTTAATTAAAGTTATGGAGTCGCCACCTAATTATTTATGGTGAATTAGGGCACCTAAGGTCAACTAAAGTAATTATCTAAAGTTAACTCCGTTTTAAAGTCTACGAAACCAAAATCTAGGTAAGGGTTCAACTAACTTAAAGGGAAGGTATTAGGCACCCTTTAAGATCCATTAACAATAGTTAACCGACCGGACTTACAATTAATTAGGCTAAGTGTAAATATAATATTATAGAAAAGAAAATAGCTAAAGTTATAGATAGACATGTAAAAATGCTATTTAAATAGGACTTGTAAAAAATAATAATTTGCATAAAAGAGTTTAGTTATAAATAAATTGAAGGAAGCGCGGGATGGTGTAACGTTTTAAATATATTTGAAAATAACTCAAAAGGGGAGACATTAACTGATTTTTGTTTTAAGAGTACAGATAAGATGGGATTTTTCTTTCTCCTTTTTATTATGTTTATTAACTATGCCTACCTAAAAATGTACGTGATTGATTCAAACTTGAAGAATTGTTGATAAAGTATACTTGAGTTCATACTTACGTCTTAGTGACATTTCAAAATTTTCTAAGATAATAAGAATAAAACGTACTCTTAATTCAAAATAGATGTTCACGGCCTCACGTCCTTGAAGATCAATTGTGTAATAAAAGTGAATACTATAAGTACTATAAACAATTTTAGAAATAGACAAAATAAATAAATAAAAAAAAAGAACAAAACCGGTGGAATTAACTAATAGTTTTCCTTAAAACAACTACCCATTGTTTCTAAAACTACCCATACTAATTTCCCTATAATTCATATAGGCTAAAAGGCGGAAATAAAGTGTTAGTCATACAAGGTAAATAAAAAATACACAACGAAAATAAGATAGAGGAAAAGGAGAGCAAACGGATCAGTCCATTTTTAGGACTACTGCTGCAGTCTGTTTTGCTATTGGGCTTTGGCCCAGAAAGTCTTTTTTTTATTATTATTTTGTGGCTGCGGGCAGGCTGGACAAGAGAGGATTTTGTTGGGCTTTTAGCCCAACACCGAATGCTGAGGAGGACGAGTCCCTCAGACTCGTACACGGAGGTCATGCATAAAAACAAAAGTAAAAGATTAGTACATGATCGATGAATAAAACTAAACATACATAATGCAAACTCAAAAAAAGGAAAGATTAATAACTCACATTAACTCATATACGTACTATGTATATCTAGTATATTCCATATATACATATTCATAGGGAACATAGAAGCAATCTGTCAACTACTTAATAACCTTTAATTAATCAGTGAATTGCTTATAGTTAAATATATTAATGTTTTCCAAGCTAACAGTAAGAAAAGAGATTAAACAAGTGCAGCAGCCCAATAACGTATCCCAGTGACAAAAGAAATGAATAAAGTAGGCCCAAAATAAATGGAGCAGCTTCAGTTTGGTCACGGGCAGAGATGGCTTAAAACAATATGGAGCAAGAAGAGATAAGATGTGGTCTAAGGAAATCAGGTTTCAGATCTGAGGACAGTGTAATGCAAGCAGTGCAGGATCAACATTTTGGTTCATGATAAACATTTCATTCACAACTATAAAGAAGGAATAAATGGACATAATTCATAAGCACATTTAGACATGGGAATGCAAAAGCAAGCATGAGGCAATGACAAACATGGTAAATGGAGGTGTCTAGTATCCCTTTCAGTAAGCAGAAACAGTATCAAGGGAGTACTAACTTATTTAAACACAATTGCACTCATTGAGTTTATACGCGAATTATGGTAGATGAATAGTTAAGATGACACATACTAGCATATTTATATGCTAGGATAAGAATCATTCTAGTTTAGACTAGGAAAAGTCAAGGTATAAAACTTGTTTCACACATATGCAGGCTGCTAGATCAAGCTGACAGGTTCTGAGATTAGACAAGTAAATTGTAGACTTCATGGATTCAACGACTACTATAATGCAGGGTTTTAAGAATAATCTAAGTGTGACAACAAAATAGTGGTTAGGAAGTTTTTTTTTTAAACATGGACACACAAATAAGTGATCCCCGACAATTCAGATAAGAGGAACTATAAGGCATGATCCAAATTGCAAAGTCAACCCCAAGTATTTACCAAAACCATAGAGAAAGGTGATTTATTTCAACATGTAGCATAGGCGGAAGATATTAAAACTAAATTAACAGTAGATGATACAAGATTGTAAGCTCACAGGAACACTAAAAACAACCTGACCACATTCATAAGTATAGACTAATGATCCTCCTAACACAAGATGCTAAACGAAACTATAATGGAATCGTGTGATCAACTCAACTGATCTAAATGGGCCATATACTGCTCAATACATAAGGACTAAAACACAGACAAGAGGAAGCACTAGAATGACCTGCAGGAGTCAAATTCTACAAGACCAGACCATCACTTATGCCTTTTAAAGCTTTTTGAGTCAACTGGAAACTTTACCACCGTGGTGAATGCAATACTCTAAGAAACATAGGCAGAGAAGTACAACGATAGACTAACACAAGACTACACCATTCAGAACTCGGATCAAAACGACATTAACAGCCCAGCAACACCAATTAACCCTTAAACTTAAGACACACTGGTCAGAACAAACAAGACAAAGCACTATCATTGCTCATACAGGTTAAGCTATCGGACTCAAACCCACACCATAACATAATAAGAGCTACTAATTACTCTAAGCACCAAATGAAATGGACTAATCCATAAATTAACAAGAAAACTAACAAATAGACTAATCCATAAATCAAGCAAGAAAACTAATAAAAAGAAATAAAACGATAAGGAAATACCTTTTCTAGGTGCAGTGAACGGGGCGTCGGGTCTCCGATACACACTCGAACACGACGAACGATTTCGAAATTCGAATTGCAACGACCCAAAAGTTCTTCTTTTCCAGAAATGTTCAAGAACAAACAAGAATGATTTATCGAATCGAATCAAATTTAGGAATAAGCTACCCGAAAATGTTAAGACTCAAGAATGTCGATATTTTTAAGAAAGATATATGCGGCTAAAAAAAGGAACTCCCTCGTTGTTGGATCAAAACATGAGTATTTATAGGGTGATTTTTTAGGGTTTGTTCGGCTCGAACGAGCGGGATTTTTTGAAATCAAAAATTCGAAATTGAGTAAAAAAAAACCTGCTAATCCGAACGTTGAAAGCCTTTCACGTGACTTGCTTCATATGTTTGCCTGAAATGGACCGAATTTTCTGTTCTTTGTGAAGCTGTTGTAATTTGAAGTGAGAATGAGAAACCTCTGCCATTTCAACGACAGGACAAACGCATGTAAAGCAAATATGGGACAAATTTTGCGTGGAAATGGTGTGGACAGGACTATTCACGGTGAAAGGGCGCTTAGGGTTTGCTAAAATGGGGGGAGAGAGAAGGTAGAGAGAGAGGAGAGAAGGTAGAGAGAGAGGGGCGGCGTGAAGGTTGAAAGGATTAGGTTTAGAGGAAGGGCTGCAGTGTATTATGCATTGGGCCGCCGGGTCGGGTAAAAGAGTAATGGGCTGGCCGGGTAGAGTTGATATGGGCTGGTCGGGTAGAGTTGTTAGAGGGTGATGGGTTGCTAATGAAAATGCTTCATTTGGGCAACGATTTGGGCTCAATTTGACGGATTGGGTTGCAAATCATGGATCTTTTCCTCCTTCATTTTAATTATTCTCGGGCTTCTCATTTAATAACTAGTGCAATATATATTATGTGAAGGCAATTAGTAATTAATATGTAGAAAGTAAAGGACTTACTAAAGTATTGACTTATAATTAATTTAGCAAGTATAAATCCTGAAATGAAATAATGACGAACCGTTTAAAATTTGTGATAAAGTAATATTAGTAATGGTTACAGTAGAATAGTGAAAGTAATGATATTAACAATAGTAGCAATAAAAATAGTGGTGAAAATAAAGTATTTAGCTCGTTAGTAAATTTAGAAGCCCGAGGAGATAAATTGGAACAAAGGAGGGACAAAATTGGGTGTCAACAATCACAAAATGGAGCTAGAAATTTAGACATGACAAATTGTATTTACTTTACTTAGATTAGGAAGTACTTTATGTTGTATTCATTTGATATGTAATAAATATTACATTACTTTTGTACTTTATTTTGGGAAAAGAATTTGTTTAATTAGCCAAGAGCAATGGGATGACGTATTATGGCACATTTTACCCTTCAAACAAACGTTAGGCCTACCTCTGGCACAAAGAGGTCACATGCATATTAGGATGCGTTATTGTTGTTTGATATACTTGTTTACATTTTTCTTGACAATTTATTTGCCTTTACTTGATGAATTATTTGTTACGTGACTTATTTGACTCTACTTCACTTAGATATTTTAATATGAGACTATTATCATTTGCATTTTATGTTTCTTCCTTTTTATTCCCAAAAGAGTTGATTCGTGTTGACATTTGAGCTGGCCGACCATCCTTACTTTACAAGGTCAAAGACGTCAGCATTACCTCGACGTAGTTGGGTTGTTCAAGGAAGGAAAGCTACTATGTCTGATCCAGCCGTATCTGTTTCAACTGGTTTGGAAAACATCGTGATCTCTAGTGATCCTCCCGAGACTTCCGAACATAGAACTACTATTCAACATGATGAACATTTCGCTCGCCTGACTCAAGAGATTGAGGATCTACGTGGAGAACTGAATCGGGTTAGGGACTTGACCAATTTGTCCATCACACTCCAAAGTCCACCTCCTGAACCTAGAAATGTCGCACCAAACCCACCTTGTTTTCCATTACTTGAATCTCCAGTTCCTGAACATTTCCCTCCACAAAATAATGCACCTACCGACAACAACTTACCTCCAATCACCCCCGCAAATCCGCCAAATCCATCATCCGTCTATACTCCTCCCCAAAGTCAACCACCCACCTACACTACCTATGCTACTCGTAATGCACCACCGGTCAACCCACCAAGCCAATCGCTAGTTCACACTCCTTATGTTCCTTTATCCACTAACACCCACCACCTGCAACTACTCCTCTAAATCCACCAAACCAACTACCTATAAATACCACTTATAACACACCACCTCTAATCCAAAACACTCCCACCGTCCAAACTTATCCAACACAGCATATACAAGGGGCAAATTTTGTCACTCCTAATGCGCAATATGTTCCTCCGGTATATGCAGCGAAAACACAAGCCTTTACCAACCTATTAACGATCAGGTTCCAACCCGAGGCGGATCAATATGAGGAAATGGAAAAGGAAGGGCAGATGATATATTGTTAAAAGAGATCCACAGTCTCAAAGAAGCAATGAGAAACCTTCAAGTTGCTAGGGAAGCAAGAGTGTAGAATATGAAGATCTGTGTGTTCAGCCTGACGTTGATTTTCCTGTAGGCTACAAGCCGGCGAAATTTGATACATTTGATGGAACAGGCGACCCTCATACGCATTTAAGGGATTATTGTGACAAACTGGTTGGAGTAGGTAGAGATCAGAATATAAGGATAAAGCTATTCATAAGAAGCTTATCTGGTGAGGCTCTTACTTGGTATACGCAACAAGATGTCCGTAAATGGCGTGGTTGGAATGATATGGCACAAGACTTCATGGACCGATTTAGTTTTAATACCGATATCACACCAGATAGAGTCTACATGACTAAGGTAACCAAGAAGTCAACTGAGTCGTTCCGCGAGTATGCGCTACGTTGGAGGTCAGAAGCAGCCAGGGTTCAATCCCCGATGAGTGATAGAGAAATGACTGCTACCTTCATTGAATGCCAAGCTGGCATATACTATGAGAAAATGATAGGCATGATGGGACAAAAATTCACAAAAGTTGTCAGAATGGGAGAAGCCTTAGAAGAAGGAATCAAATTGGGAAAAATTCAGGATCTTACTGCCTTGCAAGCTGCAAGCAAAGCTATTCAATTTGGTTCTATCAGCGAGACCAAAAAGAAGAAAGAAGATGTAGCTGCAATCATGAATATCCAAGGACGTAAGCCAAGCCAAGCCATTACATACCTTAACTACCCACAACAACCTTTCTACCCTTACCAATATGCTGAACCCTACCAAGCTCCACTAAATCCTTACCCTGTCTCCACTAACTCCTTACCCTGTCTACAACGCCCAAGAAAACTACTACCAACCCCGAGCACCTCCCTATCAAAACTCACGACCATATCAATCCGTTCAAGCTCCAACTTATCAAAATCGACCACATGCTACCCCTAAAGCCCGTTCAAACCCTGAAATCAAAAATACCCGTAATTACACTCGATTCGCTGAACCCTTGGCTCAATTATTTGAAAGACTGAAAGCAGCAGGTGTGATACAACCAATATAAGGGAAAATTCCTGATCCTATTCCGTGATGGTTTGATGGTTCCAAGCGTTGTGCATATCATTCTGGAGTTGTTGGGCACGATACTGAGGATTGCTATGGTCGCAAAAACAAAATCGAAGCCTTGATTAAGGAAGGAGCGATCCAACTTACTGGAGCTCAGCCCAATGTGGACAAAAACCCTTTACCTACTCACGAAAATGCCAATGTGAGCATGATAACTGTTGAGGAAGATAAGGATCTGAATGGAACCATTATGCCAATTGGAAAGGTGGAAAAGGGCACGTCATCAACCTTTGTTGCTCCCATGGGAACAATCCAAAGACAAGCACCAATGAAGGTTACTTCTACAACTACTCACAACACCAAGACACCGACCATCTAGGGTGCCGAACCAGGAGAGAATTTGAAGAATTGGACTTGTACTCCATCCTTGGTTCGCTGGGAGTCTTGGTAGATTGAACATATAGTGAACTTTTGAAACAACACGATTTTAAAAAATTGGGGCCAGAATCGTGCCCCAAACTTTTGTTGCTTTGCCTCATCTTTTGGAAGCTTAATTGCAAAATCTATGAATGCATTTCTTATTTTCTTTAACTGTCTATTATTTGTTATTTTCTATTTTATTTGGTATATAAATTATCAAATCTGCCAATTTTATGATTGTGAAATATAATGAAACAAATGAATAAAGTTTACGTGTCAAACACGATTATGAAGAACCGGAAGACAACATACATCTCGAGAAAATTATAGAGAAATTCGAGGACAAGATAATATTCCACTCGGAAGAAATTGGAATAGCTGATAGATAATGACACAAGCATGAAGGCTATCAATTCAAGAAGAAATCAAAGGACGACATTAGATTAGATTGCCTAGTTTGTAACCTTTCCTTTAATGTAATTACGAACGTTCTGACCTGATTCCCTCGGCGGGATACGTAGGCAGCCCACATAGGGTTTGGTTGCGTTATAGCAGAACATCCAAAAATCCTTATTATTTGTATATAAGGAGAACTACGCCTGACCTAATTCCCTCGGCGGGATACGTAGGCAATCCACATCGGGTTCGGTCCCTTTATTAGAATTTTTTTTTAACTATTTTTATGTACATTACGAACTACGTTCTAACCTGGTCCCTTTGGCGGGATACGTAGGCAATCCACATCGGGTTCGGTCTCTTTATTAGAAAAACCCTAAACCGTTTTGTGTATCACGAACTACGTTCTGACCTGATTCCCTTGGCGGGATACGTAGGCAACCTATATAAGGTTCGGTCATACCACAACATAAGTTTAGTATACCCTTCTGAGTCTAAAGCTGGGGCAATTTTTTAAAAGACGTAGACAACAATTATTGGACGTTGCCAAGGTTTGGACAACACAAGAAATATACAGATAATGTACGTTTCAATTTGTTTCGAAAAAGTGTCACAATCTAAAAGTTGGCGAAATTTTTTACAACTTATATACATATATTTACATATATATCTTTCCTTATATACATATACTTACATATATATCTTTCAAATGATACATTTTCTTTCAATTGTTTTCAGTACTATTCATCTACCGAGGTTTGAACGGAGATCACAAGGTCCGAAGAAACAAGATGAACGGAGTACCAACAAAGTTAAGCTTCGAGTCAACATGAATCAACTTCCCCCTCCCAAACTAAGAATTGTTTTTTAGCGCAGGAATAAAAGACCGTGAGATCAATAGTCAAGTCTATCAATCATGGCCGAAAAACGTCATTTGGCTCATCGTGGCCTCGCCTTAAAAGCCAAACGGCTTTATTTCTAACTTTATCTTTAATTTTATTTTTTATCACAATAAATTTATGATTTTATTGAAAAATACACCTGTTTTTGTAGGTTGTCAAGATCGAAGACGAATTAAATCAGGATTACATGTCGAAGATCGAAGACGTCATAAATTTATCCTATGACGATCTCATCAACATCATTAGCCAAACGGCTATGCTATCACTTTATTCTATACTTTATCAATTATCTTATCATTCACTTTACCTACTCTAACGGTTTTACCCTGAACTTTACAGAAATTATCATCAAGTCCCCGAAGACAACCGGAGGCGTCATTTGGCTATACAACCTCATCTGCATAAGCCAGACGGCTACACTCTTACTTTAATCTCTGCTTTATCATTCACTTTACCAACTTAACTACTTTACCTAGAATTATTACAGACATCATTTACCGTCGAGTCCCCGAAAACAACCGGAGACGTCATTCATCATCAATTCCCCGAAGACAACCGGAGACATCATTTGGCTATACAGCCTCATCTGCATAAGCCAAACGGCTGCACTCTTACTTCGCTCTCTACTTTACCAATTACTTTATCATTCGCTTTACCTACTTTAATGACTTTACCTTAAATTTTGCAGACATCATTTATCATCGAGTCCCGGAAGACAGCCGGAGTCCTCTTTTATCATTAAAGTCTCCGAAGACAACCGGGGGGATTATTAAGTCTTTTGCATAAATATCACTCATCATTTTGAAGACAAGCAGCAATATTTGTCCACACGGCCTCGTCATTTCATAAGCCACACGGCTTCACCCTCATCCTTATACACATATTATTATCGTATTATTTTATTTTGTTCTTTTGACTTTACTCCAAACCTTACTAACGACTTTAACAAGAATTTCAGGTAACTTTACTTGAGACATTACAACATCGATCGTTGAACAAACCACATCAAGAAACTCCAGTTTGAAAATAGAGATATCACTTTGACTCATTAAATTTTCATTTTTATAACCATACGGCTCTACACTTATCTCAATTTATATTTCATTTTATTCTACTTTATCTTACTTCATTTGTTAATTGTTTTACCTTAAGTTTTGGCAGAAAATACAACCAACATTAATTACAATAGATGCAGCGCAACGTAGAACTCTCTCTTATGCAGTGAACTGGGGCAATATGCTGAAGAGGAATATCAAACTCACAAGCAAAGGTCACGGATCTACTCTCAAACTTAACTCCGCCTACGTCCACAAACACGTGATATGTAGGTTATCCAAATTCTCTTTCATATTCACTGCTAAAACTCTACTCAATCAACACATTTCACAACCTTGCACCTCTTCCTATATACCAGTGTCGTCATAACTTGACACCGGGGAAACTTTTGAGAATTCGCATCGTGTCTAGTAGAGTCCTACTTATGGGTGCATTGTGCACCACATTTATAATTAGGAGACTATAAACATACGTTCCATTCTCAAACATTCTTGTCACATGTCTTCAACCCCTTGAGGCTACAAATCCTATAGTAGTATGCTTCTCAAATTCGAACTACACTCCTCCTACGCTCAAAAGTTTGGTCATACCTACATACAAATCACAACTCATCCAACATATTTCACAACTCATCCAATACATTTCCAACTCATCCAACATCTCTCAATACTCCACCAATCTTTACAACGCCCTAGTCTTTCAACATTGGGGCAAAACGCGCAGCGTCGATGTCGACCCGCTTCTCTTGAACTACATATGACCTGATTCTCATGGAACCCGAGATATGCGGGCAACTCGAAACCGGGGTTCGGCCATAATTTCTTTAAACATCCCTTCTACCCCCATAATCTTTTCCACCATTTTTTCTAATCCATATTTTCTCAAGTTCTTCCAAATTCATATTTGTCGGTCGGGACAAAATTGTCAATTATGTCAACTTCGTTGCCCGAAAACTCTTACATCGTCTCTGGTCAACGAGGGGCAAGTTGTTGACACCCAATTTTGACCCTTCTTTCTTCCTATTCACTTTCTAAGCTTCTAAATTAATAATTACATTATTTTTGCTACTATTCTCTACTATTATAGTAATTACCCTTTTTATTATCATTGTCACCATTTTTAGAATTACTAACTTAATTACATTTTTATTATTTTACACCTCTTTTTAATAATTGATCGTCATTACTTTATTTTCGTACTTATTAAATTAGCTATAAGTCGATGCTTTATGTGCTAAATCATTAACGATAAGTTCGTAATATTAGTACTTCATTTTCTACATATTAATTACTAATTGCCATCACGTGATAATATATTGTACTACTTACTTATTAAGTTAGAAGCCCAAAAGGAATTAATTAGAAGAAGAAAATACCCAACAATTTCAGCTATTTGAAGCCCATTCTTACGAGCCCAATTCGTGTATCTGCAGCCCATTTAGCTAATTAATTGCTAAATGTTGAAGACCCAGCCCATAATATCTTTTACCTTTTCCTAAACCTAATTTCTATCCCCATCAGTTGCATCTCCTTTTCCCTTCCATTTTGGACGATTTATGTACCTTTCTTTCACCATCACAAGACCCTGCTCCACCATTTTTGGTGAAAGTTTCAGACATTACTCAAAGCTATTTTGTTCTCTTCCACAAATCTCTTTGTTCCAAGTCAAAATTTCATCACAGAGATTCATTTAAACTAGAGATAGGTCACGGGCTTATTTTCTCTCTTGATCCATATCAGTCCCTTTCTCTTCTCTCTTCCGACACGATTTTGACCTCTCACAACGACTATATTTCAAAGTTGAAAAGTTCCCGCTCATGAATCTCGAAACCCTAACCTTTTCCTATAAATACATCTCTAACTCTCAGCCAAAGGGGCCTTTTTTTTATCGAAGATTTACCATAGTTTCACTGTCAACACTATTGCTCTAAAGAAGAGACTTTCTGGTGACTTTCCATCCGAAATTCGGATTTGTTCGTGAGTAGGAGAGTAGATCTGGATCGTCGTCTCGTTCACTGCACCACAAATAGGTAAATCCGACTCTATTTTGTTCATTTACTCCCTCCGTGTCTAGCGTCTTTGCTTATTTAGAAAAATCCATGTTCATGATTTTATTTTTGTGTGTTCTGATAATGAATGCTTAAAGCATGAGTATGATTCTACTTTGGTTAAGTTAATTTATTTTTCTTCTGCTACCTGCCATACTTAAATCTTCTTGAAATCCTATTCCTTGTTCCTTTCATTTATCACGTGTATGAGCATAAATGTTATCATGACTTAGAATATTTATTTTTGATAGGTTGTTGTTATACATCCTTTTAATCACATGTATGAAGGTTTAATTAAAATGTTACTGTCTTGGTTCATATTTCTATTTGTTACTGTCTCGATTTATATTTTCATATGATAGAAGTATGACCTTAGGTCTCTGTTCAAAGCTTTAGTTATTAAGTCATGATACTTTCCTTATGAACTTGAATGGACATTATTATACTAGTAGTAATGGTTAATCTTTTAATCAACACCAAAAATGATCCATGACCTCCTTGCTCGTGTAATTCATACTGTCTTGATGCATTATGGCCTGAGTCCTAGTTGGTGATGTTAATTAGTCTATCTCGTTATGTCCGTAACGTTAAAGTTTATTCAAATAGTTAATACCACACATGCTTTCAAGAATATCCGTGAGCAATAAAGGACTAATTTGCTACTTATAAAAATCTTGTTGCTAACTAACGTGTTAGTGATGATAGTTACTCTCTATTACTCTTTTCATGGAAAATTTACATTTCTTTTTCTAACCACGTCTCTTTTATTATTTTGCATGACATACCGGAGCCGGCGAGTTTCACTTTGAAACTCAACGACGCTGCTATCACAAGGAGTCCGCACATCCGCATCCTCTATTGCTCATTTTCAGCCTTACATCGCCTTAAAAGCGAACCACAGAAAAATCTAATTTTGTTATTAGGAGCCAAACATGGCTGTTGATTATCCCATTTATTTCAGCTTGTTTTATTTGCTTTTGTTGGTGTGACTAATTGTTTATTTTCAACTATATGTTACTGTTAGAAGAGCTTAATGCACTTACTTTAATATTGAAGTTAGTTGGCATTTAGCATATGAACTCGTCTTTTAAAATAAGCCAAGAATTTGATTTGTTCCTAAGTCTTATGCTTTTCTACTATTAAAAAAAAAAAAAAGGAAACGAAACGTGGTCTGATTTGAAAGAGTTAAGACTAAATGGTTTTGGCTTTTGGCCACTCTTCTACTTTTAAAAGGGTCAACTGCTTCACTCTTAACATTTTATTCAAAAGTAGTCCAACTAATGCCCTTTTTAAACTTTTTAGTTTGTTTGTTTATTTGGTTTCACTCGTTAACTTAGTTTAGATGTCCGAAAATTAGTTTGAATGGTTGTAGTCTACTGCGGAACTAATATTTACGCCTTAATTTGATACACCACTTAGCCTTTTTAATTGACTCTAAGTCCGGCCGGTTAATCGTCTTTTAACGGATCTTAAAGGATGCTTAACACTTTCTCTTTAGATTAATTGAATCCTTACCTAGAATCTTTAAGTTTAGTAGACCATAAACGGAGTTAACTTTAGCAAATTTTAGGTGTCCTAATTCATCATAATAATTAGGTGGCGACTCTTTAACTTTAATTAACCTCGGAATTACCGAAATGTTGTAAACCATTTTGACTCCGGTTAAAATGGGGTATAACAACTATAACATGCGTAGATAAAAAACTAAAGACAAGAGAAGGAAACAATAAGAAATAAATGTAAGATAGATAAAAAACAATACAAGCAGCACAATCAATTTCTTTTATAACGATTGTCTAGGACAGCTTAGTCGCACCTTGACTATTACCGGATGAAAGATGCTCCGGGAATAACAGTTAGCTAGGCAAAGGCCAAAAGGGAGTACAATACGCAATAAGAACCGATAACGCCAAGTCAATTTGCGTACAATCGTTCTGGGGCAAAAACTAAGGCAATACTAGCACTTTTCTGTTTTACCATAAATAAGCATACAAACCGATAATCATATGAAAATAATATGCACGTGCATACAAAGTGAAACATCTCTACAGTGAGAAAATGTTTGGATGAAGAATCAGTTTCGGTGTTGCAGGCTCTTAACCAAGAGGATTCCCGGGCCACCAACTGCAAATGTTGAGATGAGAGCTTTGGTTCTTGAGTCAATCTTCTCGGTCTTTCTGATAGGAGAAACATCGGGAATATTGTTGTCCAACCGACGCATAGCTTGACGCTGTCCGCGCACAGTACCTAACCCAGTATTCTTCAATTTTCTACACTCATGTTAAGAAAATCATTAGCATAGTCAAGAAAACTAAACGGTGCACAGAAGGAAAAAAGGGCAGAAGACTAAGGGGAAATCAGTCATAATATTTCCCCCCCCCCCCCCCCCCCCCCCTTTTTTTTTATGCAGGTGTTTCAATAAGAAAAGCATCAAGAAGATTGCTAGTTACAAGAGGCCTAGTTACAAGAAACAAATAGATACAAGAGAGACCCTATACAAAGTGTCAGTCTAGAACAATGTTACTCCTTTTGTTGTTACCATACACAATCATAAAACTATCAAATTATAGTTTTGGGACATCCCCAAAGTCAAATCTGTCATAAAATCTCAAAAGAGACCTCTGAAATAGACCAATTCAAGTATAAGGATCTAAAGCTATTTAAATTCCAAAAGTTTGGATGGGGGGACCGAGTAGAAGATGCCGTGCTTCTTCAATGTGCCTCTGAGCACATGGATGATCAATGTCGAGCAAGGAAGGCATTCATTCACCAATTTTTTTATGAAAGTTGTATTCTTTGTAAGATGTTGAGTTCATCCTCTTTTTCTTTCGACCAAATGCTTAAAGCATAACAACAACAGTTAATAGCATTAGAGCTCGTTTAAAGCAAAACAACTCCTATACAATTACCTTAATTAAGGCTTAGTTGTGGTTGTTATACTTACATTATGGGTGTGTTCGGTATGAAGGATAATGTTTTTAGGAAAATAAGTGGGTTTCTTACTTATTTAAGGTTTTATTAATTTCATCAACACTTTAAAATTACACCTATACATGAAGGGATATCCAAAACCACCTTTTTAAGGCTCATTGCTTCAACCTAATATTTGTAGGAGAGGGAGTAGGGTTGTGTGCGCCAACATCAATTGATAAATGGCCAAAAAACGGACATCAGAGAAGAAGAGGGCACTTCCTGAAAGTCAAAAAGAGATGATTATGAATTTGGTAACACATAGGCAGAGGAAAGAAGAAGAGTCATCCGAGGAGATTGGGAAGAGGCAAAAAGAAATTCCTTTGTTATCGTCGGAGGAGGAGAAGATGAAGAACGAGAGGGAAAAAACTTGGAGATGATTATCGATTTGGTAATAAAGAGGAAGAGGCAACAAGAAGAGTCATGCAAAGAGATTGGGAAGAAGCAAAGATAAATTTCTTTAACACCGGAGGAGGAGGAGGAGAAGAAGAAGAAGACGACGGAGAGGGAGAGGATTATGAATCTGATAACAGAGAGGGAAGAAGAATAGTCATGCAAGGTGATTGGGAGGACGCAAAAAGAAATTTGTTTGACACCGGAGGAGGAGAAGGAGAGAAGAAGAAGAAGGAGAGGGAAACATACTTGGAGATGAAGGAAAAAGCAATTGGCAATCCATTATCTGATGCTCTCTATTTCCCTCATGGACCAGGATGTTTGAAGATGTCGGACTTCACTCAGAAGTTTGAAAGTAGGTTTGAAATAAGACAACTGAGGCCTTTAACAGTGGAAGAGGATCGTCGATTGACATTTGGAATAAAGGTAAACCCTCCATCTCTCCCACCCTTACCATGGGATAAGAGGCAAACAGGTCCTCTCACCCCTGAGCTCGTCCAACAGTTTGAACAACTTCTTGCACGATGTAGTAGTTTCTACACTGATTCCTAACTCAATGCTGTTAATTTTCCTAGAAAAGAAATATTAAGCCCTAAGTTTCTAGTTTTATGCGGATCAAAATTGAAAAACGATCAAATTTAAGTGAAATTATCGGTAATTTAAAAGTTCATATGTGAGTATACAGCAGGTTTTATATCAACGAAAAGAGGACAAAAAGCTATTCTATTCAAATAAAAACCCTCTAACTATGAAGGGTATAGGATCACTTAGCCTAGGGAAAAACCTATTAGATGAATGGTAAAGAAGCTTGAAAGCAAGAAACCGGATGTCCAAATTCCAAAAAGGAACAAAAATAAAAGGACGAAATGGTGTACGAAGCATCTGCATTCACATAGGGCTAGGGAAAATGCCACATCTCAAGCATCTGCAACTCGAACCGGTGACCCATATGAATGGGCGGAGCAAGGGGGCCACAAAGGAGAGTCGCGCACCTTTTGCCGGAAAACTATATATAGCTAAAGCTATTTATATATAGTGTAGATGTTAAACCATTTAGCCGCAGTATATGTTTACTTCTTTATATTTTGAATCTCTTAGTTGAAAATTTACCTCTGCCACATATATGTCATACGCAAATAACTTTGCCGTCGTTCTAAGACTCCCATTCAAGAGGTGTGATATAAGCAACTTACTCTAACGCAAGTATCGGTGTGTCTGATTTCATGCTTCAAACCCATAACCTATAAATCATACGCAGATAATTTTACAAAAATAAAAGAGTACAAAATCTAACACGAAAACAGGGCTCTTCCGATAGTATAGTGCATCATTTTTATTTTTTTATTTTATTGCATTCTATCAGCAGTTTTACGGAATAAACAATTGTCATCTGCACTTAATGAGTTCTCAACTGACTCATTAAATTCCCAACTAAAGATGACTATGTAAATAACTTCATTAATAAGATAAGCATTTATTAGCTCAATTCTTTGCACTTAATATTCATTTGACCTTCTTATTGCCTTGAATGCAGAGCCTATATTAATTTGGACCGGCAATATACCAATAATTTGGATTGATTTCTTCAGAACACGTACTCTCTCCGTCCATTTTTGGTATTTATATTTATTAGTATATAATATGGTATATAAATAAAAAAAATGAAAAATGTTTGCTAAGTCCGCAAAGAATGGGATTTAAGTTTTCTAAGTGAAAAAACAAATTAGTTTTGGTATTGGACTTCATGGAAAGTCCATAAACTCTCGGCGTCTTGCGGTTCCAATTTTTCGTTTTCTTATTGTGAGTTGAAATTATTGAGAAAAGTTTCAGACACAATATTGTTAATCCAATTTGATCGCGAGTTCTGTTGATTAAAAAGTTGATAGCAAAGATCGGTCTCAGTGTTGATACACATAAATTCTTTGTATTATTAAAGAGATTATGAATTACGATTCTTGTTATCATGTATATCTAACCTATTCTTTGAGATGTAAATATATTTTTAACACAAGTAGATCTGTCCGAATTTGTTTTTGTCTTCCGCTGCGTATTATGAACACTTTACAAACCTACACTGTGTATTTAAATACTCTTTTTCTAGTAGGTATGCAAAGGAAATGTTAACTTCTTGTGGGGCGATTCTCCTATTTTTAAGAATTTAAGGGATGCAAGTAAAGTAATAGAAAACATTAGTCGTTAAAGACTACTTTAGTACTTAAAGGAATCTAAGAAAGGATTCACAAAAAGGAATAAAATTATTAAATGTTCTGAGATTCGGAAAGATCTAAATTTAGGCATCATTTGTTTGCATTAAGATCTAAGCACTTATTGGGTCTGAATAGGTCTTAATCGTTAAGATCTTAAACCAAGTCTTAATATCATTAAGAGGTATTCTTGTATGATTTTTTTTTTTTACCACAAGCTCCACCCCAACCCCAACCCCACCCCCACCACCCACCCTCCACTTCAACCCACCCCCACGCCAACCATCAACCCCACCTCACCACCCACCCCCAACCCTCAACCCCACCCTACCACCCACCCTCAACTCCAACCCCACCCCTCCACCTTAACCCCACCCACTCACCCTACCCCCACCCTCCACTCCCCACCATCCCCACCCGACCAATCCCACCCCACACCATCTACCTCCGCTCCCCACCACCCACCCCACCACTCCACTAACCCCACACCACCAACCCCCACTCTCACTCCCCACTACCCCCACCTCCCACCCTCCACTCCAACCCAAGCCTCAACCTCACCCCACCACCCACCCTCCACTCGTCCACGTGAACCCCCACCTACCCTCGACTCAATCCAACCCTACCCCCACCTACCCTCCACTCCAACCCCCCACTCCCCACCTGTCACGATCCGACTAGGGGCCACGACGGATACCCGGGGCTAACCACCGAGCACCGCTCATTCTATTATTCATCATACTCATCCTGCGTTCATTCATTAATCTCATACTTCTATTCATAGGGAAACCATTTTTCACTTGAAACATAATTACCTTTATATACATAAGCCCTTTGGCTATCAAAATAATACATACATAGATACAAATGGGAAATCGTGAGATCATACTACCCGCACATACATATCTACGAGCCTCTACTAGAGTACTAGACATATGGATGGGACAGAACCCCGTCGTGCCCAAGATATATATATATATATACACAAAATAATAATCAATGGCACCTCCGGAACAATGGAGTGCTCTCAAAGTTTGCTGATAGCTCCTACGAATCTGGATCACCTCTTTGTCTACCTGTGGGCATGAACACAACGTTCAAAGAAAAAGGACATCAGTACGAAATATGTACTGAGTATGTAAGGCATGAGTAGTAATATAAATAAAACGTGAAGGGTAACATGAAATAAAAGCCCAAGTATACCTTTTGAGGTGTTCGTCATACTTACTTTACCTTCCTCAGGAATCGTGGAATGCACATGCATCTACATGTAACGATATCGTATCCACTCTTACACATTAGACATTATCCGTATTCGGCCACATGGTGGCTCGACAGTATTCGTATTCGGCCATATTGGCTCGACAGTATCCGTATTTGGCCATATTGGCGCGACAGTATCCGTATTCTGCAATATTGGCTCGACAGTATCCGTATACAAGTTATCCGTACCCGGCCATAACAAGGCTCGGTATATCTCATCATCATTATTGCCATCACTACGGAAGTATTTTATCACCATTATCTTAAGAGCCTTAGAAGTCATAAATTCTAGCTTTTCTTAGGAGTAGGATATTTTAGACATCTTAGATGATTTCGCAATACGGGGATTACGCCTCTATATCACCCTGAAGGAACAATCACATAAGATGAAATCAATAACAATTAATACTATTGTCAGATTTTCTGTAACTTGTATATCATCAACAGGTACGATTCTGGATGGATCTCTCATACACTTCCTAAGCATGGACACATGGAAAACTGGATGAACCGCTTGTAGCTCTAATGGCAGCTCCAATTCATAAGCCACCTGGCCTACCCTTCGGATGATCTGATACGGTCCGATATATCGGGGATTAAGTTTTCCTTTCTTACCAAACCGCATCACACCCTCCATAGGTGATATCTTCAGAAACACCCAATCACCTACCTGAAATTCTAATTCTCGTCATCGTACATCTGCATAAGATTTCTGACGACTCTGAGCTGCACGCAATCGTTTTTGAATAAGCTTTACCTTTTCAATAGCCTGATGAACAAGGTCTGGCCCAAATAAGTTTGCTTCTCCGACTTCAAACCAACCGGCAGGAGACCTACACTTCCTACCATAAAGAGCTTCATACAGAGCCATTTTGATACTGGCATGATAGCTATTGTTATAAGCAAATTCTATCAAAGGAAAATGATCATCCCAACTTCCTTGGAAATCCAATACACAAGCTCGTAACATATCTTCTAAGGTCTGAATAGTCCGCTCAGCTTGCCCGTCTGACTGCGGATGGAAGGCTGTATTAAGATTTACTCGAGTACCAAGACTTTCCTGAAAATATTTCCAGAACCTTGCTGTAAACTGTGCGCCTCTGTCTGAAATAATTGACAGCGGAATGCCATGAAGGCGCACAATCTCCTTAAGATATAGCTTAGCATAGTCTTCAGCAGTATAGGTAGTTCTTACTGGCAAGAAATGAGCTGATTTAGTTAACCTATCAACAATCACCTAAATAGAATCGAATCTGCGGCGACAACGCGGCAATCCCGTAACAAAATCCATATTAATCACTTCCCACTTCCATGCTGGGATCTCCATTTCTTGTAATAAGCCACTGGGTTTCTGATGCTCGATCTTCACCTGTTGGCAAGTGGGGCATTGAGCTACAAAGTTAACAATATCTTTCTTCATATCATTCCACCAGTAAAAGCCCTTGAGGTCATGATACATCTTGGTGGACCCCAGATGAATTGAATACCGGGAGTAATAAAATTCTGACATAATCTTGTCCCGAAGCCCAGTTACATTTGGAACGCACAAACGACCTCGATGTTTGAGGAACCCATTTGAATCCAGTTCGAAGGCTGAGATCCTATTTTGTTGCACTCCCTCCTTAATGTTAATTAAAACTGGATCTTCATACTGTTGAGTCTTGACATCTCAGGCAAGAGTCGATTGGGATATATTCTGTAAAGCAATTCCAGTGTCTTCCGAATCTAGTAAGCGAACTCCCAAATTTGCTAAGCAATGAAGTTCTCTGGTCATTTCCAATTTTTCTGCTGGCACATACAATAGACTTCCCATTGATTTGCGACTTAGGGCATCAGCTACCACATTCGCTTTGCCGGGGTGATATAAGATCTCAGCATCGTAATCCTTTAGCAATTCGAGCCATCTTCGTTGCCTCAAATTCAATTCCTTTTGCCTAAATATATATTGAAAGCTTTTATGGTCCGTATAGATATCGACATGAACTCCATATAAATAATGCCGTCATATCTTTAGAGCGTGAATCACTGCCGCCAGCTCTAGATCATGGGTTGGATAATTTTGCTCATGTTTCCGTAGTTGTCGGGAGCCATAAGCAATCACCTTACCATTTTGCATCAACACACAACCCAGACCGGTGCGTGACGCATCACAGTATACAGTGTAACCCTCGGTGCCTCCTGGAAGGGTGAGGACAGGGGCAGATATCAACTTATCTTTCAATTTCTGGAAACTCCGCTCGCACGCTTCTGACCATTGAAACTTGGCCCCCTTCTGAGTTAATTTCGTAAGGGGAGCTACTATAGAAGAAAATCCCTCTACAAATCTTCGATAATATCCAGCAAGTGTTGCACCCCATTTTTACCGAAGGCTAAACAAAGCACAACTTATGGAACTCTGAAAGAATTAATTATGTACAGAGTCGCCACCTAGCATTTAAGGTATACTAGGGTACCTATAAATTATTAATATATGCAACTTAACATGGTCTACGAAAATAAGTGAGATTCTAGGTAAGGGTTCAAATTATTCCGAAGGGAAGGTGTTAGGCATCCTTCAGAATCCACAAATGTGGTTCCCGGCTGGACCAATTTAACTATTCGAGGGATGTGTAAAAAGACTTGATTATTACTTACAAAAATTAGTAGAAGTTAGACTAAAGAATAACTAATATGACTATTCACATAAATAATCGTGCAATATGTATTTTTTACATATGTGATATAATAATTACTTTTTTAAAAAAAAAAGGTTATGTGCAACTTAGAAACTTGGGTATGTGACAAAGGTATAAAAAGAAAATGGATATGAAATTATTTTGCACTCGAAGTGAGTTAACTAATTTAACTAGATAAGTATGTACGCCTAATCAATTAATTATGAGAGTACATTCTAAAGCCTAAATATTGAGGCAAATCACTCTATTTATTCACTTAAGTGTGCTAAGCTATTGAATTAAAACTCTAGCGAAACATGATAACTATCAGAATATTAACTACAAAAATAATAACTGTCTAATATTAATTTATCTAAAACACATAAAATTTAAATCACCTAAGCAGATCATAAATAAATACCACTAGCCTACACCCTAAAAAGTAAAGTTTCACTATATTTTATGCTTGCATAATTTAAGAATGTAAAAAAAAAAACAAAATATATATATATATATATATATATATATATATATATATATATATATATATATATATATATATATATAAACAAAGAATTTAAGAAGCTATTTGAACTTCTTTGAGTGTCATCTTCCAAAAAATAACTTCAGATACCTGCATGAGACTTAATAAAAAATGTTAGTAAGAAAATAAATAATTATCGGATGAATTAAAAAAATAATAAATAAACTTAAAATAAAAATCCGTCTTTGTACATGGAAAGCCTTGGAAATCGACGGAAATTTCTTCATCGGCCAATAACTATTCGATTAATTGTAGCTGCAGTACAAAGACACTCTTTTAAGTGTTTGTCGGATTCTGATGCAGAGCATAATTATTCATAATTATTCATATAATACTAGGTAAAGAGTGTACTATGTTGATATGTTACTGTTGTAGTACTAAATTAAGAGTATAGGATACAAGAATCAAGGCAAGTATTTGTAATTTTCACACTAGAACTTAGAGTGTAATCAATTCCCTTGTAACTCATGAGTAATATGCGAATAAAAAAATTTTAGAATGAACTATTTACTATCTATGTAGCTTTTACATTAACCATTTTACGGATTAGAGTCCTAATTTCTTATTAAATCTGTTCAAAAAAAAAAAAAAAAAGATACTTGATATAGTATACATTTAAAACACCTAAATTGAAAGAGACGAAGCATGTATCATATTTACTTATAAGTACTAACTATTTCTTGGGCAAAAATTCATCAGAATTTGAAAGCACTTGCCCCATAAATGGGGCCACACTAACAATATAACCTTATATTTTAAAAAGAAAACAATTTAAAAATAAGGCCTCAGAGATCTTGGTGGATAAATAATCATTAGATAGAAATTTGATAAAGTCCCATCAAGAGTAGCAAATATATCCTTACATCACTGGTGGTGGCGTTGGGCCTGTGACGGAGAAAAAAAAATGAGGGCATAAGGGTGTGTCGTAGTGGAGGCTTTTGGTGATGAGAACGGAGGGAGCAAAGGGCTGGTGGTGTTGGTCTAGAACTCCGGCGAGCTCGTCACCGGAGAAGATGGTGGAAGGGTGGTAGGGCCGACTGTTTTTTGAGAAGTAAGGAGAGAGAGTAGAGGGTTGTGGTGTCGTTGGTGTTGTGGTTTTACGGTGAGGGGCGGAGTGACGATGGTGGTGGTAGATGGAGGAAGATGAAGTTGTGGGGCAGCGGGTTTGTGGTTTGGTGGCGTGGTGGCTGCTGGGTCCACCAGAGCTGTGAAGAAGATGAAAGGGCTACTGGTTGGTTTTGTTTTCATTTTTTGAAGCTTGAAGAACAAGGGAAAGGGGACGGGAGCAGCGACTGGTGGGTGGTGACTGTTGCTGGCTGCTCGTCGGTGAAGGAGAAAAAAAAGAAAGGAAAGAGGAGGAGGCTGGCGGAGGGAGTAGAGGGAGACGAAAAAGGAGGTGCAGGGGTTGTTTGGGGTGCGTCGCCGGATCTCCGATGGCGGCGGCGGCTAAGAGAAAAGTGGGGGAGAAAGAAAATGTTTAGGGTTTAGGGGAGAGAAGAAGGAAAACATAATCTGAAAAAAAAAAAAATATCTCCTGTGTAAGTGTGTGTTTGTGTAAATATATGTAGAAGATGAATACCCCCTCCCTTTTCTTATAATGCAAAATGGCCCCTGTTTTGTCCAAAGAATAGAAGATTGCACCCTTTTGTCTCCTCAATGCTTACCTTAATCCCTTTTTAAAAAAAAATGATGAAACCTTGACTTGATCCGATTTTACTCTGCGTTAAAAAATTAATTACTCCGATTTTCTATGCACTGTTAGACTGTACTAAAATATAGTTAATTAATACCTGTATAAATAATAACGCAAGTATAAAATATAAACATTAATGTCTATGATATGAAAATGTATTGCTATGAAATTGAGAAACAATAATTAATTTCACAAAAAATGGTAGTATTACGCTGTACATGTGCAAAATAATGATTCTTGAAAAAATGACAATAAATTGAGAAAATTCCTAAAATAAGGATAATCATCAATAAATTATTGAAAAAGTGTAAAAATGTGTAAAAAATGTATTTCGTGCTCTTTAACGAATCAGGGGCCCCGAAAACGTTAATTTTAAGCACGTCGAGCCAAAATTAGGTGTCAACAGCAAGACCCAAGAAACTTCGAACTTCCGAAGCGGTTGTTGGTCGAGGCTAGTTCTTAACGGCTTCAATCTTCCGATCATCAACTATAATACCTTCATCGGACACAATATGGCCTAGAAAAGCCACTGAAGTTAGCCAAAATTCCCATTTGGAAAATTTGGCATACAGCCTTTGATTTCGCAATGTTTGCAACACCTTTCGGAGGTGATCAGCATGTTCCCTCTCCGAACGAGAATATACCATGATATCGTCAATAAATACAATAACAAAAATATCCAAGAAGGGTCGGAATATGGTGTTCATTAGCACCATAAACACCGCAGGAGCATTTGTCAATCCGAAAGACATAACTAAGAATTCAAAATGCCCGTATCTTGTTCGGAAAGCTGTCTTCGGAATGTCTTCCCCTTTTACTCGTAGCTGATGATACTCTGACCTTAAATGAATCTTCGAGAAGCATTTAGCACCCTGTAGCTGGTCAAACAAATCATCAATTCTAGGCAATGGATATGTGTTCTTGATAGTCACCTTATTCAACTGTCGGTAGTCAACACACATTCTTAGTGAGCTATCCTTCTTGCGCACAAATAATACCGGTGCTCCCCACGGAGAAGTACTGGGCCTAATAAAGCCCTTGTCTAACAAGTCCTGCAATTGCACTTTCAATTCGCGTAACTTGGCGGGGGACATACGATAAGGGGGAATAGAGATGGGTTGAGTGTCCGGATACACATCAATCGCAAATTCAATTTCCCTTTCGGGAGGGAGGCCTGGTAATTCATCGGGGAATACATCCTGAAATTCATTAACTACAGGAACGGATTGCAAAGTTGGCGGTTCAGCTTCAGTGCTCCTAACTCGAACCAAATGATAAATATACCCTTTAGAAATCATATTTCGCGCCTTAAGGTAGGAAATAAACCTACCATTTGGTGCTGGGGTATTGCCCGTCCATTTAAGAACTGGTTCACCCGGAAAATGAAATTTCACAGTTTTGGACCAACATTCCACATTGGCATAGCAAGAGTCTAGCCAATCCACTCCCATGATAGCGTCAAATTCCACCATTTCTAACTCCACTAGATCAGCAACTGTTTCACGATCACATATCGTAACCACACACCTACGATAAATTCGTCTTGCAATAACAGGTTCCCCGACCGAAGTAGAAACCAAGAAAGGCTTGGACAAAGATTCAGGCTTTATACCGAACTTATCAGCAATATAAGGTGTGATATAAGATAGCGTGGAACCCGGATCGATCAATGCATAGACATCATAAGAACAAATGGATAAAGTACTTGTCACACCCCCATGTGAAAACGACTCAAGATCCTGCCGTCCTGCAAGTGCATAAATACGATTTTGGTTGCTACCGGAAGCAGACACCTGATCTCTTCCCCTACCTCTACCTAATAGGGCTGGAGAAGAACCTTGTCCAGGAGGGCGAACAGAAGATGAAGAACCTACGATTAAACCTGTTAGCTGAGCCGGGCCTCCTCTACCACTAGATGAACAGTTTCCCATAACATGACCAGGCTTTCCACAAGAGTAACACACCCCCATACCTTGCCAGCACTGGCCAGAGTGGCCTTTACCGCACTGGTCACAACGAGGCAAGGGAGGCCTTGCCTGGCTAGATTCTCCTCTGTAAGAAGGAACTGACGCTCTCGAGCTTCGCCTCGGTCCAGAATAAGTGGGTCTATCATAACGCTGCCTCTGGAACCTGGAAGGTGCACTAACCGCTGAAGGATCTGATCTTCTATAAGAATGGGGCCTATAATCTTCCTGATAAGCACCTGAATAACCTGCAGATCTAGCCCGCTTATAACTTGCCCCTACTCGTGTCTTGCTCAGTCCGCTGTCGGCGTTCAAGGTCCTCCAAATTTTGACCATACGCCTGAATACGAGCAATATCCATACCACTCTGTAATGAAGCCGTCAGACAATCCTTAATCAAGTGAGGCCCAAGTCCCGTCACAAAATGATGTACCCTATCTTCCATTTCAGCTACCATCGCCGGGACATATCTAGCTAAGGAGTTAAACTTCAAACTATATTCCCGAACGCTCATATTATTCTGGCGAAGCAATAGAAATTCATCAGCTCTAGCTCTGCGAACCTCAGCGGGCAGATAATGATCCAGAAAGGCCCTGGTGAATTCTGACCATACTGCTAGAGGTGCGTTCGACCCTCTCGATTGCTGCAGAGACTCATACCATACCGCGGCGACATCCCACAGTCTATGAGAAGCTAACTCCACTGATTCTGTGTCAGAAACATGCATTACCCTCAAAGCGCAGCCCATTCGATCTATAAAATTCTAAGGGTCATCCTTCGGGTTTGTCCCCGTGAACACCGGAGGGTCCAAGGTATAAAAATCACGTACACGGGAACTAACAGCCCTATCCGGAAGGCCAGCCTGCCGCTGAGTTTGAGCAGCCACCAATCTAGTCAATAACTGGACCGCGTCTCGCAAGTCCTGTTCTGTAGCAGCGGGGTGAGGAGCTGGAGGCTGAGGAGCCGGAGGGTCTGGGGCCCTATCTTGCTCTTCTGCACCAGATTGAGTAGAGGTAGCATGCGAGGGGGTAGCGCTCTGAGCCTCGCTATGCCCTAACTCAGGTGGCGGTACAAGGCTCGGGCCTTCCCCAGCAGTGCCCAGTATACTACTGACTTTCTTCTTCCTCGGAGGCATCGTTGAAAATTAAACACGGAAGGATTAGATAGCTGTATTCTTAACTTGGATCTATCGCACGATCTAGATCATGAAGAAAAGTATCTTTCTAAATGTCCTATAGCCTCCTAGCTATAGATATGATGCACGACATATCGATAACCAGGACTCTACTGGACACGTCTCATGGACATCCCTAGGACGGAACTACTCTGATACTAATTTGTCAGATATTCTATAACTTGTATATCGTCAACAGATACGATTCTGGATGGATATCCCATACACTTCCTAAGCATGGACACATGGAAAACTGGATGAACCGCTTGTAGCTCTGATGGCAGCTCTAATTCATAAGCCACCTGGGCTACCCTTCGAATGATTTGATAAGGTCCAATATATCGGGGATTAAGTTTTCCTTTCTTACCAAACCGCATCACACCCTTCATAGGTGATATCTTCAGAAACACCCAATCACCTACCTGAAATTCTAATTCTCGTCGTCGTACACCTGCATAAGATTTCTAACGACTCTGAGCTGCACGCAATCATTTTTTAATAAGCTTTACCTTTTCAATAGCCTGATGAACAAGGTCTGGCCCAAATAAGTTTGCTTCTCCGACTTCAAACCAACCGGCAGGAGACCTACACTTCCTACCATAAAGAGCTTCATACGGAGCCATTTTGATACTGGCATGATAGTTATTGTTATAAGCAAATTCTATCAAAGGAAAATGATCATCTCAACTTCCTTGGAAATCCAATACACAAGCTCGTAACATATCTTCTAAGGTCTGAATAGTCCGCTCAGCTTGCCCGTCTGACTGCGGATGGAAGGCTGTACTAAGATTTACTCGAGTGCCAAGACTTTCCTGAAAATATTTCCAGAACCTTGCTGTAAACTGTGCGCCTCTGTCTAAAATAATTGACAGCGGAATGCCATGAAGGCACACAATCTCCTTAAGATATAGCTTAGCATAGTCTTCAGCAGTATAGGTAGTTCTTACTGGCAAGAAATGAGCTGATTTAGTTAACCTATCAACAATCACCTAAATAGAATCGAATCTGCGGCGAGAACGGGGCAATCCCGTGACAAAATCCATATTAATCACTTCCCACTTCCATGCTGGGATCTCTATTTCTTGTAATAAGCCACTGGGTTTCTGATGCTCGATCTTCACCTGTTGGCAAGTGGGGCATTGAGCTACAAAGTTAGCAATATCTTTCTTCATATCATTCCACCAGTAAAAGCCCTTGAGGTCATGATACATCTTGGTGGACCCGGGATGAATTGAATACCGGGAGTAATGAAATTCTGACATGATCTTGTCCCGAAGCCCAGTTACATCTGGAACGCACAAACGACCTCGATGTTTGAGGAACCCATTTGAATCCAGTTCGAAGGCTGAGATCTTATTTTGTTGCACTCCCTCCTTAATGTTAATTAAAACTGGATCTTCATACTGTTGAGTCTTGACATCTGAGGCAAGAGTCGATTGGGATATATTCTGTAAAGCAATTCCAGTGTCTTCCGAATCTAGTAAGCGAACTCCCAAATTTGCTAAGCAATGAAGTTCTCTGGTCATTTCCAATTTTTCTGCTGGCACATACAATAGACTTCCCATTGATTTGCGACTTAGGGCATCAACTACCACATTCGCTTTGCCGGGGTGATATAAGATCTCAGCATCGTAATCTTTTAGCAATTCGATCCATCTTCGTTGCCTCAAATTCAATTCCTTTTGCCTAAATATATATTGAAGGATTTTATGGTCCGTATAGATATCGACATGAACTCCATATAAATAATGCCGCCATATCTTTAGAGCGTGAATCACTGCCGCCAGCTCTAGATCATGGGTTGGATAATTTTGCTCATGCTTCCGTAGTTGTCGGGAGGCATAAGCAATCACCTTACCATTTTGCATAAACACACAACCCAGACCGGTGCGTGACGCATCACAGTATACAGTGTAACCCTCGGTGCCTCCTGGAAGGGTGAGGACAAGGGCAGATATCAACTTATCTTTCAATTTCTGGAAACTCCGCTCGCACGCTTCTGACCATTGAAACTTGGCCCCCTTCTGAGTTAATTTCGTAAGGGGAGCTGCTATAGAAGAAAATCCCTCTACAAATCTTTGATAATATCCAGCAAGACCCAAGAAACTTCGAACTTCCGAAGCGGTTGTTGGTCGAGGCTAGTTCTTAACGGCTTCAATCGTCCGATCATCAACTTTAATACCTTCATCGGACACAATATGGCCTAGAAAAGCCACTGAAGTTAGCCAAAATTCACATTTGGAAAATTTGGCATACAACCTTTGATTTCGCAATGTTTGCAACACCTTTCGAAGGTGATCAGCATGTTCCCTCTCTGAACGAGAATATACCAAGATATAGTCAATGAATACAATAACAAAAATATCCAAGACGGGTCGGAATATGGTGTTCATTAGCACCATAAACGCCGCAGGAGCATTTGTCAATCCGAAAGACGTAACTAAGAATTCAAAATGCCCGTATCTTGTTCGGAAAGTTGTCTTCGGAATGTCTTCCCCTTTTACTCGTTGCTGATGATACCCTGACCTTAAATCAATCTTCGAGAAGCATTTATCACCTTGTAGCTGGTCAAACAAATCATCAATTCTAGGCAATGGATATTTGTTCTTGATAGTCGTCTTATTCAACTGTCGGTAGTCAATACACATTCTTAGTGAGCTATCCTTCTTGCGCACAAATAATACCGGTGCTCCCCACGGAGAAGTACTGGGCCTAATGAAGCCCTTGTCTAACAAGTCCTGCAATTGCACTTTCAATTCGCGCAACTCGGCGGGGGATATACGATAAGGGGGAATAGAGATGGGTTGAGTGTCCGGATACACATCAATCGCAAATTCAATTTCCCTTTCGGGAGGGAGGCCTGGTAATTCATCGGGGAATACATCCTGAAATTCATTAACTACAGGAACGGATTGCAAAGTTGGCGGTTCAGCTTCAGTGCTCCTAACTCGAACCAAATGATAAATATACCCTTTGGAAATCATTTTTCGCACCTTAAGGTAGGAAATAAACCTACCCTTTGGTGCTGGGGTATTTCCCATCCATTTAAGAACTGGTTCACCCGGAAACTAAAATTTCACAGTTTTGGACCAACATTCAACATTGGCATAGCAAGAGGCTAGCCATTCCATTCCCATGATAGCGTCAAAGTCCACCATTTCTAACTCCACTAGATCAGCAACTGTTTCACGATCACATATCGTAACCACACACCTACGATAAATTCGTCTTGCAATAACAGGTTCCCCGACCGGAGTAGAAACCAAGAAAGGCTTGGACAAAGATTCGGGCTTTATACCGAACTTATCAGCAATATAAGGTGTGATATAAGATAGCGTGGAACCCGGATCGATCAATGCATAGACATCATAAGAACAAATGGATAAAGTACCTGTCACACCCCCATGGGACATTGTGGGATATGTAATTATTATGTATGGCCTTGTTGGCCTTGTTTTGGCTTCTTGATATTTTTATGATAACCTTGTCGGCTTTATGATATACTTGATGTTGTAGCAACCTCGCCGGTCCGCAGACGTACATATGTATTGAATTATTGAATATTTCTATGTTGGGCCATTTTCTGCGTGCAGATGTTCATTGAGTTATGGTATGTGATGTCCAAGTAACGGTTAAGTCAGGTGACTTTCAGCCTACGGGTCGAAGCCTGTCATACTCCTCGTTGGGGGTGTGACAACTATCTTGCAGCAAGCTCAATGATATCATGAGAACGTTAAGAACTTTAAACCATGGGCCTTTCTAGAATTGAAATCATCATCATGTTCATCATCGTTAATCTATCTCACTTCATTATCACTATCATGATCATCATCACTATCAAGTCTCACTTTTGAAGAAACAATAGTATAAACCGGGGCCAACTATCATGAATATAGTCAAAACTTATATAGTAAGCTCAGTCATCTCACGAGGACATTTAAAACTTTAGGCTCTGGGTATCTCTAGGAGGGGAATTATCATTGTAATCATTGTCATGAAGAACACTCATCAACTTCATCGTGAGGGCCTTAAGAGTCATGGAAATCTAACATTTTAGGAGTAAAGGCAATATGAAAATCATGTGTGGAGTCATAACGTAAGAATTACCATCATACGGATCATTATCGATTATATCGCAAGAATCATGGAAATAATGAACCTCTAGTGTTTCTAGACTTAGGAGCATTATGAGTGTCGTATGTAGTTTAACAACTATGGAATCATCATCATTATCATAGAACATATCCCATCTCTGGCTCATAAGAAGACTCTTAATAATCATAGACTTGTAACTTTTGGAATGAAGGAAAGTCATGGAAATCGTAAATAGAGATAGTAATAAACGAGTCATGCCTTTTGAAAGAAAGGGGGACTAGCCTTACATACCTTTGTGTCTCTTTAACTTTATCGACTAACCGTTTCCCCTCGAAGCTCACGATTCTACATGCAAGATGATTCGCGCTAAAAGTAAGTCACTAAAACGCTCATATGGTCAAACTAAATTAATAAATAAGATAACGGAAATTGGGCAGCATTTCCTTTGTTCCAACGACTTCCTCCATATGATAAACAACTCCCAAGATCACAATATCAACAATTCCATAATCAAAAGATTATATTCAAATTATACTCAATTCCATCCCAAAACTTCTTTCAATAAACAATCCATAACAATAAATTCAATACAACCCCTTGTACTCTTGTATACAACACTTTCTCAACATCGTTACTACCCTTCATAACAAGATTATACTCATAATATGCTAACAATTATAGTTCAAGTTAATTTACACTCAAAATATCATCAATATTCATATTTGAACTTTTTCCCATAACTCTTTCCATTTTTTTAGACTTGCTAAACCTTTACATCCACTTAACACAAGAGATGAGATGAAGAACATACCTTGTATTTGAAGAATTTCAACTCACACAACTTGCTCCAATACTTAATCTGTTGACACCAAATTTTGTCCCTCTTTTATTTTATTTACTCGGAGTTTCTAAATTTATTGACAAGCTAAATATTTTATTTTTCACTACTATTATTTTCACTACTTTTATTTTCAACATTACGAGCATTACTTTATCACAAATTTGAAATGTTCGCCATCATTTTCATTTTTTCGGGTTTGGACTCGTTTAAATTAATCACAGAACAACACCTTGTTAAATCCTTATTTTTTACATATTAATTATTGTCCTCATATAGTATATATTGTACTAGTTGTTAAATTAGAGACCCAAGAATAATTAAAATAGAGGATGAAGGGTCAACAATTTCAGCCAAATAAATGGCCCCAAATTATCAGCCCGTACTCTAATTAATTCAACCAAACCACATTATTTCCCTACGCAGCCCAAAAATTATCAGACCCGGTCCAGCCCACTTATTTTACCCTAAACCCCTAATTCATCATTTTCCCTTTTTTCTTTTCTTTCTGCCTCCCTCTCTCTCTTTAACCTCATTTCTCTTTCTTTTCTTTTCTTTCTCCGCCTCCTCTCTCTCTCTCTCTATCCTCCGCCGCTCACTCCTCTCTCTTTCTCCTTCACCGCCGCACACCGCTACCCCACGTTCCCCACTCCTCCTTACCCCACACCACGCTCCTCCCCACTCATCCTCTTTCTCCACTCACTCGCTACCCCACTCCTCTACCCTACCCTTTCTCCCTTTCATCATCATCATCGCCGCTTCCTCGCTCCTCCTTACCCCACACCGCTCCTCTCTCTCCCCACTCTATAAAGACAGAGGAGAGGACATCGAAAAGGGGGGGGGGGGGATGGCTGGACAGAACGAAAAAAAAGAGGCCAATCAACTTAGACAAATCAACAAGAAAACAGATCGAAAAAAGGGGAGATCAAGAAACGGACCGAAAAATTCCAAGCTCTGAAATCAAAAAATCTCCCCACAAAAACAAAAAAAAAGGTTACACTTTGAACAATAAGGACTCAGCATATTTTTTAGAAAGAACGAGATTTTCAGTATTGGGAGGGACACCACTAGCTTCACACTTGATTTTCCTTTCCCGGTGAACTTTAGTCGTGGGGGGAACAATTACTCTATTTTCATTTCTTCGTTTTGAAACTTTAATTACTCTAATCGGGTTCGTTCGAGTTCGAGCATAGATTCGAGACCCCGACGCCTCAGTTCACTGTACCACAAAAAGGTAAACCTTCCTCCTTAGCATCATGCTTTTAATTCAGTGCCTATGTTCGTATATTTGTATATTTGTGTTTGTTTAGATTAATATACAGTCAGTCTTAATAAGTTTGTTTTAGGTTTAATTATTATTGTTAAGTTATTGGTGGTTGACGATTGCATAGATTTAACCTGGGCTCGGATTAGATATTTTAATTGCTCAAGTCTGTTGTGGGTTAGCATAACCTTTGGGAGTTCATTGACACTCGCTTATGCTCAGTTTTAATTGGTTTCAGACACCTATAACCTGTTTACATGAAGTTAGTACGATTTAAGACGCTATTGGTATAGTCCATAGATCCTGTTGGATATTGGAGTAGCTTAGAAATGTTATGTTGGTTCTGTTAGCTGAATCATAATTCTATATTGACTCGTAATTATGAAAACATGACTAGTTTAAACTTCAATAATGTGGAGGGTATTGCTTAGTCCAGTCCAGTTTGCATATGTCACTCTAATTGATCTTTGTGTTTAAATTCGCATGATAAATCAGTCCTCTATGGTTGAAACAAATGTCATTTTGCCCTTTTGTGTTGTATGCAAGTCCTTTGATAATGTGAAATTTTTTCATTTGGTATTACTTTATATGACATTTGTTTATGTTGAGTTCGAAAAGGGTAAGCTAGTCATTAATTTGTTTAACTCATGATTATACCTGTTTGGATTTGTGTGAGCTTATGTAAAGTATAGAAGGGTATGTTATTTATACTCCTGCACTAGCGTACTGTCCATTAGGAATCTGTTTACTTGTGTAAGTGATTAGTTTGATTACATTGTGCTGGTTGGATATCTTGTTTAGTCAGAGCCGCTGAGAACACTCAGGCAGCATGCTTGATGTTATATCTTGATTCAACCCTTGCACTGTTTTAAAACATCTTACTCTACCTACATTCTATGTGTGTCACCTTGTATGTCATTATCCACATCTCATGTCTTCATTCACTAAGTTTCTATTTCCTGTTAACAAGGCCATGTTTCATGCTCATTGCATTATTATCTGGGCTACTTAAGTGTATGGTATCTCTCTGGTAACCTCATCATCAATCCTGCCCACCTGAAACATTTCTCTTGTGGTATATCATGATTTTGTTGCTCCCTCAATTTGACTCATATGGGATCATATGTGTCTACAGTAGCATTGGACTTAGGCTTATGTGTTAACTAGTACCTGGAGAGGTTGTTTGACTGTCTAGATTCTGAACTTAAGACCCATCTATGCTTTTCACTTGGGATTAACTTACTACAGAATCATCGTGTGGCTTGAGTTGTTTTTTTTTTCCTCATTGTGTTTTCCTATGTCTTACTTGCCTTAACACTCCCTTACTTGAATAGGTAGCATTGATCTCACTTGCCTATTCTGCTCATTGACCCACTTGCCTATTCTGCTGAGTTTTAATTGGACCATTTGCATTCATACTTGTCTGGTTTTGCTATGACCATTATATCTGAATGTTTTCCTCTGCCTTTTTTTTGAATGCTTACTTTCACTTAATTTTCCTTTGTGCCTCGTATGATCAATTGGTCCAGTGTCCTGATTCTTGGGGCACTTGTCTTGGAACTTTGGGACCTTATACTCATGCTGTCAAGGCCCTGCACCATGTATTCCGAAATGCTTTCCTGTTCTCTCTGTTTATTTGCTCTTCTTATGCATATGTGTATCCCTTCCCCATTTCCCTTATCTACAAATTAATTTTGTGTATGAGTATGCTTAGTGACCTTAGGCACACCTTAATGATATTAGAATTGGCTCACCTTGTGACTTATGTGCTTTGGATGACTGATATGGTTTGCTCCTTTCAATAGTCTGCCTGTCCAAGGTTCTTGAAATCTTTGGAACTTGTCGCGGCATTTGAAATAGGATGGTGGTGACCCCTTAGTTCTCCTCATTTTTAATCTGTGTTGTCATATTTTTGGACTGAAGCAGCTGTTGCAATTTGTTATATTTACTGCTGCATTTTGAGGATTAGTCGTTGCATGTACAAACTGTGTAGTTGCTACTTCGATCAGATCCGTCGCGTTACTGCCTATTCAATTTTGTGATCCTTATATTGCAAGTATACCATGTGCATCCCACATCCATGCCTCATTCTTTTCATTTACCATTACTTGTCTAATATGCTTCCATTATGGCTTTCACTCTACTTGGCATAGTGAGTATTTGAGCTGCATTTGATCTGTCTCTTGTGCTGATAAGCAGTCCACATCCTCGTTTCCTTCTTCACTTGCAGCCACTGCTATGCAGATGCTGTTCGCCTTAGTATCTTATATAATTTCTTCTTGCAATGTGCACTGCTGCTACTGGGCAGATTGTGTTCCTTAAGTGTTATAAATGCTCTAATACTGTTAAGGTACTGAGGTTGTATACCTACGTATACATAAGGTATATTCCAAATATACTAAAATATACGCAGTATGTATACAATCTGTTGATTTTTTCGAGTTTATACCTCACATGTTTAACGTTATCCGTTGATCGTATACTAATCCTTTTCTTTTCCTTTTTATGCATGATGATCTCGCATACGAGTCAAAGGGACTCGTCATCTCCCGCATTCGGTGTTGGGCTAAAACCCAACGCAATTTCTCTTTCAAGTCAGCCAACCTACAGCCAAACAAGGAAATAAAATTTGGGCCAAAGCCCAATCAATGTCAACAGCAAACAGACAGCCACAGAAGTCCAAAATGACTGGGCCATAACCCAACAGTAGCTTAGTTACAGCAGTTATAAAAATGGGCTGGAGCCCATTTAACTTCTTCACTCTTCTATTGTTATCTTTGTGCATTTAATTTGTGTTGTGTGACTAACACTTTTGTTTATTAATCTAGATGAACTTTAGCAAATTAGTGGAGTTTAATTTAATAATGGGTAGTAATTTAAGGAAAGCTAATAATAATCAATTCCACAGAGTTTCATTTGCTTCTTTTTATATTATTAGAAATCATTTATGGTATCCATAATATTTAATTTTTAGAATAATTGATCTTCAATAGCGCAAATTCATATTTATTTGAGTTAAAAGAATCAAGATTTGCTCTTACTATCTTATAAATTTAAAATATTACATATTTGACACTAATGCTAACTCATTTGAGAAATAAAAAGGCAAACTAATTTAACGAATAACTCTTTCACTTTAGCTCTTTTTTAACGCTTCAAACGTATATTTGTTAAAACAATCCTTACATATATATATATTAAACTATTAGTCTTTATATGAAACCTTTAAAATTTATTTAAACATTAATCTTACAATAACTCTTTTAATTTGTGAGTCGGCATAACTCACTTTTCTTTAAATACATATAAACATCACATGTCCTGTTTTTTAGTTTATTTTAATTAAACTAAGTTTTACTTTAAATAACTTTAGGAATACTTATAAGGTATTTTCTTAAACATTTAAACATTACATTTACACTCAGCCTAATTAATCATAAGTCCGGTCGGTTAACCATTGTTAATGGGTCTTAAAGGGTGCCTAATACATTCCCTTTAGACTAATTGAACCCTTACCTAGGATCTTAAGTTTCGCAGACCTTAAACAGAGCTAACTTTAGAAAATAACTTTAATAAACTTTAGGTGTCCTAATTCACCGTAAATAATTAGGTGGCGACTCCTTAAACCAAACAAAAATAGGAATCCCCAATATGTTGTACTCCTAACTTTAACTCTCCGCGGTTAAAATGGGGTGTGACAGCTTGGCGACTCTGCTGGGGAATCACTTAGGTTCTAACCATAACGGACTTAGTCTAATAGGCTTTGTGTGCTTATTTGAAATTACTTTATTTATTTGTTAACTGTTTTTTACATGCTATTAATTGTTTGTTGATATAAACTGTTTGTTTGATATAAATTGTTTATGTGTTACTGCTTTGATAAACTGTCATTCCGTTCATATTTCTTCCACTTCTGGAAACTCACACTATCACACGTACACGCGAGGTGTGTTTTGCGCACCCGCAAATATGTTTCATAGAATCCAAATTTTAGGAGAGTTGGCGTATGCGCGGGGTGCCTGACTAACGGGGACCGCGTAGCCTTCTCACTCGAGTAGTCCGCTCGGGAACCTTGCGTCTAGTAAACCCACTCTTAGTCAGCTTAAGATAGAGCTAAACCAACACCCTTTATTAAGAGCATACATTTTATGACCTAGGAGGTTTAATACCCTTGGTGTATTAAATCCATTAGACGACTTTACCCAAACGTCCAAGCGGGTTCACGACCCCGAGTGACACCAATCATACTTTATGTGCATGTTTGAAGGATAATTGTGCCTAAATATTGACTATTTGCTCTAATTAATTAAACTTTAGGAGGGAGGGAATGACTAACATTTCTATGACAGGTATGGACTTCACATTAGAGTACGTCCGTGATCAACAAATGACGAAGACCAAGGGCATCACAAAATGGAGCTAGATGTCATATTTACTTTACTTAGATTAGGAAACACTCAATGTTGTATTCATTTGACATGTAATAAATATTTTTGTACTTTATTTTGGGGAAATAGAATTTGTTTAATTAATCAAAGCAATGGGATAACGTATTATGGCACACTTTACCCTTCAAACAAACGTTAGGCCTGCCTCTGGCACAAAGAGGTCACATGCATATTAGGACGCGTTATTATTTTTGATATAATCGTTTACATTTGTTTGATAACTTGTTTGACTCTATTTGATAAATTATTTGCTACATGCCTTACTTGACTTTACGTGATCATGACTTTACCTAGACATATGTTAATGAGACTAACATTGTTTGCACTTTACGTTTCTTTCATTTAATCCCCAAAAGTTGATTCATGTTGACACCGAGACACCGACCATCCGGGATGCCGAACCAGGAGAGACATTGGAGAATTGGATTCCTACTCCGGGAGTCTTGGTAGTTTGAACATGTAGAAAACTTTAGAAATAGCACGATTTTAAAATTGAGGCTTAAATCGTGCCACAAAACTCTTTTTGCTTTGCCTCATCGTTCGGAAGTTTAAATTGCAAAAACAATGAATGCATTTCTAATTTTCCTTAATCATCTATTATTGTTATTTTCTACTTTATTTATCAAAACTATCAACTCTACGATTGTGACATAAAATGAACGAATAGACAACATACATCCTGAGAGAGTAACAAAGAAAACTAAGGGACAAGACAAGATTCCATTCGAAAGAAATTGAAATAACCGATAGGTGATGACATAAGCCTGAAAGCTAGCAAGTCAAGAAGACATTGAAAGACAATATTAGGTTAGACAGCCTAGTTTGCAACCCTTCCTTTAAAAACAGTGCGAACTACGCTTGACCTGATTCCTCGGTGGATACGTAGGCAGCCCACATAGGGACTCGGTCATACTAGGTTAGAATTTTTCCCATTTGCATACATACGAACTACGTTCCAACCTGATTCCCGTGGTGGGATACGTAGGCAGCCCATATAGGGTTCGGTTGTATTATAATAGAAAATTCAAAAATCCTTATACAAGGAGAACTACATATAGCCTGATTCCCTCGGCGGGATTCGTAGACTATCAACATACAGGTCCGTCACGCTTAGATAAAAATCCAACAAATCCTTTACCATTTGTATAATAGAACTACGCTGACCTGATTCCTTTGGTGGGATACGTAGGCAATCCATATCGGGTTCGGTCCCCTTATTAGAAATTTTAAACCATTCTTATATACCCTATGAACTACGTTCTGACCTGATTCCTCGGCGGATACGTAGGCAACCTATATAAGGTTCGGTCACACCGCAACATAAATTTAGTATACCCTTCAGAACCAAAACTGGGGCATATTTTTTTGAGAAAAAATATAGAACGGGGACATTGACAAGATTAAAGCTATCAGACAGGAAATATTATAAACCAATGGCTTTAGAAATGTCACAGTCCGAAGTTGGCAGAATATTTTACAACTTACATATATTTACATATATCTATACATACACTTACATTTACATATTTCACAACTTATATACATATAGTTACATTTCCTTATACATATACTTATATACCTACCTTCCGAATGAATAATTCCTTTCGATCATTTTCACTACTGGTCAGCTACCGAGGCTTAAACGGAGATCACAAGATCCAAACAAATAAGACAAATGGAGCGCCAACAACGTCAAGCTTCGAGTCAACGCGAATCAACTTCCCCCTCCCAAACTAAGAATTTTTCTTTGAGTGCAGGAACTTAAAATCGCGAGATCAACAGTCAAGTCTATCAATCAGGGCCATTGTGGCCTCGCCTCAAAAGCCATACGGCTTTACTTCCAATCTTATCTTTTAATTTATTTTTTATCAAAATAATTTTATAACTTTATACACCTGTTTTTGTAGGTTGACAAGATTGAAGGCGAATTAAATCAGGATTACGTGTCCTAAATTTGGCCTGTCACGATACCATCAACATCATAAGCCAGACGACTATTCCACCACTTTACTCCATACTTTATCAATTATTTTATCATATACTTTACCAGCTTTAACCATTTTACTCTGAACTTTGCAGGAATCATCGTTAAGTTTCCAAAGACAGCTGAAGGCATCTCCGAAGACAGCTGGAGGCATCAATATCACACTCCGAGGATTACTAGACACTTTAGGCTCGTCCGCCTTTAATAGGACACTTTAGGATTGTCCGCCTTTAATAGGACACTTTAGGCTCGTCCGCCTTTAATAGGATATCATTTCTTTAAATGCCTCACACGGCATATGCATCATGTCCTCGAAAACAACCGGAGACATGTTTGGGTTCGTCCACCCTAAAATAAGACACTTTAGGCTCGTCCGCCTTTAATAGGATATCATTTCTTTAAATGCCTCACACGGCATATGCATCATGTCCTCGAAAACAACCGGAGTCATACTTGGGTTCGTCCACCCTAAAATAGGACATATCGGGTTCTTCCACCCTAAAATAGGATACTTGGGTTCGTCCACCCTAAAATAGGACATATCGGGTTCTTCCACCCTAAAATAGGATACTTGGGTTCGTCCACCCTAAAATAGGACATATCAGGTTCTTCCACCCTAAAATAGGATATCGGGTTCTTCCACCCTAAAATAGGATACTTGGGTTCGTCCACCCTAAAATAGGACATATTGGGTCATTCTACCCTAAAATAAGAATTCACATATTTATCTTGAATTTTACAGGATTGGCGTCGAGTCTCCGAAGACAACCGGGGGTATCATTCGGCTATACAGTCTCATATGCATAAGCCAGACGGCTACACTATGACACTAATCTCCACCTTATCATTCACTTTACCAATGCTAACGATTTTACATTGAACCTTACAGAAATTATCATTAAGCCTCCGAAGACAACCGGAGACATATCATCGAGTCCCCGAAGACAACCGGAGACATCACGTGGCTACACAGCCTCACCCGCATAAGCCAAACGGCTACATCATAGCATCAAGTCCCGAAAACAACCGGAGACATAGCATCAAGTCCCCGAAGGCAACCGGAGACATATCATCAAGTCCCCGAAGACAACCGGAGACATCGCATGGCTACACGGCCTCACCTGCATAAGCCAAACGGCTATACACTTATTTTACTCCTTACTTCATTTCTTTATTTCATCATCTATTTTTCCTACTTCCATAATTTTACCTTAAATTTCGCAGACATCATCAAGTCCCGGAAGACAGCCGGAGACCTTATCACTATCATCTTCCAATGCAACAAGAGATATTATCACACCCCCAGCATACACATCACACATTCCTTCAAGTCCCTGAAGACAACCAGAGACAACATTAGCCACACGGCTTCCTTTTCATTTTCACACTCATATTTACTGTCATTTTACACTCTTTATAATTTTACACTTTCAACTTTATTACTAATTTTGACATGAATTTCAGTTTCGGCAGAAAGTACAACCTGCAGAGACGCAACACAACGTGGAACTTTATCTTACGCAGTGAACTGGGGCAAATTTGCTAAAGAGGAATACCAAACTCACAAGCAAAGGTCACGAATCTACTCTCGAACTCAATTCCGCCTATGTCCACAAACACGTGATACGTAGGTTAAAATTCTCTTTCACATCCTCCGCTAAAACTCTACTAAATCTACTCTTTTCACAATCTCATATTCCTTTCTACATCCCCAGTGTCTCCATAACTCAACACTGGGGCATTTTTTGAAGAATTTACATCGTGTCTAGTAGAGTCCTACTTATGGGTGTGTTGTGAACCACATTTATAATTAGGAGGCTATAAGCATATGTTCCATTCTCGTCACCTGTCCCCAACCCTTGCAAAGTTATAAATCCATAAATAACATTCGCTCAACAGGTTCGACCACAATTCCTTCTGCCTTCATAATATTTTCCACCAATTCTCCTAACCCATGTTTTCTAAAATTCATGTTTGTCGGTCGGAACAAAATTGGCTACTACGTCAACTTCTTCACCCGAAGATTCTTACATCATCTCCGGTCGAAGAGGGGCATCTGTTGACACCCAATTTTGTCCCTCTTTTATTTTATTTACTCGGGGTTTCTAAATTTATTGACAAGCTAAATACTTTATTTTTCACTAATATTATTTTCGCTACTTTTATTTTCAACATTACGAGCATTACTTTATCACAAATTTGAAATGTTCGCCATCATTTTCATTTTTTCGGGTTTGGACTCGTTTAAATTAATCACAGAATAACACCTTGTTAAATCCTTATTTTTTACATATTAATTATTGTCCTCATATAGTATATATTGTACTAGTTGTTAAATTAGAGACCCAAGAATAATTAAAATAGAGGATGAAGGGTCAACAATTTCAGCCAAATAAATGGCCCCAAATTATCAGCCTGTACTCTAATTAATTCAACCAAACCACATTATTTCCCTACCCAGCCCAAAAATTATCAGACCCGGTCCAGCCCACTTATTTTACCCTAAACCCCTAATTCATCATTTTCCCTTTTTTCTTTTCTTTCCGCCTCCCTCTCTCTCTTTACCCTCATTTCTCTTTCTTTTCTTTTCTTTCTCCGCCTCCTCTCTCTCTCTCTATCCTCCGCCGCTCACTCCTCTCTCTTTCTCCTTCACCGTCGCACACCGCTACCCCACGTTCCCCACTCCTCCTTACCCCACACCACGCTCCTCCCCACTCATCCTCTTTCTCCACTCACTCGCTACCCCACTCCTCTACCCTACCCTTTCTCCCTTTCATCATCATCATCGCCGCTTCCTCGCTCCTCCTTACCCCACACCGCTCCTCTCTCTCCCCACTCTATAAAGACAGAGGAGAGGACATCGAAAAAGGGGGGGGGGGGGGGGATGGCTGGACAGAACGAAAAAAAAGAGGCCAATCAACTTAGACAAATCAACAAGAAAACAGATCGAAAAAAGGGGAGATCAAGAAACGGACCGAAAAATTCCAAGCTCTGAAATCAAAAAAAATCTCCCCACAAAAACAAAAAAAAAGCTTACACTTTGAACAATAAGGACTCAGCATATTTTTTAGAAAGAACGAGATTTTCAGTATTGGGAGGGACACCACTAGCTTCACACTTGATTTTCCTTTCCCGGTGAACTTTAGCCGTGGGGGGAACAATTACTCTATTTTCATTTCTTCGTTTTGAAACTTTAATTACTCTAATCGGGTTCGTTCGAGTTCGAGCATAGAGTCGAGACCCCGACGCCTCAGTTCACTGTACCACAAAAAGGTAAACCTTCCTCCTTAGCATCACGCTTTTAATTCAGTGCCTATGTTCGTATATTTGTATATTTGTGTTTGTTTAGATTAATATACAGTCAGTCTTAATAAGTTTGTTTTAGGTTTAATTATTATTGTTAAGTTATTGGTGGTTGACGATTGCATAGATTTAACCTGGGCTCGGATTAGATATTTTAATTGCTCAAGTCTGTTGTGGGTTAGCATAACCTTTGGGAGTTCATTGACACTCGCTTATGCTCAGTTTTAATTGGTTTCAGACACCTATAACCTGTTTACATGAAGTTAGTACGATTTAACACGCTATTGGTATAGTCCATAGATCCTGTTGGATATTGGAGTAGCTTAGAAATGTTATGTTGGTTCTGTTAGCTGAATCATAATTCTATATTGACTCGTAATTATGAAAACATGACTAGTTTAAACTTCAATAATGTGGAGGGTATTGCTTAGTCCAGTCCAGTTTGCATATGTCACTCTAATTGATCTTTGTGTTTAAATTCGCATGATAAATCAGTCCTCTATGGTTGAAACAAATGTAATTTTGCCCTTTTGTGTTGTATGCAAGTCCTTTGATAATGTGAAATTTTTTCATTTGGTATTACTTTATATGACATTTGTTTCTGTTGAGTTCGAAAAGGGTAAGCTGGTCATTAATTTGTTTAACTCATGATTATACCTGTTTGGATTTGTGTGAGCTTATGTAAAGTATAGAAGGGTATGTTATTTATACTCCTGCACTAGCGTACTGTCCATTAGGAATCTGTTTACTTGTGTAAGTGATTAGTTTGATTACATTGTGCTGGTTGGATATCTTGTTTAGTCAGAGCCGCTGAGAACACTCAGGCAGCATGCTTGATGTTATATCTTGATTCAACCCTTGCACTGTTTTAAAACATCTTACTCTACCTACATTCTATGTGTGTCACCTTGTATGTCATTATCCACATCTCATGTCTTCATTCACTAAGTTTCTATTTCCTGTTAACAAGGCCATGTTTCATGCTCATTGCATTATTATCTAGGCTACTTAAGTGTATGGTATCTCTCTGGTAACCTCATCATCAATCCTGCCCACCTGAAACATTTCTCTTGTGGTATATCATGATTTTGTTGCTCCCTCAATTTGACTCATATGGGATCATATGTGTCTACAGTAGCATTGGACTTAGGCTTATGTGTTAACTAGTACCTGGAGAGGTTGTTTGACTGTCTAGATTCTGAACTTAAGACCCATCTATGCTTTTCACTTGGGATTAACTTACTGCAGAATCATCGTGTGGCTTGAGTTGTTTTTTTTTCCTCATTGTGTTTTCCTATGTCTTACTTGCCTTAACACTCCCTTACTTGAATAGGTAGCATTGATCTCACTTGCCTATTCTGCTCATTGACCCACTTGCCTATTCTGCTGAGTTTTAATTGGACCATTTGCATTCATACTTGTCTGGTTTTGCTATGACCATTACATCTGAATGTTTTCCTCTGCCTTTTTTTTGAATGCTTACTTTCACTTAATTTTCCTTTGTGCCTCGTATGATCAATTGGTCCAGTGTCCTGATTCTTGGGGCACTTGTCTTGGAACTTTGGGACCTTATACTCATGTTGTCAAGGCCTTGCACCATGTATTCCGAAATGCTTTCCTGTTCTCTCTGTTTATTTGCTCTTCTTATGCATATGTGTATCCCTTCCCCATTTCCCTTATCTACAAATTAATTCTGTGTATGAGTATGCTTAGTGACCTTAGGCACACCTTAATGATATTAGAATTGTCTCACCTTGTGACTTATGTGCTTTGGATGACTGATATGGTTTGCTCCTTTCAATAGTCTGCCTGTCCAAGGTTCTTGAAATCTTTGGAACTTGTCGCGGCATTTGAAATAGGATGGTGGTGACCCCTTAGTTCTCCTCATTTTTAATCTGTCTTGTCATATTTTTGGACTGAAGCAGCTGTTGCAATTTGTTATATTTACTGCTGCATTTTGAGGATTAGTCGTTGCATGTTCAAACTGTGTAGCTGCTACTTCGATCAGATCCGTCGCGCTACTGCCTATTCAATTTTGTGATCCTTATATTGCAAGTATACCATGTGCATCCCACATCCATGCCTCATTCTTTTCATTTACCATTACTTGTCTAATATGCTTCCATTATGGCTTTCACTCTACTTGGCATAGTGAGTATTTGAGCTGCATTTGATCTGTCTCTTGTGCTGATAAGCAGTCCACATCCTCGTTTCCTTCTTCACTTGCAGCCACTGCTATGCAGATGTTGTTCGCCTTAGTATCTTATATAATTTCTTCTTGCAATGTGCACTGCTGCTACTGGGCAGATTGTGTTCCTTAAGTGTTATAAAGGCTCTAATATTGTTAAGGTACTGAGGTTATATACCTACGTATACATAAGGTATATTCCAAATATACTAAAATATACGCAGTATGTATACAATCTGTTGATTTTTTCGAGTTTATACCTCACATGTTTAACGTTATCCGTTGATCGTATACTAATCCTTTTCTTTTCCTTTTTATGCATGATGATCTCGCATACGAGTCAAAGGGACTTGTCATCTCCCGCATTCGGTGTTGGGCTAAAACCCAACGCAATTTCTCTTTCAAGTCAGCCAACCTACAGCCAAACAAGGAAATAAAATTTGGGCCAAAGCCCAATCAATGTCAACAGCAAACAGACAGCCACAGCAGTCCAAAATGACTGGGCCATAACCCAACAGTAGCTTAGTTACAGCAGTCATAAAAATGGGCTGGAGCCCATTTAACTTCTTCACTCTTCTATTGTTATCTTTGTGCATTTAATTTGTGTTGTGTGACTAACACTTTTGTTTATTAATCTTGATGAACTTTAGCAAATTAGTGGAGTTTAATTTAATAATGGGTAGTAATTTAAGGAAAGCTAATAATAATCAATTCCACAGAGTTTCATTTTCTTCTTTTTATATTATTAGAAATCATTTATGGTATCCATAATATTTAATTTTTAGAATAATTGATCTTCAATAGCGCAAATTCATATTTATTTGAGTTAAAAGAATCAAGATTTGCTCTTACTATCTTATAAATTTAAAATATTACATATTTGACACTAATGCTAACTCATTTGAGAAATAAAAAGGCAAACTAATTTAACGAATAACTCTTTCACTTTAGCTCTTTTTTAACGCTTCAAACGTATATTTGTTAAAACAATCCTTACATATATATATATTAAACTATTAGTCTTTATATGAAACCTTTAAAATTTATTTAAACATTAATCTTACAATAACTCTTTTAATTTGTGAGTCGGCATAACTCACTTTTCTTTAAATACATATAAACATCACATGTCCTGTTTTTTTTAGTTTATTTTAATTAAACTAAGTTTTACTTTAAATAACTTTAGGAATACTTATAAGGTATTTTCTTAACCATTTAAACATTACATTTACACTCAGCTTAATTAATCATTAGTCCGGTCGGTTAACCATTGTTAATGGGTCTTAAAGGGTGCCTAATACCTTCCCTTTAGACTAATTGAACCCTTACCTAGGATCTTAAGTTTCGCAGACCTTAAACAGAGCTAACTTTAGAAAATAACTTTAATAAACTTTAGGTGTCCTAATTCACCGTAAATAATTAGGTGGTGACTCCTTAAACCAAACAAAAATAGGAATCCCCAATATGTTATACTCCTAACTTTAACTCTCCGCGGTTAAAATGGGGTGTGACATAATCCCCACAACTCCAAGTGAAAGCAAGAACACCCAACTTCCATAAATTAAACTAGGTTTTCAAGGTTGATCTTCTCTTGATTTGATTTGGAATGATTTAGTGTGTTTATGGGTGTTAAGGGGAGCTTAGAGAGAAATTAGGGTTTGATTTTGGGTGAAAAATGAGGCCCAAGTCGTGGAAATGGGTATTTAAAAGTTGGGAAAAAAAATTCCACCGCCTCAATTTCTGGAAATCTCGGGAATAGTACGTGTTACTGTTCATCACGTACTTCTTCAAAGTACGTGATGAACAGTGTCACGTACTTTGGGGGGGGGGAGGGGGAAAAAATTTAAGTTCTGGAAATTTTTGGCAAAATACTCCCAAAAATTACGAGACATACTTTATTGTACGGGTCGTATTTTCCTCCGTACTTCACAGAAATACGATCTGTCAGTTGCATTGGAAAGAAGACTCGCTGAACTTCAATTTACATAGTTATGGATTCCGTAACTCCACATATTCTAGGAGATATGCCCCTGACAAGTTGGAACAAAATTTTCGTCAAAAATTTTGCCAAGTTTTTCCAAATTTTTCAACGAACCTAATTTCTTCAATTCGCTTGATCCCGAAACCTTTAAATACTTGTCTAACACTTATTAAAAGTCTTACTTGACCTTATAGGGGCATTGTTGACACCCAATTTTATCCCACCTTTCCTCCGAAATATCTATTTTACGCTTCCAATATTTTGGCAACTTTAAAAAATAATTATTTATATTTTACTATAATTAATACCGGCATTTCATTATCCTGTCATTATCTTTTACTACCGTTACTACTACCATTATTATTATTATTACTATTATTATTATTATGATTATTATTATGATTATTATTATTACTATTTTTGTTATTATTATTATTACCAGTATTATCATAATTTGCGTTTCAGCATTGTTTTTACCACCTTATGCATACGCATCGCATTTATTTCGCACAATTAAATGATAGAGTATATTTATTTTTAAAATATTGTTGCACGGCTATTACAATGTCATACAATTTTATTACCTGAGCACTAATAATTACATATTTTTATATTAGGTAATATTTTAGCACACTTAGTATATAATTAATTAAAATGGGTCCTTTATTTCAAATTTATAAAGCCCCATATTTTAAATCCATCAGCCAAATTTCGGACTCATCCGTTCCGATTAATCCACAAACCTTCTTGGACCAGTCCATTAATGACCAGCCATATTTATATCCATCAACCCCAATTTTCAGATCAGTCCAAAATTTAATACCAAGCCCAAAAGAAGTTGACCCAGTCCATTAACCCACAACCCGGCCCACTACTCTTACCCGACCCATTTTCGTTCAAAACAAGGGAATCACTAGGGTTCCCTTCCCATTTTCAGCCGCCCCCTGTTCTCTCTCTCCCTTCTCCCCTTCGTCTCTCTCTTCTTCTCTCATCCCCACCACCGCCGTTCTCTCCCTGTTCCCCGTTGTCCCCCACTTCCCTTTGTCCCCCGCTCTTCTCTCTCTCCCGCTCCTCCTTCGCGCTTTCTTCAACACAAAGCAAAACCCTATAAATAGGGGCGGGTTGAATCGTTTGAGAACAAGTTTTGGAAAGCATTGGAATCACAAAAATCCCTTAAAAAACCAGAGGTTTTTCAGCGGAATCCCATAAGCAATATTAGTGCATCAGCTTTATTTCCGAATATCGAGTCAAAATCTATTCATTTTTGTTTTCGTTTGCGTCGGTTGTGCTTTAAATACCAGATCATATTTTTTTCATTTTTCATCCTTGGGTATTGGTTCGAATCCGAGCATCGCAAGCTCAGATTTGATAGTGTTCGAACGTGAATCGAAGGCCCCCGCACCCATTTCGTTGCACCCGAAGAAGGTAATTTTCCCTTTCACTTTTACTTTCGGCTTAATCTTTGCTTTCTTAATCGTTGTTAGGTTTTAAAATATGTTGATTAGTTAGATTAGCTTGGTAAGCCTGCTTACGTAATTACCTATATTATGTGTGATAGATTGGCTTCAGTCGATTCAGATGTATGAGTTAATCATGCTAGTTGGTTTAAGTTGCACATCGTCGTATAAATTTGGACAATTAGTTAGTAGGATGTTTGAGCTTGTTTAAGTGTTTGTTGTTAGGTCAGGCATGACTAGTAGTTAAGTCTGTGATTGATTTCTGTTTGCTCCTGATTATAACAAAAGATTGTTTAATGCAATTTAGTAATGACACAGTAATACGGAGGGCTGGAATTGTAACATAGAGAAAACGTATCCAGTTTGTACTATGATAAGAATGATGGCTTGTGGATAAGATAGATAAATCTGGTTTAAAATTAGCATAAGATAAAATGGATGTGTTGTTTGGAGCTATTAACATACATCAGTTTCAGTTCTTGGGGTGGTTTATATTATCTTAAGGAGATTAGATGTTGTTTTAGATTTAAACAATCTAAAGATGTCTTTTGAAACATACTTGAGCACCTGGCAGCCTTGATACATAGGCATTGAACCCAATTTAACCAGAAAATTTCTCTTATTAGTCCCTGCTTCATGGATTGGGATATATGTTGATTTGATATTGTCTTATGTTGACTCTGTCATGTATTTGAAATGTTTGTGTTGGCCAAACAACTTGTAGTAAGAGTCATTCATTTTTTTTTCTCTCTGCTTAATTGTCTATGAGTTTGTTGAAAGGAGATGGGGAATTTACACGTTGGTTTGAATAAAATAGAATATGAATCTGCAATTTTTCCTACTGTTCTGTTTGAGCAAAGAATTATGGTTCAGCGTAATTTTCAAGGTCACCTTTGTTTGAGGTATCAGTTTCCTTCAAGACTCTTTGATTGTTAGCTTAAGTTGAAGTCTATATTCAGAATCAAAAGCCTGTTGTATGTTCAAGAAATGGAAGAAAAAAAAAACAGGGTGTGTATATGTGAACTGTATCAAATAAGGTATGATGAATCAGTCCCCCTACGGTCGAAACGAAATGTCATCTAGATTTGGTTGGATAGATTTTAGAATGTTTACTATGAATATTCAGGTGAAGATGTTTGAATTCGGTTATGTGTCAGTATGGTAAACTGTTTTGAGCTTAGATATGGAGTTTGTTAACTTGAGAATGTGTATATGCGTGAACTATAATAGAAATGGTAAAATAAGTTGGACCTCTGTATTTGAACTCGGCATTCCTTCTTTGTAATTGTTGAATGTGCCCATTTTGGATGCGAATGTCTTTACAGAATGCCTTCATATAAAAATGGTCAGTCCTAAATATGAACTGCTATGTTGGCAGAGCTTTTATGAAAAGAGAAATTTATCCGAATTGATGTTCATCGGTATTTTACCTAGTTTCCTTGTTAGTTGTGGAAGCTTGTCTTTGACTTTATTCTATATTCCTATTCTGGAAGCTAAACCTAGGGAAACAGAATGATTGATTAGTATGATCTCTTCAGCTTTTTATCTCCATTCAAAGTATTGTTTCCTTAAATTAGGGGCTGGAAGTTTTGCCTAAACTAGAAGGCTCTCCTTCTACATTTTTTCGCCAAATACATATTCACATGCTCCATGGTTCTGTTGTTTTCCATATATGACAAGTTGGTTTGTAAACTGTTTAATATTTAAAATGATTAACTTAAATAGTTGTAGACTCTGGCTTTGAATAGCTGAGATGATTTCAATTTAAAACTCATCTTTAGCAATCATTATATCACGGTTTGTTCACAAATGGAAATGGACTCAAATGTTGTTTGCTTTATTTTATTTCCTTGTTGGGCTGCAAAGGCCCAATAATGTATATGTGCGCACCATCTGCCATTTTGTTTATAAATTACATGTATGCATATTTAATATATATATATATATATATATATAAATCACTTGTCTGTTAAGATTGCTCTATTAGATTGGCATGTCAAGGTTCTACTCTTGTTTATTATTTATGTGATGGCTTATTTTGTTTGACTGCCTGTTTTCCCCTCTTCTTGTTTTTGTGACGTGTTTTTTGTATATCTTCGTATACTAATCCTTTTCCTTTCGTTTTTTTTTTTACGCATGACCATCGCATACGAGTCCCTCGGACTCGTCTTCTTTCACATTCGGTGTTGGGCTAAAAGCCCAGCGAAATCTCCTCCGTGTCCAGCCCATCCGCAGCAGTTTATAAAATTTCTGCTGGGCCGGCCGAGGCCCAACAGCAGCAAAACAGACCGAAGCAGCTTTAAATGGGGCTGAGCCCATTTATTTACATTTCTTGGGCTTCTATTTTTTATTTTATTTTTGTATTTATTGCATTTAACTTGTGTTGTTTTGACTAACACTTTATTTTATTTGTCTCTTAGCTTAGATGAATTATAGGAGAATTTAGTGGGGTTTAGTTTTTATTAATGGGTAGTTAATTTAAGGAAAACTAATAATTAGTTCCATAAGTTTCATTTTTCTTCTTTTTATATTAAAGTATTTATAGTACCTATAATATTTACCTTTAGAATAATTAATTCTCAATAGCGTAAATTCATATTTGAGTTAAAGGAATCATATTTTATTCTTGTTACCTTGGAAATTTTAAAACGCCACTAACACGCAAAGAGGAACTAAAGAATATTTTGTAGACATCTTTTAAGGTTTATCCAAATTATGCATACTTTTAGCCAAATGTAGTTAATAAAACAGAATTTTGTTTGTACTTCTAAAACGCAAAATCAATTAATATATCATCGTTTAGTTTGTTTCAAATATTTAGCAAAACACTGCACAAACCCGCATCTTCTTCTGCTTACATGCAAATTATCATATTTTGTAAGTCTTATTTTGAATAGCATTATTATACTTTCATTTGAAGCATTAGCAACACTTATAAGCTTTATTTTAAATAACATTTTAAAGCCTCTTTTTTTTTTATACAAGTTATCACAAGCCTTATTTATGTAGCACTATCATATATTTTCATTTAAAGTCTTAACAACATTTATAAGTCTTATTTTAAATAGAGTTTAAAGTCATCTTTTATGCAAGTAATTATTTTCTGTAAATCTTATTTTTAAACGACATTATTACATTTTCCTTTAAAATCTCAGCAATATTTCTTAGCCATTTTTCCTAAAATTTAAACCCTACATTTGCATCTTTAGCCTTAATTAATTGACCTAAGTTTGGCCGGATAACCGTAGTCAACTGATTCTAAAGGATGCCTAACCCCTTCCCTTTAGGATAATATAGAATTCTTACCTAGAATCACACTGATTAAGCAGACTACTAACGGACGTTTAGCCAGCTCTACATTAGTTAATCATTAGGTGCCTTAATTCACCTTCAAATCAATTAGGTGGCGACTCCTTAAAATAAAGCAATATAGAAATCTCCAATATGTTGTACTCTAATTTCAACCCGGTTAAAATGGGGTATAACAGCTTGGCGACTCCGCTGGGGAATTTAGGTTCTAACCATAACAAACTTAGGTTAATAATTAATTTGTTGGATGTTTGGCTTATGTTTGCCTTTATTGTTGCTTTATTTGTTTCTCTTATGTTCTTTTAAGTGATTGTTTTATTATGTGAAATTTTCAATGTAATAATATGTTACTGCTTCCTTTAACTGGCATTCCGTTTATATTTCTTCCACTCCTGGAAAACTCACACATATTCACACACTTAAAGCGGCTTTGCGGTTCGCGCCCGTGCACTACTAAATTACCCCTTTAGTTGGATTGGTCTAGTGGATTTAGTCGATCGGCGGTGCAGTCGATGGCCACGGACTTTCCACTCCCAAGTTGTCCGCTTGGGGGAGCCTTGTGTCATAGGAAAAAAACTCCTAGTCAGCCTAAGATAGAGCTAAGCCAAAACCCTTTTAAGGACATGCACGAACCTAGGAGGCTTAATACCTAAGGTGTATTAAGTCCATTAGTCAACCTCTTCCAAATGTCCGAGTGGGTCTACGACCCCGAGCGACGGTTATCACGTTATGTGCATTGATTTGAAGGATAAACGTGTGTTATGTGGACCATGTGCTATTTAGGTAGAACTAACCATTTGTGAACGCAGGTAACCATGAGTCAGCACAATGCCTACCCGAGGTTTAGCATGGTTTTGAGCGTCCCTCCCCAACTAAAAGCATGGTGGATTGATTTGGGGGATTACGGACAGCGGGTTGTACGTGGAGCATTGGGGCCGTGTTTAGATTTGACAACATTGAGATGACTCCGTTGTTAGAGGAAATAGGAGGCTATGTAGAAAATGCTGCTTTATTACATAAGAAGAAGAAATGGCAAAACTGTGGCATGATTATTCCAAAGGAACCTTTACCAAAAGAATTTGTTGACAGCTTCGGGTTCAGAAAGGGTAAAGGCGGAGAGTGCTTACAAAGTTCTATGATACCATTTGAGTATTTGTATCATAGGTTTGGTTATCAACGAAGTTTCACCAATCATCAAGACGAGTTCTTCTCATACGACTCTTGGAAACAAAAACGGTGCTTCGCTTTCGCAGTGTGTTTTTTGGGAACTATGGTATTCCCTAAAGGAACCACAAGAGACATTCACACCCATCTCATTACTGTGACTAAATCTCTATTTGGTGGCATCGACGGGAAACACTACACTATGGTCCCTATGGTCAGGGCAGATATCTACTGAGCATTAGGACGTTACAAGCACGGGTATAAGCATTTTGAGGGATGCAACTTGCTTCTACAGATTTGGTTGATGGAACATCTTCAAACGGTCGACGGGGGTCTAGCATTCTGAAAGCCGACGGGCGAAAATCACATTCTGGGACCTGTTCCAGACGCTATCTTGACGGGTAGATCATTTGAAAAGCCAAATTGTGTAAAAGGGTGGGTAGGACTTCTCAGCCATTTGAACGATAATTCAATTCAATGGATGTTCAGTTGGTTTCCATCCAAGGGTTTGGTGTTTCGTACGAAGATCGTGCCATTTTTAGTTTTGATGGGACTTCGGGGCTTGCAACTTTACGCCCCACTGAGAACTTTAAGGAAATCTGGAAGAAAGAAAAACATACCTTTAGTGGCAGACATGGATCATTATCGAGTCGACTACAAGGAAGGGAAAATTCCTTTTGCAAAAGAGGTTATCAGCATGTGGAAATCGAGGGAACTATGAAAAAAGATTCAACTGAGCCAAATAGATACCAAGCTAGATGCGAGGATAACTATCTGGACTGGCTGACCGCTAACTTGGAAGGATCAATCAAACCTGGCGTTAGTCTGAGGGGGAGAATTAAGGATGGGGAAGCAGAAGCATACATCTTACTCCGGCAATTGCGTAAGAAAAGTCTGGTCACTGAAGCCGAGCACCATGCGCAACTTAAGGAAAAGGAAAGGGAGGCAGAGAATTGGAAGCAGCAGGCACTTAGTTACGAGCAAAGCATGCAAGAATTGGATACACTTCTAGCTGAGCAAAGGGACACTTGCATCGAAGAAGGCATCAAAACGGGAGGAGTTCTAGCTATGTCATACCTTGCCCAGAATCGCCGAAAGATCGATCAATCAATCCAGGCAACCAAGAGGCTCAAGAACAACGAAGGGCCTTCCTCATTTTAATTAGTTTATGAAAGTCAAGTAGTAGTTGTAATAATTTCTTTTGCATCGGGATTTAAATTTTAAACATCGTATTTTAGCACATTGGGATGACATATAATTGCATATTTTATCCTTCAAATCCGCGTTAGGCCTACCTCTGGCACCAAAGAGGTCCTTTGCATAATAGGTCGCGCTGTATTTTCTTTTTATTATGTGATTTGTTTGCTATGCAATATGTGTTTTGTTTATTATGCAATATGTGTTTCTTTCAACGTTGTTTGCTCAATGTTCGCATTATTTTAAGCAGCAATCATTCGCACCATACTAACGCAGTTTTCTTCATTTTTTAAAGGTTTTATTTTACTTTTTATTATTCCCCCAACGGTTGATTCGTGTTGACTGCAAGCTGGCGGACCACCCGTACTTTACAAGATCAAAAACACGAGCATCCAGCGATATGAATGTTTCAGAGGCATCCGAACAGACTGGCTTGGGACTTGTCACCCTTCCAAGAGACGAACCTGAAGCTTCGGGAGGAGGGAATGACGAACTCATCGCCCAACTGGTGCAGAAAATAGCCAATATGCAAACTGAAATCGAGCGACTACGAAATCTTACCAATCTGTCCATCACCCTCAATACTCCTCACCACGAACAAAGAACAAATGCGACAATCCCACCATCCTTTTCACCAGTAGACTCGCCCGCTCCTCAGCCCTCTCCCGCAAACCCTCCGCTTTACACAGGCCATCCAAATACTACCGATTCACAACAAACTATCTCACAACAATCAAATCCACAACAAGCCATTCCACCACCAATCCACCTGCAACAAACCATCCCGCCACAAACCACCCCGCAACAAACCAACATACATCAAACCATCCCGCAACCAAGTGACACGCAACAAGCCAACCCCCAGCAAAATAACTTCCAACAAACCAATCCACCACCTTTCACCACTCCCTACATTCCTCAACCTGCAGTTGCCCAAACTACCTCATTTACCCAAACTAACCCACTTACCCAAACTACCCCACTTACCCAAAACTACCAAAGAACTCAACACATACCATTGGCACACACCGCTAACCATAATACACAGTATGTGCCACCGGTATATGTAGCAGAAGCTCAACCTTTCACTACCCAGTTGCAGGCTATGCAACATCCAGAGGTTGACCCTTATGAGGAGATAGAAAGGGAAGCCAGGGCAAGAGCGGACGAGAATGTAGCAAAAGAGCTTCGCAGTCTGAAAGAAGCAGTTAGAAATATTCAAACCAACAAAGGATGTGAAAGACTTGAGTATGAAGATCTGTGTATCCATCCTGATATCGAGTTGCCCGCCGGATATAAAATCCTAAAATTTGATATGTTTGATGGGAAGGGAAATCCTCGGGCTCACTTGAGGTCATACTGCGATAAGCTTGTCGGAGTGGGGAAAGATCAAGCTATCAGGATGAAATTGTTCATAAGGAGTTTGACGGGAGAAGCGCTCGATTGGTATATATGCCAAGACCCACAGAAATGGCACAATTGGGGAGAAATGGCCCAAGAATTCATGGACAGATTTAGGTTTAACACTGAGACTATCCCAAATAGATTTTACTTGATGAAGCTGGAAAGGAAGTCGACAGAAACTTTCCGAGAGTATGACATGCGCTGGAGAGCAGAGGCTGCAAAAGTCCAGCCCCCGATGGTGGAGAGTGAGATGACTACACTTTTTATACAGTCTTTAAAAGATGCCACCTACTATGAAAGACTGTTAAGTGTCATCGGACAAAGGTTCTCTGAAGTCATCAGAATGGGAGACTTCATAGAGGAAGGTATTAAAACAGGAAGAGTCACAAATCTTGCGGTCTTGCAGGCAACAAGTAAGACGATTCAATCAGATGCAGCTAAGAGAAAAAGGGACGGAGGGTCCACGGTCATGACCATCCAGGAACGAAGACCAAACCAAATGTTAACCTACCAATACCTTTCATCTCAGCCTTCATACTACAGCCAATACACCCAAGCCCCTCAGCCTTATTACCAACCTCCACCCACTCCCCTTCCTATTTACAATACTCAACCAGCATATCACCCACCTCGAGCACCCGCCCATCAAAGCACATACCAGCTAACCTACTCACCTCAACCCCAACACCAATCACCAGATCGTCCACAAAATGCACCTAGACCTCGCCTAAACTTCGAAAGAAAGCCAACCAAAACTTATACACCGTTAGCCGAACCCTTAGCCCAGTTGTATAAAAGATTGAGAACTGCAGGGATACTCCAACCAATTCAGGGAAGAGTCCCTAATCCCCTTCCTAGATGGTATGACGGGACTAAACGTTGTGCGTACCGCTCAGGAGTTACTGGACATGATACTGAGAATTGTCATACTCTCAAGGACAAAATTGAAGCATTGATCAAAGAAGGGGTCATCCAGCTCAAAAGAGCTCCCCCAAATATAAACAACAATCTGCTGCCCAATCATGGCGATGCGAATGTGCACATGATTACCATTGACGAAGATTGCAATTTGGAAGGGACTATCGTGCCGGTTAAGAAAGAGGGGAAGGTTGAATCATCAGCCTTTGTTGCTCCAGTGATCACGGTCCAAATGAAGGCCCCATTTGAAGTGGAAGTGCTCACTCCAAGGCCTAGAATCATGGCTTTAGTTGCTCAAGCACCTTCTTGCAACACCAAAGCAGTTCCCTCGAATTATCAGTCCGATGAAAAGGACAAAGCAAAGGGAAGATTGGTTGTGGAAACTGTTGCGGCCAGAATGACTAGATCTGGGCGGTGCTATGCCCCCGAGGAGGCAGCACGAGAAGCACCAAGCAAAGAAAATGGCCAAAAGAAGGCTGTAACTGAGGCTGAGATTGAAGAATTCTAGAGAAAGATGCCAACCAAAGAATATTCTGTTGTAGAACAATTGAAGTAAACGCCAGCTCAGATTTCTTTATTGGCATTGTTGATGAGTTCTGAAGCTCACAGGAACGCTTTAGCGAAAGTACTGAATGAAGCCTGTGTTCCGCCCGAGACTTCCAGCGAGAAACTTTCAGCTATGGTGGGGGAAATCCTTGAAGCCCACAGGGTTTCTTTTCATAATGACGAATTGCCACCTGAAGGTTTGGGGCATAACAAGGCACTGAACATCACCGTCAGATACAGGGACAAATTCATTTCCAAGGTGTTGATTGATGGAGGTTCAACGGTGAATATATGTCCTGTCACTACTCTACGAGCCTTAGGGATTGATGTCGGGAAACTTCGCGACAGTCAGGTGAGAGTCAAAGGTTTTGACGGAGCCCAAAGAGGTGTTGCGGGAGAGATTGACTTAGCCTTGGAAATTGGGCTTATGGAATTCCAAGTAATGGATATATCTGCTAGTTACAATCTGCTGATGGGAAGGCCATGGATCCACATGGCTGGCGCGGTTCCCTCTACCTTGCATCAAAGTCTGAAGTTTGTTTGGAATCATCAAGAAGTGGTGATCCATGGAGAAGGCAGTAATTCAGTCTATCCTGAAAGCTCAGTCCCTGTTATTGAAAGTGTAGAAAAGCTAGATGGATCTGTTTTCCATATCAAAGAAACTATGTGTGCTGCTCAAGCGGAAAGGGTAAAATTTCCACAGGTGCTTATGATGGTGGCATGGGAGATATTGAAGAATGGCTTCCGGCCCGGTCGAGGCCTCGGGTTGAACTTGGATGGAATTGTGGAACCGATTCAGTTACCCGGGCAGAAATATACTTTCGGTCTTGGATACGAGCCCACTCCTGAAGAGATTGCACTAGCTAGTCTCAAAAGAAGAAGTGACATTCCCTTGCCAAAGCCTGTTCCTCTCCTGAATCAGTCATTTCTCAAAGCATCCGCCGCCCAAGCATCAGAGGAAGAACCTGAAGACAGCCTCATAGAAGGTTTTAAGAATTTATTCATTGCTGAGGAGGAAGTTGAATGCAACGTGGTTTCGGATGAATGCTCTGAAAGCCCGACTATCTGGGATGCTGAGCCTGGATACATTTTGAACAACTGGACTTGTACCCCATCCCCGGTTCTCCGGGAGTTTTGGTAGACAATTTGTATTAATATTTGATGAAATAACACGATTCAAAACTGAGGCCTGAATCGTGTTTATGCTTTTGTTGTTTTGCCTCCAAAATTTTGAAAGCTCAAATGCAAAATTCATGCTATGATTTTATATTCCGTCTTTTTTTAATTCATTTTTTCTTTTATTTTTCAGCAATCAAATTAATAAATCTGCCGATACTGTGAATGTGACACATAATGAAACAGCGAGCCCATAATAAATGCCGAGCAAGACACTGAAGAATGTGAGGAAGATATGCAACCTGAAGGGTTAACTAAGGATTTTGAATATTTTGAGAATAAGCCAAAACCAAATTTGGATGAAACAGAAACTATAAATTTGGGAAATTCAAAAATCGTGATGGAAATAAGAATCAGCGTCCATTTGACTCCGTCACAAAGGGAAGAATTGATCAACCTTTTGAGAGAATATATAGATGTGTTCGCTGGTCTTACGATGATATGCCGGGTTTAAGCACTGACATTGTTTCGCATAAGTTGTCTATCGATCCATCTTGTCCTCCGGTAAAACAAAAGAAGAGAAACATTAAACCGGATTTGAGTTTAAAAATCAAGGAAGAGATCTCCATGCAATTTGATGCAAAGGTCATTCGAGCTACAAGGTACCCCACTTGGCTAGCCAATGTCGTGCCCGTACCAAAGAAGGATGGCAAAGTCAGAATATGCGTAGATTATCGGGATCTCAACAAGGCTAGTTCGAAAGATGACTTTCCCCTCCCGAATATCCACATACTCATTGATAATTGTGCGAAGCATGAGTTGCAGTCCTTCGTTGATTGCTACACAGGATATCACCAAATTCTAATGGATGAAGAAGATGCTGAGAAAACAGCATTCATCACACCTTGGGGAGTGTACTATTATCGGGTGATGCCTTTTGGGCTCAAGAACGCAGGTGCTACCTATATGAGAGCCATAAACACTATTTTTCATGATATGATCCATAAAGAGATCGAAGTCTATGCGGATGATATCATCATCAAGTCACGGAAGAGTTCAGATCACCTGACGGATTTGAAGAAGTTCTTCGACAGGTTGAGACGATACAATCTGAAGTTAAACCCCGCAAAATGTGCATTTGGTTTTCCTGCAGGGAAGTTGTTGGGTTTTATCGTGAGCAGGAGGGGTATAGAGTTGGACCCTTTGAAGATTAAGGCCATCCAAGAATTTTTTTCCCCAAGGAGTCGAAAGGACGTGATGAGTTTCCTCGGTCGCCTCAACTACATTAGTCGGTTCATAGCATAATCGACGGTGATATGCCAGCCAATAATCAAGTTGTTGAGGAAAGATGCTGCTACCAAATGGACTGAAGATTGCCAAAAAGCTTTCGATAGAATCAAAGAGTATTTGTCTAATCGGCCTGTTTTGGTGCATCCAGAAGCTGGAAGACCTTTGTTATTGTATTTGTCTATGTCGGCGAATGCGTTTGGATGTTTGTTGGGACAACATGATGAAACGGGCACGAAAGAGCAAGCAATATACTATTTGAGCAAGAAGTTCACGCCTTACGAGGCGCGGTATACTTTATTGGAACGCACCTGTTGTGCCTTGACTTGGGTTGCACAAAAGTTGAGACATAATCTGTCTGCATATACAACTTATCTCATTTCAAGGATGGATCCACTCAAGTATATCTTCTAGAAGCCTATGCCTACTGGGAAGCTAGCCAAATGGAAAATGTTGCTAAGTGAGTTTGATATTGTATATGTTACTCAAAAGGTTGTCAAAGGGCAGGTGATAGCCGATCATCTTGCTGAAAATCCCGTGGATGAGGAATACATGCCCCTTAAAACTTATTTCCCTGATGAGGAAGTATTATTTGTCGTGGAAGATATCGCAGAAGAATATCCAGGGTGGAGAATGTTCTTCGATGGGGCAGCAAACTCCAAAGGAGTCGGCGTTGGAGCAGTCTTAATTTCAGAGTCAGGCCAGTATTATCCAATTTCAGCAAAGCTCAGGTTTCCGTGCACCAACAATATGGCAGAATATGAAGCTTGTATTCTTGGGCTCAGAATGGCCGTTGATATGAATGTACAAGAACTTTTGGTTATAGGTGATTCTGACTTATTGGTTCATCAAGTTCAATGCGAATGGACCACTAAGAATGCGAAGATACTTCCGTACCTGCATTGCGTGAAAGATCTGTGTAAGAGATTTATCAAGGTGGAATTCTGTTACACCTTGGAAGATTCCCCATACCTGTACTGTGAATAGGAAAACAAAGGTCATAGCGTATACGACATTTCGATGAGTTAGGGATAGTGTTTGATGACCCTAAATGAGATTTCAAAACCATTCAAGATAAGGAAAGGAAGTTGTTAAGTAAAGAGCGTCGTAAGTCGTATATCAAGTAAGAATAACGAGCAACGATTTGGCGAGGGCATAATGGTATCTTAGAGACATGCAAGGAAGTCCCTTAGGTTTGTATTGAGGTGTTAAAAAAGTGCCAAGAAGGTTCCATAAGGATCGGAGATCAAACGAGACAACTAAAACGAAAACGGAACCACTGGGCATTATACGGTCCAATCTACGGACCGTATAATTTATACTGGCCGTATAATTTGCCAAAGAGAGGACCAGCCTCTGGACCAAATGTACGCCAGTACCTACGGTCCGTATAAATAGTACGGACCGTATGTTGGTCCGTATAATGGGTCTCGGCCAGCTTTTTAATTTACTTAAGGGATCATTTTTTCATTCCATTTCATTTCATTTCCCACCTCTTCCAACTCAAGAAACCTCTAGAACTTTCCCTACTCTTCAACCACAAGAAAAATCCAAGGGAAACTAAGATCATTAACACATAATCCATGAATTAAAGTGTATGAAACTCAAGTAAAGCTCATCTTCTTCAAAGAAAACCAAAGGAGAGGAGGTAGGGTTTTGATGCTAAGGTAGAAACTCAACTCAAGGCTTGTTCAATCAACATCCAAGGTAAGTTTTATGATCATTTCATGTTGTTTAAGGTATTGGAAGTCTTAGATACTTGAAATGTAGAAGAACATAGAAAGTGGGTCATTATTGAGTGAATAGTGACATAATTGAATGATAGTGGAATTTAATCATGAAAGTTGAAGAATTGTGATTATGAATACGTTATAATGATGTGTATATCACGAAACAAGTATTAAATGCGTGAAAACACAAAGATGGGCTATAAGGAGAAATATGGGAAAATTGGAGGAAAATGGTGGATTTTGCTAGGTATGCATACGTGATGAATGTTGATTGTGATATTGTGAGTAGTATTGTGAATGTTGGGAGTTGATATAGAACATGGGAAAAGTAGTGTAAACAAAGGAAGTGCTGCCTAATTTTTCCTAGAATTAATGATGCGTTCTTGTAGTCAATTAACTAATGTAACTTCGAATTCTCTTATGAAGGTAACGACGTGATATCGAAGGAGAACAAGTGAGCGATAGCCTAGTTAAACGACCAAGGTATGTGAGGCTAGTCCCTTCTTTCTAATGGCATGAGTTCTATAGTGTAAACTCTTTATCCTCTTCATGAGTTTCCATTTTCCGGAAAGTTAAGAGCCCATATTCATAAATGTCCATATAAGATAAGAGATACGATATGATGATGCTATCTTGATAGTGAGGCTATTTGTTGCCTACACTCACCTTATGTACTAGTTCCTTCAAGGTGAGGCAGAATGACAATAATTGCTCCATAATGATATCGAGGGATCACGACCTTACGTCACCCCGATAGAGTAGAAATGATCTTGAGCTTCATGCATGTACTATGATAAGATAAGCATGTTTTGATAAGTATATGATAGTAAGCATTGTATGATGAGCATGACATGTGTTATATCCCGTATTTTCGTACGATGAATTATTCATAAGCTGAGGTGGGGTCCACATGTCGAGATTTTTTTTTAGAACATGTGACAAGTTATATGAATAATATATGAGAAGTTAAACACAACCCAAGAAGGATCCTTGAGCCAAATCAAAGTGAAAGCCCTCCAAAATAATATTTTTAAGATACGTTTTCGGGTGATTTGATTTCGGGAGGTCATAACCCTATCGTCCTTTGGGAATTTGGGAAAACTCCCAGAATGAAAGTTGTAGATAATTGAAATATCTTTCCAACCATAGGTCGTGGGTCTTCATGTGACATCGGGATAAGGAGATATGACCATTTTAAGGCAGAAAGGTCAAGCTGGGCAATGAATTCGGCCCAACCCGATTCCAAGTCGGGTCAGCCCATTTTCTTTGCCATTTAATGAAAAAAAATCGGCCTTCTCTTTCATTTTCAGACCTCAACAAACCCAGAAATTTTAGAGGTAGAGAGAGAGAGAGGAGAGATAGAGAAAGAAACCAAATTTTGACCACAATCTAAGCCCCGAATCGCGAAGCTCCTGAAGAGAAAAGTGTTGTACGTCGCGTTGCCTTCAATTTGAGCTAAAAATCAGCCAAGAAAGAGAGGGTGGAAGTGGTTGCTGCAAAATTAAGGTAAGATTAAGGTCCATTTTTCATTGTTAACAAGTTTATTTAGAGTTTTAACGGATTAGAACGGAGAAAATAGCATTATAAACTCGTTTGTTGTTTTGTTGGGATTTATGGATTAAGGGGCTGTTTTAGGTGGATTAAATGGATGGAATTAGCTGAGTTATGATGTATAATAATTGTTGACATTGTTGTTGAAGTTGTTGATAAGTTGTTGTTCTTGAATTTGGGAGAATAAAGTGTATAAAGATATTGTATACAAAGCGTATACCGGGCTGTTTTGTGCCGATATTTGGGGCTGTTTTATGTAATTTTCGTGGTTGTTTATTGACAATATTTTGGGGCTGTTTTATGTAATTTTCGTGGCTGTTTTATGACAAAATTTTGGAGCTGCTTCATGTATTTTTCGTGGTTATTTTGTGACTATATTTTGGAGCTGTTTGGTATAACATTTGTGGATGTTTTGCGATGATATTTTGGGGACTGTTTTATGGTCGTTATGGACTGTTTTATGGGCTGGAATATCGGGGGATTGGCTGTAGTTGTTGTTGTTATATTATGAATATACGGAAATAAAGAAGTGTATACAAGCATTGACATCCGAATGTATATTGGGCTGTTTTGGGAGTACTTTAAGAATGGATTTAAGTCTAGTTTGATATGACATTGTTGGTGTTGTTGTTGTTGGTATTTTGATTGACGTTTGGCTAAGTTGGAATTTTGAGGATTGTTAAGTTTACAGGGGAAATGCTGCCCAATTTTCACTAGAATTTACGACGCGTTCTTATAATCTATTAACTAATGTTAATATGAATTCTCCCGTGAAGGTAACAACGTGACATTGGGGAGAGCAAGTGAACGATAACATAGCTAAACGACAAAGGTATGTGAGGCTAGTCCTTTCTTTCGAATGGCATGAATCCTATAGCATAAGTTCTTTTCCTCTTCATGAGTTCCTATTTTCCGGAAAGCTAGAAGCCTAAGTCCATAAATGTCTATATAAGATAAGAGATAAGAGATATGATATGATGATGCCATATTGATAATGATGCTATTTATTTCTTACACTCACCTTATGTACTAATTCCTTCAAGGTGAGGCAGAATGTCAATAATTGCTCCATAATGAAATCGGGGGATCACGACCTTACACCACCCCGACAGAGTATAGTTGATCTTGAGTCTTATGCATGTACTATGATAAGCATATTATGATAAGCATATTATTACAAGTATTTTTTTATGAGCATGTCATGATCATATTACACCGCGCCTAGTTGGCCGGGCAGTCACCGCCAAGGCGGGCAGCTATACGGATACACCATGACCTTTTGGCATGGGCAGACACCACTAGTGGGCGGCATGAGATGGTACCCCGAACGCGGGAGGCCTGGACGCGGGCTAATGTTATTGATTATTACACCGTTCCGATATGGACGGGCAGCTTGCATATTATGCATATATGAAATTATGATGAGTATGAGTAAGACAGCATGCATTACTTCTTTTATGATTGTCATTCAGATTCAGATGTTTCACATTGATGTTCACATTATATTAACATTGTCTTTCTTTATTATTTATGCCTCTCATACTCAGTACAATGTTCGTACTGACGTCCGTTTTCTTTGGACGCTGTGTTCATGCCCACAGGTAGACAGGGAGGTGAGCTTGGTCCAGACCCTTAGTAGCTGTCACCTGATTGAGAGCACTCCATTGTCCGGAGGTGCTTATGATTCTTCTTTTGGTATATATGCATATTTTGGGCACGACGGAGTCTTGTTCCGTCTATATGTTTAGTATGTCAGTAGAGGCTCGTAGATACGCAGTGTGGGTCAGATGGTCTCACAAGATGTTATTATTATGTATATATTATTTTGACGGCCGAGAGGAAAATGTATATAAGTATTTATGTTTCTATATAAAATATGATTTTCCTACAATTCGTGTGTAAAATTGGTAAAAGGGCATTAAATGAGTAAGATGAGTATTAGAACGAGTGGTGCTCGGTGGCTAGCCCCGGGTACCCATCACGGCCCCTAGCTGGGTCGTGACAACATGATTGCATCACACCGGGCCTAGTTGGCCGGGCAGTCACCGCCAAGGCGGGCAGCTATACGGATACACCATGACCTTTTTGGCATGGGCAGACACCACTAGTAGACGGCATGAGATGGTACCCCGAACGCGGGAGGCCTGGACGCGGGCTAATGTTATTGATTATCACACCGTTCAGACATGGACGGGCAGCTTGCATATTATGCATATATGACATGATGATAAGTATGAGTAAGACAGCATGCACTACTTTCCATATAATTCTTATTCAGATCTAGATGTTTCATATTGATGATATCATTATATGGTTGGTGTCTTTCTTCATTGTTTATGCCTCTCATACTCAGTACAATATTCGTACTGACGTCCGTTTTCTTTGGACACTGTGTTCATGCCCACAGGTAGACAGGGAGGTGAGCTTGGCCCAGATCCTCAGTAGCTGTCAGCTGATAGAGAGCACTCCATTGTTCGGAGGTGCTTATGATTATTCTTCTGGTACATATGTGTATTTTGGGCATGACGGAGTCTTGTTCCGTCTATGTATATAGTATGTTAGTAGAGGCTCGTAGATACGCAGTGTGGGTTAGATGGTCTCACATGATGTTGTTATGTACATGTATATATATATATATATATATATATATATATATATATATATATATATATATATATATATTATTTTGATAGCCGTGAGGCAAATGGGTATAAAGCATTTATGTTTCTAAATAAAATATGTTTTCGAACACTTCTATGAGTAAAATTTGCAAAAGAGCATTAAACGAGTAAGATGAGTAGTAGAGTGAGCAGTGCTCGGCAGCTAGCTTCGGGTACCCGTCGCGGCCCCTAGTTGGGTCGTGACAAATTCAATCATGTTCCAAGGACTCAGAATGAGTTCGCTGATGCTTTGGCAACCTTTTCCTCTATGATTCAGCACCCAGACAAGAATTACATAGATCCTATCAAGGTGAATGTGCACGATCATCAGGCTTACTACTTCTATGTGGATGAAGAGCCTGATGGAGAACCTTGGTATTATGATATTAAGAAGTACCTCAAGGCAGGAGACTATCCAGAAGGCATAACCAGCGTTCAGAAGAAAACACTTCGAAGATTAGCAAACCATTTTTTCCTAAGTGGAGAAATCCTTTATAGGAGGACTCCAGATTTGGGGTTGCTAAGGTGTGTTGATGCCAAAGAGGCGGTCAGATTGATTGAAGAAGTGCATGGCGGTACATGTGGGCCTCATATGAATGGTTTTACTTTGGCCAATAAAATTCTTCGAGCAGGCTATTTCTGGATGACTATGGAATCAGATTGTATCCGTTTTGGGCAAAAATGTCATCGATGTCAGATTCATGGAGATTTGATTCGAGTCCCGCCAAATGGTTTAAATGTGACGAGTTCTCCGTGGCCCTTCGCAGCTTAGGGCATGGATGTCATTGGTCCTATCGAGCCAGCTGCATCAAATGGGCACATGTTCATTTTGGTAGCCATTGACTACTTCACAAAGTGGGTGGAAGCATCTTCGCACAAGTCAGTGACAAAGAAAGTGGTGGCAGATTTTGTTCGCAACAACATTATTTGTCGATTCGGAATCCTGGAGTCGATTATAACAGATAATGGAGCTAATCTTAACAGTGATCTGATGCGGGAGATTTGCGAAACATTTAAGATTCCTCATCGCAATTCCACTCCTTATCGACCTCAGATGAATGGAACAGTTGAAGCAGCCAACAAAAACATCAAGAGAATATTGAGGAAAATGATTGATAATTATAGGCATTAGCATGAAAAACTGCCATTAGTCCTTCTCGGTTATCGCACCACTTTGAGGACTTCAACTGGGGCAACGCCTTATCTTTTGGTCTATGGGACAGAGGTGGTGTTACCTGCTGAGGTAGAGATACCATCTTTGAGAATTATCCAAGAAGCCGAGTTAAGTGATGCTAAATGGATACAGAATCGATACGAACAATTGATGCTCATTGATGAAAAGATAATGAATGCAGTTTGTCATGGGCAACTTTATCAGAATGGCCAAAGCTTTCAACAAGAAGGTAAGACCGAGACAATTCAAACCGGGGAAATTGGTACTGAAGCGCATATTCCCCTGCCAAGATGAAGCTAAGGGAAAATTTGCACCTAACTGGCAAGGACCTTACATGGTTCATCGAGTATTGACGGGAGGAGCATTAATTCTAGCAGAAATGGATGGCGAAGTTTGGCCGAAAGCTATCAATGCAGACACTGTCAAGAGATACTACGTCTAGGAGCTTTCATTTCTTTTGTGTGTAATGTTTTGCAATACCTTTCTATGTAATGGAGCTACTCTCCCTCGGTGGGATGCGTAAGAAACCTATATCGGGTTTGGTCTTTTGAGATAAAATTTCCAGAATTCCATCTGCTGGTAACATGAACTACGCCTGACCTAATTCCTCGGCGGATACGTAGGCGGCCTACACGGGCCTCGGTCACACGTTATTAGAAAATCTCAATCTTATTTTATTTTTAACTACGCTCGACCTGATTCCCTTAGTGGGATACGTAGGCAGCCTATGTCAGGCTCAGTCTTGTCATTTGTAAAAGCTCAACATGCCCCTATGCCAGAAACTGGGGCAAATTTTAAGGGCGTCATCGTAAAGCTCAATGTCCTTCTATGCCAGAAACTGGGACAAATTTTTAAGGGCGACATCGAGAAAACATGAAAGAGTATATGGCCAACAGAATCATCAGACAAAAGGAAGACTTTGGAGAAAGGACGCTCGCTTTGTTGCACAATGTGTCACAGTTCCAAGTTCGGCAAAAATTGTTTATCACTATATACTTATTTCACTATGCATATTTGTTTTTGAAAAATATTATTTTTATTAATTAGTTAATTTTACTAGTCGGCCAAGGCTTAGAAATAGGCGGAGGTTACAAGTCCGACCAAAGTTGAAAGCATGAAGCGCCAAGAGCCAGATCTTCAAAGTCAACGCGAATCAACTCCCCCCAAAACTTACAAATTTCCTTTGGATGCAGGTTTCAAAGTTGCGGAAGCCAAAATATATAATGTTTGCAGCCTTGCAAGGATTGCACGTCGAACGGTTTGAGTTTTCTTATAACAATTATGCCTCTCGAGTATCAATAATTTTCGAGATTCGCAATAAATTAATGCTTGAGTCTTGCAAATGATTTTTCAAACGTGTCGATACACAAACATTTCCTATTGCTTAATGCCTTGCATAAATGCTTTCAAATACACTGCGCATGCACTATTGCTTTAAATACCCCGCACTGCATTACTGTTTTCAAATGCCCCGCACTGCAAAAGCAACCGCACCTGCATTACATTATTACTTTCGAATGCCCTGCAAAGGCACAACATCATTGTTCGCAAAAGCACCGCATTTAGGCTCGTCCGCCTTTAATAGGACATTTTAGGCTTGTTCGCCTTTAATTGAACATTTTAGGCTTGTTCGCCTTTAATTGAACATATTTAGGCTTGTTCGCCTTTAATTGAACATATTAGGCTTGTCCGCCTTTCATCATTCATTTAGGTTCGTCCACCTTATAATAGGACTTCATTATTCATTTAGGTTCGTCCACCTTACAATAGGACTTCATCATTCATTTAGGTTCGTCCACCTTACAACAAGACTTCATTATTCATTTAGGTTTGTCCACCTTATAATAGGACTTCATTATTTATTTAGGTTTGTCCACCTTATAATAGGACTTCATTATTTATTTGGATTCCCCCCCCCCCCCTTTAAATGGGACGCGATGTTATTAGGTTTGTCCGCCTTATAATAGGACTTGATTAATTTATTTGAGACATGTCCGCCTTAAAATTGGACATATTAAGTTTTATAAAAACGCACTGATGTTGCACTTGCATTTGCAATACTTTTACCTTAAATAACTTCCGTACTAATCGCACACCAGCACTACTTTTATGTCAAATATTTTGTACCGATCTCGCACTTGCACAATTTTTATCTCAAATATTTTGTACGAATCTCGCACATGCACTGTTGCTTTCAAATGCCCTACATAAATGCTTTTAAACGCACTGCACATGTACTGCATAAATGCTTTCAAACACACTGCACATGCATTGCATTATTACTTTCAAAGGTCCTGCAAACGCACTGCATCAATGCTCTCAAACGCACCGCACATGCATTGCACTATTACTTTCAAATGCCCTGCAAAGGCACTGCATAATGTCTCGCAAACGCACCGCACATGCATTGCTTTATTATTTTCAAATGTCCTGCAAACGCATCATGTCGGCTTAGAAAGCCTCATTTACCATAAATCATTCGGCTTAAATAGCCCATCCGGTTCAAGGCCTCATTAATCATAGCCAAAAGGCATCATTCTTATGAATCATCAGCCTAGAACCTCATTTGCATCAGCCTCAGCAAGGCTATCATTTTAATCATTTCAGCTCTTTCGTGGATTTATTTTATATCGCTTTACTTTCGATATCTATTGTTACTGACTATTTTATCTAGTTTAAGTTTCACAGGAGCTTTAGCGCAACGTGGAACTATTTCTTCGGCAGCGAACTGGGGCAATGCGTCGGGAAAGAAAGCAGACTTCCCGACAAGGGTCAAAGATCTACCTCGAACACTCGCCTCCAACTCCAAATATCCCGCTCACATTCCAGCAGAATTTTCGAGTTCTACCATAATACCCAGTGTCATCATAATTCGACACTGGGACAATATTTTGCAAAGATTCGCATCAATCGGGATTTGTTATTCATAGGGGGCGTAGTCATCCCAAAACTACACACGGCCTGATTCTCATGCAGCCCGAGATATGTAGGCAACTCGGAGACCGGAGTTTGGCCGTAATCCTCTCAAATTTTTCTTTACCCTTAGTCCTCCAAAATCCTTTAGCCGGGAAAAAATAGACTACTAAGTCAATGTATTTGCCCGAAAATGCTTTCATCATCACCGGGCAAAGAGGGACAAGTTGTTGACACCCAATTTTGTCCCACCTTTCCTCCGAAATACCTATTTTACGCTTCCAATATTTTGGCAACTTTAAAAAATAATTATTTATATTTTATTATAATTAATACCGGCATTTAATTATCCTGTCATTATCTTTTACTACCGTTACTACTATCATTATTATTATTATTACTATTATTATTATTATTATGATTATTATTATCATTATTATTATTATTATTATTATTATTATTATTATTGTTATTATTATTATTACCAGTATTATCATAATTTGCGTTTCAGCATTTTTTACCACCTTATGCATACGCATCGCATTTATTTCGCACAATTAAATGATAGAGTTTATTTATTTTTAAATATTGTTGCACGGCTATTACAATGTCATACAATTTTATTACCTGAGCACTAATAATTACATATTTTTATATTAGGTAATATTTTAGCACACTTAGTATATAATTAATTAAAATGGGTCCTTTATTTCAAATTTATAAAGCCCCATATTTTAAATCCATCAGCCAAATTGCGGACTCATCCGTTCCGATTAATCCACAAACCTTCTTGGACGATTCCATTAATGACCAGCCATATTTATATCCATCAACCCCAATTTTCAGATCAGTCCAAAATTTAATACCCAACCCAAAAGAAGTTGACCCAGCCCATTAACCCACAACCCGACCCACTACTCTTACCCGACCCATTTTCATTCAAAACAAGGGAATCACTAGGGTTCCCTTCCCATTTGCAGCCGCCCCCTGTTCTCTCTCTCCCTTCTCCCCTTCGTCTCTCTCTTCTCCTCTCATCCCCACCACCGCCGTTCTCTCCCTGTTCCCCGCTGTCCCCCACTTCCCTTTGTCCCCCGCTCTTCTCTCTCTCCCGCTCCTCCTTCGCGCTTTCTTCAACACAAAGCAAAACCCTATAAATAGGGGAGGGTTGAATAGTTTGAGAACAAGTTTTGGAAAGCCTTGGAATCGCAAAAATCCCTTACAAAACCAGAGGTTTTTCAGCGGAATCCCCTAAGCAATATTAATGCATCAGCTTTATTTCCGAATATCGAGTCAAAATCCAGTCATTTTTGTTTTCGTTTGCGTCGGTTGTGCTTTAAATACCAGATCATATTTTTTCCATTTTTTGTCCTTGGGTATTGGTTCGAATCCGAGCATCGCAAGCTCAGATTTGCTAGTGTTCGAACGTGAATCGAAGGCCCCCGCACCCATTTCGCTGCACCCGAAGAAGGTAATTTCCCCTTTCCCTTTTACTTTCGGCTTAATCTATGCTTTCTTAATCGTTGTTAGGTTTTAAAATATGTTGATTAGTTAGATTAGCTTGGTAAGCCTGCTTACGTAATTACCTATATTATGTGTGATAGATTGGCTTCAGTCGATTCAGATGTATGAGTTAATCATGCTAGTTGGTTTAAGTTGCACATCGTCGTATAAATCTGGACAATTAGTTAGTAGGATGTTTGAGCTTGTTTAAGTGTTTGTTGTTAGGTCAGGCATGACTAGTAGTTAAGTCTGTGATTGATTTCTGTTTGCTCCTGATTATAACACAAGATTGTTTAATGCAATTTAGTAATGACACAGTAATACGGAGGGCTGGAATTGTAACATAGAGAAAACGTATCTAGTTTGTACTATGATAAGAATGATGGCTTGTGGATAAGATAGATAAATCTGGTTTAAAATTAGCATAAGATAAAATGGATGTGCTGTTTGGAGCTATTAACATACATCAGTTTCAGTTCTTGGGGTGGTTTATATTATCTTAAGGATATTAGATGTTGTTTTAGATTTAAACAATCTAAAGATGTCTTTTGAAACATACTTGAGCACCTGGCAGCCTTGATACATAGGCATTGAACCCAATTTAACCAGAAAATTTCTCTTATTAGTCCCTGCTTCATGGATTGGGATATATGTTGATTTGATATTGTCTTATGTTGACTCTGTCATGTATTTGAAATGTTTGTGTTGGCCAAACAACTTGTAGTAAGAGTCATTCATTTTTTTTCTCTCTGCTTAATTGTCTATGAGTTTGTTGAAAGGAGATGGGGAATTTACACGTTGGTTTGAATAAAATAGAATATGAATCTGCAATTTTGCCTACTGTTCTGTTTGAGCAAAGAATTATGGTTCAGCGTAATTTTCAAGGTCACCTTTGTTTGAGGTATCAGTTTCCTTCAAGACTCTTTGATTGTTAGCTTAAGTTGAAGTCTATATTCAGAATCAAAAGCTTGTTGTAAGTTCAAGAAATGGAAAAAAAAAAAAACAGGGTGTGTATATGTGAACTGTATCAAATAAGGTATGATGAATCAGTCCCCCTACGGTCGAAACGAAATGTCATCTAGATTTGGTTGGATAGCTTTTAGAGTGTTTACTACGAATATTCAGGTGAAGATGTTTGAATTCGGTTATGTGTCAGTATGGTAAACTGTTTTGAGCTTAGATATGGAGTTTGTTAACTTGAGAATGTGTATATGCGTGAACTATAATAGAAATGGTAAAATAAGTTGGACCTCTGTATTTGAACTCGGCATTCCTTCTTTGTAATTGTTGAATGTGCCCATTTTGGATGCGAATGCCTTTACAGAATGCCTTCATATAAAAATGGTCAGTCCTAAATATGAACTGCTATGTTGGCAGAGCTTTTATGAAAAGAGAAATTTATCCGAATTGATGTTCATCGGTATTTTACCTAGTTTCCTTGTTAGTTGTGGAAGCTTGTCTTTGACTTTATTCTATATTCCTATTCTGGAAGCTAAACCTAGGGAAACAGAATGATTGATTAGTGTGATCTCTTCAGTTTTTTATCTCCATTCAAAGTATTGTTTCCTTAAATTATTGGCTGGAAGTTTTGCCTAAACTAGAAGGCTCTCCTTCTAAATTTTTTCGCCAAATACATATTCACATGCTCCATGGTTCTGTTGTTTTCCATATATGACAAGTTGGTTTGTAAACTGTTCAATATTTAAAATGATTAACTTAAGTAGTTGTAGACTCTGGCTTTGCATAGCTGAGATGATTTCAATTTAAAACTCATCTTTAGCAATCATTATATCACGATTTGTTCACAAATGGAAATGGACTCAAATGCTGTTTGCTTTATTTTATTTCCTTGCTGGGCTGCAAAGGCCCAATAATGTATATGTGCCCACCATCTGCCATTTTGTTTATAAATTACATGTATGCATATTTAATATATATATAAATCACTTGTCTGTTAAGATTGCTCTATTAGATTGGCATGTCAAGGTTCTACTCTTGTTTATTATTTATGTGATGGCTTATTTTGTTTGACTGCCTGTTTTCCCCTCTTCTTGTTTTTGTGACGTGTTTTTTTGTATATCTTCGTATACTAATCCTTTTCCTTTCGTTTTTTTTTATGCATGACCATCGCATCTTCTTCCACATTCGGTGTTGGGCTAAAAGCCCAACGAAATCTCCTCCGCGTCCAGCCCATCCGCAGCAGTTTATAAAATTTCTGCTGGGCCGAGGCCCAACAGCAGCAAAACAGACCGAAGCAGCTTTAAATGGGGCTGAGCCCATTTATTTACATTTCTTGGGCTTCTATTTTTTATTTTATTTTTGTATTCATTGCATTTAACTTGTGTTGTTTTGACTAACACTTTATTTTATTTGTCTCTTAGCTTAGATGAATTATAGGAGAATTTAGTGGGGTTTAGTTTTTAGTAATGGGTAGTTAATTTAAGGAAAACTAATAATTAGTTCCATAAGTTTCATTTTTCTTCTTTTTATATTAAAGTATTTATAGTACCTATAATATTTACCTTTAGAATAATTAATTCTCAATAGCATAAATTCATATTTGAGTTAAAGGAATCATATTTTATTCTTGTTACCTTGGGAATTTTAAAACGCCACTAACACGCAAAGAGGAACTAAAGAATATTTTGTAGACATCTTTTAAGGTTTATCCAAATTATGCATACTTTTAGCCAAATGTAGTTAATAAAACAGAATTTTGTTTGTACTTCTAAAACGCAAAATCAATTAATATATCATCGTTTAGTTTGTTTCAAATATTTAGCAAAACACTGCACAAACCCGCATCTTCTTCTGCTTACATGCAAATTATCATATTTTGTAAGTCTTATTTTGAATAGCATTATTATACTTTCATTTGAAGCATTAGCAACACTTATAAGCTTTATTTTAAATAACATTTTAAAGCCTCCTTTTTTTTTTATACAAGTTATCACAAGCCTTATTTATGTAGCACTATCATATATTTTCATTTAAAGTCTTAACAACATTTATAAGTCTTATTTTAAATAGCGTTTAAAGTCATCTTTTATGCAAGTCATTATTTTCTGTAAATCTTATTTTTAAACGACATTATTACATTTTCCTTTAAAATCTCAGCAATATTTCTTAGCCATTTTTCCTAAAATTTAAACCCTACATTTGCATGTTTAGCCTTAATTAATTAACCTATGTTTGGCCGGATAACCGTAGTTAACTGATTCTAAAGGATGCCTAACCCCTTCCCTTTAGGATAATATAGAACCCTTACCTAGAATCACACTGATTAAGCAGACTACTAACGGAGGTTTAGCCAGCTCTACCTTAGTTAATCATTAGGTGCCCTAATTCACCTTAAAATCAATTAGGTGGCGACTCCTTAAAATAAAGCAATATAGGAATCTCCAATATGTTGTACTCTAATTTCAACCCGGTTAAAATGGGGTATAACAGGCATCATGGCCTCTCCTAACTCACATTAGTTTGCTTACAATGACGCGAAAAACCACGAGGTGTAACACCACCACCCCCACCCGACCAACCCCAATCCCACCCCACCCCCGCTCTCACTCCTCACTACCCCCACCACCAACCCCACTCCACACCACCAACACTACCTCCCACCCCTCACCCCAACCACCCACCACCCACCTACCCCTCCACCTCCACTCACCACCCACCACGACTACAAATCATCTCCACCATTACTAGTGAACATAAGTGTTTCATTTTTTATCAAATAATATTTTATTTTATTATATTTATTTTCTGATAGTTAGTTATTTTTTATTTGAATTGTATATTTATTATGTTTAAATGAATACATTATGCACATTCAGATGTTGAAAATCAAACGGTCTTAATCATTCAGTGTTCAGACCTAGAAACAACATCTTAATCATTCAGATGTGCATTCAGATTCAGACGACTTAATCTTAATGAAAACAAATGAAGCCTTAGTCAATAAGATCGAATACTCTAATGTTCTGTCCCGTTCATACAGTCTCTCACTCCTTTTTTGTTATTCCTAGTTCAAGAAGTACACCTGTGAGAAGTAGTGGTTGCAATGATAATGGGTGGGCAGGGGCAAATTTAGTAACTAAATTTGGGGCACGTGAACACATGGTCTCTCCGTAAAATTAAGTATTTTATGTATATATTTTTTAAAATTAGTATAATACTACCTGCAGGAACATATACTATAATAAGGCTAAATAGTGCTGAGTTATTTACCAAGAGAACTAGGGTTCAATTCCCACTAAACACACTTTTTTCCTTCCTTTTTTTTACCGGTTTATGATGGACATTACTCTGTTGAAACTTCACCCCAAGATGACAAGTTTCCAAATGTTGGTACTTTAAAGAGCAAGGATTCTTTCAATAAACAGGTTTGCATTTCTACTTTTGCCTCTTGGTAGACAATGCAGGACTAGTGAGTGGAAGCTTAGGATGTTTTTCTACTTGTTGAGTGATATAAAGAACTGAAGCACTGTGAAATCTTCTAGGAGATTACTTTAATGCTCAAACTGATATGAGATTTATAAATTTCCTATTTTGAGGCAAAATTTATGTTTGGCCTGTTTTTTCTCTTTGAAATACAACAGTTCTAGTCTCTTATAAGTACCCATTGCATGGCTATTAATGAGACTCTAAAGTTACCAGGAAAGTGGAGATTACATCTAGCGAGATTGTTATGCGAGTATTTAGAGGGAATCCCCTTTTTTCTAAATTTGTTTCTCTTCATGAGTAGGCTGCTTATTGCCACTACTTATGATATCAAGTATCTTGGGTTTCTATTTGACATAAGCTGCCCAAGAAGGTGGACTGAAAGTTTAAGCAATTAAAACCATTTGCAAGAAGCTGTTTTTCAGAAGCTGGAAAAGTATTTTTTCCCCCGAAGTATTTTTGGAACCTTGGCCAACCAATACATTACTGTTCTAATATGCAAAAGTGATTTTCAAATTGAGTAGCCAAAGACAAATTGTAACTATCCAAAAGTACTTTTCCGAAAAGCACTTGTGACAATTTTTTTTTTTTTTAAATAAGCAGATTTTGGAAGCTTAGCCAAACAGGCTATAAGTTGTTTGATAGTTAGGGGATTGAGATTCTAATTGGCTCATTGTTTGGGTATAAACGCTGATCATCTGTGCGTTCATAACTGCGTCTCTGCATAACTGTTATAACGAGGATCGAGCATTCCGTTCTTTTTGTAGTAATCTTTCTTATGCGAATATGTGTTCTCTTATTCTGTGTATGATTCAGTTCTGTGCTGAAGCAGAACCTGAAGTTGTCCAACAGTGGTATTCCCAGTGCACCCTCCGCTAGGTGGTTCATTACAAGAACACGATCAAGTTGCTCAGCAGCGTAAAACTTTTGCGGCAGATGACATCTCCTTCCCAGAAACATCAAGTTGTTCTGTAGCAATGGATGAAGCTAAAGCATACAAAACTGCATCCACAGGTTCTGCCAAAGACGGACCGTCTGATCCGTCTGGAAGGTATACATCATAACATGTTTTTTTTTCTGAATAATCCTTGAGGAATTTGAAGACATAAAGTGACAACCTTGTTATCATTCTCAGGGCTAGCAGTGTACCTTCTAATTCTTCATTTGCCCTCTTTCCAACATATCATGCAAGGTATTTCACCCAGCAGTGGTCTAAATTGGTCTATCGTAAAGTTTTTGTTAAGATTATACTTTATTTATTCATCATCTTCTTTTGTAATTTGAGCTGGATACAGTGGACAAGGTAGTTGGCAAGGTTTCGTTGCTTATGAGGCATGTGTTCGACTATGTCTTCACTCATGGGCGAAGGGTTGCCATGAGGCTCCAGCTTTCTTGGAAAATGAATGTGCCTTATTACGAGATGCTTTTGGGTGCGGTGTCCCACTACTTGTGCTCTATTTCCTTTTCCATGTTCTATACGTTCTACTCTGTACAAATAGTCCTGTCATTTAAAGAAAACATTAATATGCTGCCAGAAATTGTCTGTTGGATTAAGAAAATTGGTTTCATAGACTGATCATTTTAGGAGGTGCAGAACGTGAGACTTATCTGACACCAATTTGTTCTCAGCTCATAACAGAAAGTGTGAATTGGGCTTTTATTTTAATAATGATTTGGTCGCTGGTGCTCATGCTGAGTCTATATGGTGTACCATTTTGCTTTTTAATATTTTTGCATATTATAATATCATGTCAGTTCATCCTGTGCATTTTACTTATCTGTAATTCTCGACCTCTTATGTTACAAACATTTCAGCGCAAGGCAAGTGTTGTTACAATCAGAGGAAGAACTGTTGAGGAAAAAGAATATGGAATTTGTCGGTGAGGGAGCCTCGATGAAGCCAAAGAAAACTTTTGGCAAGCTGAAAGTACAAGGTGCGCTGTAGTGGTCTCATTTTAAAGTTTTGATGACTTCTCGCTTAGACAAATCGGTTGTCAAATTGATACTGTATGACTTTCTTGTAGTGGGTAAAGTGAAAATGGCATTGGACCCACCCACAGGCTGCAGCTTTTCCACTCTGAAACCTCCAAAAGTAAAACTGGAGGCCATACGTGCTCAGTTGTCCAATGTGAAATCAACTGTCAGTTCTGAATGGGGAGCCATACGAAAAGTATGTATCGCTCCAAGGGTACCTCCAAATGGTTCTTTATCACATCAAAACTTGGCATACCTTCATGCCGGTACTCGTTATGTTAAAGACATTTCTGGGATTTTGAAACTTGGTGTAACTACTGTTGTCTCCCGTGTTCAAAAACAGAAGGGAAAAAAAAAAAAAAAAAATCAGAAACTGGAAAAACCAGTAGGTCGAGGATGGAAAACAGAAACTGTTGGAAAAACAAAATAATGTAGAAGCATCCGAGACCACAGAATACACTGTGTGTCCTTAAGGAATTTAACCCCCTCACTGTACCCGAGGTTGCGGATTATTTCCTCCCAGGATAAAACGGATGTACCTGTCGCAGGAGTGGCGGTACCTCAAACGCCTACGACTTCAGCGAACTCAAATATGGCAACGAAAACACACGAAGACTCGATTGTTTATTTTGTGAAAGAATGCAGATGCAGTGAAAAATTCAGTAGTCGAAAACTGAGGCATTGCCTCAGTTTATGTAGCCTTGAACATGCCTCTTCAGATTGCTTGGTGGCTGTTCGGAAATAACAAAATATTTTCAGAAAATGAAAATTGAATTTAAATAAATTTGGTCCAAAAAGATTATCAATCAATCAGATCCAAAGCCGAAGCCGAGCGACGACGACGGCGCGAGGGGAGCCCCTCTTCTTGACCCTTTAAGAGCTAGAGGAAGTGCTTTCTAATATAAGCACATAACTTTTCCTTTCTACCACCAATGTGGTACAAGGCTCCTTTTTCAACAGAACTTTGCTTTGAACTTCATTTTCCTTCCATTATCTTTTTCCCTCCATTTCTCATTCACACCAACTTAGCTAGCTTCAATCATTAACTAGCTTTAACAACTACTTTACGAAGCAGTTCAGCATCGTATGAAGTAGTTCCAGGTATGCAATTCTTAGCTGAGTTCTTGGAGTAATGGGTTTATTAGCACATTTGCTTCCCTTTTCTTATATTCAATTGTACTCGGTAACGATTTTCGTCTTGATGCAGACATACTTTTGTTCGTTGAGGTTGAAAAGTTTACCTGAAGGGGATACAGTGAAAATGCTAGCTGGATCCGCTGAAACACATCTATTGTACGTGGAATTGCTTGCTCAAATTTCTTAGTTATTTCATATTTTTCATCTTCTCGCAATACATGGTTATATTACTGATAATTCAATTCAGCTTACCGGAGGGGCTGGGGGATGACTTAATTGTTGAAGTACATGACTCAAAGGGAAACCATTGTGGCCATGCAGTAGCTCAGGTTGCTGATATTGCTGATGATCCGGTATGTTTTCTGTGGATCTCATATGTAATTTTTCCTGTTACTGAGGTTTAACTTATATGGAGGAAAACTTATTTTTGATTGTGAAAATGCAGGGAGACAAACTCCATTGGTGGTCCATATATCATGAACCAGAGCATGAACTTGTTGGAAGAGTACAACTATACATAAATTATTCTACTAGTCTTGATGAAAGTAGCAACACTAAGGTATCAAAATTCCTGCAAGAACCTTATTTTCTGAATTAGCACACACAAACTTTCACTTGCGAAAGCTCAAGTGTGATAGCTTTCTCTCAAGGATTTCTAGACTCATACTGTATGCATCTCTAAGTTACTCTGAATACTTTTATACTACCCATGCTTATATATAACTGTATGTGGGGTCGTTATACACACGTTTTTGGTGAATGTCAATTTTTTGTTATTAGGAGTTAGTTTTAAGAAAATGTTTGTCGTTAGTTTTAAGAAAATGTTTGTCGTTATGTTCTCCCTGTAAGTAGTCCAAATAATTGAACATGTTATTATTTATTAATTAGATCATCCCCTGAAGAATGTTGTCGTTAGAGAAACATCTTTCTGGGTTTTTGCTCTCATACTTATAGCCTGTTTGGCCAAGCTTCTCCAAGGCCAAACGCGTTTTTTTTTTCTTTTTCAAAAGTGCTTGTGTTTGGCCAAGCTTTTAGGAGAAGAGAAAGTGCTTTTGAGTAGAAGCAGAAACTGGATTTGAGAAGCCTGAAAAAGTCTCTTCTCCCCAAAAGTACTTTTTTGATAAGCACTTTTGAGAAAATACACTTAGAACTTCAAAAGCTTTGGCAAAACACTAATTGCTGCTCAAAAGTGCTTTTCAAATTGATTAGTCAAACACAAACTGCTTCTCAGCAAAAGTACTTTTTTGGCCAAACAGGCTATTAATTTCTTAAAAATGACATTGCAATATCTGTTTAAGATATATTGTACCATAAGCTAAACATGGAATATATTTATTTATTCAATATTACTCTCTACGTTCACGATTATGTGGTATGATGGATGACCAGATGTTAGGTTTCTGAAGTTGATTTGTTGCCTATTCTTGTGCCCGTGTGGTCCTGTCGCAGAAACTATTGCATATGATTCCGTTTTGGAAGCAGCGATGAAAGTTCAACAGTTTCAGCAGAGAAATTTGTTGCTCCATGGTGCTTGGAGGTGGTTAGTAACTGAATTTGCATCATACTATGGAGTCTCAGATGCATACACAAAACTAAGGTAGAGTAGATTATTTTGGATTTTTTATATTACTTAGCATCAATCAGATATTTGCTAAATGAAACAAATTTGGGAGTTCTTCTAAAAAAGTTCAATTTGTGTGTTTAGATATCTTACTTATGTCATGGATGTTGCGACGCCTACAGCGGACTGTCTGAACTTGGTATATGATTTGCTGCAGCCTGTGGTCTCTAAACCTAAGACTAGTCTAAGTCATCAAGAGGTAAGAAGATTTGGTTTGAAATTTTTTTTTTTTTTTTAAATCAGTAATTTTTTGGTTTGAACTTTTTTTCTGGGAGATTTACATTCTTTCCTTTACTTAATTGACTTATATGTATAGAATGCTTAATCAACTCCACTTTCTATGACTTATGTCCTATTTTTTAATTTTCTTTTCCAAATTCACTTTTCTTTCAGTTTCTTTAACATGTATTTTTTATCCGAAGAACTTTTAACATGTTATGCACATGCAAGTTTGTGGTCCAGAATCTAGTATTATCTTATTACTTCTCAGTGTCTCTGGGACTACAGAACGTGCTTATATTCATTGCAATTTTCTTTCATCATGAACCAGAATCGTATTTTAGGAGAAGTTTCTGAAAAGATCGAGCAGATCGTTGCTCTAGTTTTCGAGAACTACAAGTCTTTAGACGAATCATTACCATCAGGGATGGAGAATGTGTTCAAACCTGCAACTAGAGTTGCAGCTCCTGCACTCTCTCCTGCTTTGAATCTGTTTAGACTTGTTAACGATATACTTTCTCCAGAGGCCCAGTTGAAATTATGCAGATATTTTCAGGTTTGGGCAAAAACTATCTTCAAACTTATTCTATCTTATTAAAAGGAATGGAAGATGTGAAGCCTTTGCACTTCTGCACATTATTTTTTATGTAGACTGCTGTGAAGAAAAGATCAAGAAGGCACTTGGCAGAAACAGATGAATTTGTCTCCAACAACAATGATAATGTATTGATGGATCCTATGGCTCGGTCCAAAGCTTACCAGAAGATGGTATCACTTTGTTTGAATATCAGAAATGAAGTTCGTATGGACATAGAGATCAATAATCAAAATATACTTCCGAGGTAACCCCCCCATGGAGTCAGTCTGTTTAATACTGGTCCAGCTTTGTTGGTTCTAATCAGGGTTGAATGTGCATATCATTTGAGTATGATTTTTTGCATCAATTTTCACGAACTCGCCACCTGCTCCGCTCTGATATTGCATGCTCAATGCCTTTATTCAAATCATGATTAATTTGTAATGAAAGGTGCGAACTATTTTGGTGTATATATTAGTTGGAGCTTGGCAGCTTGCTTAGGAAATTAGACACTTTGTTATTTGTTGTCCGTATGAGGAAATAAAAAATTATTGCAACTCGCCTTCTTTATGATCTGTTTTTTTGTTCTTATGGATAAAAGTTGACCTAGTTTTGTTAGTAGAGATTTATTTAGGAAGACATCAAAGAAAGACGGGCAAAGATACTTCTGATAGCATGTAGATATGTTATTAGGCAATTACTAAATGGAATGCCATTACTCATAGCTATTTCTGGGTTAATCTTGTGTAGTTTCCTAGACCTCCCAAATCGTTCGTCATCCATATACTCCGCGGAGCTATGTAGCAGATTGCGTGGATTTCTTGTTGCATGTCCTCCCACTGGTCCCTCATCTCCCGTAGCAGAACTCATTGTCGCAACAGCTGTGTTTATCCCGAATTCGGATAATCAATTGAATTTGTAAGTAGGTATAGGATACGTGCTTTGGGTCTTGATGTATGGTAGATAGAGAAAATATGTATATGAAAGTTCTTTAATAAAACGGCTACTGATGACAATTTGCTATGATAACAATGGGAAACACTTGATGGAAAAAACACAATAATAATGAAAACGAACGGCCTTGGCCGAATCTAATATTGAGAGAGAGATTGAGTATATGAATTCTTCTATTATAAGTGTTCTTGGAAAGCAAAAGGAACCAACCCCCACAAAGGAGGGGGAGGTGCCCTATTTATAGTGCAACCCCTATGGTTTCATACAATTATGAACTAATAAAATAATAACAATAAGGACAGCTCTGCACGGATTTGGTGGGATTAGACTGACGGCGCCGTCTGACACACGCATGGTGGGTAGTTGACCATGACAGGACGCTACTGGCACGGGGCCCGCGTGCAACGGCCACATGGACCAACGGCTACCCGGACCGATAGCTACACGGACCAACGGTCGTGAATGCTCGGGTAACCGGTCTTGGCCGTTTCAACGACGTCGAAGGCAGATCGATCGGTGCCCTCGCACAGCTCCGACCTAAGCATTACGTACCCCGGTCAAGGGCGAACAGTATCCGGCACAGTCTCCTTCCTTCCTCCGGTTTCTCGTTCCACTGGTTTGCCTCATATCCGGTTTTTACCGTATACAAGCTGAACATCAGGTAATAATTCATGCTCGTTAGTTCAGTTTAAACTGCTCATCCTGTGTGTATTATTTTGACAGAAGTGAAAATTCTTTCAGTCTTGTCAAAGGCGGAGTTGATGCAAAGGAGTTGTTTCATCCGTGTATTACCCTTTGGATCAAGGAGAAGCGTCTTGCTTTGCTCGAATTTTGTAAACCTGACAAGGTATGTCAATCCTCACATTGTTGTATGCAGATGTGTTTGTCTGAACTTCTTTTTTAGAATTCTCTATTTGACTTTAATTGTGTTATCTGCAGATAAAGTGGCCCTGTGTAGATACACAGCATTCAACAACTCCTTTTGTTGATGATATCTATGACCGACTAAAGGAGACATTAGCTGAATATGATGATGTCATAAGACGCTGGCCTGAATACCTTTTCTCGTTGGAAACTGTATGTACAAACTTTGCTCTTCAAATTCTTTATCTTCAACTCCTTTGTGCACTTGACTTGTTTTTTTAGGTTAACAGAAATAACAACTTTTTGAAGGGGGGAAAAGTTCATGATCTTGTTTTTTCCCTTCCCTTTGCGCTGTGGAGTCTCTTGTTAGATATGCGTAATGTCTAACAACACAAGATTAGATATGTGTATTGTCACTTGTTACTCACAAAAGTCCAATTAGTTTCTGGTATGTTTGATGGCTTTTTACTGACTAATGAGACTTAATACTTTCCACATCATTTCAAAAGGCTATAGTAGATGTAGAGAAGGCGGTTATTGAAACTCTGGACAAGAAGTATGCAGATGTTTTATCTCCATTAAAGGAGAATATAATGCCTATTAAATTAGGTCTCAAGTATGTCCGGAAAATTACCAAAGGCACAGTATGTCCATTTGCAGTCTGCAAAGAGGTGAGCTCCATGGTCTTTCTGCAGTAGTGTAGAAATCCATTTTTCTGTTTTTTACTTCCAAGAAAACAACTGTCTGAGTTATTTTTCAGCTGGGAATTCTTTTGAATTCCATGAAGAGAATGCTAGATGTTCTACGGCCGCAGATAGAACTGCAATTCAAGTCATGGGGTTCTTGCCTGCCAGATGGTGGACAGGTCACTCCAGGAGAGTGAATCAGTGAAATTACAGTCATGTTGCGAACCAAATTCAGAGGTTACATGCAAGCAATCATGGATAAACTGGTGGAAAATGTAGGTATTCTATCAGAACGCAGTACAGTTTCACAGTTTGGGATAATATGTTTTCTAGACCGCTCAAAGAAATAATAGCCAGCAAATGTACAGGTTTTATATATCAAGTATAAATAGACATATTATATACATATTGTATTACATAAATATACACATAATATACATAATCAGTGTATATATTTTGTATATTTTGGCTAGTGCCCGTAAATAATTTCAGCCAATGGGCCAAAAATGAAAAAAGCCCTTACATTTTTGTGCTATTCAGTTTAAATTTGACTTCTTCCTTGTCCAAATTTATCTATGTTTGCAAGAGTTGTGATGATTGTTTCTGCATACAGACAAGATTGCACAGTCCCACTAAACTGAAGAAAATTATCCAAAACGCTAAGGAAGGTACACAGGATTCTGATCTACGAATTAGGATTCAGCCGTTGAAGGATCTGCTGGATAATACAATCGAGCAACTTCATATGGTATTTGAGACGCAAGTTTTCATTATTATTTGCCGCGGCTTCTGGGATCGGATGGGGCAGGTTAGTAAATAGCTTTTTGGTCAAACAGCTAATAGTGGCTTTATCCAATAAATATTTTCTACTGTTTCACACTTTTCAAATGAATCACACTTGTTTAATTTCAGGATGTGCTGAAATTTTTGGAAGAGAGGAAAGACAATAGGTCTCATCGCGAGTTGCCGTATCTGTGAGTGTGATGCTACTACTTTTCCCCTCGTAAAGTCTGTTTTGTACTCTAGAATCATCACATAATTTAGAATCTCTTGAGTTGCATACTACTTATTCCGCCAGGAAAAACTAAATTGCACGTAAGCTAGAATTAATGTCACGTGATATTAAAATAAGGGGATGGTGATCTTCTGATCTTCTATAGGTTCTTCATATCATAATTCAGATTATTGAATGAATGACTGTAGAGGAGCCTAATTAGATGATTCCTATCTAAACAATTTTATATAGATACAATTTTCTAACCAGTAAATAATGGACATTAATTGATGTGTTTTGACATGTATGGACTCTTATGCTACTCTACCCCGGTGATGCCAGCTCGGCTTTTCTACCTTTGTGGTTTTCTTCATTCCTCAACAAAATTTTATGATGTATCGGACATTTCCCTTTTGTGTCCTGAAATAGAAGGGGGAATGTTCGTGCTTCAGAGTTCACACCTCTCCTTCCTGTTGTAAATTGTTTTTGCTACTTTATCCAACTATTCTACGGAGAAACTCCGCCTGTGTGAGCTCGCTCACATTGCCGGTCCCAAGCCCGGATAAAGGAGGAGGGTTGCCGAGGGTCAATCGGAAACAGCCTCCCTACCCAGGTAGGGGTAAGGCTGCGTACATCTTACCCTCCCCAGACCCCACTATTGTGGGATTACACTGGGTAGTGACCAAAACAAATCCAACTATTCTACGGAGAATAAGAGTTCTATCAGTTCTTGTTGGAGAAAAAAGAAAAGAGAAAAAAGAAAAAAACAAAGATAAAAGAAGAGTTGATCAGCTTAATTTATTTGTATACCCTTTACATTTCCCTTGATGGTTTTGTTTTCAACTTGCAGATACTACACGCCATATTTGCATCGGGAATGCAAAAATATCTAGGCAATGTACTTCAAGATAAAGACTTGGAACAGCCTAGATCAATCGCAGATGTTCGATCCATGCTTTTGTAAAGACGCTGTGAATGACAACGACAACTACTTCTATTAGTGTATTAACAACTTGTACATAGCATATACCAACTACTTCTAATTTCTTACGAAGCATAGAGATGAAGAGAGGGTTCTCTCCAATTTTGTTAGGTATATCTTTTGGTTCTTCTTATTGGCTGCTATTGAGCAACTGATCATTTTTTATTCATTTAGAAATTTGTACTAACTAGTAGTAGTTTACTGAGCTTGTAATACTCTTGTATACTTCTGAGAAACGACCAATTTGTTCATCCGGCTCATTGGCGCTTATGTCCCTATTTCGTGTTGGTCTTTAATATTTGCCCCTCATAACAAACAGTTTTTTCGTGAGGCATAAGTTCATATTTCGCATTATAATATTCCACAAGTTATATCCCGACTAAACAACTTATGTGTCTCACTAAGCATAATTTTGATTGCAAAGGGAAAAAAATTAAAGACCAGTCCCATTTTAAGGTCAATTCGGGAATTTTCTTCGTCCTTGTAAGATATAGGGTCCTAATATATAACATGATGACACTTATTCGTCTGGGGGCTTCAAAAAGTATCCAAGGTGATGTGAATGAATAAACAATTCACTGGGTAATTGGCCCATTCACTACCAAGGGCCAGGCCCTTGACCCTTTCACAATCTGGTGAAAGCTTAAAGACCGGTTTGGTCATGAAAATTATTCACTTTTCTGATTATTGTTTTTTTTCATTTTATTTGAAAATCGGTGTTTGACTATGAAAATTTTAAATATAACTTCAAGTTGTTGTATTTGAAATTTACAAAACACCCAAAACCCCATTTTTACTTTTTTCACTTTTATTACATTCAAACAACCAAATATTTTTAGCAAAAACTATAAACAAACACAAATCTTCAAATACAACATTGAAAAATTCAAATAAAGTGAAAAAAATTGGCTTCTATGGCCAAACGCTTACTTAATTAGAAACGAGGCACTTTCATAATTGACCTCAATAAATAGTCTCCGAGCCCAAGGAACAATCCAATAGCCAATAAATTACAATTCGGACCGCAATGCACAATTTCGAATTCTAATGGTTTTAAGGACACTCTTGTTTAATAATGCGGATCCAGAATTAAAATTTGGTAAGTTTTACCTTTAAGATTTTTAGTATTGAATTTATTATACTATTAAACTTATGTGTTAATGTCTACTATTTGTTGCATATTTGTAGATTCTTATACATAAAGTTATGCTCAGCGTCGAAAATATTGAATCCAGATAAACCCGATATCAGTATTCTGCATCTGCCTCTGGCTGTTTAGTTGGATGACTTGAGTCTCGTAACCGGTTAACTATGTAAAAGAAAGAAAGAAAGAAAGAAAAACTAATAGGGTCAAGTTTGAAGCAAATGATGCTAGCCGTTGATTACCATCTTGCTCAAATCAGTAACACCCCATAGTTTAAGACTTTAAGTATTAAATTGACTAAATGTGAATATTTTAGGGTTCCAAGATATTAACTCTTTCCTAGATATACCAATGTCATATTCACTTTGTCCTACTTCATAGAAAACCCAAGAAAGTCAAATATTTCTCTTTAATCATATTTCTTTGTATAAATTTCTAATAATGGAAATTTTATTTCATAAATATAAGAAGTCAATATCTTATAATAATCGAATATGCTGAAGCAACAACTATACAAGAAATCAAATAACAAGATAGGATCACAAGGATATGTCTAGAAATAAAAAGGGGAAGGGAAAAGATTTAAAAGAAACGATAATCTAACAATTTAAAGATATGTAATTACTAGAATAAAGTCAAGGGGGAAACAGACATGAACTAGATGTAAGGGAAATAATCCCAAAAACCTTATAAGCAAGGTAAATCTTCTATCATCCGAATTTTAGCTTGCTTGGCCCCAAAATAGTTGGGCGACACAAACTCTGTTCGTGGATATGAACTCATCTTCTCTTTGCTTGGCTTGCTTGACTTGAAGGTCACGAACTAGTTGGGCACCACGAACTCTCTGGTCGTGGACAAGAACTCCTCTTCTCTTCCTTTGGCTTGTTTGACTTGAAAGCTTGTTTTACACGACCTTTTGTGGCACTCTAAGAATTTGATATCGACGTGGAAACCGTCCTTAGCATGAGGGCGAATCCGAAAGTTATCAATATCTTTCAGATGAGACAATTTTTTTTTATATGTTTTAATCCTTGTACTCTAAACTTTGCCAAACTCTTTCGGAACAATGAGAGTATTAGATTTAGCGTGCTTTGCAAATGTACATGTAAAGAAATGGAACTTGGGCCTAAATCGACTCTAAAAGCTAGCTCATGAGGGGATGATTGATCAAGTCCATATAAGGAAACCAAGTAATCCATCCACAACCGATCAACACCCCCCCCCCCCCCCCTCTACAGGTCAGGACTGGACATCTGGAGCGTGGACAATATAAGACGGGAGGGCCAACATCAGAAATAATGAAATTGAGCGTGGACAATATAAGACGGGAGGCCCAACATCAGAAATAATGGAATTGAGACAGGCCTGACTCTCATACCATGTAAAGAAATTGATCTTGGACCTAACTCAATCTCAAAAGCTAATTCATGAGAGGAGGATTGCTCAAGTCCATATAAGGAGACCAAGTAACCCATCCACAACCGATGTGGGAGAATTAATAGTACAAAATGATGAAATAGTCGGCACGTCTAAAGTATGAGCTGAAACCGTGCTTTCGTTAATATAGTATTTAGCCATAAAAAAAATTCTGAAAATTCTACACTTTCTTTCAGTTTATGGGAGATCTTATTTCCTTTTTAGTCTATTCAAGAAAAAATGATTCCTTTCTAAATTTGGAATCAATTTAACTAAAATATCCAATTCTACTCTAAATGAAAAATTTATACCTAAAATAACAAGTTACAAAGTTGAGTTAATTCCTTAACAAGTTCATACCAAATGATTTTCCATAAGCAACTTATAATTGTTTTATATTTGAATTGTAGAAAATTTTGTGTTTATGCTAATTACTAGTTAAGTATATTAGTAAGGGTAAGTTTGTCAACTTATAAATAGCTTCATTAAGAATAAATACGCTAAAAGATGTGTTATAAAAATATCAAAATTAGGGAAGCAAACTAATCCTGTAAATCATAGTGAAAGTTAGTGTTATAAAGCAAAACTTGAGAGGAGAAGTTTATGAAATTATCCCAAAATAAAATGATTTATTTTTTAAAATTTGAAACCAATTTAGCTTAAATATTTTATTTTACCCTTAATGAGAAGTTTATATTTTAAAAGTTTAAACAAGAAGTTTCAAAGTCTTATGGCAACACTAATGTTATTGACTATACCATATGTTTTGATGTATTTTTTTATTTATAAATTTCGTGTTCAGTCAAATAAGTTCACATAAATTGAAACAGATGAAGTAGGCGTATGGACATAGATTTTGTTGACACTAAAAGGAAAAAGAGTTTTTGAAGTTGAAGAATGATATTTGGAAAAATTGAAGTTGTATTTAAACATGCATTTCACATGATAAAAAATTAAAATTTTGCGAGTGAGAAAAGAATTTTCACTTGAAAAACTGGTAAAAAATTTCTTGATAATTTTTCACTTGAAAAATTGGTAAAAAATTTCTTGATAATTTTATCTTCAATGAATCTGTCCAATATATAACCACTTACTCCCTCCGTCCCAATTTATGGGGTACCTTTCGAATTTCTAGATTCAAACAAGTCTTTCTTTGACAGAACCTTTTTTCATGTATCTTTTAAATATTTTGAATTATCAATTATTATAACTTATAGTACTTGTTAAGTAGTTTTCAAATATATAAATCTTATTTTAAAAAATTTAAAGATTTTATATCTGAATTTACAATTAAAATTAAATTATTTAACTCTTAAAATTCGAATTGTGCGACATAAATTGGAATAGAGGGAGTAACATCTTTGCAAAAGAAATTATATGCTCAAACGGCTCCTAGTAATATCTAGGATTAAGAGGAAGTGTCACTATCAAGTATCAAACACATGACATAAAAAGTATCATGCGACATGCTTAACTAGATCACGCGCTGGCACATCATATGCAGTGTTGCGCAAAAGTCCCCACACATCGAGACAGATATATAACATTCACAGAAGAGATTAAATAAATGTCGCAATCAGTGTTAAGATAATTAAGATAATATTTTTTTTTATAAAGAAACAACTAGGGTTGGTGTAGTCCCATAATGTCACCCCACACGTTTCTAATCTATATATAAGTTCTACTTCCGGTAGATTAGGCTAATTGGTATTGGGTTTAACTTATATATACTAACATGTTAATTTGTTTTACACTATCAAATTATTTTAATTAAAGGTAACACTCATGATCAGTGAAATTAATAACATAATTGCACGTCGGTAGTATAAAAATTCATTTACAATGATTAAGTAATTTAATGAAGTAAAAAAAAAAAATTAAACCACAGTTGAGTGAGAGAAATCTATATTATATACAAATAAACACATGGACTGATTTAATATAAACACCTGGTCGGGTAAATTTTTACCAATTAACATTTTGATCTCACACTTTTGTTTTATTTGTCTAAATGTAAAGGAAGGATCTTGTTGTAGCTTAGCTAGTACTAATTGCGTTAGTTTGTATAGAACCATAAGAACAGCGTTAAATAAGCTCTAAATTAAACTCTAAAGTAAGTAAATTCCAGTGGAAATTATACGTAACACCAATCACATGTTGAGTGACTTTTGTGATTATCACGTAGGCTCATATTTTATGTAATAAAAATAGCTGTTACTCTAAGTAAAATTTGCTTGTGGCACGTCTCTTTAGTGATTTTATAAATTATCCTAATGTATACTAACAAAACTTAAATATCGTGCCACGCTATAACATGGCGAATATAATTGAGGAAAGATTAGCTGCTTTCAATATCTCAGAATGTTCTAAACCAGCTACAATTGTTATTAAGGTTTGAATTTGACTTATATTCACTGATAGTAGAATAAAATGTATTACAGTATCAATGCCATTTAAACTGTTATAAAAGTTTGCCTGCCTTTTTTATAAGTTACTAAATATTTACTTGTAGTTATCATGATATGATGATATAAAAATTTGCTTAGTATATAAAAGTTAGAACTCTATCTTTTTAAGCTAATTACCATCAATATCGAAGAAACTTGTAAGATTGAATTGGTGTATCTCAAATCAACTACCGTGCTTTACATTTTATACTGTCCCAAAATTCGTCCAAATACTCTTAAAAAAAAAGAATTAAAAAAAGAAAATCGTCATTGCTCTTCTTAATATCCTTATATTGGCTTATTACCAAAAAAGTATCTGCGATCCATTTTTACTCTAAATAAGATTCTAATTCTTCGAAAATTCAACTTAATAGCCATGATTAAACTTTATAAGAAACCTGAATTGAGACAAATTAAAGAAGGAGAAATAATAAAAAGGCTCTTAAGTTGACCAAAAAAAAAAAGAACAGGTTTACAAAATACTCCAACTAATTTTTAAACGGAAAGCGGCACAAATAGCCAAAAACAGTACGTTAAGATAAGAACTCGAACACCCCAGTTTTTTTTTTCTTTCAGGTGAAGAATGTTAATTTGTTTATTTATTCCTGTCTGAAGAACAACTTCCAGTACTGTGCTTAAAAAAAAAAATAGGAGAACAAGTAACGAAAGAGTTCACAATTTTTATGCTTAAAATATTGTGTTGACTTTGTCTCCAAGCGTGCAGGAATGTAAATCATCTATAAGTTCAAATATAATTAGTTTAATAAAATCGAACACTTCACGCTTGGTGTTGTTTTATTAGACGTTGCTTAGTAATGTAACAACTTCCTTTCTAACAAAATTCTTTACTTATTAAGCTTATTATAAAACGTTTTGCAAGTAACAAAACCTTTGTAACCATACCTATAAACTATGCTTTTCATTTTTTTTGTTGGTAATACTATGCTTTTCATTTTAAGAATATTAGTGGATGTTATGACAAGTGAAGACGGTAGCTTCCTCCAAAATTATTCCCGAGAAAAAAATTAGCAAGAAAGTAACGCATATAGAGTTTGAAGAGTAACACCTTTTCTCCTTTTAGCTATTTAACTGGTGATCTATAACGTCTAAAGGTTAAACTCATTTCTATTAATGATAATAGGAAGACATATTAGAGGAGTATGTTATCTCTTATATTCAGATAAGTTCGTGGACTTGAGACTTTTTTTTTTCAATCTAATTAAATTTAAATGGCAAAAGCTTGGTAGTTAGCGTAGCTAGCTAGTTCCGTTGGTTAACTATCTCAATTTTTATTTTGTTGGTGAAAGTTCAGTTCCTATCTTATAATTTCCTTCCCCTTCTCCCTAATCCTTAGGTATAATAATAATAACAACAAATTTGATATCCAACCTTTCAAAGATAAGGATTCTCTACTAAATTGTTGAAAAGGACAATATAGTCATCTTGATTGCGTATTACAATATGGAAGTATGGTAATAATATTTTATCATGTTAAATACGAAATCAAGCATGCTTGCTAGCTCTAGTTCTTGTCAATTAAAACACCACAATCATATAGACACCGACCAATTGACTTCTCTTTCTCTATCTATTTCTCCAAAATTCTTCTGTTTCCCTTCTTTCTCCTTAAACTCTGGCTATTTGATGCTATGGAGAATGATCCTAATAATTCTTCCAACTCTGAAAAATTCCAAATAACATGGAGCTCCGATGAATTATTAGGCATAAGCCAAGTTAAGTTTTATAGATGTAGCTTTTGTGACAGAGGTTTCTCCAATGCACAAGCTCTAGGTGGACACATGAATATCCATAGAAAAGATAGAGCCAAGCTTAGAGAAATTTCGATAGAAAATTCAAATATCAAGAAGCCTGTCAGTCCTTCTCCTGATGTTCCGGCACCTTTAGGTGATGACTTATTGCAACAAGAAGTATCTAGCGATGACACGAGTAGCCCCTCAAAAAGGCCATGTGTCACACCTGAAGAAGAACGTGATCATCATCATCATCATCATCCTAGTTCGAAAGCAAAAGAAATTGACAATCATGATCATCATCCTATTTCCAAAGCAAAAGATGATAATCATGAAGTGATCATTGGAGGTGATATTTTACAATTACCCTTGTTTGTGGACTCTCCATTCTCTCCATCAAAAGAAGTAATCAATTGTGAGGAAAAACAAGAAGGAAATGAGGGCATGCAATTGAGTGTTGAGTCAGAATTGGACCTTGAGCTTCGGTTAGGGCCGGAACCTCCAAATCCTCAATAAAACCATACTAGTTGGCTTTAATATCTTGATCAAAATATACTAATAATCTACTCAGAATCCATATCCAAGAGGTACTTCTATTTCCTATTCTTCTGGTAATATTTTTTCATTTTTTTGTAAATGTAATCATTCTTCCAGCAACGAGCCAAATCAACAAATGGAGGAGATCTTTACACAAATATCCAGCTGAATTCACAGTTTACTTTTCTTCACCGGTATACATAGATTATATAATGATTTTACATGGTTATACATATATGGATTATGCATCCACCGGTTTTTTTTGTTTAAGTGGTTGGGTGGACGTCTATTTAGATTAATTCTTCTTTCATAATTTCCATTCAGTTCCATCAGTATATATATCTAACGTGATTTCTTCTCTTATTTCTTCATTATGAATATGAGCCAAATACTATACGCATGTCAGTTTTGGTAGTCTAACCCTTGAGCAAACAGTTTTCTCTAATTAAGTTTAGGTTTAACAACTACAGTATCCTTTTAAAAAGAAAACATGGTGGCTATTTTTAAATAAGGAAAACTTTGTGGGCCAAAATCATATTTGGGCAGAAGTATATGCATGAGATGCTTCTATTTGAATACTACCGGTGTTTGATGTCTTTTGCAACTGGTAATGTATATTTTTCATAAAAAAGGGATTTGGAATTTGCTTAAAAGTATATAAATTAAAGGAGCCGAGCCGCAATGAATTGGCATTACCAAACTCATTCTTTAATTAGGTAATTATGTGTTCAATAACTCATTGGAGCAGCAATCTACTCAGCTGATCAAAGTAACAAGTTGAAATGTTAGTAAAATTAGGCTATATGCTAATTCTGTTAATTAATGCCATTAAGTTTAAAATTACAACTACATAAGTATTTCAATTTGCTTCTCCTCTCTCTCTCTCTCTCTTGTTAGTGTTTTGTCATCGATTATTTCTAAGATCTAGAATTTCCTAAATAATTACTACATATTCCAACTCTTTAGTGTTGGCCTCTCCAAAATAAGAGGTAAACAACAATTTTCATTTCACCCCTTCGCTTGCTATTGGGGTTCGAAAACAAAGAGGAAGGCTTGGCCTTTCCTGAGATGTATAACACATAACAAATATGAAAGACAATTCCTATTCAAAAAATTTACTCTCTTCCGATACCATTATACTATAAATTTAACTTACAAAAAAGCTAGTTTAATCGTAATTAATTCGAATGACCCTTCGCATGTCTTGGATGTTGTTGAAAGGATAGATATATTCTGTCTTCAACCAGACTTCTTGTCAGTTTCGCCAAAAGATTTGTGACTTGATTTGCTTCTCTAAAGCAATGTACGGCTGATCGAAGCATTAGCATAATTCAGGCTCTTAACAATATCTTCAATCTCCTTCCTCAATTTTTTGGGCTTTGGTGGTCTTGTTCTTCATATATCACATCAGTGATAAGTAGTTCAATTACCAAATCAACTCCATAGTTGTACTGCTGTCTAGCTTTTAAAAACATGTTGCGTGCAAAGTTTCAAATTGAGGTGAACTACAACAAGCTAAGAGGATCTAGACACTAAATGATTACCAAACTTATTCCCAAGGCCAAAGGCATGGTTTGAAAAGTTTAGTAAGGCCGTTGTATAATTTGACTAGAAAAGATATGCTTCTGATCACACATATTTTGTAATAATGGGTGAGAAAGTAAATAAAATCATGGCAAATGAATATAATATTATGGTCACTCGGGACAATGTAGGCTCAGTTTTAGAAAATCTGGTTCCAAGAGGAAATGACATCTTGCTGCTTAACATCTAAATTTAATTAGCATAAAGTGTAACTAATTTTCTGAAAAAATACTATGGCATTATTTCATTGACTTTGTTTGTCCTCTTCTCTTCAATTAGAGGTGGATTTGGTGTACTGTGGGTTTGACTAACCTATTGTTGTCACCTCGAACTCGAATTGTATAGGTGCATATCAAAAAATATAAAGTGTATAAATAAGAGCATACTTGTTCTGAACTCAAACTCTAAATTCTGAATTCATATCTATCCCAATTCATATTTTTTCTCCAATCTATATATAATATAAAGTTAGGTATAAATAAGGTGATATGACACCTCTCTATGACCATCATTCCTATTTATCCTTTTTCTTATTTTTTTGGCCTTTGTTCTATATTTTTCCATTTATGTGCTATGTCAAAAAACTTGAAAATCACTCATTAAACTCTATTTATTATGTTAAATATGCCATTTTTAATACCGACTCTTACAGTTCCTCATACACGTAACTCATATTTTGCAGTTAGTCACTATTCACTACCCTCTTTAGTACCTATCATTATTATACATATTTTATTTAATCACTCCAAAGGCAACATACTACCAATACATATCTCTCAATTTGAAGGCACAGCGTATCCACTGCTTTCTCTAAGGCAGACAAACTGAACGCTTCACAGTTCACACATTTCCCATCTGATTTGTTGATCTGCCCCCTTGTGCAAAAATATGCTAATTCTTTCCTGATAATAATTGTATTGAGACGTGGTTTGTTTTCTTCTATTTCTAACCTTATTTGGTGGATGTAATAATTTTTTTACCATAGTTTGATTTTTGGTGATTCATTGAAGTGTTATTTTTGGCTGCTAATTATGATTTTTAGTTGATACCTAATTCTCATTCTCTTCTCCCTTTTGTTTCATTTTGTTTTAGGACCTGGCTGTGGAACTTTTTAATTTTAATCTCTAATAGGTATGAATTTTCTTCAAGTGAATGTAAATTTATCAAGGTATGATAATTTCTATATCAATTGTCTTCTTAATATCTGTAAATATTTTTTGAGAGTTTGACGTATTACCTTAGATGCCTTGCTTTTGGCTGAATTATTGAATGATAATAAATCTTATTCTCTAGGTTGAGTTTTCGTGCACAGAACAATATTGTGACAGAAGCTAATATGGTAAATGATATTTGATTTGAATGTTAAAAAAAATAAGACGAAGCGATTGTTGGTAATTTTTAGTTTATATATATATATATATATATTCTGGTAAAGGTTAACAGTTCAAACTATTTTAACAAGCTTAAACTCTCCCATCATTTTAATCTTCTCAGTTTATGTATAAAATATTTTTGTTTTAATAACAAACTTCATAATTGAATTTAGGTTTTGAAGACATTAGAAAATTATTCAAATATTAATTAGTGGTTAATTCTGTCAACTATGATGTAGGTTTTTGTTTGTTGTTTAGTGAAAAATTTATTACTGTGATGTATGGTATTTGATATGGGTTTTCCTTCAACGTTTAGTGCATAGATTATCAAAGTAAGATAACTTATAATTTATTTTCATTGGATGATTTAAAAACACAAATGCAAAAAACATTTTGAAGAATTAAAAACACAAATGAAAAAAGCATTTTGATGAATTAAAAACACAAATGAAAAAAGCATTTGGATGATTTATATTTGACTTGGTCTTTTAATATTCTTTATATGTATGCCTTTTGTTGTATGTCTATTTTTTAAAATTTCAATTACATTTATATCAAGAAAAGTTACAAAAAATGTGTCTAACCGCGCAAAGCGCAGATAAATTAACTAGTATGTATAAAATTTGTGGAGAAAAGACTTACATTAGCCTGTTTATTTGTTCAGTCTGATTTTTCATTCTCTTCCATATGTTAGCATCTGGCTTTTCATATTTCTATCTATGCATATATAAAAGATGGATTGACTTGTAAAATACTAGTTTGGTTTGTCTCTAAACCACCAATTAAAGAGGGTTGACCTGTAAAATAGTTTGGTTTGTGTTTAAACCACCAATTAAAGAGGGTTGACCAAGTGTAAGTCAATTGAATGTTATATACCCGCACAATCATAAAGAAGTGCACAAACTTTTTAAGCTATGACTTTCAATAAAAAGAGATGTATATTTTCTCTTGTCTGCTTATTCTTATTAAAGTTGGAGTTTACTTAATTTTCTCTAATTAATTAAACACAAATGAAATATTCAAACTTTTTAAGCTATGACTTTCAATAAAAAGTGATGTATATTTTCTCCTGTGATCATGTTTACTTAAATCTCTGATTATTAAAATTAGAGTTTACTTAATTGTCTATACATTAAATATGGATATGGGTTGCGCCAACCTACTAGCACCTTTTTCTTTTTTACTATTTTATCTATCAAATATGCAATGAGAGGTTTTTTTAATTAAACAAAAATATGAATAACACATTATTCGCGCTACTCTGAAGAACAGCAAGCGAATAGATAGGATTAAGGGAACGATGAACTACGAATTATAGAACCTAGTGCTCCTTCCGTCTCAAATTATTTGTGATTTTGTTTTTGTTTGTGTTACACGCCTCTTAAGAAATATTAATTAGGAGGGGTATTTGACTAACTTTACTCTTATTTATATCTAAATTATATATTCTCTCCATTAAATGTTTACTCTATTTATGTGTTATCTCTCATTAATGGCAATGTTCTACTAAGGGTAAAATGGGAGAAAAAATAATTAATTGTACCTTGAACTCCTAAAATGACAAATAATTTGAGACAACTATTTTTAGTAACCACGACAAATAATTTGAGACGGAGAAAGTAATAACCAAGTTGAATAAACATAAATAAAATACTCCCTTCGTTCACTTTTACTTATCCGCCATACGAAAAATAAATTTTCATATTTATTTGTCCACTTTAGCATATCAAGAAAAGACAATTTTTTTTTTTTTTACCATCAACATTAATTACCCAATTTCAAATCATTTTCCAAATCCAATAAGACTATACACCAATTAATATGGATATTATGGTAAAACATATACTTCATTTATTAATTCTAAAGGGGCGTGAAAATTCAAAAGTGAACGGAGGGAGTAGTTCCCTTTCATTTAATTAACATATCCACCAATTTCTAGCAACATCTTTTCCGCTATTTGTAAATTTGTCATCGAGCTCGAGGGAATCACATAGTGAATCTCTCCTCTCTCTCTTTCTCTCTCTCTTTTTTCCTTTCTTTTTAAAAATATTTTTCAGGGAAAGATGAAATACAAAATATGTATCCATTAACATCAAACGTTTTTTAGAATTTTTTTTTACCATCCATATTTCTTCCAATAAGCAGCAATAGGATCACGGTGTGCACCGAGATAGAAGCCATCGTCTTGTACTCTCCAATAGCATTCATATCTATTACGATTTACTTGTCCACAGCTATCAGCTATATCCTGACTATAAACATCAAACATTTTTTCTTTAGAGTTCCACCAGAAATGACAAAAGAAAAGTGTTTCTCCAACAAACAATCTCCTAAAGGTAAAATAAAACTCCTCGTTTGTGCGAAGGGTTTTGTTTCCTAGATCATTGTCATGGGATTGACAATGAAGGGTTAAAGGATTAGAATTTTTGGGAAGGGCGTTGATGATGTGGATCTCAACTCTGGGGTTAAACCATGAACTTTTAACAAGAACAATGTTTAGTAAAATGATAAGTGAAAAAGAAATTGTTTTGGTCGTGAAATTAGTCATATTTGGTCCTTGAAATGGTTCTTTTTGTTCTATGTTTTGTTTTGAAAATTCTAGAAAGGTTCGTGTTACATATATCTACAAAAAAAGATTGGACCTTCATTATGGTTTCATACAGTTCTATTAGGAATGCAATAGCATATTCTGCTTAATATTCCCTTATTTGTCTTTTTAAATTTATTGTTTTTTGCTGAAAAATTATTAGGAAAGAACTTCTTTCTCCCACTAGGGCCTAGGCAAGAAACTACACCCAAAGGAATAGGAGACTTCAATATGGTGTGAATCGGGACATAAAATTTGTAAGTTTTTTGAAATTATTACATTTACATAGGTAGAAACTATGAAAAAAAATATTATAAGTCATAGGAGTAATAATTAATAATTCAAAATATTTAAAATAAACTGATAAATGAAAGCATCATTTGACTCTCTACATAATAATACTCCATCTGTCCCAATTTATATGATACACTTTCCTTCTAATTAGTCTATTTAAAAAAAAATGATACATTTCTATATTTAGAAATGATTTACTCTCTGCGTCCCATATTAGTTGGCCACATTACTAAAAATATATGTCCCAAAATACTCCCTCCGTCCCATATTACTTGGCCACATTACTAAATATATATTATATCCTAAATTACTTGTTCATTTACAAAATCAAGATAAAATTAATTAAATATTTCTCATCTTACCCTTAGTATTAAATGTTCTTGAAAAATAGTCAATATTAATTAGAATGTATTTATTGGAGAGAGATAGGGGCAAGGTAGTAAAATACATCTTTTATTTATGATTTCTTAAAAGACGTGAAAAGGGAAAGCGACCAAGTAATATAGGACGGAGGGACTACTTGTCCATTTACAGAACAAAGATACAATTAATTAGTTTTTTTCTTATTTTATCCTTAACATTAATTGTTTTTTAAAGTAACCAATATTGATTAGAGTACAATTTACTGGAGAGAGATAAGGTTGATATAGTAAAAATACACTTTCATTTATGATTTTTTTTAAGAGCATGTAAAGGAGAAAGGACGGAGGGAGTAACTTGGAGAAAGGACGGAAGGAGTAACTGAAAACTTCTGATTTTACTCTTAATGAAATGATTTATAGCCACATAAATACTCATAGTATATTTTAGACCATAAGTTTCAAAAGTTATTATTTCCTTTCTTAAACTCGGTGCCTAATCAAATTATATCACATAAATTTGGACGGAGTAGGAATTAGGACACATAAAGTCAAACATAAAGCAATTACTATTGCTACTACAATTCTTATATTTATACATTCTTTGTGATTTCCCTATATTAGATGGCCAAATGGTCGTTGACCATCAGACTAGAAAGAGATACATCAATAGCCTCCTAAATTTGATTGTAAATTTTATTTAGATATTCAAACTAAGACTTATTTTTTAAACACCTGAACACGTGGTATAGTGTTTCTCTTAGACATTCCAAGTTCAATTTTTTTTAAAAGCTTCTACAGTTGTTCTCAATCACCAATTACATAAATAGTTAATCACATAAAATTTGTCATCTTCTTTAATTAAATCGAATTAATAATTTTTCCTTTTTTCTTTTCTTTTTGAAGTCATTACAAAGGGAAAAACTAGCACTGTTACGGTTTATAATCAACCAAGATATATTATAAGGATGAAATTAAATAATCAAATTTACTTCTTCCATGGTGTAAATATATATCTCCTACAGATTCGTATTCCCCAGTCGCAATATACTTATAAATTGAATCTCATAAAAAAAACGAAGACTTGTGCTTTACTTTTGACTTATCAAAGTTGAAACTAACAACTACTGAAGTAAAAGGGCATGATAAAAAGAATATTCCTTGATATTCTCTTAAAACGGCATTAAACTATAATGAAGGTCAAATCCTCTTCTACAAAAGCAAAGAGAAATCAGATTATGATTTATCTTCATTAAAATCTAAGTCAGTCAACGCTATCATTCCCTTCTCATGCACATATATATGTAACATGAACCTCTTTAGAAGTAACAAAGAAATCAAAGAAAAAGGAACCATTGCAAAGATACAATATGATTATTAATTTTAATACCAAAACCCTTTTTCTCTCACTCACATTTCTACTAAACCTCATTCTTGCAACAAGCTTTGGTATTAGCTCTAAATATGAGGTTCACATTACAAATAACCTCCCCAGTAATACAAAACCTCTGAACCTTCATTGTAAATCCGGTGACGATGATTTAGGGCGTAGAGTCCTCCAAAAAAACGAGGAGTTTTCTTTTAGCTTTCGTAGGAAAGTCCTTATAGGGAGTACACTTTACTTTTGTCATTTTTGGTGGGATAACAAAAATAAAACATTTGATGTATTCAATAATCATATAGCTGAAAAAGACTGTGGAAGGGTAAATTCTGATTTAAATGAATGTTATTGGCGAGTTCAGGGAGATGGCTTCTACTTTGGAGCTCACCGTTATCCTCCACCTCCTTATTGGAAGAAAGAGACTTGGTAATATGTTGTATTGCATTTGAAATGAAAGTAGTAGTTTTGAGACAATTATATTAGATTACTTGTATTCTATCTTTCCTTCACTTAAGTAAAAAAGGAGGGAGAGTTCAACGGAATGAAATATTGTTATGTTCTACTTTATTACTATTTTATCACCGTCGATGCTAATTTTGCAACTAGGACTCTAGAGAATTTGAAACAAAGCATAGAGAGCGAAAGGAACCATTTCAAAAGGAACAAAACAAGTAAGGCTTCTCATCGTGATTTTTTAGTTACGCGCGGCGAGGCTTGCTTTCAAAATATTCGATATCTCCTTCTCTAATTTAAAAAAAAAAAAGAGAGAGAGAGGGAAAAAAGTACGAAAATATAAATTAGTGTGACATTAATTACAGACATGATTTAAAATCAGGTTGATTTGAAGTTGAAATTTTGTTCGGACATGTAATTTGAATTTATTTAGTTAGTGCTTTTTTTGCTCATAAACATAAAAATCCCACAATTTGTGAACATTATCAAAACTTCAACAATTCTTATACAATGTTGCCAAATGAGCAAATCATAGTTCACAACAAAGTATAATACTCTATTAGAGGGCCTTTAAAAAACTACAACATTTATTGATCAAACTAATTTAGTTAAATAGAAAAGAAAATTAAACATGAGTTGTAGTGTCACTACAATTTAATATAATCTCCCCACATAGTACAGATAATCTCTTCACCTCAAGCAAGCATTTCTCGATCAGAGTAAATAAAAATGTGGTTGGTAGATCTTATTGATCTTTTTTATAAAACTTAAGCTTACGGATCAAGTTTTGCATAAAAAAAATGAAATCACAACTTGAAATTTGAAATTCTAATTATGGAGAATTTGAGATTTGAAATTGAAGTTGAAAGTTTGTGCAGATTTCGTAAACAACCACTGATTTCAAATAAAAACTTGAAATTATGGTCGCAAATCCTATGGACAAACGCCTACTTAAATATATTATACTACTCCACCTGTTTGAATTTGTTTGTGTTACTTTTCTTTTTAATCTGTTTAAAAAAGAACGCATCTTTCTTGATTTGACAACTTTTACATTTCAACGCCCTCATGACATATTTAAGACCACAAGATAAAGAGCATTTTGGCACACTTATACATATCTTTAATTTAAGATCACAAGATTCAAAAATCTTCTTAATTTTCTTAAATTATGTACAAGTTGAACTAAAATAAACAAATTAAAATAGAATGAGCATTTTGGACAATTCTGTATACCATTTCCCAGGATCTTTTATGATCCCTTGCCATACCTAATTTTTTCTCCTCAAATTGTTGGTCTTTAGTTTGTGTCTTTCGACTAAAACAATGGCCGAAAATATCCTGACATTCTAGGTTCGAACCCCAACCGAGTAAAAAAAAAATCCACAAGGCAAGATTTCATAATAACCTATGCCTATTCGAGATAAAGTTATGCTTAAAGGCATAATGTAACGATCCGTTTGATCATTATAGTCTTTTCGGGACTTTTGGCACTTCCCCGAGCTTGTTTAGCTCACATTTGACCCGAGGGGACCGTTGACATGCTTTCCGAGGTCTTTGGATTTGATTTGGGTGACTTTCTGGGAAGTTTGGGCTTAAAGCGAAAAAGAGTTGACTCAAAGTTGACTTTTGGGTATACGGACTAGGGCTGGGCATAAATACCGAAAACCGAAAAACCGAACCGAAACTTCAACAAACCGAACCGAACTAGTTTGGTTCGGTGTTTGGTGTCCACCGTAAAAAAACCAAAACCGAAATAGCCGAACCGAAGTTTGATAAAACCGAACCGAAAAACCAAACGCGCATCGAAATTTAATACATTACCCAAAAAACAAAAAAATAGTCCAGGCCCATTAAGTTTAAAGCAAAAAAAAAAAAACAATTGTAATAAGTCCTCTTTTGCATTTGTATTCCTAATTTTCCACTTCAATTGAGAAAATCAAATATCCTTAACAAAGAAAGGTAACTAGGATGTGTCTTTAGAATTAATGTATGTCCTTTATGTGTTTTCTTAATTATTCTTACGGTATGTATATAACACCTAGTAATCTTATATCATGATTATAGTTTTCTGTTCTTGTGTATCCTGTTTATTTGATTTTGATTTCAATTTATCAGTTTTATGTTTTATTGCTTTTAAGAATATGAATTAGTGTCAATGGAATCGCTTCTAATATTATATCAAAAAACCGAATTGAAAAAATCGAAACCGAACCGAACTTTAAAAAACCGAAACCGAAAGAATCGAACCGAACTAGTTTGGTTCGGTGTTCAGTGTCCACCTTCAAAAAACCAAACTCGAAATAGCCAAACCGAAGTTTGATAAAACCGAACCGAAAAACCGAACGCCCACCCCTAATACGGACCTTTTTCGAGAATCCGTCGATTCCGAGAGGTCCGGATGGTCTTTTAGAACTTGTGTGTATATTCAGTTTGGTTCCCAATGCACTCGGGTGCATTTTGGGACTTAGGTTGGGAAGTTGGTTTTGAGGTATCAGGGGTTGACTTGGTCAATGAGATCTCTGTTGGGAATTTCTAGGCCACGAGTACATTTGTAGCGTGTTTTTATGTATGTCTACATATATGGTATATGAGCAGATGGCCTCAGGTGATAGTCGGGATTTCGGGTTGAGATTGTGAAACTTGGGAATTCTGGTGTCTGGTGCCCGCTATGGCGGAACCAGGACCGCGGCGACGGTACAATAGAAGCGGTAGCCCTATCGCTATAGCGGCTATGTGGAATTAGGCAGGACCGCATAAGCGCTCACGGGACCACTGAAGCGGTAGAGTGAGCGCTGAAGCGGGTGACACGCAGTTACATTCATTAAATGAGGGTTAAAAGCCCTAAGTCCTTCATTCATTACCATTCCGAAAATAGAACTTTTAGGAGCATTTCAAGACATTTCTCGGGGGAAGTCATTATGGTAAGTCCTTCCATCTTCATTGTATTCCATATTCCATTAATCACCTTAGGAATCCATTGTCATGCTAGTTTCGTTAAGAGCTTGAGGTTAAAAGAGGGTTCAATGGGTTGTTCACTCTAGGCCATTAAATCTTGATTTATTGATTGAATTAGCTTCAGTAAGCATGAAATTGTTGATCAGAATCTGTTATTGCATGATTCCTTCCTAATTAGTGGCTAATTTATGAAATTAGAAGTTAGGGTTTATACCCAAAGTTGAGGGTTTTGCCTAGAATCTGAATTTAAGTGATTTGTTAGTTCTCCTAGCTTATAATTGATGGGAATTGACCACCTAGAACGTTAATTTCATGTTGAGACCTATAGATTCCTTATTCCATCCTTCTAGTTCATAAACCCTATTCCACATGTTAGGATTTGGGTCTTGAATAACGGTAAGGTTTGAATGATGTTTCTTCTTGATTCAAATTTCATGATTCAGATATGTTTAGACTTTCATTATCTCGACGCTCAAAGGAAGGGAAAGATTGAGGTTTGATTATTGGAGACTTTGTTGTTCGGCTCTCCAGGTAGGTTATGGTGTACCTTATGGTGAGACTTCGATTAACGACGCGTATGTTTAGATGATATTATCGGAGAATGCATGTAAACTTTCGAGTATAAAGTTGGGTTGGATATTGTCTTAGTTTGGGCCTTGTTGTATGATTTAAGGGTTAGCCACCCCGTTGTGTTGTTAACTTATCTTGATCCATTACTTATTGGCTTGTTGCCACGTTAAGACATTGGGTATTTGTGACTAGTGATATATCATGACTATGATATTGCGGTACTTACTTGATTGATATTTAGATGAGAATTGTGATTCTATTGTGGCTTATTGTGTAACCTTTTTATTGATTTACTTGTGTGCCCTATGTGGTACTGTTTGGGATTAAATTGGTTGTTGATATTACATTGCATCGTATTCACACTCATTTCCATGATACTTTGATATTACATGCTTATGGTACTAAAGATGATACTTGAGAGAGTATAGCCTCTGAGATCTTTGCCGAAAAGCGTAAAAGAGAGATGAGAGTCTGTGATTCGAGGTCAGTTACCAGAGCAGAATGAGTGAACGTTTCCCGAGGTTTCTTATCAGGAACGAATGAGTGCTCGATGCCTGAGGTCTCTTACCGGGATCGAAAGAATGCTCGTGATCCGAGGTCATTTTTTGGAGCAAGTCGTACATGAACTTCGCAGGTCCCCTATGGGTTGTGCCGGCGAGATGTGATGTTTCATTGTCGGAGTACATATGTGCGGTGCATAAGCATTGCATTCATCATACATATATTATTGCATTGCATTGTACCTTTTGGTTTCTTGTGATATGTTGTGGTACGATTGTGATATACTAGTTCAGATTGATTATATTAAGACTTGTCACAGTTGGGCTTAGATGCTATAACATACGTGAAGATCTGTTGTGATATGATTATGATGTACTAATTCAGATTGATTATGCTGAGACTTGGCACAGTTGGGTTAGATGCTATAACATAGGTGATGACTTGTACCATAGATATGGATTCGTGTTGACTTGTACTTGTTGGTTTGCATGTTTATCTTACTTTGTTATCTTTATATACGTTAGCTAGTCTTAGTTGGCCTATAATACCTACCAGTACTTGTTGTTTGTACTGATCTGCACTTGCTGCATTCTTTTATGAATGCAGAGTACCAGATGGGATCCACTTTTACTCCTCATGGCTAATATTCGAGGATTGCTGATTCGAGCCTCTTCACTCTTAGGCAACCTCACCAACACGCCGGAGAATCTCAAAGGGACCAATGACCCTCGGGCTTAGCTTGCCCTTCTTCCCAAAACTCATCTCACCCTTCATGGGTGAAACATTCAATAGAACCTGATCACCAAATATGAGTTCCATATCATAACCAGAAGGTCTGCATACTCATTTTGTCTGTTCTGAGCAGCAAGAAGCTTCTCCAGAATCAACTTTACTTTATCCAAGAACCGTCTCAACAAGTCAGTACCCCAAGGTCTCACCAAAATGCATCGAACCACTCAATCGGAGAACGACATCTACTACGATATAAAGCCTCAAATGGATCCACGTCAATACTTGAGTGATAACTGTTATTGTACGCAATATTTATAACAGATATCAATATAAATATTTTTTATAAGAGACCTACAATGTAAAAATAGAAATTATATACTTCGGCCTTACTTTTACCCATGCTTGGAGAGAAATCGTGGGCCTTAATGGATACCAATGCTGGGAAAGAAATAGGGAACTGACACAATGGTACAAGTACTACAAAAAATTCGCATCTGTTTTATCCAAAACATTTTTAGCTAAAATAATCCTAAAAATAATGACATTATGTAGCGAATTTTGCATGCAAACCCTAAAATCAGTAGAATATCTGTGCCAATGCTCCCTCCCCCCCACCCCAAGCTGAAAATTACTAGTAAAGTAATTTTTCATAATAGAATCCTTCTATCAAGGGCATCTAACTGAACTAGAATCCTACGCATAATAGTTCAAAATAATTTCTTCCTACTTTCAGCCAAATTAGCTTCCATAACGGCTTGAGACTTTCTTCCTCTTCCATATATTATATCCAATAGAGTGTCTATATTTACGGTCAAAATACATCAAGATAAAGATTGATTTGTTTAAAAGTACAATAATTGATCGTGTGTTGTGTGTGTACTATATATATATAGAGAGAGAGAGAGAAAGAGAGAGTGTGTTTATTTATACTTTTTATTTAGCAAATGCAGAGTATATTTTTGCAGAATAGCAAAAAATACTTAAGATATATAGCAACATAAATTAAATATTTATCAAATAATTTTGGCATATTAAAATTTTCATCAGGAATATTTTGGCTTATTCTATGTATGTGCTACATTGCATACATTCTTATCATTACATAACTCAAGATGTCCTCGCCATATGTATATGAGAAAGTTTGTCTACATTCAATTCTCAAAATGTGTACATAGTGGTTCACAATTCAAAGAATGTATACATGGTACTCTTCTTCTCCGTCGAATTCCCAAAATGTACATTCACACTATATATCAGAATGTATACATGATACTTTACAATATATATATCAAAATGTATGCATGGTACTTCACAATATATACCAGAATGTATACATGGTACGCGTCTTCTCCATCGGATTCTCAAACTGTATACATGATGTTGACACCCAATTTTGTCCCGCCTTCCCCAAAATATTTATTTACTCTTCTAATATTTTTGACAACTTAAGAAATAATTATTTATACTTTACTATAATTATTTGTTTTTATTAATACCGGCGTTCCATTATTCTATTGCAGTCACGAGATGTTATTATTTTTATTACTACTACTACTACTATTAGTATTATTATTATTCTTATTATTACTGTTATTATTATTGTTATTATTATTATTATTATTTGTTATTATTATTATTATTATTATTATTATTATTATTTTGTTATTATCATTATTACCAGTATTATTATAATTCGCATTATAATCATTTCCGCATTTTTACCATATTATGCACACGGATCGCATTTATTTTCGCGCAATTAAATAATAGCGTTTATTTACTGTTGAACTTTTAAAATATTATCGCACTGTTATTACGACGTCTTATAATTTTATCTGAGCACTAATAATTACATATTTATATTAGGTGATATTTTAGCACACATTAGTGTATAGTTAATAAAAATGGGTCTTTTATTTAAATTTAGAAGCCCAAATTGGCTCTTTCATCAGCCAAATTATTAGTCCAAATCCGAACCCAATTAACCACCAATATTTTTTGGATTAGCCCAAAACGACTCAGCCCACCTTTGTAATTCACTCAGCCCACTACCATTAATGACCCAGTCCATTATCTTCGGCTGACCCAGCCCGCGTCGCTTATTTCACTACCCTCAAACCTAATGAACCTACCCGCCGCACCCTCCTCTTCTCTCTCTTCCCTTCCTCTCTCTCTCTTTCTACCAGATGCAAATGGAAAAGCACAGAGAGCCTTTCGTTTGTCACAAGCCTTGCATGGCGAATTTGGGAAAGAAATTAATGTTTGTACCCCCCCCCCCCCCCCCGGTCAGTTTTCAACCATTGAAGGTTTGTCTTCTTCGTTCCTTCTCTGTTTTCGATCTGAAAACTTTAATGGGTTCCGTCCCTTTGTGAAAGTAAATCTATTTTCTTCAGCAGCCTTTTTCATTTTCGGGTATGAAGTCATAATGGATTTTGTCCATTTCTTTCTTTTTCCGATCGGGTATTTGAAATCCGAATGTTTGATTTGGGGGATGGAACGTTGTTGACCGAGAATCCCGCCCAAAAATTCGAATCTTAGCGAAAACCCTAGTCTAGATCTATAAATACAAACCTTTGGGAGCCTTAAAGAAGGAGTTCTTTTAGCCGCCCAAAAATCCCTTACAAAACATAAGTTTTTACCCGCCTGTAATTCCTCCCTAAAAAAAAATGAGTTCTTTTAGCCGCCATCAAATCCCTAAAAAATACAAGCTCTGGTCAGCCACCCAAATTCCCTAAGATATAAGTTTTCATTAGTCGAAATATTTCTTGATATCGAGTCAAAATACTAAATCATCTTTTGTTTTCGTTTGCTTTGGTATTGCTTCAAATCCGAGCACACTCAAGTTCAGATTTGGTGGTGTTTCGAGGTAGATCGGAGACCCCGCCCCATTTCGCTGCACCCGAAAAAGGTAAATTCCCTTTCTTTAAGTTATTTTTTAGTAATTATTTGAGTGCTTTAAACTGTTTATGCGATTTGTTTGCTTAGTTGCATTTTAGTTTTTTGTTTGCAGTTATTTTAGTTGTATTAAGCATGTTTAGCCCTGTTTAGTTCAGTCGTGTGATTGTGTTAGCTTTATATGCAAGTTTAGATTAACCTTGTGCTTTAGGTTTACATTTGTTTGCTTGTATGTCATTGGATTAATCATATGTTAGTTTATATTAGGTGACCTGTTAATCGTGTTTGTGTGCATTAGCCTTTTTCTATGATTAGTTAGTCTGAATCTCATCTGATTAGGATCTAATAAGGACCATTATCATGCCTATTCTGTTTGCTTCAATGTCCTGTTTAGAAGAATGATGTTAATCTTTGTTTGTTCTCTAAAACCTGGGTTTGTTGGTTCACTGCTATGACATCTAATGAGTTTTATGTTCAGTTATGATCTAGAAGTCTACTAATCACGCTAATATGGTTAAAATTTGTTATGATTGGTCATCCTATTAATTGTTTATGTCAAATCTGGATTAATGGGTGTTGGATTTGATCAATATGGTTAAATATACATTAGATAAGGCATAAGCTTTCCTGTTTGACACCATGATTAGTGTACTCAACTCTTTGCCTGTTTTTTTTAACTAGTGTGTAAATTGATTTTGAATGTCTGAGACATGTCCGTATGTGTTCAAGTTAAGTTTAAAGTCATTTGTGACCTATATGTTTGATATACCAGAATGGTTTTCTCTGTGGTGTGTTGCTTGGGTCGAGTATTATTCTCGAATTATGTTACTGGTGGTAAAATGGAACCCTTATGTCTACTGGACTTGAAATTATATCCATTGAAGCTAGAAATGACATTTACTTGACTTAATAAAGGAACCAGACCATTCGCATGCTCCCTTAAGGAAATCTATTTCAATTATGAGGCCTATGCCAATTGGTTTGTTGTAGGTAGTATCACAAATCTCAGAATGTGTTCTAAAGGGATTAAAAGGGTTTTGAATTTAACTTCAGTATCTGCAAACCTTTACCAATGCTCTATTGAGTCCTATAATGCTGTTTAAAGTCCCTTGTTGACAAAATTGCTAATTGTGTACTATGTGATCATTTCTATTTAAATTTGAACCTGATTAGATTCACTTAAGAAGATTGTAGAATTAGAAGGGTATACGTCCTTGTATGATGTTTGTTTGGACGTGTAAGAATGTTGAGATTGTTGTGTCCAGTTAACATGTTAAAAAGGAAAATGCCAAAGGGCCTGTTTACACAATCAATTTCTATGCCTGATGTCTGTCTAGTTCACACTTATGCTCCAAATGCTCATGTTGGCTTATCTTCTCATATTTATCATCTGATATTTTTTTGGGGTATGATATACCTAGAAGTATACATAGTATATGAACCTTAGTATACACCAAGTGTATACAAGGGTTGCATATTAGTGTATACCTTTCAGGTATACCAGGTATACTCTGAATATTATGCGTATACCAGCCATTGCATATGTCTGAACTCTACACACGTCTAAGTACAATAAATATTATACGGTTTGATTCTGCTTATGTTTGAGTGTTGACCTGTTTATATGTCGTAAGTGTGTGGTGGCTGAATTGTGTATATATGCGTATATTACTGGTATACCTTCATTAAAGCACGTTAATAGGGAGGTTAGATTGGTCATTATGGATCAAGCTTGAACCCTCCCCGGTGTTAGCCATGCCTGGGATTCATGAAATCCCTTGGAACTTGTGCAACATCGGGAAGACGGGGGGCGAAAGCTTTCCAATATTAACCTTCTATACATCCTTATGAATGTGTATACATGAGATATACTTAAATATACACAGTATATACATAATCTACTGATTTGCTTTGAGTTTATATTTTACATGTTTAACCTCATTCGTTGATTATATACTAATCCTTTCCTTTCGTTTTTATGCATAACCATCGCATACGAGTCCGAGGGACTCGTCTTCTCCCGTATTCGGTGTTGGGCTAAAAGCCCAGCGCAATCTCTCTTCTCGTCTCCAGCCCACCTGTCCGCAGCATATATTCAAAAAAATAAAAAAGAATTCTTGGCCAAAGCCCAATAGCAGGAACAGTTCGCAGCAGTTGGGCTCTAAAAAATGGGCCAGATCCATTCGATTTTTTTTTCTTTTCTCTATCTTATTCTGTTGTGTATTTTTAATCTGCCTTGCATGACTAACTCTTTATTTTTAGTTAGATGAATCCTAATGAATTTGTGGGGTTAGTTTTAGTGTAATAGGTAGTTAATTTAAGGGGAAAGCCGCAATTGATTCCGTAGTTTCATTTTCTTCTTTTTATGTTTAAAATTATTTATAGTATCCATAATATTTATTTTTAGAACAATTGACTTTCAATAGCGTAAATACATATTTTAGCTGAAGGAATCATGTTTTACTCTTACTATCTTAGAAATAACAAAAAAACGTCACTAATACGCAATATGAACTGAAGTATATTTTATAAACAATTTTTAGATTTATCCAATTATGCTTATTTTAGCCGAATATACTTAATAAAAGTAATAAAAAGAGAAAGAAAATCACGCCCCCTTTGCATCGTATTATAGAATAAATCTAGATTTTTTCTACATCGCCATGCTTACATAATTTTATCCAAAGTTCCAATTTGCTAAGTCTTCTCTTAAAAGCTATTACTTATATGTAAACTATTATCTTTTCTGCAAGTCCTATTTTAAATAGCATTATTTTTCATTTAAAGCCTTAGCAACATTTATAAGTCTTATTTTAAATAGCATTTAAAGTCTTCTTTTATGCAAATCATTATATCTTCTACAAATCTTATTTTAAATAGCATTATTGTATTTCCAGTTAAAACCTTAACAACATTTATAAGTATTATTTTAAAGAGCGTTATTATATTTTCCTGTAAAACCTTAGCAACATTTACAAGCCATTTGTTTTTTGAAATTTAAATGCTATATTTTGCATCTTTAGCCTTAATTAATTAACCTAAGTTTGACCGGTTAACCGTAGTTAACGGATTCTAAAGGATGCCTAACCCCTTCCTTTTAGGAGAATCTAGAACCCTTACCTAGAATCACGCTAATTAAGCAGACCATTAACAGAGGTTTAGTTTAACTTTGCCTTAGTTAATAAATTAGGTGTCCTAATTCACCGTTAAACTAATTAGGTGGCGACTCCTTAAAATAAAATAAATAGGGATCACCAATATGTTGCATTCTACTTTAACCGGTTTAAACGGGGTATAACAGCTTGGCGACTCCACTGGGGACTTTAGGTTCTTAACCATAACAACTTAAGTTAATAATTAATTAATCGGATGTTTTGGGTGTTTTCTTTATTTTTGCCTTTATTGTTGCTTTTATTTGTTTCTCTTATGTGCTTTTAAGTGATTGTTTATTATGTGAAATTTTCTATGTATGTTACTGCTTTCCTTAACTGGCATTCCGTTCATATTTCCTCCATTTCTGAAAAACTCACACTATCACACGTACACGCGAGGTGTGTTTTGCGCACCTGCAATTTTTTTCAAAAAATCCAAAAAATTTTAGGAGAGTTGGCATATGCGCGGGGTGTCTGAATTCCGGTAACCGCGTAGCCTTCTCACTCGAGTAGTCCATTCGGGAACCTTGTGTCTAGTAAGCCAAATCTTAGAAAAACATAGGATAGAGCTATGCCACCAATTTTATTAAGTCATGCATGCATAAACCTTAGGTGGATCGGTCCTAGGTATCGACTCCACAATTAGGAAACCTACCAAATTGTCGACGGGTTTTCATAACCCAACGACCGACAAGCATATTATGTGTAACGTGATAGTGATAGAAAGATCCAAGCCTAATCATGACACGTCGAGTTTGGAAAAATCATTTCTTTTCTTTTTGTAGGATGGATTTCGTCTCGCAGATCCCTAAAATTAAGATGGTCAGTGGCGTCCCGAGCAAGCTGAGGGTATGGTGGGAAGAATTAGACTTGGGTAGTAGACTGGCGGTCACAAGGATGTTGAAGTTCCTCCCTTCGCTGTTTCAGATCACTCTGAACAAACACATAGTTAGAGCTTTACTCCAATTTTGGGACCCCAAGCGAGCGGTTTTCAAATTTAAGGACTTTGAGCTCACACCCATGTTGTAAAAGATAAGCTATTTCACGAACTTAAAATACCAAGGGAAGGGTCAAATTATCCGGCACAGTCAATCGGGAAAGAAGTTTCTCCGCTATTTGGGGTTGAAAAACACAAAAGAACTCCAATGTTTCAAGAACAACTAGGTCTCCTTGGATTATCTCTATGAGAGGTATGGTCGTCAGGACGGGTACAAGTTGTTCAAGAAAGAATTTTCGTGCGCTCCCGCTCATTGACAAGCTAGACGACCCATCGTGTTCGCTGTCGCCTTACTTGGGATTTTGGTATTCCCACGTGAATATGGCAAGATCAGCACCTGCATTTGTTCTGTCGCTCGAGCACTCTTTGAAGGGGTTGACGGCGCACAACTCACTTTGGTTCCAATGATTTTGGCGGAAATACTCCGGGCTTTAGGAAAGTGTAAACGGGGAGAAATATGTTTCTTTGAGGGTTGCAATCTTCTCCTCCAGATGTGGGCAATGGAGCATTTCAATCAACGCCCGAATATGGCAGATATATGCTTTAGTGAGTCAAACAAAATTGTTAGTTTCTATGAAAGGACGAAACCGTTCATATCTCCAGTTGGCACTCATGATTGTTATGAGTTCTTGGCTTCCCGAACTGGCAACCAAATCCAATGGAAGTATACTTTGCTACCACGTACCACGGCTTACATAAGAGGAAGGAAGCTTTACTACATTGAGCTTATTGTGCTGAAGGGCCTCCAGCCATATGCCCCGGTACGCGTGCTTCGACAGTTCGGTATAGATCAAGTAATCCCTCTCCAAGATGATATGAGCGGTTCTGAAATCCTTTTTGGGACGGACTTCAGAGTTTCTAGGGCTGGCCTAATTCTCGATGAATGGGTTAACATTAATCCGATAAGCATTGGGGCTGGACCGGCAGGAGGTATTCCAGAATATCACGCATGGCTGCAAGAGGATTATGGTAACATAGAGCCTAGCCCAGCAGGTGAATCAGGTCTCGAAGACAAAGTGAAGACAATTTGGATAAAACGTGCTCGCTTGGGGGCCATGGTGGTCACTCCCGAGATGTGGGCCCAAATGGCGAACATAATGCAGTATTTGGGGGATACGGGAACAGGGCCTAGCAATGATGGAGCATCATTTTCAGCTCAGCCGCCAGCATGATCAAATGCAAAAGTTTAGGCCAAGTGTAGGATTGACTTTATATTATGCTATCTTGATGTATTTTGGTTTATTTAATGTACTCGCTTTTATTTTATTCAATGAAATTTGTCCTCTTTATTTCAAAACTCAAATGTCTCAATTAAATGGCTTGGATCACTCTATCATAATCCCGAATATTTGGCGTTAGGCTTACCTCTGGCACAAAAGAGGTCCCGTGCATAACATGTTTGCTATATTTCTCTTTTACTATATGGTTTATGCGCTATGCAATATGTGCTTCTTTCACCGTTATTTGCCCAATGTTCGCACTATTTTATTTAAAGCAGCAATCATTCGCACTATACTAACGCAGTTTTCTTCATTTTTGAAGGTTTTATTTTATTTTGATTACTTCCCCCCCCCCCAAAGGTTGATTCGTGTTTACTGCGAACTAGCAGACCACCCGTACTTCACAAGATCAAAAGCACGAGCATCCAACGATATGAATGATTCAGGGGCATCCGAACAGACTGGCTTGGGACTTGTCACTGTTTCAAGAGACGAACCTGAGGCTTCGGGAGGAGGAAATGATGAACTTATCGCCCAATTGGTGCAGCAAATAGCCAACATTCAAAGTGAAATTGAGCGACTGTGAAATCTTACCAACCTCTCCATTACCCTCAACACGACTCACCATGAACAAAGAACAACCGCGACAATCCCACCATCTTTTTCGCCTGTTGATTCGCCCGCCCCTCAGCCTTTTCCCTCAAACCCTCCACTTCACACAGTCAATCCATGCACTACCAATTCACCCCCCGTCCCACAACAAACTAGCCTGCAACAAACCATCTCACAACAATCAAATCCACAACAAGTCATTCCACCACCGATCAACTCTCAATAAACCAAGATACAACAAACCATCCCGCAACAAGCCAACCCCTAACAAATTAACTTCCAACAAACCAATCCGTCACCTTTCACCACTCCCTATATTCCTCAGCCTCCAGTTATCCAAACTACCCCACTTACCTAAAACTACCAAGCGACTCAATACATACCATTGGCACATACCTCTAACCATAACACGAAGTATGTGCCACCGGTATATGTAGCAGAAGCTCAACCTTTCACTACCCAGTTGCAGGCCGTGCAGCATCCAGAGGTTGACCCTTATGAGGAGATGGAAAGGGAAGCCAGGGCGAGAGCAGATGAGAATGTAGCAAAAGAGCTTCGCAGTCTGAGAGAAGCAGTTAGAAACATCCAAACCCACAAGGGATGTGAAGGACTGGAGTACGAGGATCTGTGTATTCATCCAAACATCGAGTTGCCTGCTGGATATAAAGTACGAAAATTTGATATGTTTGACGGAAAAGGAAATCCTCGGGCTCACTTGAGATCGTACTGCGATAAGCTTGTCGGAGTGGGGAAAGATCAAGCTATCAGGATGAAGCAGTTTATAAGAAGTTTGACAGGAGAAGCGCTTGACTGGTACACATGCCAAGACCCACAGAAATGGCACAGTTGGGGGGAAATGGCCCAAGAATTCATGGACAGGTTTAGGTTTAAAATTGAGACTGTCCCAGATAGATTTTACTTGATGAAGCTGGAAAGGAAGTCAACAGAAAATTTCCGAGAGTATGCTATGCGCCGGAGAGAGAAAGCAGCAAAAGTCCAGCCCCCAATGGCGGAGAGTGAGATGACGACACTTTTCGTACAGTCTTTAAAAGATGCCACATACTATGAAATACTGTTAAGTGTCATCGGACAAAAGTTTTCTGAAGTCATTAGAATGGGAGATTTCATAGAAGAAGGAATCAACACAGGAAGAGTTACAAATCCAACCTTGCAAGCGACAAGTAAGGCAATTCAATCAGATTCAGCTAAGAAGAAGAGGGACGGAGTGTCCGCGGTCATAGCCATCCAGGAACGAAGACCGAACCAAATGTTAACCTTCCAATACCCTTTATCCCAACCTTCATATTATAGTCAATACACCCAAGCCCCTCAGCCTTATTACCAGCCTCCGCCCACTCCCCATCATGTTTACCATACCCAACCAGCATATCACTCACCGCGAGCACCTGCCCATCAAAGCCCATCACAATACTAGCCAACCTACTCACCTCAACCCCAATACCAATCATCAAACCGTCCACAAAATGCACCCATACCTCGCCCAAACTTTGAAGGAAAGCCAACCAAAACCTACACACCGTTAGCCGAACCCTCAGCCCAGTTGTATGAAAGATTGAGAATCGCAGGGATACTCCAACCAATTCAGGGAAGAGTTCCTAATCCCCTTCCTGGATGGTATGACGGGACTAAACGTTGTGCGTATCACTCAGGAGTTACTGGACATGATACCGAAAATTGCCTTACTCTCAAGGACAAAATCGAAGCATTCATCAAAGAAGGGGTCATCCAGCTCAAAGGAGCTCCCCCAAATATAAACAACAATCCGCTACCCAATCATGGTGACGCAAATGTAAACATGATTACCATTGATGAGGATTGTGATTTGGAAGGGACTATTGTGCTAGTTAGAAAAGCGGAAAACGTTGAATCATCAGCCTTTGTTGCTCCAGTGATCACGGTCCAAACGAGGGCCCCATTTGAAGTAGAAGTGCTCACTCCAAGGCCTAGAATCACGACCTTAGTTGCTCAAGCACCTTCTTGCAGCACCAAAGCAGTTCCCTGGAATTATCAATCTGATGAAAGGGACAAAGTGAAAGGAAAATTAGTTGTGGAAACTGTTGCGGCCGGAATGACTAGATCTGGGCGGTGTTATGCCCCCGAGGTGGTAGCACGAGGAGCACCAACCAAAGAAAATGGCCAGAAAAAGGCTGTGAGTGAGGCCGAAGTTGAATAATTCTGGATAAAAATGCCAACTAAAGAATATTCCGTTGTAGAACAACTAAAGAAAACACCAGCTCAAATTTCTTTATTGGCACTGTTGATGAGTTCTGAAGCTCATAGGAACGCTTTAGCAATAGTACTGAATGAAGCTTATGTTCCGCCTGAGACTTCCAGTGAGAAACTTTCAGCCATGGTTGGGGAAATCCTTGAAGCCCACAGAGTTTCATTTCATAATGATGAATTTCCACCCGAAGGTTTGGGACACAACAAGGCATTGAACATCACCGCCAGATGCAGGGACAAATTCATTTCCAAGGTGTTGATCGATGGAGGTTCAGCTGTGAACATATGTCCCGTCACTACCCTCCGAGCCTTAGGCATTGATATCGGGAAACTTCGCGACAGCCAAGTGAGAATCAAAGGTTTTGATGGAGCCCAGAGAGGTGTCGTGGGAGAGATTGACTTAGCCTTGGAAATCAAACATGTGGAGTTTACGGTGGAATTCAGAGTGATGGATATATCCGCTAGCTACAATCTGCTGATAGGAAGGTCATGGATTCACATGGCTGGTGTAGTCCCCTCTACCCTGCATCAAAGTTTGAAATTTTTCTGGAACCAGCAAGAAATTGTAATCCATGGAGAAGGCAGCAATTCAATCTATCCCGAAAGCTCAATTCCGGTTATCGAAAGTGTAGAAAGGCTGGATGGATTTGTCTTCCATATCAAGGAAACCATGTGCACTACCCAAGCTGAAAGGGTAAAATTGCCACGTGTGGTTATGATGGTGGCATAGGAAATGTTAAAGAATGGTTTCCAGCCCGGCCGAGGTCTCAGTTTGAACTTGGATGGAATCGGGGAACCGATTCAGTTATCCGGGCAGAAGAATACTTTCGGTCTTGGATAAGTACTGAATGAAGTGCCAATGGAATCAGATTGCATCCATTTTGTGCAAAAGTGTCATCGATGTCAGATTCATAGCGATTTGATTCGAGTCCCGCCAAATGAGTTAAATGTGACGAGTTCTCCGTGACCATTCGCAGCTTGGGGCATGGATGTTATTGAGCCTATCGAGCCCGCCACATCAAATGGATACAGATTCATTTTGGTAGCCATCAACTACTTCACAAAATGGGTAGAAGCATCTTCGCACAAGTCAGTGACGAAGAAGGTGGTGGCAGATTTTGTTCGCAACAACATCATTTGTCGATTCGGAATCCCGGAGTCGATTATAACGGATAATGGAGCTAATTTTAACAGTGATCTGATGCGGGAGATTTGCGAAACATTTAAGATTACTCACCGCAATTCCACTCCTTATCGACCTCAGATGAATGGAGCAGTTGAAGCAGCCACCAAAAACATCAAGAGAATATTGACGAAGATGATTGATAATTACAGGCATTGGCACGAAAAATTACCATTAGCCCTTCTCGGTTATCGCACTACTGTAAGGACTTCAACTGGGGCAACGCCTTATTTTTTGGTCTATGGGATAGAGGCGGTGTTACTTGCTGAGGTAGAGATACCATCTTTGAGAATAATCCAAGAAGCTGAGTTGAGTGATGCTAAGTGGGTACAGAATCGATATGAACAATTGATGCTTATTGATGAAAAGAGGATGAACGCAGTTTGTCATGGGCAACTTTATCAGAACAGAATGGCCAAAGCTTTCAACAAGAAAGTAAGACTGAGACAATTCAAACCGGGGCAATTGGTATTGAAGCGCATATTCCCATGTCAAAATGAAGCTAAGGGAAAATTTGCACCTAACTGGCAAGGGCCTTACATGGTTCATCGAGTACTGACTGGAGGAGCATTAATTCTAGCAGAGATGGATGGCGAAGTTTGGCCGAAAGCTATCAACGAAGATGCCTTCAATAGATACTACGTTTAGGAGCTTTTCATTTGTCTTGTATGTAATATCTTGTAATGTCTTTCAATGTAATGAAGCTACGTTCCCTCGGCGGGATACGTAAGAAACCTATATCAGGTTTGGTCTTTTAAGATAGAAATTTCCAAAAATTCCATTTTGTTTGTAACATGAATTACGCCTGACCTGATACCCGCGGTAGGATACGTAGGCGGCCTACATGGGCCTCGGTCACATTATTAGAAAATCTCAATTTCATTTTGCTTGTAATTTGAACTATGCTTGACCTGATTCCCTTAGTGGGATACGTAGGCAGCCTATGTCAGGCTCGGTCTCGTCATTTGTAAAAGTTCAACATCCTCCTATGCCAGAAACTGGGACAATTTTTAAGGGCATCATCGCAAGCGACGTCGAGAAACATGAAAGAGTATATGGCCAACAGAGTCATCAGGCAAAAGGAAGACTTTGGAGAAAGGACGCTCACTTTGTTTCACGATGTGTCACAGTCCTAAGTGCAGTAGAAATTATTTATCACTATATACATATTTTTATGCATGCTTCTTTTTGAAATAATATGAATTTTGATCAGATAGTTTTATTAGTTAGCAAAGACATAGAAATGGGCGGAGGTTAGAAGTCCAGACAAAGTTGGAGGCATGAAGCGTCAAGAGCCAGATCTTCAAAGTCAACGCGAATCAACCCCCCCCCCCCCCCCCCCCCCCAAAACTTACAAATTTTCTTTGGATGCAGGTTTCCAATTGCGGAAGCTGAAGTATATAATGTTTACAGCCTCGCAAGGATTGCTCGTCTAGCGGTTTGAGATTTCCTATAACAATTATGCCTCTCAAGTGTCAATAATTCTCGAAATTTGCAGTAAATTAATGCTTGAGTCTTGCAAATGATTTTCCAAATGTATCGACGCACAAATATTTTCTATCACTTTCAAATGCCTCGCATAAATGCTTTCAAATACACTGTGCATGCACTATTGCTTTCAAATGCCCCGCACATTGCATTGCATTATTACTTTCAAATGCCCTGCAAACGCACTGCATCATTGCTCGCAAACGCACCGCACATGCATTGCATTATTACTTTCAAATGCCCTGCAAACGCACTGTATCAATGCTCGTAAATGCACCGCACATGCATTGCATTATTACTTTCAAATGCCCTGCAAACGCACTGCATCAATGCTCGCAAAAGCACCGCACATGCATTGCATTATTACTTTCAAATGCCCTGCAAAGGCACTGCATCAATGCTCGCAAAAGCATCGCACATGCATTGCATTATTACTTTCAAATGCCCTGCAAACGCACTACATCATTGCTCTCAAACGCACCGCACATACATTGCATTCAAATGCCCTGCAAAGGCACTGCATCATTGCTCGCAAACGCACCGCACATGCATTGCATTATTACTTTCAAATGCCCTGCAAACGCACTGCATCAATGCTCGTAAATGCACCGCACATGCATTGCATTATTACTTTCAAATGCCCTGCAAACGCACTGCATCATTGCTCGCAAATGCACTGCACATGCATTGTATTATTACTTTCAAATGCCCTACAAACGCATCGCATTATGCCGGCTTAGAAATCCTCATTTCTCATAAATCATTCGGCTTAAATAGCCCATATTCATATGCGGTTTGAGGCCTCATTTTCATTTGTCATCGCCAAAAGGCATCATTCTCATGAATCATCGGCCTAGAACCTCATTTGCATTAGCCTCAGCTAAGGCTATCATTTTATTAAGTCATTGCAGCTTTTCCACGGGTTTATTTTACATCGCTTTACTTTCGATATTTATTTTTACTAACTATTTTATCTAGTTTAAGATGCGCAGGAGCTTTAGCGCAACGTGGAACTATTTCTTCGGCAGCGAACTGAGGAAATTTGTTGGGAAGGATAATCAGACTTCCCGACAAGGGTCAAGGATCTACCTCGAACACTCGTCTCTAACCCCAAATATACCGCTTGCATTCCAGCACATTTAATTTTCAGAATTCTCGAGTTCTATCATAATACCAGTGTCATCATAATTCGACACTGGGAAAATTTTGCAAAAATTCGCGCCAATCGGGATTCGCTATTCACAGGAGTCATAGTTTTCCCAGAACTATACACGGCCTGATTCTCGTGCAACCCGGGATATGTAGGCAACTCGAAGATCAGAGTTCGGCCATAATCCTCTCAAATTTTCTTTACCCCTAGTCCTCCAAAATCCTTTAGCCGGGACAAAACAGGCTACTGAGTCAACGTCTTTGCCCGAAAATTCTTTCATCATTACCGGGCAAAGAGGGACAAGTTGTTGACACCCAATTTTGTCCCGCCTTCCCCAAAATATTTATTTACGCTTCTAATATTTTTGGAAACTTAAGAAATAATTATTTATACTTTACTATAATTATTAACTATTATTAATACCGGCGTTCCATTATTCTATTGCAGTCACTAGATGTTATTATTTTTATTACTACTACTACTACTATCCTTATTATTATTATTATTATTATTATTATTATTATTATTATTATTATTATTATTATTATTATCATCATTATTATTATTATTATTATCATCATTATTATTATTATTATTATTTGTTATTATCATTATTACCAGTATTATTATAATTCGCATTATAATCATTTTCCGCATTTTTACCATATTATGCACACGCATCGCATTTATTTTCGCGCAATTAAATAATAGCGTTTATTTACTGTTGAACTTTTAAAATATTATCGCACGGTTATTACGACGTCTTATAATTTTATCTGAGCACTAATAATTACATATTTTATATTCGGTGATATTTTAGCACACATTAGTGTATAGTTAATAAAAATGAGTCTTATACTTAAATTTAGAAGTCCAAATTAGCTCTTTCATCAGCCAACTTATTAGTCCAAATCCGAACCCAATTAACCACCAATATTTTTTGGATTAGCCCAAAATGACCCAGCACACCTTTGTAATTCACTCAGCCCACTACCATTAATGACCCAGTCCATTATCTTCAACTGACCTGGCCCACGTCGCTTATTTCACCTCCCTCAACCCTAATAAACCTACCCGCCGCACCCTCCTCTTCTCTATCTTACTACCAGATGCAAATGGAAAATCACAAAGAGCCTTTCGTTTCTCACAGCCTTGTATGGCGAATTTGGGAAAGAAATTAATGTTTGTACCCCTCCCCCCCCCCCCCCCCCGGTCAGTTTTCAACCATTGAAGGTTTGCCTTCTTCGTTCCTTCTTTGCTTTCAATCTGAAAACTTTAATGGGTTTCGTCCCTTTGTGAAAGTAAATCTGTTTTCTTCATCAGCCTTTTTCATTTTCGGGTACGAAGTCTTAATGGATTTTGTCCATTTCTTTCTTTTTCTGATCAGGTATTTGAAATCCGAACGTTTGATTTGGGGGATGGAGCGTTGTTGACCAAGAATCCCGCCCAAAAATTCGAATCTTAGCGAAAACCCTAGTCTAGATCTATAAATACAAACCTTTGGGAGCCTTAAAGAAGGAGTTCTTTTAGCCGCCTAAAAATCCCTTACAAAACATAAGTTTTTTGCCGCCTGTAATCCCCCCCTAAAAAAAATGAGTTCTTTTAGCCGCCATCAAATCCCTAAAAAATACAAGTTCTGGTCAGCCACCCAAATTCCCTAAGATATTAGTTTTCAGTAGTCGAAATATTTCTTGATATCGAGTCAAAATACTAAATCATCTTTTGTTTTCGTTTGCTTTGGTATTGCTTCGAATCCGAGCACACGCAAGTTCGGATTTGGTGGTGTTTCGAGTTAGATCGGAGACCCCGCCCCATTTCGCTACACCCGAAAAAGGTAAATTCCCTTTCTTTAAGTTATTTTTTAGTAATTATTTGAGTGCTTTAAATTGTTTATGCGATTTGTTTGCTTAGTTGCATTTTAGTTTTTTGTTTGCAGTTATTTTAGTTGTATTAAGCATGTTTAGCCCTGTTTAGTTCAGTCCTGTGATTGTGTTAGCTTTATATGCAAGTTTATATTAACCTTGTGCTTTAGGTTTACATTTGTTTGCTTGTATGTCATTGGATTAATCATATGTTAGTTTAGATTAGGTGAACTGTTAATCGTGTTTGTGTGCATTAGCCTTTTTCTATGATTAGTTAGTCTGAATGTCATCTGATTAGGATCTAATAAGGACCATTATCATGCCTATTGTGTTTGCTTCTATGTCCTGTTTAGAAGAATGATGTTAATCCTTGCTTGTTCTCTAAAACCTGGATTTGTTGGTTCACTGCTATGACATCTAATGAGTTTTATGTTCAGTTATGATCTAGAAGTATACTAATCACGCTAATATGGTTAAAAAATTTTATGATTGGTCATCCTATTAATTGTTTATGTCAAATCTGGATTAATGGGTGTTGGATTTGATCAATATGGTTAAATATACATTAGATAATGCATAAGCTTTCCTGTTTGACACCATGATTAGTGTACTCAACTCTTTGCCTGTTTTTTTTAACTAGTGTGTAAATTGATTTTGAATGTCTGAGACATGTCCGTATCTGTTCAAGTTAAGTTTAAAGTCATTTGTGACCTATATATTTGATATACCAGAATGGTTTTCTCTGTGGTGTGTTGCTTGGGTCGAGTATTATTCTCGAATTATGTTACTGGTGGTAAAATGGAACCCTTATGTCTACTGGACTTGAAATTATATCCATTGAAGCTAGAAATGACATTTACTTGACTTAATAAAGGAATCAGACCATTCGCATGCTCCCTTAAGGAAATCTATTTCAATTATGAGGCCTATGCCAATTGGTTTGTTGTAGGTAGTATCACACATCTCAGAATGTGTTCTAAAGGGATTAAAAGGGTTTTGAATTTAACTTCAGTATCTGCAAACCTTTACCAATGCTCTATTGAGTCCTGTAATGCTGTTTAAAGTCCCTTGTTGACAAAATTGCTAGTTGTGTACTATGTGATCATTTCTATTTAAATTTGAACCTGATTAGGCTCACTTAAGAAGATTGTAGAATTAGAAGGGTATACGTCCTTGTATGATGTTTGTTTGGACGTGTAAGAATGTTGAGATTGTTGTGTCCAGTTAACATGTTAAAAAGGAAAATGCCAAAGGGCCTGTTTACACAATCAAATTCTATGCCTGTTGTCTGTCTGGTTCACACTTATGCTCCAAATGCTCATGTTGGCTTATCTTCTCATATTTCCCATCTGATTTTTTTTGTTTGTGGTATGATATACCTCGAAGTATACATAGTATATGAACCTTAGTATACACTTGTATATATGAACCTTAGTATACACCAAGTGTATACAAGGGTTGCATATTAGTGTATACCTTTCAGGTATACCAGGTATACTCTGAATATTATGCGTATACCAGCCATTGCATATGTCTGAACTCTACACACGTCTAAGTACAATAAATATTATACGGTTTTATTCTGCCTATGTTTGAGTGTTGCCCTGTTTATATGTCGTAAGTGTGTGGTGGCTAAATTGTGTATATATGTCTATATTACCGGTATACCTTCATTAAAGCACGTTAATAGGGAGGTTAGATTGGTCATTATGGATCAAGCTTGAACCCTCCCCGGTGTTAGCCATGCCTGGGATTCATGAAATCTCTTGGAACTTGTGCAACATGGGGGGGGGGGGGGGGGGGGGGGGGGGGACGAAAGCTTTCCAATATTAACCTTCTATACATCCTTGTGAATGTGTATACATGAGATATACTTAAATATACACAGTATATACATAATCTACTGATCTGCTTTCAGTTTATATTTTACATGTTTAACCTCATTCGTTGATTATATACTAATCCTTTCCTTTCGTTTTTATGCATGACCATCGCATACGAGTCCGAGGGACTCGTCTTCTCCCGTATTCGGTGTTGGGCTAAAAGCCCAACGCAATCTCTCTTCTCGTGTCCAGCCCACCTGTCCGCAGCATATATTCAAAAAAAAAATCTGGGTCAAAGCCCAATAGCGGGAACAGTTCGCAGCAGTTGGGCCCTAAAAAATGGGCCAGATCCATTCGATTTTTTTTTCTTTTCTCTATCTTATTCTGTTGTGTATTTTTAATCTGCCTTGCATGACTAACTCTTTATTTTTAGTTAGATGAATCCTAATGAATTAGTGGGGTTAGTTTTAGTGTAATAGGTAGTTAGTTTAAGGGGAAAGCTGCAATTGATTCCGTAGTTTCATTTTCTTCTTTTTATATTTAAAATTATTTATAGTATCCATAATATTTATTTTTAGAACAATTGACTTTCAATAGCGTAAATACATATTTTAGCTGAAGGAATCATGTTTTACTCTTACTATCTTAGAAATAAAAAGAAAAAACGTCACTAATACGCAAATATGAACTGAAGTATATTTTATAAACAGTTTTTAGATTTATCCAATTATGCATATTTTAGCCGAATATACTTAATAAAAGTAATAAAAAGAGAAAGAAAATCACGCCCCCTTTGCATCGTATTATAGAATAAATCTAGATTTTTTCTACATCGCCATGCTTACATAATTTTATCCAAAGTTCCAATTTTCTAAGTCTTCTCTTAAAAGCTATTACTTATATGTAAACTATTATATTTTCTGCAAGTCCTATTTTAAATAGCATTATTTTTCATTTAAAGCCTTAGCAACATTTATAAGTCTTATTTTAAATAGCATTTAAAGTCTTCTTTTATGCAAATCATTATATCTGCTACAAATCTTATTTTAAATAGCATTATTGTATTTCCAGTTAAAACCTTAACAACATTTATAAGTATTATTTTAAAGAGCGTTATTATATTTTCCTGTAAAACCTTAGCAACATTTACAAGCCATTTTTTTTTTTGAAATTTAAATGCTATATTTTGCATCTTTAGCCTTAATTAATTAACCTAAGTTTGACCGGTTAACTGTAGTTAACGGATTCTAAAGGATGCCTAACCCCTTCCTTTTAGGAGAATCTAGAACCCTTACCTAGAATCACGCTAATTAAGCAGACCATTAACAGAGGTTTAGTTTAACTTTGCCTTAGTTAATAAATTAGGTGTCCTAATTCACCGTTAAACTAATTAGGTGGCGACTCCTTAAAATAAAATAAATAGGGATCACCAATATGTTTTACTCTACTTTAACCGGTTTAAACGGGGTATAACACATGATACTTCACAATATATCATGATAGATTTTCTATTTTGGTTGGAGAAATTTAAGAGGATGGAAGGAAAGAAAGTGAAAAAGTGGAGGAGAGATCCACAATAATGGAGAGATGGAAGAAGTAGGAGAGAGAAGAAAATTGCGAGAGAGAAAATGGAAAACAAACGGCATGTTTGGGCTGTTTTACGGGTCAAGTGGTACAATTAATGGTCATTTTGTGCCAACTTGTTAAATTTTGGTTAATATATGCCAATTAGGTCTAAGAGTTTGCACACCGTGCCAATCGTGGACCTTAAATGGAGGTTTTACCCTATGCATGAAAATTGAGGGGACCGCTGAAGCAAAAAAAAAAAAGATAAAATACGGTAGTGGACAAGAATTGAAGGCTTTAGAGGAAATTTGAATCCTTTTGACCACTAACCTAAATTTCTCGACTGTATCAGTGAGATTCATTATGAGATAAATTTACTTTACATGTTCACTGTAATTTTCTGGCGATGAACCCCCTTTCTCCCTTGCTCGAGCCATCGAGATCGGAGAGAGCAAGTTATATTAAGCTTGATGAAAGATTAAAATGTTTAGAAGTGAAAGAAACACATAATTCTTAATGTGATCCATATTAACTTTCATCAAATTCAACATAACTAGTTACTAGTCTTTTATATTTTATTACTTCTGCATTAAATATGTTACAGTAAACTTTGAATAAATTCAAAAGCCTCATCCTCCAATACAGTAAAAACATATGCTATGTTTGAGTACACATGAAACTATGCACTAGCATACACATGAAACTATGCAATTAAGGGGGAAATCTCATTTTAATTAGCAACTATAGGAGCTGGTCTTTTAGCAACCCTTTTAATATGTTCTCCCCTAAAAATTATACCAAAATCATTAAGAATCTCTAACTCTCGATACTAATATTAAATTAATATTATTTTACATTATCTTATTATTAAATTAAAGTAAGAATATGTATTAATTAGTTGTGCTTAAGTAATACATCCTAATTTATGTGATACTCTTTATTTTTTTAGTCAATTCCAAATGAAATATACTTTTCTATAGTTAGTAGTAATAATTTAATCTTAAGTTCTAGTTTATCCTTAATGAAATGATCTATAGTCACACAAATATCTATAGTTTATTTTAGACCACGAATTATCAAAGTTTTTCCGTTATTCATAATATTTGTGCCTAGCTAAATAGCATTACATAAGTCACTACTAAAAACAGGCAAAAACCGACGGCCAAAACCGACGGACTGCGTCGGTTTTTCGGTGAAAACTGACGGAAAATCGACGCAAACGGTTAAAACCAACGGACTCTGTCTGTTATGTAAAAAAAAAAACTGACGGACTCCGTCATTTTTTATTTTTTTTTTAAAATAAAACAATGAATGTAGTTACTAGGAATCGAACCCGGGTATGTCCCGTGGCATTAAAGTGCTCTACCATTAGACCACTCATATCCTTTGATCAAATACTTACATTGATTTAATTTATACTATTTTTTCGCTGAAAAACTGACAAACTCCGTCGGTTTTTAATTAAGAAAATTAAAAAATAAAATTAAAAAACCGACGGAGTCCGTCGGTTTATTTTAGAAAATAATATAAAAAGTAATTATATTATTCGCGCATTTTTCCGGAAAAAAAACCGACGCAGTCCGTTGGTTTTCTTTAAAAAAAAGATTTAAAAAAATTGTCGAAAAAATGATAGAATCCGTCGGTTTTTCCGTCAATTTTTGTCCATTGGTTTTTGCCAGTTTTTTAGTAGTGAATTAGAACGGAGGGAGTAACTGTTTATATAGAAACAAAATCTTGTGTTTATTAAGTTTCTTTAAACACTATGCATACTTTTTTTACTCACCAAAAGTTGTGTCACACTGAAACGCGATAATAGGCAGGGCGGAGCTATCTATTGAGAAGGAGATTCAATTGAATTCCGTTCGTGTTAAACAAAAGCTTATGTTTATTAAGTTTCTTTAAACACTATGCATACGTTTTTTACTCACCAAAAGTTGTGTCACACTGAAACGCGATAATAGGCAGGCCGGAGCTATCTATTGAGAAGGGGATTCAATTGAATTCCTTTCGTGTTAAACAGGTAAAAAGTTGTACTGTGGAATTGAGTAAAATAATAATTACAATTGTTCCATAAATAAATTAAAACTATTATAATTAGACTAAAATAGGGTTTGTCAACTGACGTGACCGGACACATTGGTTTGGTCAAGCGTCTTAGTATAATTTGTCTCAATAGAACTTCATCCTTTCTACTTATTATAAAATATTACTCCCTCCGGATCAAAACGATTGTCTACTTAGCAATTTGCAAAATCCTTAAAAAAATACTAATTCCTAGAAAAAAAAAAAGGTAATTTGACCAAACTGCCCCTAATTAAATAAGTGTTGGGATTTGATCACATAGCACTTAATAGGGGCAAATCTTAAAAAATAAGGTTAATTCTTTCTTGATTTGATAAGTGGACACTCCATTTGACCCAAGAAAAAAAGACTAAGGGTGTGTTCGGTATGGAGGAAAACATTTTCTAGAAAATGTTTACTAATTCTCATGTTCGTTTGGTCAAAATATTTTGGAAAATATTTTCTCTAGAAAAATAAGTTCATCAAAAATGGGGAAAATGACTTCCCTAATAAAAGTAGGGAAAGCAAGTCCACAAGTGGCATTCCACCAACTACCCTACAACCACCCAACCCACCCCTAACCAGTCCTACCACCCCACCCCAAAAAAGTTTTTAATTTTTTTTTTTTGTTTTCTACAGCCCCTGAGCCCCCCCCCCCCCCCCCCCCCCCCACCCCCACCTTTTTTTTTTTTTTTGGTTTTTTACATCACCCACCCCTACCCCCTTCCGAATTTTTCTACGTCATATATTTAAGAGAAAAGACATCATTTAACCCCTTGGCATGAAAACTCACTTTAGCAACTAAACTTAAATTGTATTTATATACCCCCCTTAACAACTTTCATTTCAATTATTTTCCACCCTAAAAAAATAATACCACTCTCACAAGGTGAGGTGTATTACACTCGCACCACGTCATTGCCACATCGTTGCCACGTCATTGCCATGTCAAAAATTACCAACACTTCATTTTTTGTTTTTCTTTTATTATTTTTTCTCTTTCTCGTTCTTCTTCTTCTCCCTTTTCTCTTTCTTCTTCTTTCTCCTCATCCTCACCCTACTTTAGCAACCACTACGCCGCTGCTGCCGCCACCACCGCCAAAAAAAAAATTATTATTATTATTATCAGTCCAAATCGGACAAACTGCCCTTCAAAAAAAAAATCATCACCATCATCTTTAACCCACACCCACCACCACCACCATCATCTCCCCACCAAATTTCATCCAATTCCTTCTCAAATTCGTCCAAATTGATTGTTTTGGTTGTTATTGTCCATCTTTAACCCACACCCACAACCACCGCCATCATCTCTCCCAACAAATTTCATCCAACTCCTTCTCAAATTAGTCCCACTTACACTCAAATTCGTCTAAATTGGTTGTTTTGGTTGTTATTGTTAGCCATTATGATTGTTATTAGCAAACCCATTTCTTCCATAACCATTATTTTATAACTTTATTTTTGAAAGAAAACAAAAATCAAAATCAAGAAATCAAAAAATAGTGAAAATGAAAAGAAAAGATTGATGAGAATATAGAGAGAAAGAGGAATTTGTGGGGCGGGGCTGTGGGCTGAAAAAGAAGAAGAAGGTGGTGGGGGCGGGGTTGTAGGGTGAAGAAGAAGGTGGTGGGGTGGGGCTGTGGGGCGTGGCAACGCGGGGGGGGGGGGGGGGGGGGGGGGGGGTTGTGAAGAATGGGGAAGAAGGAGAGGATGAAGAAGGAGGTTGAAATTATGGGGCCCAACTTTTTATTTTATTTTATTTTATTTTTTAATTGTATATTATTTTTATTTTATTTTTTAATTGTATAATATATATATATATATATATATATATATATATCAGCGGGTTCACTTTTTGTGTTGTTTACTCTCTGATTTTTTTTATTTTTGCCACGTCAGCATTTGGGTGGAAAATAATTGAAATGAAAGTTGTTAAGGGGGGTATATAAATACAACTTAAGTTTAGTTGTTAAAGTGAGTTTTCGTGTCAAGTTCAGGGGTTAAATGATGTCTTTTCTCTATATTTAATTTTACTTTTCTAAATTTTTTATAAAAATTGGAAGGTTGTGTGATTATATTTGGTGTGAGGTAGGGGTGGGTGAAGATGAAGTGAGTACGAGAGTGGTGGCTGGGTGGGCGTGGGTGGTGGAGGGTGCGTGCTTGGGATGGGTGATGGGGATGGGGATGGGCGTGGGTGGTGGCTGGGTGGGCGTGGGTGGTGGAGGGTGCGTGCTTGGGATGGGTGATGGGGATGGGGATGGGCGTGGGTGTGGGCGTGGGTGTGCCATGGGGTGGTGGGTTGGGTATTTTCCGAAAAATATTTTCTACCAACCAATTGAACGTGATAAAATAAGTAAGAAATTCACTTATTTTCCACTACCCAACCGAACATGAGAAAATAAGTAGAAATTTACTTATTTTCCACGAACAAATTTTCCAGGAAAACATTTTCCTCTATACCGAACACACCCAAAGTGGACAGTCTTTTTGATCCGAAGGAAGTAAAAAATAAAAGGCATAATAAAAATCCGTTAGAAATTAACTCCAATATTAAATGAATGAAGGTCCACACATTAATGTAATTGTTCTTTTGAAGCATGGATAAATCAGATTATTACTCGCTCCGTTCACTTTTATTTGTCCACTATTTCCTTTATAGATTTTCATTTTTACTTATCAATTTTCACATATCAAGGTAAGATAATTTTTTTTGCTGTTTTACCCTTAGCATTTATTATTCATTTCAAATCATTTTTCCAACTCCGATACAATTATACACCATTTAATAGGGGTATTGGGGTGAAATACCTATCTTAATCATTGTTTCTTAAACAGTGTAAAAAGTCAAAACGTGACAAGTAAAAGTGAAAGGAGGGAGTATCTATCTGTATGAACACAATAAAGTCATTAATTTCTTCAAATGCATGTGTATATATATAGCACGCATGAACCTCTTCAAAGAAGGCATAGAACAAAAGAAATCATTTCAAAAGGTCAAAATATGGTTAATTTCAAGACCAAACTCATTTTTTGCTCATTCATCTTTTTGTTATACCTTGTTTTGAGTAGTTGTAGGACACCATTTGCCACCAGACAAACGGTTTACATCATCGATGCCCTTTTCAGTAGTCCTAAACCTCTGACTGTTCATTGTCAATCTAAAGATGATGATCTTGGATATAAAAACCTCCATCCAAACGAGGAATTCGTTTTTAGCTTTAAAAAGAAAGTTTTAGGGGGTACGCTTTTCTTTTGTCATTTTTGGTGGAATGGCAAAAATACAACATTTGATGTCTACAATGACAGGATAGCTTCATTTTGTGGACCAGTACACCCTATATTATTGGAATGGGATTATGAATGCTTTTGGAAGGTACAAGAAGATGGCTTCTACTTTGCTCCCCATCGGAATCCTCCACCTGTGTATGAGAAGAGGCACGATTGGCCAAGACCACTAGCTTGATTTACATAAAATGTTTCCAGTCCTATTTTCTAAAGACTAATATTATAAAAACAAGTGTTTCTAATTAAAGATGTTTAGTTTTCAGTTATAAAATCTTCGTTTCAGAAAAAGAAAAACACATGATGTTTAGTTTTCAAGTCGTGCCAAATTAGTACAGGGAATAGCTGAAATAGTTTTCACAAAACTTTTCCTACATTATTTTCTAAACATGTCGACGTAACAAACAATAGTGAAACTGTTAGGTAGACAAAAACACGAAGATTAGCCTTCTTGGATCCCGCTTCGTTAGCTAAACGATGAGCTACTTTTAAATTTGCAAATAAATTGATAAAATTAAAAGAAAAAAATCGCAAGTACTTAAAAGATGCTCAAATGAAAGGCTTCCGATGAAAACAAAAAAAGGAGAAAAATCACTTCTGGTCAGGGAAAAGCAAGTCATATATATCGAGCTCGATGAAAGAATAAATATTCTTAAAAAGTAACATCGAAGTAATCAATATTTACATCCACTGAATCGACATAGTTACTACTCTTATATAATACTCAACACCCCCCGGGGACCCACCAAACTCGCATTTCAATTTATGTGAATTTTTCCAGAGTATGAGCAATCTTAAATTTTGATATAAATTTTTCAAGTTCGTAAAAATAAAAAATTTATATATTTAAAAACTACATAAAAAATACTATAAGTCATGATAATTTATAATTTAAAATAATTTAGAAAAAAAATAAGGAAAACATGGTCAAAATACCACCTTGAAGACTCTCGAAGTAGTAATAGGTTCATATATTGAAACATATGGACTATCTGTTATCATAATGATTATATATCATGCATAAACTCTTAAAAAGAAATTTTGCTGAAAATTTGTTTTTTTAAGAGAGTGTTTTCTAAGCTTATAAATTAGTCAAACTAACTTATAAACATTTTTTTTAACTTATCTATGTATTTGGTAAAATTTAATGTGTTTATAATTCAAAATAGCCAAAAATCATAAACTGGTCAACCCTCAACTTATGATTTTTCAACTTATAAGTACTTCTGACTTGACTTGTTATTTTACTACTTTATCGTCTTTTGTAATTCTCAAAGTACTCTTCACAAAATCGAATATAATCCCTAATTCCTAATTCATTCTATTTTCTTTGTTCGTTCTTTTTCTTGTACAAAAAAACCGTTTTTGTTTTCTCTTAAGTAACTAGAAAGACATATTAGTCATTTTAATTATAAATTTTTTTTGCTTCGCAACGCTTCTTATCGAATAAATCAATTTCTTATCACTAGTTTCAACACTTTTACATAACAATGTAACTGTTTATTTATAAAATTAATTTTAGCACTAAATTAAAAAAAATATATCACTTAATGTTTATGAACTACTTTCAATCAACTATCTCAAAATGTACTCTAACTCTATTTATTTGTGTTATACTTTGAATAAATTAAATTTAAGAGTCCCATTCTCCATTGAAATGATTGTGTTGAACCAATAGAAAGGGTTAAAAGACCATTTGGATGCTTTATTAAAGAGAATATAAATATAAATTGGACAAGTAAAAAGGAACGGAAAAATTACTTTTTAAATGATCAATCAATGCTATTGGACTTCTCAAACCATTTAAGTCCTCGTGTGAACTTCATAATCACGTATTACATGATGCAGAAAGGTGTTGCTCTCCATTGGTATTCCATCAATTTCATTTTACTTGGACCTCATGCTAAAAATAGATTTACCATTTTATTTGTTGATTTTTAGCAAATTAAGACACATTTAGTATTTTCTTGCAATATTATCTTTATCATTAAGTAATTATGTAATAGTAGTCAAATTTAGATTTCTAAAGTATAATTAATAAGGATAATTAAGTAAAACAAACTCATAATAAATACTCCCTCAAGTTCATCATATTATACTAAAAGTGGGAAGCTTTTTTAGGGAAAAGTTAAATTTCTCCTATCGTTCACTTTTACTTGTCCAGTATTTCAAAAAATAAATTTTTACTTTTATTTGTCTCTTTTAGCATATCAAGAGAAAACAATTTTATTTTTCCTATTTTACCCATAGTGTTAATTACTCACTTCAAATCATTTTTCAAATCCAATAAACATATGCACCAATCAGTATGGGTACATTGGTAAATTATGCACATCATTTATTATTTCTTAAACAGCGTGAAAATTCCAAAGTGGACAAGCAAAAGTGAACAGATGGAGTACCTTATTGCCCATTAAAAGTTAAACGACTTTTTTACCCTTCAAGCAAAAATTAATATAAGAAAATTTTTGTACAAAAACGGGATTACAGATTCTAATAAAGATAAGAAGAAAAAATCAAGCATATTAAAGCACCTCTCTTCACTACTTCTATACTAAATTGAGTCATTAATTTTCTACTCCTCTTTATCCGAAAACATAAGATATAGTGTCACGACCCCAGCCCCGTGGGCCGCGACTGGCACCCTAGCTGGGTACCCAGACCAAATCGCATATTCGTTTCCAAATCCAAACTTATTTCAGAATTTTACAAAGATTAGATCAAACATAATCTATATCGAAATATGTCTTAAGCGGTCGTATCAAATCAAAATATCATATCAAATACAAACTGAGCGGCGGAATAGACATCGCCGGTCGAAAGTGCAAATATAAGCATAAAGGCCATTTGGGGCCATCATAACAAACGGACCGCTTTAAGACCGGATAACAAAATCAGACAAACATGCGTAGGACCCTCGCCCCACATATATGACTACAGGCCTCTACAAATCAAAACAGATACATATGGCGAGACAGGGCCCCGCCGTACCCAAACTGTCAAATATACAAAATATATACAAAGTAAAGGAGTTTGTACCAAGAGTGGACTCCGAATCAAACAAGAGTACTCCGGGATAGCAAGAAGTGAAGCCTACTGCGGAGGATCACCGATATCTGCACCTGCGGGCATAAAACGCAGCCCCCGAAGAAAGGGGGTCAGTACGAACTATGTACTGAGTATGTAAAGCACGGAGTACAGAAATATAGATCAAAATCGAAAGCAAATCAAATGTCAAAGTGGAGTACCAACTGGTATGTAAAAATCTGGATCGAAATCATATACGTATATATTATGCAAATGAAATCATGCAAACGCTTAAGAACGTGGTCGCCACTCCGACGCTGACGCCACACACAGCATAACACCAGAAGGTTTCAAATCTCCGTACATCCCCGAACACAATCACAATCGTCGGTGAGCGTATCGCATCACGAGCCATATCACAGCATAACTCCAAACGGAACCCGGCCCTATGGCGAAGCCTCGGGAACCGTAACACAGCATACGGCCGAATTATCATAAAGCGCACGAATCAAAACCAGCCCGGGAACCGGTGAACGAAGTCATAATAAGGCACGAGCGGAGTCGTGAGCAAACAAATGCAAATCGTATTTCAAAATAGTCTTTCAAAACAAAGTAAACTCATAAATCATATCATAATACAAAATAGTCGAATACTTAGTCGACATAAGGTTTCCTTTCACAAAACGTTTCCAAAATGGTGCCTAGAGCTCAAAACATAGATTGGCGTATCGAATTGTTCAAAGCGTGTCCCGTAAGAGGACGTTCCAAAGACCATAAGTGGCTTATCCAACCTTATCCTCAAAAGTGGCCCGAAGGGGCAAATCGGGCATTTTGGGGTAGCGGGCCCACCTCGAGTCGAAGTGAGGTGGCGAACATATTTTTTTACGAGCATTTATATGCCAAAGGTCATACATGATCATTTCTAGGTTACCCGACCACATTTCGATGAGTTTTGGACGAATAGTGGCATTCTAGCCAAAATGGAGCCTTTAGGCTTCAATTGAATTGAATGAATAGTAACTTTTCTGTGGATCGGGTTTCGAGGAGCAGAAATGCTCCGGAAGGTCTCATATTCGACTGACGTACTAAGATATGCCAAATGAAGGAGTGGGAAGCTTTACATACCTCACAGATGTCGTAAGCTCCTCCAAAAGTCCTGTCCCATTTCGTCAAAAATCTGCAAATGGTCAAAGTTACCAATTGAGATTCTTAGGCTTAAAATTGCCTTTAATTTCATTTTTGCCTACCGAAATTTCGGCAGCATTTCCCCTATAAATCTAACATCCCCGAGGCGTAACTCGGCTCCAAATTCATCAACTACAACAGCCCACACATCAACAACCAAAACAAACAACAATCAAACCATTCTAGCTTTAAAGTTCTACTTTATTACCTAAGTTGGCAACTTTCATTCAAACTTCCAAAATTTCAATTCTATATCTACCTATTTGTATTCATTCCCACATTCAAACTTATACAACCACATTCTAATTACAATTCAAATCATACACGAACTTGCACCAAAATCAATTATTTCCCTAAGTCTTCAAAACATCCAAAAATGCACTACGAACATTCTAACTCGCATTATTTCATTCCGAATTCGTCAACATCGTTATAGATTCATATTTAAAGTCTATAGCACCTAAAATATACATTGCTATACATAAAGATACCAAGGATATACACTTTCCGATAATATCCGAATTCGTTTTCCACCGCCAATTTACTTCAACAATCAATCATTTACGACATAAGGGTCACAACAACACATTATACCAACTTAAACAAGATCAATTCAAATCATTTTGTCTCTCTATGGCTCACGGCCAACAACCAACTTACACACACACCCATAGCTTTCTATTTACATCAAAATTACGGGATTCCCATCTATTCTCAATCCTTAACACATTCATATCAATTCTATAACATAAAAGGGGCAAAATTCTTACCTTTCCTTGAAACCCCGACTTGTCGCAAACGTCGTTCTTACGCCAAACTAATTATACTCCGATGAAGAGGGCCTTGAGTACTTCACAAATATGTGAAAACTTGGATTTTTGGATCACTAATCAAACTTGGAAATTTTTTTCTTTCTCTCTTCTTTGTGGGTTCGGCCGAAACCCCTTTGGGGTGGTTCTTGAAATTTTTGTTGGTTTTTTAATGATAATTCTAAGTGTTGGCATGGATATATATCCTTTTAAGGGTCATGTGCTATGCACATGACCTCAACTTAATGGGTTTGGGCTTGCCAAGGCCGGCCACCCTTCCAAAACCTTGGGCTTTATTTTGTATTGAATTTTTTTGGCCCAATTCGAGAAAAGTCTCGTTTTGTAATTCCCGAAACTAATTTCCGAAATTTCAAAGTTATCCTCGGCCTTCCCCGAGGTCTTAGCATTAAAGATTCCATAACCAACATGGTCATATTCACAAAAATTTAAATTATGCCCTTCTAACACCCGAGTCATAATTATTTCTCGATTTCCAATTATGCGAAAACGCGGGACATAACATATAGTCCCTCTGTTCACTATTACTTGTCCACTATTTCAAAAATAGATTTTTATTTTTACTTTTCATTTTTCGCATATCAAGATAAGATAACCTTTTTCTTCCTATTTTACCCATAGTATTGAATACTCATTTCAAATCATTTTTTCAAATCCAATAAAAATATGCACCAATTAATATGGGTAAATTGATAAATTATGTTGTTTATTTGTTATTTTCTTAAATAACATGAAAAGTCTAAAGTGGATAAGTAAAAGTGAACGGAGGGAGTACAATGCATAAAAGTGAAGTTTAATTGTCTCCATAGAGAGATTTAAGTGGAAAAAGTAACTTTTTTTAAAAGGTATCTTTCTAATTAAATATTACTTTATGTAACATACTTAGTAGGCGTTTGGCCATAGATACCAACATACTTAGTAGGCGTTTGACCATAGATATCAAAAATAAATTCACTTTTTTTTGGAATTTTTGAAGTTGGAGTTGTGTTTGACCGTAGTTTTTGAAATTGTAATTTTTGGTGAAATGTAGTTGTAAAAAAGTGAATTTTTTTTAAAAAATAAGTTTTTTGAGTTTTTGGTGTTCCGGAATACAACTTCAAGTTGTATTCGGAATATTAATGACCAAACGTCCAAAAGTGAAAAAAGTGAATAATTTTTATGGCCAAACGTCGCCTTAATATATGTAAAATAAAGTATATTTATTTCTAAATTATATAAGTGAGACTTAAGTATTGAGTGATTTTCTATTTTTATTTTGAAACCTCTTGATTGATATTACTGAAGTAACTAGATCGTATATTTGTGAATAGAAATGGTGAAACAAATTTACCAATTACTATATATTATTAATTCTTTAGAGCGATTATAATTAAGAAATTTAATGTTTTATTCAATGTGTAGTTATATATGTTTCATTATAAAAAAATTCTTATTTAAAATATATATTTCCAAAATTATATTCTCATTTTTCTTTTAAAGAAAAAAATACGCAATGTCTGAACGACTTATTTATCATTGAAGAAATGAACATAATTTTATTCACTTGGCTATATTTGAAGAAATACATTAGAAAGATGGCAATTAGAATTTGGGATCCATACTTACTATATTCTTTTTAAAAAAAAAAAAGGAGTAAAAATAAATATGCTGCATATTGATTTATAGTGTTTCCACACTTCTCCTCCACAGTGTGACTCGAACTCATGACCTACTGGTCGTGGGTGAAGGTGCTTAACCACTGAGCCATCCCTCACTTGTCTGGTATTAGTAATATGTAATTGAAGAGGAATTGGAAATTGGAAGATGGCACCGTGCCAAATGTACCACATCGGATGGACAGGGATAACACTTTTGCCTTATTATGCCCCCTCCAAAGTATAGGGCAGAAAAGTTATTGAATTAAGCAGACGTAGCGTAGGGGCGTGGTATCTCATGTACGATGGTTTTAACCAAAAATTGGTTGCAAATTTTTAGTGTTTCTTGTGAAAAAATCCCTAGGTAATTTACATGCAGAATTAAAATCCCAGGAAACTCTTTAAATCCGCATATAACAATTATCAACAAGCTTTTTTCCAACGGAATTGTATTGGTAGGAAAATTTGTAGGAAATTTTTTTATCTGCGAATTTTGCTTCAAAATTCCCTAGAAAATCCTCATGAAATTCGAGTTTTTCTATTATCCGTAGACCAAAGAAGTGATATTATTTGTGTATTTAGGGAGAGTATCAAATGATATATATCTTGATCGATTTAGTTATTTTCATTTAGCTACTTTCAAAATTTCGTTCCTTGCCAATTTTAATATATCTTTAGTTTTATTATGAGTGTGAATATTGCAAAATTAGAATGGTGATATTTTTAACAGTGGATGGATGATTGTCTCAAAAGAAAATAAAAATAATTGAAATTGTTGCTAAAACACTTAACTTTCAAGCAAAAAAATCTTGAAAGTTTTTATAGCTGGGATAACTGTATTTTCCTTTTTTCTTCGTGTAATGTTTACAAACAAAAAATTATTTTTACCAACTAAAAAAAATGATTACTACTTCCAGAGTTCCAGTTATGTGCATATCCCCGGAAAAGAAGTTAAAAAATTAAATATATTAAAATGAGATATAATAGTCAACTTTTTGTATGCTATAACTATTGTTTCAAACTCAAATATTTCAGAATATTTTTGCAGTTTACATTGTTTTTGCTACAAGTCAAGTAATGATGAATCCTAAGTGTACACGTGCAAAGCACGTGTCCCAAAACTAGTATATAATAATTGTCAACTTAATATTTTTATTTTAGTTCAAATAAATGTCCACTTACAACTCAAGGATATTACAACAAATAGACAATCAACTGAAGAGTACTAAAACTGCATTTGACGACTAGAACTAGATTTCATCTGAATCTGGGTAATGGACTTAATAAACTAGTTCAATCTTGGGACTCCAAATAATTTGGGAAAAGGGTCAAAAATGCCCCTCTACTTTGGAAAAAGGGCTAAAAATGTCCTCCGAACTCATTTTAAGTCAAAAATACCCCTCTTATCCTTAAAGTTTTCAAATATACCCCTGTCTTGACGGAAATTATCCCCAAAATAACTCGAAGTCATTTTTTAAACCAACTTCATCATTTAAACCCGACCCAGCTTAATAATAACCCATAAGATCCCCTTATTTCCCCAATACGTAGGTATGAAGTTTGAAGGAATTGGGGGAATAAGGAGATCTTGTGAGTTATTATTTAGCTGGGTGGGGTTTAAATGATGGAGTTAGTTTAAAAAATGACTTCGGGTTATTTTGGGGGATAATTTCCATCAAGAAAGGGTATATTTGAAAACTTAAGGACGAGAGAGGTATTTTTGACTTAAAATGACCTCAGAGGATATTTTTAGCCGTTTTTCCAAAGTAAATTGATATTTTTGACCTTTTTCCCAAATAATTTTGTTTCATCTTACACAGGGAGAAACTAGTGTTGCTAGAATGTCATTTCAAGATCACCAAAAAGTGGTGCAATCTCAATACGAACCATAAATACCAAAAAAACTTCCTGGGCTCTTTTTAATTGCTCTCTCCGCCCCGTATAATTTGTCCACATCACTAAAAGTATATGTCCCAAATTAATTGTTAATTTATAGTACCAAGATAGAATTAATTAATTTTTTTTCATCTTACCCTTGATATTAAGTGTTTTAAAAAATAATCAATATTGATTAACGTGCAATTTGTTGGAGAGAAATAAGGGTATGATAGTAAAAATATAATCTTTTATTTATAATTTCTTAAAGAGAATGTATAGGAAAATTAAGTGAACAAGTAATATGGAACAGAGGGAGTATGTGCCATTGCTTTTCTTATATTTGTATTCCAATTTTGTCCTAGTGAAAAATTAAAAGAAAAAAAGAGGGGTTTCATGTTTTTGCTAGAAAATAAAGAGAATAAGGTGCGAATAATAACAAAAAAAAGGATAGGATGAGTACCACAAAAAAGGACATGCATTAGGGATGCAAAAGCAACAAACTCAACTTAAATTCATTGAAGATCTCAAACACTAGAAATAATTCAGTGATAGACAATAAACATAAAAAGTCACTTCTTTACTTAACAAATGGACAAATTTGGGCCCATTTTGAAAAACTTCCTCTCTCCTCTGCCAAGCTCCCCTTTATCTTCTTCCTCCCATTCCTCCATTAATATGTTCTCATTTCTCTTCTACTACACTTTGTCGTTCATATATACTACTAATTGGAACACCTATTTAAAAACTATCATCAACACAAAATTTCATCCTCCTCTCCTTTCCCAACAACCCGAACCCCCAATAAAAAGATCCTCCATCAGTGCCCTAATTCATTAGAAAAAGCAAAAACAACTGAATTATATTTCCTTAAATACGGGTAAATAAAAATCTGGGAGAGAGTGTCCTGTTACATCAAGAAAAAAAAAAGGAGAAAATTCATTGTCATTAATATTTTCAAATCTTATAACTAAAAGTTTCTCATAAAAGTATCAAACTCAAAACCCAATTGACCACAAAATCGACTTAAAATCCACTGCAAACAAGAAAAGCCTAGGACTGATTCAATCAGCTACAAAATCCCCAAAAATAATTCTCCAACTTTAAACAGTTGAAATATAAATCATTCTAATTCATATTATGAAGAAATGAAACTTGCTATAGATTTTTTTTTTTTTTTTTTTTTTTCTAAAAAATAAATTGAACAAAATAGAGAAAGAAAATAATCTGAAAGAGGAACAAAAAAGAAATTAATGGTTGAATGAAACAAGGAAGAAGATTAAAAAAAAAAAAAAAAGAAGAAGAAGAGGGAAATAGGAGTTAGAATGATGGATCTTTACTGGAACAAGAGAAACAAGTTATTAGAAGAGTTTGTTAGAGAAGAGAGGAAGTCTTTGAGAGTGAGACCCAATTGTCCATTTGTCACGTAAAGAAGTGCCTCAAAAATATGATGAAGGGGTCTCAGGAAATTGAACAATAAGTATGTTTAACCTAAAAATAGAGGAAACAGTTAAATTTATTTAATGATTTAAAGAATACGTGATTTGTTTCGTTATTAGAGATGAAATAAATAACTAACAGAAATGAATGTGATATTAAGCAAATAAAATAATTGAAATAAATAATAATGAAATGATTAAGTTGGGTTTGATTTATCCTCGGAGTAAATCCTTTGATGAGACTTATCGGGTGGAGACAATATCAAAGCTACAGCTGTATCCTGCAGCAAAAGAATAACTTAAGAGAGTCAATTTAAATAGTACAAGCTTGAAAGAATAAAATATACTCTCTCCATCCCATAATAAGTGTCATCGCCACATTTTTTTTGTCTCATAATAAGTGTCATCTTAGGAAACCAAAACATAAATTGACTAGTTTTTTCTAATTCTACCCTTAGGCAATAAAGTAACATCTAAATGATGATTGGACAAACCACATAGTAACTTGATATTGTTGGATTTTCAATGTCAAAAGGTTTAATTCTTGAACATACTAATAAAAAAGTAAAAGTAAATTTATTTTTATTGTATACGGGGTAATTTGGTAAACTTCACATTGCATTATTGGTTTCTTAATACGCGTGTTTTTGGATAAGGTGACACTTATTATGGGACGGAGGGAGTAGTATGTTGTACTCGATGATGGCTTCACGGTCAGAAATCCCCTTTTATAGTACAAAATACATCAACCCTTTGATCGTAACCTAATAAATGCTAATACTGACAAATTAATACTATTTTAAAGCTGAATTATAAAGTTCGCTTCATATTCGGACTTGCCATATAAAGTTATCATTATATTAATGACCCGGTGCTATTATCATTGCAATTCTACTCTGGGTGCCTCCGATGTTCCTTACCCGAATAAAATGAATCAACGTACAATTGTTTCGCCTCCATTTGCCACGTGTTCCAATGACATTTTGCCACGTGTAAAACTATATTTTGCCATGTATACAGATAGTCCCCTCACTTGCTGGTGCAATAAAGTGTTACCGGGAAGTGGATTTGAAACGTTTTCAAACTTGTCATTGCTTAATGATGGGAAAGAATTTTCTGCTTTTACGCTTATCTTGATTCATCTTTAACCTCCTGCTGATCAATGATCATCCAAGAACATGGCTAAACCTAAACATTCATCTGCTTCTGTTGCTTCTCCTTCATCTGCTTCACTGCTGCTAGGGGTGGCAAACGGGCGGGTCGAGTCGGATATGGGTCGGGTCGAAAATGGGTTGACAAAAAAGGGACCCGACCAGTCCATATTTAACCGGGTTAAAAAATGGGTTACCCGACGGATAATATGGATATCCATCTTATCCATATTATCCAAAGCTACTTCAAAGATGTTGGCTTATGTAGCTAATATGAAGAAGATTAATTTACGATTTCGTCCACAAATCCAATCCTTAGAACATAGTTGCGCCTCAACATTTGTGGGAAGAATAGAACTTCAAAACTTTTCAATGCCACGACCTACAAGAAAATATTTTTTGGAAACTAGCCACCCAACCCCCCCCCCCCCCCCCAAACAGCTCGTACCCCAACGAAATCCCAGCCCTACCCAACGACCACTCTCAAACGCACTTCATCTTCAGCTAACCACCCTAACTCCACCCCATCCCACACCACTGCTCCACCCAACCCTCACCCACCCCCTCCCAAAGCTTCTATTTCATATGGCTACTTTGCACTTTGAATACAACCCCAAAAAGTGACTATGTTTATAAACTAGTCATTTTTTAAAAGTGACACAAAAAATGGTTATTTTTGTATATTGACCATTTTTTAAAAGTGACATAAAAATGGTATTTTTTGTAAAAATATATTTCTTGCAAAACGACCGAAAATGCAATTTACCAAAAAAGAAACAACTTTTTTTGTCATTTTTCAAAAAATGGCCACTTTACAAAAGTAGCCATTTTGTGTCACTGTAAATAAAATATCTACTTTACAAAAGTGACCACTATCTTAGAAATGGCACATTGCAAAAATGGTTATTTTAATACTTTCACAAAGAAGCTATTTTATAAAATGGCTACTTTTTTTAAAGTTGTTAGTTTTTAAAGTAACTACTTTCATAAAATAACTATTTATGAAAATTGACTACTTTGAAAAAGTGACTATTTTTAAAAAGTATCTACTTTCACAAAGTGATTATTTTCTGAAAGTGACTACTTTTGCAAAATGACTATTTTTGAAAAGTAGTTACTTTTTGCAAGTAATATTTTGAAAAAATGGCTACTTTTGTAAAGTTGCTATTTTTGAAAGTTACTACTTTCACAAAATGTCTAGTTTTGCAAAGTTGAGAGAAAAGGGGTAGTGGTAGGGAGGTGAGAGGTAGGGGTAGGTGGTGATAGGGGTAGGGGATGGGGTAGGTGGTTATAGGGGTGGGGAGGGAGGTAATGCGGGTTGGTGGACGTGGGGTTAGGGGTAGGAGGTAGTGGAGGTGGTGGGGGTGGGAGAAGTGGGGTTGGTGGGGGTAGAGGTAGGAGGGTGTTATATCCCGTATTTTCGCGCATTCGGGAAAATTTGAAATAACTTTGACTTATGAGAAATGAGGTCATAATTGATTTTATTCAACATACGAGTTGTTCATGAAAGAATATTAGTGTGGAAGTATTGAAGAAGGCTAGGGGCAAAATTGGAATTTTGAAAATTAGTTTCGGGGATGACAAAATGAGATTTATAATCAATTGGGCTCAAAAAAATGAATGAAAATTTAGGCCCAATAGAGGAGGGGTGGCCGACCATACATGGCCAAGCCCACCAAAATTTATACACTTTCTCCATGTGCTAAAATTAATATAAGGGGTCTTTATCCATAAGAAGATTCAAGAAACTAAGAAGGAGAAAAACAAAACAAAAAGAAGAGCAAAGAAGGGATAACTTGACCGAATCTTCCAACGAGGAAGAATATGATTACTAAAAGATAAATTGCTACATTATTTGAGGACCAGCTATCAGATAAGATTTTGTACTATGTGATCGAGAGTTCTCATCGCCTCATGATTTTATTAAGATATCGTGCGAGGCTGATCAAGTTATAGATTGTAAAGAAAAAGGCACGGATATGGTATAAGTACAACCCCTTAAAGGGGGGGAGAACGGACTACATTAGACTTGAAATGGCATTACAATATCTTTAGGTGTTAAGAAAGTAAATCTATTGACTTGAGGCCAGAGCTTGAATGTATCTATATACCAAGAGAATAAAGGAAAAGAATGAAAGATGCCTTAAGAAAATGTTTCTTGCCAATATGAATTGTGATATGTTTATGTCATGATTTGAATTCCCCCTCTATCGGGTAAACTGATGTTGTACCTAAGTACGCAGTAATATGTTTTAAAGAATAGTAATAAAGGCAAGAAAATGGCTACGAGTTAAGTTCCTAAGGAGTAATGGAGAGGATTATCATACTCAAAGGATACTTCGGGTAATAACGATTATCGTAATAGGAATACCAGTGCTTGGTAGTTGGGAAATCTTTGAAGGAAAGAAAGGGGTTCGTTAGATACTAGAAAATAGTACATGGACCACTAATCACATGAAACATGAGAAGATACGCCATGAAATCATGTGGATTATCGGTACGAAGTGGTGTTTAATCATATTTGTAAAGAATCCGCACGAGAGAAATTATTCCACTCATGATCTGGAATTAGCCGCGGTGATTCATGTTTTTGAAAATATGGTAGCATAATTATATGGAGTCCACGCTGATATTTGTACAGACCATTAGAGTCTCCAGTATATTTTAAGCAAATAAGAGCTGAATTTGCGACAGAGAAGATGGTTTGAATTATTGAAAGATTATGACGTCGATATTCTGTATCACCCTAGAAAAGCTAAAGTTGTGGCAGACGCACTTAGTCGCAAACCCATGGGCAATTTGACCGGCGTGCAGCCAGAAAGGAGAAATTGGTTCGTGAAATCCATCAGTTAGCTAGCCTTAGAGTCCGTTTGGACGATTCTGGAAATATTGGGGGTTTCTGTCCGAGAAGTTGTTGAATCATCGATTATGGAAAAAGGTAAAATAGCGTTAGTTCAAGGATACCATTCTAATACGGTGCAGAGATATAACTCCTTATAAGAAAAAGACCCAGTTCGAGGCTCCACCTGATGGGGTATTGTTATACAGAGGTAGATTATATGTGTCTGACGCTGCAGGGCTGCAGCGACCAATTATGAGCGAAGCACGATACTCAGTATTCTATTCATCTTGGATTCACTAAAATATATTACGATCTTAAATGTTTATATTGGTAAGGACGGTATGAAAAGAGACACTGCAGAGTTCGTTGGCCAATTGCCAGTAAGTCAAAATCGAGCATTAAAAGCCCAGCGGATTTCTTCAGGAAATGAAAATTCCAGCTTGGGAATGAGAAACGATTAACATGGAATTCATTATAGGTGTACCGCGCACTCTATGCAGGTACGATTCTATTTGGATTATTGTCGATAGGTTGGCGAAGTCAGCCCATTTCCTTCTGGATAGAACTACTTATTCGGCTGAAGATTATGCCAGATTGTATATTAAAGAGATAATAAGTCTTCATGGGATTCCTGTATTTATTATAACCGACAGAGGTGCTCAGTTTACAGCGAATTTCTGGAGATCATTCCAGGAAGGATTGGGGACTTAGGTGAGTCTTAGCACAATATTTCATCCTCAGTCCGACGGACAGTCCAAGCGCGCTATCCAGATGCTGAAAGATATGCTCCGGGTCTATGTTATTGATTTCAAGGATAGTGGAGGTGATCATTTACCGTTAACTGAATTTGCTTATAATAATAATAGGTATCGTTCCAACATCCAGATGGCACCATACGAAGCCCTATATGGTAGAAAATGCAGATCTCCGATTGGTTGGTTCGATGTGGGCGAAACTAAATTAATTGGTCCAGATGTGATTCCGCAAGCAGTTGACAAAGTGAAACTGATTCGAGAGCGACTAGTGGCGGCCCAGAGTCGACAGAAATCATATGCAGGTAAACGACACCGACCGTTAGAGTTTCAGATTGGCGACTGGGTATTTCTGAAGGTGTCGCCTATGAAGGGTGAAATGAGATTCGGTAAAAAGGGCAAGCTTAGCCCGCGGTACATCGGGCCATATCAGATTGTTCGGAAGATAGGCGAGGTCGCCTATGAGCTAGACTTACCATCCGATCTGGAGGTAGTACACCCAGTATTTCATGTATCCATGCTCCGTAAATGTGCTGTTGATCCTTCCGGAATATTTTCAGTAGATGACATTCAGGTGACGAAAGATTTGTCTTATGAAGAGCAACCTGTAGCTATTCGGGATCGTCAGGTGAGGAGGCTACGGACTAAAGATATACCCTCACTTGTCCTCTACGCCTACAGGTAATCTAAATTTCTAAATTTGTTATACTAACTAGTAAGTGACTTATGTGTGTTACTCATAAGAAGAAACTCCCCTGAAATGTTTGTCAGACCCTATAAGGCTAATCTAACATTCGAGGACGAATGTTCTAAAGGGGGGGGGGGGGGGGGGGAGAATGTTATATCCCGTATTTTCGCGCATTCGGGAAAATTTGAAATAACTTTGACTTATGAGAAATGAGGTCATAATTGATTTTATTCAACATACGAGTTGTTCATGAAAGAATATTAGTGTGGAAGTATTGAAGAAGGCTAGGGGCAAAATTGGAATTTTGGAAATTAGTTTCGGGGATGACAAAATGAGATTTATAATCAATTGGGCTCAAAAAAATGAATGAAAATTTAGGCCCAATAGAGGGGGGGTGGTCGGCCATACATGGCCAAGCCCACCAAAATTTATACACTTTCTCCATGTGCTAAAATTAATATAAGGGGTCTTTATCCATAAGAAGATTCAAGAAACTAAGAAGGAGAAAAACAAAACAAAAAGAAGAGCAAAGCTTGGAGGCCATTCGGCCATGGTGTGAAAATTTAGCACCTTAGAATCTTGCTTCAAAAATTATTTTCTTGTGGTATTTCCACTAATTTAAGGGTCCTTTACAACTTGGTGTAGTTATTTTGGAAGATAGGGAGCTTGTTTCATCAATTTAACAACTTGATCAAGTGAAGAAGATAGGAGAAAAAGGTAAGAATTAATTCCTTTTTATGAGGTTATGAAGGTTTGTTTATATTGTAGTATATAGAAATGAGTGTAATTTATGGAAATATGAAAGTTTGCAAAGTGGGTGTGCATGTGTGCATGTGGCCGTGTGTTTGCAATGTTGTATAAATAAGATGAGTTGAATTTTATGTTGTATTCTAGTTATAGTTGTGGTGGACTTTATATTGGAAAATGAAAGTTGAATGAATTTAGTTGAAGTTGGAAGTGGGGATCATGGCCGTGTGGTGTGGAGATAGAAATAGAAATGAATTAATTTTGTTTAATATGTTAGTTGTGTTGTTGTGATCCTTATGGTGTAAATGAAGGTTAAATGGTTTAAGTTGGCATTGAAATTGGTTATGAGTCGTTATGGGAAGTTATGTGATTTTCATATAGTTTTTATGTAATTACGAAAGTAAGATTCTAGAATGTGAATTAATGTTATTCTTATTGAATTTGGAAGAAGACAATGTGATTTAGTAGTTTCGTCGCATTTGTAGAAGTTTCGGATGAAATATGGAATTGGCGGGAATACTTGAATCCATGAATACTGTTAGGAATGCTAATGAAATATGTTTGAATAATCTTGAATTAGTTAATGGATATGGAAAATGTTGATATTAGTTCGATAGTGTGAAGTGGGGATGGAAGTTGTCGAATTATGTAGGAAAGAAGACTATTTACGTTATAATGTATTTTGTGATGATTGTTGATGTTGTTGGTATTGTTGGGTTGTTGTTGTTGATATGTTGGGCCGAGATGATTTTCGGGGACGTTGAATGTATAGGGGAAATGCTGCCGAAATTTCGGTAGACAATATGAACTTAAGATTGGAATTGTGAAAGCTTATAACTTACATTTGGTAACTATGACCAATTGTAGATTTTGGAGCAAACGGGAATTGAGTTCGAGCGAGCGTAAGAAGTGAAAAAGGTATGTAAAGCTAACCCTTTCCTTCTTTTGGCATGTCCTAGATATACTAGGTTGAGATTTGAGCCTCGGGGACAATTCTGTTTATGGGAATCCGAATTTGATTTTGGGTACTATTCATTCAATATAATTGAACTATAATTCTCATGTTTTGTTGGAAAAATGATCAAACATCCGCACTTTCGTAAACGCAATCGGATCGCTCTGAAAATTTCATGGATGATTCCATAGAGCCTAATGTTCGTGATTCATGTCCGCCACCTCGACTTGACCCGAGGTGGGCCCACTAACCCCGAGACTCCTTCGTTTGCCCTAATACACTTATCTTTGTATAATGTCGGGAAAAGACCTTTGCTTATGATTTTGGCTATTATAGAACAATGTTTTGATTGCTCCATGATATTCTGATTTATATTTTAAACTATAAATACGATTTCAAAAGTATTTTTGTGAGATAAACTCCGTATTGATCAGTTGTTCTGACTAGTTTACCCAACGGGTTGTCATATGATTATATCAAGTGTCATAAATGTTTTGATATGTAAATTGCATTAGTTTCCGCACTACTCTGCTCGTGCCTACTACTATGATATCGTTCACCGGTTCCCGGGCCGGTTTGTGATCATGCGCACCATGATAAATTCGGCAGTATGCTGTGTTACGGTTCCCGAGACCTCGCCATAGGGCCGGGTTCCGTTTATGGAGTTATGCTGTGATATGGCTTATGATATGTTTGATGATATGATATGTTGTGTTCGGGGTGTACGGAGATTTGAAACCTTCTGGAGTATGTTGTGTGTGGCACCAGCGTCGGAGTGGTGACCACGTTCCTGAGCCTTATGCATGATTTCTGTTTGCATTATGTACATATGTCTTCAGTACAGGTTTTGATATATTGATCCGGTATTCTCTCTCTATACCTTTCACTTCAGTTATGGTTTGGATTTCTGCACTTTATGCTTTACATACTCAGTACATCTTTCGTACTGACCCCCTTTCTTCGGGGGCTGCGTTTCATGCCCGCAGGTACAGAGGTTCGTGATCTGCCAGTGTAGGCTGCACATTCTGCTATTACAGAGTGCTCCTTTTGATCCGGAGCCCCTATATTGGTACATATCTTTTTTCATGTATATGCTTTTGTACATTGGATTATTTGGGGTACGGCGGGGCCCTGTCCCGTCATATGCTTCTGTTTCGATTTGTAGAGGCCTGTAGTCATATATGTGGGTAATGGGTCATGTGTGTGTGTTCGTTTGTCTATGATCTACATCTTAATGCGGTCCCGTCTGTTATGGCGGCCATAATGGCCCGTATGTTTGTATACGTGTATATCTGTTCGGCGATGTGTATTCCGCCGTCCCATATGATTATGATATGATAATTTTTGCACGTGCGACCGCTTAAGATAATATTTGCTTTCAATCTGTTTGAGATGATTAATATGAAAGTCTGAGTTAGATAAAAATATGACGAGTCAGTATGTAAGTCTGTTTGGGGTGTCCAAATAGGACATCAGTCGCGGCCCACGGAGCTGGGTCGTGACAGAGGGGGTGGTTAATGAACTTATTTTTCTAGAAAAATTGGAAAACATTTCCTCCATACCAAACACACTCTATATGTTGTGGGTTTTATCCATTCTACCTATATTTTAGGTGGATAATACGAGTTGACTCATATTGGACCGATTCTAAATGGGTTGGGTATCCAACATTTAAAATGGGTTGGGTCGGGTGGATAACCATATTTTTTTACCTATTTTTCCACCTCTAGCTGCTGCCGACCGGCAGTAACAGTGCCGACGACGATCTTTTCCAGATTCCGACCAAAGAATCCTCTTACTTCTTTATTCGCAGCATTTATAATTTCAACTATGACCTCCCTCCCAAAAAAGCAAACACTCATGCTGATAGGGGCGGAATGGTTGTAAATTATCCTTCCTTTATTTTCGTTGCCACGATTGATATAGTCATCATTAATTGCAACTGAGAACGTCTCTCCAAGATAACCATCCCTGAAGACGAAGACGATATTATCAAATACAGATCGAATTCTCAAATGAGTATATGTATTCATTCGCATTTGGTTTATATCCAGCGGTAGATTCGATGATCATCGAGCTGTGTAAATGTTGCAACGTTTTTCTTGGTCAAATTGGTCCGTCTGTTTGGAGGACTGTTGCTTGTATCCGATTTTTAGTCAACAGAGCAAATCAGCCTTTTTCTTGAATGATTTTATCAGATTTTATGCTCCTAAAACTTTTAGAGGTGACATTATCACAGTGTCCAAGCGTGGAAGATCCTCGCTAGTCACCAGTTTGGATGATGATATCGATAAAGGATGGATGGAAAGATTCGTTGTTGTTCCTACAATAGAGATTATTGATGAGGCTGATATGCTCATTCCGGAGGCTACTTTCTCCTGTTCAAAATAAGTGTTTTTTTACCACACCCCTTAAAAAAAAAAATCTTAAAAAAAAATATAGATATTTTGACTAAACTACCTTTAAATAAACTTGCCAAGGGCAAATATTACTATATGTAATAAGAGGGAATCAAAAAAATTTGTCATCCTCACATTCAACTTGATCCTATCAAGCTAATCCACGTGGCTTCGTTTTTTTTTCCCTTGGGAAATCTACAGGGTATAGAAAACATTTGGCCTTATTTATATTTAGTATCTATACTTTGCCAAAATTACATCCCATAGCTAAATTTTGTATGTAAATTACACAAGGTAACTAGTACACTAAAATTATATTGTATTTAGTGTTAAAAACTATATTCTCTCACAATCTGCTCCCATTTTCCTCCATTTTCTCTCTCCTCCGTCACCTCTCTCTCTAAGCTGTCTTCTTCTGCTCCGACAACCACCACTGCCAGCGGAACTCCGGCAGCACCCACCAGATTTGTCACCACGAAACCGCCAACCCCATTGTCCCTCCACTGCTCCTCAAATCACCACTCCTTCTCCGATCCCACACTACACTGCCATCTCCGTCCAAACCAACTCCGGTGAAACGAGCTCGTCTCTCTGTCGGCGTTTTCTGTCGCCGCCAGATTTGAAAGTTGTTACTAGCATTATTGCGCGATGTTTTTGGTTCTAGATGATTTAACAATTACTAGACGTGCATTTCCTCTAATGTGATGTTGTTTTTGAAATCTGCAATGTTGTATTGTGCTGGAGATTGTGTTTTTTTTTTCTTCGAAATTTCTAATGTACTAGTCGATTTCTTCGGTTGCAAGGGTTGTTTGCTAATTGAGGGATGTTATCTGGTTTAGGTAGATGGACGAGTCAATGTGATAATATTAAATCTGGCTCAGTGAAAAGAAAAAGATAAATGGCGTAACAGGAGTGTAATTGGTCTATATCGACACAGAGCTACGAATTCTGATATCGTAGATTCAGATAGATATGAGATAAACTTCTGCGATAGATCTGGTCGGAACTAATGGTTGGTGTTGTTGTATTCACGAATTCGACGATTGTATTCACTTTTTTGAGTTTTTTTTGTTTGTTAATTTTTTAGATTGTATTCATTTTTTAGGATGTATTTGTTAATTTTTGGTGTATCTATGTTTTTTGAAGGATATTTTTTTGGATACAATCGATTTTAAATATAATAAAGTGAATACAATGTAAAAGTAGCTACAAATGAATACAGTTGAGTTGGATACATTTGACTTGAATACAGCTTAGTTGAATACATCTAACTTGAATACATCAAAATTTGACTTGAATACAATGAAATTTAACTTGAATACACCAAAATCTCACACAACCGAATTTTGAATACAATCTGAATTTTGAATACAATTTACTGTAGCCGGCGAATACAATCTACTGTAGCGCGCGTCTACTGTAGCTACGAAATGTAATTAGCTAAAGTGTAGCTATACCTAAAAAATAACCCCAAAATGTAGTCATTTATGTAAGTTTCCCTTCATTTTTCATGACCAATTCACTGGGCCTTTTTTCCGTATTGCTTTTACCATCATTCTTCCACTTGGGCCCTGGTATCATTGGTCAATTACAATATAATAGTAACTTTTTGTTAATTTCTTCTTTTATCTCAAAATATTTGTCGTGTTTCACTTTTTGTGTGGCAAAATATATAAACTTTAACAAATGTTTTAGAATCCTTATATTATATTGATAGGATAATTACAATTTATAGTATTTTCTATATATTTTTCGAATATCTAAATTTTAATTTCAAAATATTGAATTAATCTAACCTAATTTAGCTTCGATATTAATTAAATTGCCTTTATATTTTGGGATGGAGAGAGTATATTGTTTGTCCTTATGCGTTCTGGTAAAATTTTGGCAATTTTGGAGCCAAATTTCTTTTGCAACTGAAGCATTTATTAGGTATTACAAGATCTTTTATTCTTAAACTTCTAATAGCTTGCTTCTTTTTAGTGAGCTAATATGTGCTTATAAAGATTTGTTCTAAAATTATATACAAATATAGTTTTAAAATCTTTAACTTTATTAATGCACTTTAATTATTATTTACTAATTGTCGGATCATTAGTTGTATAAATTTTTTAAACTAAGGTTATACTATTGTAGTATCGATTTGAAGTTATTAGAATTTTCTTTTTTGTGTTAGATGATTCTAGAAGATGAAAACATGAGTTTAGTTAATACATGTAAAATAAAATACATTATTAAAATCTTAAATGAGTTCACGATAAGCACAAAATGAATTTGAAGCAAGGCGGAGCTAGAGTGTCAGCAACGATTTAGATCGAATCTGGTAGCTTTCGTCACAAACTATGCATTTGTCTATAGATTATTAATTTAATACCGAATAACTTACAAAATTAAATTCAGAACCCATAAACTTCAAATCATGGCTCTGCATCTGAATTGAAGTAAATAATTTCATTAACAATTAACAACGAAAGTTACAATGTTAAGAGTTTGGGCCCGGGCTTAGCACGGGTTTCGTGAAACTAGTGAAGAAGATAAAGCTAATTCCTTCTTGATTATGTAAGTGAAAACTTATTTGGATCAAAATAAAAAGGCTAAGTTGACACTTATTATATATGAACTGGAGGGAGTATTTATTAGGGGTTTGTTTTACAAAATTATTCTTATTAATTATGCTTTAGAAATTTAAGTTTGATTATTATTACTTAATATAGATGTTTAATGATAAGAGTAATATTGAAAAAAATAATAAATATCCTTTAATTTGTTAAATTAAACTAAGTAAAATAGTAAATCTATTTTTAGCATGAGGTACAAGTAAAATGGAATTGAAGGAATACCAATGTACAGCAACACCTCTGTGCATCATGTATTACATGATTATGGAGTTCACACGAGGACTTAAATGGTTTGAGTAGTCCAATAGCATTGATTGATAATTTAAATAGTACTTTTTCTATTCCTTTTTACTTGTCCAACTTATATTTGTATTCTCTTTAATTAATAAATATAAAGCATTTAAATGATCTTTTTACCCTTTCCATTGGTTCAACACACAATCGTTTCAATGGAGAATGGGGCTCTTGAATTTAATTTATTCAAAGTCTAATCTATACTCTATTAAAAGCACGAAAGATCTTAGAAATATTGTTTGAACTTTTTGTCCTTCATTAAAAGCGTATACAATCGACAAAATTATCATTTATTATTTTCTTACATATATTATTATTAAACACTAATAATAAATATTTTGCTTTTTAAAATAAAAACTAAAATATAAACCTGCCTTATTTTTAGCAATAGAAAAATAACGTAATAGTAAAAACCCTAGCTACCTTATTTTTGGCAAAGTCGTAGGGGTCCTAACACTACCATAGAAGGAAACAGCCGTAGAAATTCTTTACTCTTTTCCCTTTTATAGTTGGTTCCTAATGCAAATTGTATAGGAGTCCAAAATCATTCCTACATAACTTTGAAGATTAGCACATAGCCGAAACCTAAATTGCAGTAGGTCAAATTTGTGATCAATTCTAACGGCTTGAAGAGTCCTATTCAAGTAGGAGAATGCGTTGAAGCTTTTTTCTTTAATTAATTTGTATAAATTATCCCATGAGCCATCTGACCATCTCCTATCTTCACTCAACGATACTCAAAATTAATTACTACATCAATCTTGATTAACTACAAGACGGTAGAGTACTAAAACATGTACGGATTTGAGAAGAAATTGTTGGAATTAGTTGTGCAATAGGCGGAAGAGAACAAGTATCTTGCAAAAGAAGTTTATGCCTTTCACGAGCTTGATTTGGCCGAAGCACTTTTTTATGATGCCGAGGTAAATTGTTGCTTAACGGTATTTAAGTTTTTGTGATTAAATAATGAAAGAACTATGTCAAATTTGTGTTTAAGTTATTTTCTCAGTATATTATGCATTAGGCAAGAAGGATGATTCTCGCTGGTTATGACTAAATTTTAGGTTGATTACGATGTAATTTATGTTTTTCATTTGTATTGTCTTTTCGATATTTATCCTATCATTATTTTTGTTGTATTTGTTATACAAATTAATATATTGATGCTTATTAACTTTTTTCTAGAGTCTCCAATTTTGTAGAATTCAAGTTTTTCTTATAATTTTTGGAGCAAGAGCCACTTACTTGATGAGAGGTGATGAAACTAAAAAAGAATGTAAGATGAAATGGTAACTCGGTGAAGACGACACTTGAATAAGCTAGCAGGTAAAGTGGATTTACATGTTATATAATAGACCCACAAATGATATCTTTTAAGATGCCGAGGTAAATTGTAACGTTATTTAACTTTTTGTGATTAAATAATGAAAGTACTATGTCAATATTGTGTTAAAGTTATTTTTTCAGTACATTGTGCACTAGACGAAGGAGGAAGATTCTCACGGGTTATGACTAATTTATATTTTAGGTTGATCACAATATAATTTATATTTCACATTCTATTGTCTTTCCGATTATTATTCTATCATCATTTGTTATATTTGTGTATACATATGTTCATGTATTATATTTCATTAAAGCTAACAAAAAAATCTTAATTATGTTTCTTCATCTATATTATCTTTCTTCATCTATATTATGTCCTTTTTTTGTAAATTAATTTTAAGAAAAAAAAAATCATGATACTTTAAATCTGAAATGCCAACTGACACGCCTATCAGTGATTTTTTTTTTTTTTTTTGAAAGACTTGAGAAGTCACTCTTCTATAAATTGCTCAAGCTAAGAAATTTAAAACAAATAAAAGGAAAAACAGTTTAATCAAGTTGGGATGCGATTGATTCTTTAACCGTTAGAAAAATAAATTTATATTCGATAGAATTGTAATTAATAATATTCCTAATATTTAAAATTTCAAAACCAATTAAATTTAATATGATTTCCGATAAAAAGGGAAAAAGAAGAAAGAATAAGTGGAAAACTCTTCGAGTATATTGATACATGAAAATACACTCTAAAGAATGAGTTAAAGGAAAAAAGGAAATACATTATATATGAGCAAAATAATATAACACAAATTGTAAGATAAAAAGGGGAAAAGAAGAAGAGTGTAAGTGGAAAATTCATTCTTTAAATTAATGTATATCCTAATAAAGAGTGATGCTCGTAAGTTAAATAATTTTACTTGTTGATTTTTAGAAAATTAAGAGACATTTATTATTTTCTTGCGATATTACCCCTATCATTAAATAACTCTGTAAGGTAATATAGTAGTCGAACTTAGATTTCTAGAGTATAATTAATAAGGATAATTAAGTAAAACAAACTCCTAATAAATACTCGTCAGGTTCATATATAATAAGTGTCAACTTAGTTTTTTTATTTTAGTTCAAATGAATGTCCACTTACATAATTAAGAAGGAATTAACTTTAATTCGTTTTTGCATATGCCCTTGTTAAGTGCTAAGTGACCAGATCTCAATGTGTCAAGTTAATAGTAATATGCAAAATTTAATTAAGGGTCTTTAGTCAAACATAGGGGCGGCTTAACAGAGTTGGTGGCCTAAAACAAAAAATTATTACGATGCCTTAAATGTATTTTTTGAACTAAAAAACATTTCAAATATATTTTTATTTCAATGGTCTTTGTTTACTAATTTTTTGAGATGCAGAGTTTCAATTTTTTTTTTTCAATTAACGATATAAATTGATTCACATGTCTAAAAATTTCTCTTCTTGATTTTTATAAAAACCTTCTAACTTTTACCTTAAAATATTATTTCCCCCGTTCACTCTTACTTGTTCATAATGGACTTTGTACTTTTCTTAAGAAATACTAAATGAAGTGCATATTTTATCATAATATCATGAATATTGACATTTCAAAAAGTTTGTGGAATGAGTAGTTAATGTTAAGGTAAAAATAAGAAAATATGTTTTTCTCTTAATATACTAAAGTGGATAAATAAAAGTAAAATATAATTTTTAGTATAGTGCACAAGTAAAAGCGAATGGAGGAAGTAGATAACTTTTGAAAAGAATTTAGTCATAGAACCTATTATCAATAAATAAATACGGGCCCCAAAAGTTTTGGGGGCCTCAAGCTTTAGTAGCTTAGGCCTTGAGCTGGCACTAGTCAAATACTTATTTTTTTCTTCTAGAAGTTAATGTTTTTCCGGGTGATATGCTAAAGGGTTAGTGAGCACTTATTTTGAATCAGAGGAAATATCATCGAGGAGTGTCCGATCAAAAAGGATCAAGTAAAATAGAACGAAAGTACACCAATGTGATATTTATTACTAATTTACTCCCATTTTCCTCTTTTATTAAGGCATGGAGAAAATAAATGATGATCTTATTAGTCTTATCTAGTGAACTAAATCAAAAGAAGCAAGAGTTAGCGATTGGTTCTCCTGATATATATGTGTTATCAACCTCTTTAGACTTTGAAAGAAAGCGTAGAACCATTTCAAAAGGTAAAAAATATGGTTAGTTTCAACACCAAATAGACAATCAAATGAGGACTACTAAAACTGTATTTGAAATACTAGAACTAGATTTCATCTTAATCTGGGTAATGGACTTAATAAACTAATATCTTGGGACTCCAAATAATTTTGCTTCATCTTACGGGCGTAGTAACTTGTGTTGCCAGAATGTCATTTCAAGATCACCAAAACGTGTTCCAATCTCAATACAAACCATAAATACCAAGAAATCTTCCTGAGCTCTTTTTAATTACTCCTTCCGTCCCGTATTTTTTGTCCATATTACTTAAGTATGTGTCCCAACTTACTTGTCAATTTACCTCACCAAGATAGAATTAATTAAACCTTTCCAACCTTATATATCCGTAATATTAAGTGTTCTTGAAAATAATTAATATTGATTAGAGTGCAATTGATTGGAGAGATAAGGGAGTAACGACCCGTTTGGTCATTTTAGGCATTTTACCCCTTTAACCCTGTTGACCCTTCCCCAAGCTTCTTTAAATCATATTTGACTTGCAAGAATGTGTGGAGCGGTTTCTGAGGTGGTTGGGTGAGCCACAGTGGGTTTTGAGGATTTTAGAAGCTTCTAAGTTGAACAAGTGAAAAAGTGTTGACCAATAGTTGACTTTTGAGTAAACGCCTCCGGAATCAAATTCGGAGAGTTCTGTTATGTCTGTAGCATGACTTTGACTTGGTAGGATATTTGGTTCGAGTCCCGGGACGTTCGGGTGTGGCTTGGGTAGTTCGTCGGAAAGTTGAGTTTTTGATGTTTTGTAGTTAACCTAGTAAACCCTGGGTCTACATGACCCTTTTTGGGAAATTCGAGTGCGCAATCAAGTTCGTAGCATGTTTTACAATCAAAATGCATGTTTGATTTGTGTCCGGGGGTTCCGGGGGAGTTTCGGGTGTCAAAACCAATTTCGGAAGACACCAAATTTTTTTGGTGCATTGTGTCTGGTTTCCTTCTTCGCGTTCGCGAAGGAGGGACATGTTCGCAATGAGTTGACCAAGGTGGTCAATGTAGATGCGAGACCCCCATCACGTTTGCGAAGGGGAAATGGAGGTTGGGCTAGGTCGGTGCATCGCGTTCGCGAGGACCTCTCACGTTCACATGAAGGGTTGTTCAGAAATAGCAATTTAAATCCTAATGTCACGTCCCAAATCTGACCCTGGACGTAACAGGCATCCGATGCTATGAAAAATACTGAAAGCACCTTATTGAAATCAATGAACACCTAATCTTTTCTATTAAACAACTATCTTAACAAATATGAAATGAGTCATTTATAACTGAATGAAAGCATAACCATTCTTAGAGATAGTTCAGCGAAAGTCAAATCACATACTTAGTTAATAAACGTGGAAAAACGCCTCAACGAGTCATACGGGACTCCAACACCCTACCCACAATCTGACAACTAGCTATGGAGCTTCTAAGATAAAAAATAAATATCTAACTCATCGGGACGCGCTCGGAAACTAAAATACGAAAAGTAAAGATAGAATGGTGCCCCACGAAGACCAAGTGGGCTCACCAAATGGTCTCGAAAGCAGCAAGTTCTCCTAAGTCGTAGGCATATCACCAACCTGCTCCTCAATGTTACCTAACACACCATAAAGAACAATAATGGTCTACCTGAGTACTAGGTACTCAGTGAGTGTCTCCGGGACAATAAGTAATATAACAAAATAATACAATAATGATTAGTGAAAACAGTTCCAACAGAATAATTTGAAATCAAAGATAAGATCAATCGCACAACTCAAAATCATCAATAGAAAACCATCAATACAAGTATATAACTTTTCTGATTCAGTATAACATTTATTACCATGTGAGTCTTTTCAATTGGAGACCAATATCATCAACAAACCACCCACAGGAGAACCAATCGGTCGATACTCCGGGCTAAGAAACCACGGAAGCTAATCGTCCTCTGGACTAGCACAGCAATAGATGCACCGGGCTACATGCCTTGGAGGTTAATTGTCCTCTGGACTGACAGAGCAATAATCGTATCGATATGTTAGGATCCGTAACGGCTAATCATCCTCTGTACTAGCACAACTTGCCCATACAGGCCCAAACACAAATAAGATACAAATCATAGCATATTAGCCTAATCATCAAACATGGCATAGAAGTCGAATCCCAAGTCATATCATGATAGCCAATTTATCCCTCATGGATTATGTCCATCTTTCCATTATAGGGGTACATCAATCCATTTCAGTTTTAGAAAACAGACTCACGTTCAATACAATCCATTTATAGAGCATTCAAATGAGATAACCAAGCTTTCCAAATATCAAGTTTAAACATCCCTTAAGGGTAATTCAAGTTCAAATACCAAAGCTTTATATCTCAATCTTTAATCATCCTTTAGAGAGGAAAACAATCATGAATACGTATATATAATATAGTACAAACAAGATTTAATTTGGGCTTGTCCCTCATGCACACAAATTACAACCAAAGTCACACAAATCGTTTAAAAAGAGTATGTTCAAAAAGAGACATGTCTCAAATCCTGCTAAAATGCTACCAAACGGAATTCCCAAGGTTCAAAAATTGCACTAAAATGGTTTTAGATGAGAAAGATTAGAACTTTAACCAATTCTAGGGATTTCCACCCTTATTCGAAAAACTAGGGCTTTTCTAGCCTTAAAAATGGGTTCTTGAATCCTTTCATAACGGATTTCAACCTTGTAAACTTTCTACTCTAACCTAAAATTTATTAATACTAGGAAAATTTAGAAAATTTACCTCTTAGCCATAATCCACGCGCCCCTATCTTCTTCTTCTTCTTCTTCTTCTTCTTCTTCTTCTTCTTCTTGTGATTTCAAGAACTTAGGGTTTTAGAGAGATGATTTACTATCAGAAGGGGATGAATATGGTGTGGGAATGATCAAGATTGAGTGAGAACTCACCTTAGGGTTAGAGAGACTTTTTTATGGTTCTTTTCCTCAAAAATATTGATTTGGAACGAAGTGGGAAATAACATAACGAAGTAGGACTTAAAGAATATTCAAAACCAGAAAAATACCTCGCTTCGCGTTGAGCCCGCGTCGCATGTGCAATACCTGATCATGGGATCCGAGTTGGCCACGTGACGCAGCTCCAACGTCTGAACATAATTTTGTCTGCAGCTGTATTTTGCGCGATGGGCCCGCGATGCACGCCCAACACATTTTTCTGATAATCAATATTTTCTCAGTAAAACGATCATAACTCGTTGTACGTAGCTTAATTTGAGCCACACTTTATGTGGTTGGAAAGGTATTTCAGAGACCTACAAATTTCATGTTTTGATTTTTCCCAAATTCCTAATGCAAATGCCTGAAAACTGGACATAACTGAAAACTGTCTCAGACTTAGACTAATTTCAGGATTTCTAACGAACTTCCTTACCTCGTTTGACCCCGAAAAGACCATTTAACACCTGTACCCATCCCGAAGGGATCCATATAGCTAGGATGAAATCTAAATCCCGATTATTTTACATTCACACCTAACGCGGATTTACGAGATTATACACCCAACTTCGGGAGTTGTCCTCATTTTCTCATAACTTCTTCTCAAAAGCCCAATTTTTGGAAAACTCAAGTGCTAAATTCAAGAATAATTGTTGGGGTAAAATCTTAAACTTCTATTTTATCATTTTACCTTGATTCAATTCATTAGTTAAAGATTAATTCTTGCTTTGGGATTAGTAACTTTGGGGGTTTTAGCCCTAACTTAGGAATTAGATAATTCTTGTAATTGGAGACTAAATCTTGTGGGGTTTTGTGTGATTTCCTAGATTTAGCTTGTTTAAGCTTTGGGTAAACTATTTCTAACATCAAATCACCCATTTAATCCGTGTTTTGACGAATTAATTTTGGATTTTCATCACCTTTTCGATTAGAGTAATTAATGGAATTGAATGCTCATTTGTGGGTAGAATTTGATGATATTGAGGATTGTGACTAATTAGTTTATGGGTAAGGTAAATTTAAATTCAATTTCCAATTTTGCCCTTAGAGTTCGGATTTGATTATTTTGGGCTTATTTAGGGCTTGGGGCTAAAGCATAGTAACATGGGTGTTGTTAAAATCGTGTGACTGCATAGAATCTAAATTTGATATTATTAATCTCAAATTCTTGATAAATTATTGTAATTCCCCTCGGAGTTTGGAAAAGGTGTTTACGAGTTGACTTTTTGAACCCTGACTTCTTTACGGAACTATGGATATCTTTAGAATAGTTTGTTAACGTAAAATTCATAATTTCTAGACTTTGCTCATTCCGAGGCGCTTCGAAAAGGGAAGGCTCAAGTCAGATAGTTCATGGCACCTATTCGGCATCAAGGTAGGTTACAACTTACTATTTTTAGACTTCAATTAGAGAGTCGTATGTAGATTGTAGAGATTGAGGGGGAAAGCATGATACACTTCGAGCATGGTGTGGAGGTGAATTCCAATTAAGTTGGTATCGTTAGCTGGTATGTGGGCGATGATAGCCATATTTGATGTCTATGTGTACTTCTTGGTTCGGATTGTCATGCATCATCGTAGTTGGTAACATTATGAGAAAATGATAGTGTTTATGATGTGTTAAATGAATTGTCATTACAGTTACTTACCTCATGTACCCTTAATATTTGGGTAAAATAATAATTACAATTATACATAAATAAAGTAAAACTATTACAATTAGACTAGAATAGAATTTGTCAACCAAAGTGACCGGACCAATGCATCTTAGTATATCTGGTCTCAATAGAATGTCACCCTTTCTAATTATTAGGGGTGTACATGGATCGGGTTGGTTCGGGTTTTTCGAGTTTTTGAAACTATAAACCAAACCAAACCAACAAAAGTCGGGTTTTTTAACCTCGGGTTTTCTCAATTTTTCGGGTTGCTCGAGTTTTCGGGTTTTTTTCCGATAAAGTCTTCAGACAAAACATATATACTTCAAATATTTCTTTAGTCCCTATAAGATACGACTATCTAATTAAGATATTTATTAAGAAAATAACGCAAAACGTGAGATGAGAGATGACATTGTACTAAAATATTCAACGAAGACAATTAATGAAATTGCATAAAATAAAAAGATCATAATCTAAAAGTACTAAGTCATGCTACAATAAATACGACTAATTTATAAGGCATGTAGAAAACGATTATAATCTAAAAAATACTAAGTCGTGCTAAAATAAGTACGGCTAATAAGTATTAATTACATGGCTAGATATTAAGAAAAAAATAAAATTAAGTTATGTATTTTCACTTTCTAAACTAATATAAAACTAAAGAATAGATATCAACATTATTGTCATTCCAGTGTTAGATATGAATTCCTTTTGTTAGCACTAGAATTGATTTGATTTTTGTTGAGTTTTATTTGAGTTGCTAATATCATTGGGCTATAAAACTTATTGGACCGTTCAAAATTTTAATTCCAAGCTTGAAATAATATGTTAAAAGACAAAAAAAAAACTATGAAAAAGTTAAAGAAACATTTATAAATTACATTATAAATAAATATTTTTATGTATAAAAATGTTTGAAATTTTATAAATGTAATGTCGGGTTGGTTTGACTTTTTTAGTTAAAACCAAAGCAAACCAACAGTGTTCGGGTATTTCTTTGTAAAACCAAACCACTAGTCGAGTTTTTTTTCTCGGTTTGGTTCGGATTATCGGTTTGCTGCAGTTTGTCGGTTTGCTTTGTACACCCCTACTACTTATTATAAATAAATATTAAAACATAAAAGGCATAATAAAAAGAATATTCCGTTAGATATTAACTCCAATATTAAATTAAAGAATATCCACACATTAATGTAATTGTTCTTTTGAAGCATGGACAAATCAGATTATTATCTACCTAAATGAACACAATCTAAACTCATTAATTTCTTCAAATTCATATATATATATATATGATCTATAGCACGAATGAACCTCTCTAGGGCCTCAAAGAAGGCATAGAACAAAGGGAATCATTTTAAAAGGTCAAAACATGGTTGATTTCAAGACCAAATCTTATTTTTGTTCATTCATCTTTCTATTATACCTCGTTTTTAGTAGTTGTGGGACGGAAAGAGTAAGAGTTTACATCATCGATGTCCTTTTCAGTAGTCCTAAACCTCTGACCGTTCGTTGTCAGTCTAAGGATGATGATCTAGGATATAAAAACCTCCATCCAAATGAGGAGTTCATTATTACCTTTAAAAAGAAAGTTTTAGGGGGTACACTTTTCTTTTGTCATTTTTGGTGGAACGGAAAAAATACAACATTTGATGTCTACAATGACGATATAGCTACATTTTGTGGAGAGGTACACCCTATATTATTGGAATGGGAATATGAATGCTTTTGGAAGGTACAAGAAGATGGCTTCTACTTTGCTCCCCATCGGAATCCTCCACCTGTGTATGAGAAGAAGCACGATTGGCCAAGAGCACTAGCTTGATTTACCTAAAATATTTTGAGTCCTATTTTCTTAGGGTGATATATGAAGGACTAATATTATAAAAAAAGAAGTGTTTCTAAAGATGTTTAATTTTCAAGTCGGGCCAAATTAGTACCGCTACTAGCTGAAATAGTTTTCACAAAACTAATCGTACTTCATTTTATAAACCTGTCGAATTAACAAACAAATATGGCACTGTTGGGTGGAAAAACATCAAGGCTGGCCTTCTTGGATCCTGCTTCCTTAGCTAAAAGATGAGCTGCTTTTAATTTTGCAAATAAATTGATAAAATTAGAAACAAAAAATCGCAAGTACTGAAAAGACGATCAAATGAAAAGGCTTCCGAATGAAAGAAACAGAGAAAAACTACTTGAGGTCGCGAAAAGCAAGTCATATCGAGCTCGATGAAAGAGTAAAAAATGGTAACATCGATCATGTCCAGACTTATTAAACGAAGTAATCTATATAAATCTAAGCCACTCCCGGCCATATAAATGCAAGTCACATGAGGCCGGGCTGGGCCATAGTTAGTGGGCCGGGTTGGAGGACGGAAAGGGGTGTCCGGCCCAACCTCCTACTCGGGTAGGGGTACATAGTGGGCTAAGTGGGCTGGACGGGGTTTTAGTTAGTGGGCCGGGCCAAATTTTAATTATTTAAAAAAAAAAAATTAATACTAAAATTTATTAGGTTTGATAATTTAAAATCTAGTTGTTGTCAATTTTATTTTAACCATCAAGGTATTTAAATTATACTTTGGCTCTATTTTCAATCTATAAATACCATTCATTCTTCTCCATATTATCTCATAATTCCCTACTCTCCTCTTTCCCTAAATTTCCTACTCATCTCTCTCTCTCTCTCTCTCTCTCTCTCTCTCTTCCAACTTCCAAGTTCAAATTTTAAAATTTAAATTTAATGGATAATGATAATCCTCCACCTCCTCCTCCAGTCCGAAGATCAATTTCAAGTCCGGTGTGGTTGCATTTTGAGCGAGTAGACGAGGAACATGTTAAATGTCAACATTGTGGTCAAATAAGTCCAAACCGGTTTTGGGGGTACCGGTCCGTTACGTAGGCACTTGGACAAAAGGCACAAAATTGAATTTTGAAGATTATCTCTTATTTAAATTTCTCCATCGATGCTAGCGTTTATAACTTTTCATTTGTAATAAGTTAACCGTTCAAGTTTGTATGTTTTGAATTTGCAATGTTATCAATTTAAGTTTGAAGTTTTATTTTAAATTACTTATGTAGTCTTGTATCACATTCTCAACTTTTTATAATTTTTAGCACTTAAATAGCCATTGGGAGTCTTCATTCCAACAACATATTCAGGATATACACAAATATACCATTAACGTATACAAGATATGCATAAATTAGGAACTTTTTTTGGCTATAAATAAGCTAATCTTTTTACCCCCAAAAAAAAAAAATTGAAATGAAATCACGCAGTAACTAAATGGAAGCAATGCACATGAGTTTTGATACTAAACCAAAGTTCTTAATTTAATTATTTCATCTTATCCTAAGTCCTAATGTCATGTGCAAATTGTCACCTCTCCATCATCGGCGGAGACATTTCAAATACGCTAAAAAATATTTAATTATTATTATATATAAAATATTTGAAACTAATAAGATCTTGGACATTGGTTGTTCTACATTTTCGTACTTCATCACAATCTATCTTCCAATTTCTCTGTGAGTTGATCCTTTTATTTCATTTTAACGATTCTGTAAACTCAGCTATCAGTTAGGATGACTGATGACACAACATTTTGACATAACTATCTTCATTTTAATTATGATAATTGATTATTTTTATAATAATATCCATGATGCTCAATAGTGTTATTATATTAATTTGCTCGAATCATGTTCACAAAAAGATATTTTCTCTGCCGCCATAATTTTTTGTGTTACCAACTTATTTTTTACAGCAAATAGGAGAAAAAAGAAGAAATGGTGGAAGTTACGAAATCTGTCATATATATGAAAAAATGCCTATTTATGATTTTTTTTAAATTTAATTTGAAATGGGCCGGGCCGAGCCCCCAGTGGGCCAGAACTCGGTTGTTGGTGGGCCGGGATACCGGGCTAAATGGCATGTCCGGCCCAGCCCCCTAATTTTTTCCACTAGCCCAGCCCACCACCCTCTTACCGGGTTGGGGGGCCAGGCCGGTTAGGGGCCGGGTTACGTGGGGCGACTCGGCCCAATTTACAGGCTTATATAAATCTATTGAATCGACATAGTTACTAGTCTTATATATCATCATAACGATTATGTATCATGCATAAACTCTTAAAAAGAAATTTGGCTGAAAATTTGTTTCTCTGAGAGAGCGTTTTTAAGCTTATAAACAAGTCAAACTAGCTTATAATTTTCTTTCTTAAATTTATCTATGTATTTGGTAATATTCAAAGTGCTTATAATCCAAAATCAGCCAAAAGCCATAAACCGGTCACCCTCAACTTATCTATTTTCAACTTATACGTACTCCTAACTTGACCAATCATAATTCTCAAAATACTCTTCACAAAATACAATATAATCCCTAACTCCTACTTCATTCTATTTTTCTTTGTTCGTTCTTTTCCTTGTACGAAAAACTTTTTTTTTTTTTTGGTAATTAAAGGATTTTATTAACCGCCAGTGAACTTTACAAAGCCAAGGGGAGCCAACCAGTTCACTCTTCTCAAAAAAAAAAAAAAAAAAAAAAACATCCTCCTTATCCTACCAGTAACAAACAAACCAAACAAAAAAAAAAAAACTTTCTATACAAGCTCACTATCATCCTATCCCTATAAAGAGCAAATATAACTAAACAGTCTCTGATTATGTCATACCCTAGTACATAGGGAGAGCTTCATCTGATGGATAATTGCTTCCTGGGTTAAAGCTATGCTCTGGAAAATCCTTTTGTTCCTCTCAATCCAAATACCGTATACCACAGTTGCAAAACTAGCCTTCAATATCACCCCTTTTGCATGTTTGCCTCTAGCTTCATGTTGCACCCACTCCCATTCCATCCTCCAGTTATGTATACCCCTTTGCCAATGCTGCCACTTTAGTATTTCTTGCCAGATAGACTTGGAGAAGCTACACTCGGAAAATAAATGACTCAAGTTTTCTGGTTCATTGTTGCACAGTACACATGTCTCTTTTATCTCCATTCCCCACTTTAGTAACTGTTCCTTGGTTCTAAGACTCCCATGCAAAGTGCAAACTCAACCACAATATGAAGTTCTGTGGCATAACAATTTGTACCAGTCAACATTTGGTTGGTCCCCTCGCATTCTTCTATAAGCAGTAGCTAGTTGGAATTTTCCTCTCACAACCAAACTATTAATATCACCTAAGTTTGTCCAGTACTTCCTCATGGTTATTATCTCCCTAACCATCCCATGCAAACTTTTTATTTTTTATTAAATAACTATAAATACATATTAGCCATTTTAATAAAAAAATATTCTTATCAACAATTCTAATCAAACAAATTAAATTTTTATTACCAATTTCAACACGTTTACATAAAAATATAACTGCTTATTTATAAAATCAATTTTAGCACTATATTAAAAGTGTTTTTTTTATCATTTAATGTTTATGTACTACTTTCAATCAACTAACTCAAATGGACTCTAAATATATTTATTTGTACTAGTTTAGTGTACGCGCAATCCCATATCTATGAACATAAAATTTAAAATAAATCACATAAATATTACTGTACTAAATAATGTGATTTTAACGTGCAACTAAAGGACAAATCCCAGCAGTATTCCTAACTTTTGTAACTAACATGATATAACAATGTAGGCATTAGTTAATGCGTAATGATCATGGATCGTAAAATGCATGAGTTGACAATAGCACCAAATATGACGAAGATCTACTATACAAACACCATATTAGCATCAGTTTGATGAATTATATTAAGAAGGTATAGTTACTCTCTACAATTCAAATAAGGAAAGAATTTACATCAACAAATTTTATTTAAATTTAAATTTCTAACTATTAAGATTTTTTATATAGTCCATATGGATTTAATAACTAAATTTTTAGCAAATTTCAAAGTCCAAAATATTGGGAAAGATTAAATTATAATTTTATCCAATGTGAAATCTACTTTTTAAGAGTAAAAAAGACAAATGACATTTTGCTAAGGGGTTAATAAAAAATACCACGAAATAATAATTTCTTTTATAGAAATATCCATACTATTGAAAACTTTAAGACATATAACGTATTTTTTTTTTTTGTTTTTTTTTTTTTCTATAGGGGTAGGGGAATGAGAAATGCGCAAGGGAATTACAATGTGGGAATTTAAACTCTCACCAATAAGGTAAAGTTGAGGTAGCCAATCAATTGAGTTATTGGATCCCTACGACACAAATAACGTATGATGAGCGACATTATGTTAATCTTCCTTATTTTCAATGTGAAGCTATTCATTTAGAATTCAAAATATCGTCTTTATTATTAATTAATGCCTTTGCTTTTTTGATCCATTTCTTGCCATCTCATCTTTCCTTTCATTTATCTGTTCTAATTTCTTTATATTTTTTTTCCAAAGGAATTATCAATATGTAAGTCCAAAGAGAGGCACAATTCAAATAATGCAAGAATTTATATAAGTACATTTTATCTGAATTTAAATTTACAATATTAAGTGTTTTTACTTAGTTCAAATAAGAAAATATTTAAATATAAATTTAGTTGATTTCAAAATCATAAATGCTAAAAGATTATTAACTAACTATTGGATTTGGTATTAAATTTAATTTTAAAATATAAAAAGGTTAATTAACAAACATTTTACAATGGAGCTTCATGATTTTAAACTATTTTGCATTTGATAACTATTTTGCCAGGAAACTAAGATGTGTCCGTGGAGAATGGAAAATTGGGATATATATTAGCCAACGATTTTTATGTTGTTTGATAGGGATATTAAATTATAAGTGTTCAACTTATAGCCTGTTTGGTCAAGTTTTTAAAAATAACTTATTTTAAAAAATACTTTTTTCAAAAGTACTTTTCAAAAAAGTACTTTTAGCTAAAAGCAGTTTGTGTTTGGCCAATTAATTTTAAAAAGTACTTTTGAACAGCAATTAATGTTTGATCAATCTTTTAAAAAGTGCTTCTAAGTGTATTTTTCTCAAAAATATTTTTCAAAAAAGTGCTTTTGTGCAAAAACTATTTTTTTTAGCTTCTGAAAAACTGTTTCTATTGCTCCCCTAAAGCACTTATTTTCTCTCAAAAGCTTAGTCAAACACCTTACATTTTTTACAACAAGCACTTATTGAAAAAATAAGTACTTTTGGGAGAAAAATAAGCTTGGCCAAACAAGCTATTAGTTCACTAGATAAGAATAATGAGATCATCATTTATTTTCTCCATGCCTTAATAAAAGAGGAAAATGGGAGTAAATTAGTAATAAATATCACATTGGTGTACTTTCGTTCTATTTTACTTGATCCTTTTTTATCGGACAGTCCTCCTAAAATGATATTCCCTCTGATTCAAAATAAATGCTCACTTACCCTTTAGCATACCATCCGGAAAAATACTAACTTCTAGAAGAAAAAAATAAGTATTTGACTAGTGCCACCTCAAGGCCTAAGCTACTAAAGCTTGAGGCCCCCAAAACTTTTGGGGCCCGTATTTATTTATTGATAATAGGTTCTATGACTAATTTTTTTTTCAAAAGTTATCTACTTCCTCTGTTCGCTCTTACTTGTGCATTATACTAAAAATTATATTTTACTTTTATTTATCCACTTTAGTATATTAAGAGAAAACATATTTTCTTATTTTTACCTTAACATTAACTATTCGTTCCGCAAACTTTTTGAAATGTCAATATTCATGATATTATGATAACATATACACTTCATTTAATATTTCTTAAGAGAAGTAAAAAGTCCATTATGAACAAGTAAGAGTGAACAGGGGAAATAATATTTTAAGGTAAAAGTTAGAAGGTTTTTATAAAAATCAAGAAGAGAAACTTTTAGACATGTGATCAATTTATATCGTTAATTGAAAAAAAAATTGAAACTCTGCATCTCAAAAAATTAGTAAACAAAGACCATCGAAATAAAAATATATTTGAAATGTTTTTAGTTCAAAAAATACACTTAAGGCATCGTAATAATTTTTTGTTTTAGGCCACCAACTCTGATAAGCCGCCCCTATGTTTGACTAAAGACCCTTAATTAATTTTGCATATTACTATTAACTTGACACATTGAGATCTGGTCACTTAGCACTTAATAAGGGCATATGGAAAAACGAATTAAAGTTAATTCCTTCTTAATTATGTAAGTGGACATTCATTTGAACTAAAATAATTAAATAAAAAAACTAAGTTGACATTTATTGTATATGAACCTGACGAGTATCACTACTAAAAAACTGTTAAAAATCGTCGGATAAAAAACCGACGCACTGCGTCGTTTCACAAAACCGACGGACTGCGTCGGTTTTTTGTATTTCTAATTTTTTTAAATTATTTTAATCAAAAAACCGACGGACGTCGTCGGTTTTTTTGGCAGAATTTTGAAAATATAATTCCGCCAAAATAAACCGACATCCCACGTCGGTTTTATTAAAAAAATAATAATAATAATTAATATAAAAACGACGTCGTACGTCGATTTTATTTTAAAAATATTATAAAATAATATACAATTCATTTTGTTTTTTAAAAAAATAATAAACAATTTTTTTAAAAGAAACCGACAGACAGGGTCGGTTTTTTTTTTTTTTTTTAATTTTTGGGGTCAAAATCCGATCAATCTTGCGGAAAAAACCGACGGACAGAGTCAGTTTTTCTTTAAATTCATAGCAGACGGGTTTCATACCCATTTCTGCTCCCTCTTCCAAATTAAAATCCCCATTCCCCCAAACCCTACCCGCCGCCCCCCTCCCCTCCGCCCAGCGCCACCGCACATTTTTCCGCCGCCCAGCGCCGCTGCCTGCGCAGCCCCTTCCCACCTACCCCAAATCCATTTTGAAGTTAATAAATTGAGGTTAGTTTCTCTTAAATTAGGGTATTTAAAATTCTTTTAATTTTAGTTTTATTTGTATATTTTATGCCTAATGCTAGTCTATTTAGCTTTGTTAAACATCATTTGCAATGTTATTAATGTTGAATTTGTGAAAAAAAATGTAAACTTTATTTGACTAGTTTACTTGTCATTTTTTTTTTTTTTTGGCTTGAGATTGTGCTATATTTCATGTTCTTTGTCAATGTGTTTGTGTTACCTTAGTTATCATTCTTTGTAATATTATTGATGTTGAATATGTGCAAAAATATATATTTTAATTATTTGACTAGTTTTTTTTTTTTGTTGGAATGTGCTTTTTGTTAGAATTCCATAAGTTGTTAGAATTGTTATTGATCATTCCAAATTAGAATTGATTGAGATTGTGCTTTTCAAAGTTAGAATTGTTAAGTTATAGTATTTCTATAACCTCAATACTAAAATGTAGATTTTATTCTCTAGATTTACTTTTCAATTTTTAGAATTGGTTGGAATTGTGCTTTTCAAATTAAGTTAGAATTATTAAGTTATGTTAGAATTATTAAGTTATAATATTTCTATAACCTCAAAACTAAAATGTAGACTTTATTTGACTAGATTTACTTTTCAATTTTTAGAATTAAAGTTAGAATCCATAAGTTATTAAAGTTAGAATTGTTATTGAGAATTCAAAGTTAGAATTAGTTGGGATTGTGCTTTTCAAAATTATATTAAAGTTAGAATTTATAAATTATTAAAGTTAGAATTGTTATTGAGAATCCAAAGTTAGAAATGGTTGGGATTGTGTTTTCTTAAGTTATATTTTAAGTTAGAATTCTTAAGTTATAATATATTTCTATAACCTCAATAATTTGTGGGTATATTTTTGTAGATGGATCGTATGTGGATGTATAATATGAATAATAGTAATTGTGTGGGTGTACATGATGAATTTGTTGAAGGTGTTGATGGGTTTATCACACATGCAATGACACTTTACCCTTTTCAAAATGAAGGGGTAATTAGGTGTCATTGTTCTCATTGCCGGTGTATGAAGTATTTGAAACCGGAAGAGGTTAGGGTTCATTTATATAGTCGTGGGTTTAAGCAGAAATATTATGTTTGGACTGATCATGGAGAGACTGATGGGGTCAATGGTATATTTTACAATATGGTTGTCGGTGAAAGTAGTGTGTCGCAGGAATATAGTCACGTCCAATATGATAGAGTTAATGATATGGTTAATGATGCTTTTGGCGTACAGTCTGGGTTTGAACCTGAGCAAAATTTTGAGGAACCTCCTAATGAAGAAGCAATACGCTTCCATCAAGAATTAGAAGAGGCTAGTCATCCACTTTGGGTAGGGAGTCAGCATTCCAAGTTGTCTGTTGCAGTTAGAATGATTAACATCAAATCAGATTGGACTGTTGCTGAAGCTGCTATGGACTCAATGATTAAGCTTGTAGGGGAACTAGTTAGTCCGGAATTCGACATACCTAAGAGTTACTATGAAGCAAAGAGATTGGTTTCCAAATTAGGATTGTCGTATGATAGAATTCATTGTTGTCCAAACGGTTGTATGTTGTTCTATAAGCAAGATGTTGATTTAAATGAATGTAAAATATGTGGACATGCGCGTTATAAGTGGACACCGAGTGGGAAGATGGTTCCAATTAAGGCGATGCATTATTTACCTATTATACCTAGGTTAAAGAGGTTGTTTGCATCGCCGAGTTCTGCTCCTCACATGAGATGGCACAGCGAAAATAGAAGGCCACCTGGTGTTATGTGTCATCCATCGGATGGAGAAGCGTGAAAACATTTTGATAGAACTTATCCTGATTTTGCTAGTGAACCAAGAAACATTCGTTTGGGTTTGTGTGCGGATGGTTTCACACCATACTCTGTTTCGGCTGCACCCTATTCTTGTTGGCCTGTATTTCTTACTCCATATAATCTACCGCCTGAGATGTGTATGACAAGTCCCTATATATTCCTAAATTGTGTTATCCCTGGTCCTCGTAATCCAAAAGATTTGATTGATGTCTATCTACAGCCTTTGATTGATGAGTTAAAACAATTGTGGTGTGAAGGTGTAGTGACATATGATATATCAACTAAGAGCAATTTCAATATGCGTGCTTCTTTGATGTGGACTGTTAACGATTTTCCTGCGTATGGGATGTTGTCTGGTTGGATGACTGCTGGAAAGCTTGCTTGTCCTCATTGCATGGAAACTAGTAAAGCTTTCACTTTAAAACATGACCACAAAAATTCATGGTTTGATTGTCATCGTCAATTCTTGCCTATGGATCACCAATTCAGGAAAATGAAACAAGCATTTAGAAAGAATAAAATTGAAAATGATCCCCCACCTCTAACATTGTCAGGAGAAGAAATTTGGGGGAGGGTTTGTCACTTGCGTAAGGTCACAGAAGTTTCCCCTTATAGACTACCTGGTTATGGTGTTGAACATAATTGGACTAAACAGAGCATATTCTGGGAGTTACCGTATTGGAAGGATAATCTTCTACGGCATAATCTTGATGTGATTCATATTGAAAAAAATTACTTTGATAATTTGTTCAACAGTGTTATGGATGTTAAAGGCAAGACAAAAGATAACCTAAAAGCAAGATTGGACCTAAAGGAATATTGTAGGCGCGCTGAATTGAACTTGCAAGAGTTAGCGAATAATAAAGTGTTCAAACCCAAGGCTAGTTTTTCATTCACTTTGGAGGAGAAACGACAGATTTGTCAATGGGTTAAGAATTTGCGGATGCCAGAGGGGTATGCGTCTAATTTTGACAAGCGTGCTGATATGAATGAAGGAAAATTAATTAGTATGAAAAGTCATGATTGCCATGTTTTCATGGAAACTTTGATTCCTATTGCATTTAGCCGCCTACCTGAAAGAATATGGAAACCAATCACAGAGATAAGTTTGTTCTTCAAGGATTTATGTTCTAATACTTTGACGGTAGAAAACCTTCAAAGAATGGAACAAAATATACCAGTCATTATAACTAAGCTCGAGAATATCTTTCCATGTGAATTTTTTGATGTGATGGAACATCTTCCCATTCATCTTGTACAAGAGGCGCGCCTTGGAGGCCCGGTTCAAACTAGGTGGATGTATCCTTTCGAGAGGTAAGTAACCAAACTTACTAGCTTTTTCTTTAACAATATTTTGTTAACTAATTACTGTTCCTATTGATATTAAACATGTGTGCAGGACCATTGGCAAATGCAAAAAATTGGCTAAGCAGAGATCTAAGATTGAAGGATCTATTTGTGAAGCGTATCTTGCAAAGGAAACAACGCATTTTTGTTCATATTATTTCGGAGAGCAAGTGTCGTGTATGAGAAATAGGCCCAACCGTAATGATGAGGATGGGGTTGAACATAACTACCCACCAATGTCCATCTTTAATCAACCAGGACGAGGTTCTAAAAAGCCTCCAAAACGAACCCTGAGTAGTATGGAGAGGCAATCAGCTGTGACACATGTTTTGCTCAATTGCCCTGAAATTCAAGTATATATTCGGTGAGTGTCGAATTATGTTACTGAATTAAATGGGTAACTGATAAGGGTGAAACTAATGAAAATCTTGCATATGTCGAGCAGTTACTTCGTAGAACTTGAGGGCGATGAAGCCATATATTCTAAGTTTTCCCATTGGCTGTACGATTTTGTAAGTGTGGAAATTCATTGCATAATTTCAATTAAATGTAGGCTACATAGAAGTTATTGAATTTTAATTTTCCTCCTTATTATATAGGTTTATCATACAAGAGAACATTCCCAATTTGTGAAAGATATAGCTCTTGGACCAGGCAATGAAGTTAGGACAATGAAAAAGTACATTGTTAATGGCTACAAGTTTCAAACCGAAGAAGTTTCTCAATATAAGAAGACGAATAATAGTGGAGTGTGCATTAAAGGCGATACTGATGGTAGCGGTGTAACATTAGCTATTTGATTTGCAGATGTATTGTACATGGGATCCAATGGACAATGATAGAGTTACTGCAAACTTTGAGAAGAAGGGGAGTGCAAGGTTGTCTGATTGGTTTTCGAGGGCTAGAAAGTGTTACACCCCGGAAAATTTTCGTTCGCGCACAGTGGATCGACTGGCGAAGGACAATTTCGAGTATCGAACTAGCGATGTCTTAAAGATATTTAGGAGAAGAATTATAATGCCCCTTATGTTGGTAATTAGGATCCAAGTGAGTTTCAAGAAGTACCCACAAGCCAAATATGGGCACAAGCCATCCAAAAAGGGCGAGTTAAGGAAACACTTTCGGAGGATCTGGTTTGTAGGGACCAAACCTCCATTTTTAAGTAGGAATTTGGGAAAAACACCACAGTATAAAAGTTGTATATAATTGAAATAGCTTTCCAACCATAGGTGTTGGGCCCTTACATCACATCGGGATCAAAAGTTATGGCCATTTTACGGCAGATAGTTCATCACGTTCTGGCATGACCTGCGACACAACATGCGACTCGCATGTTCGACATGCGACTCGCACATAGTGTCGCATGTTGTGCCAGTGAGAGTTGATCAACTGGCATGACCTGCGACACAACATGCGACTCGCATGTTCGACATGCGACTCGCACATAGTGTCGCATGTTGTGCCAGTCCAGAATCTTCTGGACAATTATATATAGACCCAATTTCGTTTCTAACTCATTTTTTTTCCACCATTTTAGTCCTAAAACCCTCTAGAACTCTCTCTAACATCTCATCCACAAGAAAATCAAAGGAAACCAAGATTAACAACATCAAATTCAGGAATCAAAGTGTATGAAACTCAAGTAAGATTTATCTTCTTCAAGAAAATCCTAAGGAAGGTGAGGTAGGGTTTTGGTGCTAGAAGGGGAACTCCACTCAAGACTTGTTCAATCACTATCTAAGGTAAGTTTCATAACTTTCTCATGATGATTAAAGTGTTGATAAGTTAAAATTCTTGGATTGAAGAAGAATGTAGGAAATGGGTCATGAAAGGTGAATAGTGACATTGTTGGGTGAAGGTTTGAAGTGAATCATGAATGTTAGTGTGTTACGGGTATGAATACGTTATAAATGAAATGTAAACCATGAAATAGGTGTGATGTATGGGAAAATATGATGATGAGCTAAAACCCATAAACGTGAGTTAATTGGAAGAAAATGGTGGATTTTGCTAAATGTACATAAATTACGATTGTGGATTGTGATATTGTGAGTAGTATTGTGAGTGTTGGGAGTTGAAATATGACATGGGAAAAGTAGTAGAAACAAAGGATATGCTTCCCAAATTCTCCTAGAAATAGTGGGCACGTTTAAGTAACCGATTGGCTAACGTTCATGCGACTTCTTGTGAAGGTAGAAACGTGAGCATCGAAGGAGAACAAGCGAGTGACATATATGTTAAACGACAAAGGTATGTTAAGGCTCGTCCCTTTTCCTTCAAAGGCATGATTCCTATGTTACGACTTCATGAATGTTTCCATAGCTTTCTCATTTTCCAAAGCTAAACGGTTATGATTCCAAGGCATGATTCCTCTCTTGATAACCCGCAAATGTGTCCCAAAATGTCCGTATCTTTCCAAAACAAAGGTTTATGATTTTGTAAGATTTTATGATCATAAGGATGGACATGTTTTGTAATGACAACGATGATGTTGAAGATGAGAATATTTTCTTATGATGACTACGATGAGAACGATTTCATGTTTTAAGATTTCAAGTTATGATTTCAATGACGATATAAGAATGTTGAGCTATTTCTTGATTTCTCAATTTTATTCATGGATGACGACTACATTTCCTTAAAGATTTCCAAAAGTATAAAGAATGACTTCTTACAAGATTATGACCCTATTTTCTGTTACCTTTTTATATTAGTCTTCGTTGACAGTCTCGCCTTATGATGATTGTCCCTTCAAGGTGAGACATGACGATCATGATTAATCCATAATATACCCGGAGGTGTTCGACCTTACGTCACTCCGATGGAGTTATAGCTTTTCCTTGGGTTCTCCTGCATGTTATGAATATTATGTATGTATATATATATATATATATATATGATATGAAAATGTTCTCAGGGGAAGTGGGGAAAGGTGAGGCGCTATAGACGCATAGCCACCTGTACAGCTGGCATATCATGATTTCATCCCGGACGCGGGATATATGGGTGATGGATCGGGCCGTACGTTCCTCGGCACTAACATACTATACTATATATGGATCGGGCCGTACGTTCCACGACAATATATTAATGTATGATGACATATGGATCGAGCCGTTCGTTCCGTGGCAATATATTTATATATGATGATATATGGATCGGGCTGCACGTTCCGCAGCAATATATGATATGAAGTAAGTCAGCATGTGCTATTTCTTCTATACATGACGGTCATATACAGTTGCTCCTTATTGATGTTTCCTTTATCTCATTGACGTATTTCCATTGTTATGCCTTACATACTCAGTACAATTTTCGTACTGACGTCCGTTTTCTTTGGACGTTGTGTTCATGCCCACAGGTAGACAGAGAGACGGCGCAGACCTATAAGAGCTATCAGTAGATTTACAGGAGCACTCCACTATTTTGGAGGTGCTAGTCGAGCTATGCTTTTGTGTATATATGTATGTCTAGTACTCCAGTAGAGGCTCGTAGATACGCAGTGTGGGTTGTGTGGTCTCCCAAGGTTGCCATTATGTAGAAACTTATATACATATCTGTGCATATTATGTTGATAGCCTAAAGGCTTATGTTTACAAAAGTATTTATGTTTCAAACAAAATATGACTTCTTTATGATTTGAATATAAATTGATTAAAGGAGTATTAAATTAGCAAGATAAGTCATAAAACGAGCGGTGCTCGGTGGTTAGCCCCGGGTACCCGTCGCGGCCCCTAGTTGGGTCGTGACAGAAGGTATATGACGATGCCCCAATGGCTAAACGTTGAATAGTGGGAGAAACTTAAGGCATATTGGCACACTCCTGAGTTTATCGCCAAGTCTGAGCAGGCAAAGGCTGCCCGTGCATCCCAGAAAGGTGGCTCTTTGCACACTGCGGGTGCAAGAAGTCAGGGGCACGTGGCTAGGACAATGGTAAGTAATTTTATACTTTTAAAGTTACCTACGATCAATATATCATTATTGAGCTATTAATTTTATGCTTAACTTTTTTTTTTTTGCAGAAAAAAGCTACGGGACAGATGCCAACTCAGGATCAGCTATTCCTAAAGACCCACATAAAAAAAAAGAAGCAGGAGTCGGATCCGACCTTATGGGTTGAGGACAGGGCTCGTAATTCCTATGTAAGTGATAATTTTATTATTTAAGTAATTATATATAAGTTTAATTATGATATATTCGTTATCTACTAAGTTTCATTTTTTAATATACAGACGCAATATATGGATCATGTGGACCAGTACAGCCAAACTCAGCCTGAGCATCCGAGCCGTCCTCTACCGGAATTAGAGATAGATTTTTGGTGTAGAGCAGTTGGGGGAGTACAAAAGGGTAGAGCGTACGGTCTAGGCCCAAGGAACAACTTAAGTCACCTTCGGTCAGGATTGCGAGGTGAAGGGTCTTCTCGACAAGCCAAGGGAGTTGATGGTGTTCAGGTCGCAGCTATGGCGCAACAAATTGCTGAACTTAATAGGAAATTAGCTGAGACTGAGGCAAAAAGAGTTGAGGAAAGTAACACCATGAAAGCGAACATTGAATTGCTAATGGCACAAGTTAAAAGCCACATCGCATGTGGACAATTTGGTGTGCCCCCTTCTCCCCCCCCCCCCCCCCCCTCCCCCGCTCCGACCGACCCAGAAGATGATGATGACGGTGATTACGTAGCCCGGACACCGGATGATCAGTTGTAGTAGTTTGAATTTAATAATGGACTTATGTTAAAACTAGTTAATGGTACTTTTGGTTGGACATTTAAATATTTCTGAACTTTGAAGGTCTATTTAGATCGTATTTGATATGTTTAGATAGTGTTTGATGTGTTTTATTCTTACTTAGGGTGATTTTATGTGTTGTAGCTCTTTTAGAATTGATTTGGAGCATTTTAATGCTAGTTTTGAGCAGCTTTTGTTACTGGTTTCTGAGCAGCTTTTGGTACTGGTTTCTGTGCAGGTGTGGTTGCAGAAAATGCATGATTTGCATGCTGGAAATTTTCCAGAAAACCGACTCAGTCCGTCGGTTTTCTGGAAATTAATTTTGCAGATTTTCCAGAAAATCGACGGAAAACCGACTCTGTCCATCGGTTTTCTGGAAATTAATTCTTAAATTTTATAAAAAAACCGACGCACTGTGTCGGTTTTTTAATTAAAATAAAAAAAATTATATGAAAAACCGACGTAGTGCGTCATTTTTTTCATAAAATATATATTATTTATATATAAGATAAAAAATCAGAAATTAATAAAACCGACTCTGTCCGTCGGTTTTTTTAATATTTTTTATTTTTTTAATTTTTTGAATAAAACCCCACGGACTACGTAACCGACGCAGTCCGTCGGAAAAAACCGACGTGGTCCGTCGGTTTTCCAAAAGCGAGGCTATGAAAACCGACGGACCTTAAAAGGTCGGTTTCCCGTCGGTTTCATTAAAAAAAAACCGACGCTGGACGTCGGTTTTTGTCAACGGTTTTTTCCGTTTTTTTAGTAGTGTATTTATTAGGAGTTTGTTTTACTTAATTATCCTTATTAATTATACCCTAGAAATCAAAGTTCGACTACTATATTACCTTACAGAGTTATTTAATGATAGGGGTAATATCGCAAGAAAATAATAAATGTCTCTTAATTTGCTAAAAATCAACAATTAAAATGGAAAATTTATTTTTAATATGAGGTCCAAGTAACATGGAATTGATGGAATACCAATGTAGAGCAATACCTCTCTGCATCATGTATAACATGATTATGGAGTTCACACGAAGATTTAAATGATTTGAGCAATCATGTATAGCATTGATTGATCATTTAAAAAGTACTTTTTTCGTTCCTTTTTACTTGTCCAATTTATATTTATGTTCTCTTTAATAAAGCATCTAAATGGTCTTTCTTACCCTTTCGATTGGTTCAACACACAATCGTTACAATGGAGAATGGGACTCTTAAGTTTAATTTATTCAAAGTATAATACAAATTAATATATTTAGAGTCCATTTGAGTTAGCTGATTGAAACTACTTCATAAACAATAAGTGATAAAAAAACATTTTTAATTTAGTGTTAAAATTGATTTTATAAATTAGTAGTTAAACTGTTATGTAAAAATGTTGAAGCTAGTGATAAGAAATTGATTTGTTTAATAAGAAGTGTTGCGAAGCAAATTTTTTATAAAAAATTATTATGACTAATATATCTTTATAGTTATTTAAGAGAAAATAAAAAAGGTTTTTTGTACAAGGAAAATAATGAAGAAAGAAAATAGAATGAAGTAGGAGTTAGAGATTATATTCGAGTTTGTGATTACTTCGATGTTACTTTTTAAAAATATTTGCTCTTTAATCGAGCTCGATATGACTTGCTTTTCCGGATCTCAAGTGATTTTTCTTCTTTTGTTTTTTCACCGGAACCTTTTCATTTGATCATTTCCCCCCCCCCCCCCCCCCCCCCATTTAGGAGAATTTATAGTGTTATTTGATCATCTTTTTTTTTTTTTTTTTTACCCCCTCCCATTTTAGGAGGATTTATAGTGTTTCCACACTTCCCCTTCAGTGTGACTCGAACCCAGGACCTACCGGTCGTGGGTGGAGATGCTTAACCACTGAGTCATCCCTCACTTGTCATTTGATCATCTTTGAAGTATGTACTTGCGATTTTTTTTCTTTCTAATTTTATCAATTTATTTACAAAATTAAAAGTGCCTCATCATTTAGCTAAGGAAGCAGGATCCAAGAAGCTAACCTTGGTGTTTTGGTTTGAAAGTGCGAGAGAGGGGGGGGGGGGGGGGGGGGGGGGTAGCAGAGAAGGCAACCCAAGAGATTTGATCCTTGGAAAATAGGAAGATTGAGGATCCTTATTCTCCAAGAATAAAGCAAGAGCTTTGATGATGATTGATCTTTTCCTTGCGTGCTTGGACAGCTTGATACTTGATTTTCTCCTTTCCTTAAATGCTCCTTGATTTGTCTTCAAACTGATTTCCTTTCCTTGTGCAGTGGGTCTCGTGGTACTTGATTTGCCCGTGATAGTTTCCTTTCAGTGATTCCTTCCTTATTTATGCAGATACCAAGCTAACTTGGCCCATCTATGGGCCGACTGGTTTTAGGCCTAGCGCAGTGTGTTTAATTTCTTGGGCCTTGATCCTTTGTTGGGCCTTGAGTATTTTCCCTGCATAGTAACATACAAACATAAGTTGTCATCATTAAAATCTTAGCACTAACGTGGTCTACCTAACAGTTCCACTTTGTTTGTTAATTCAACAGGTTTAGAAAATAATGTAGGAAAAGTTTTGTGAAAACTATTTCAGCTAGTACCTGTACTAATTTGGCCAGACTTGAAAACTAAACATCTTTAGAAACACTTCTTGTTATAATATTAGTACTTAGTATATTACCCTAAGAAAATAGGACTCGAAACATTATATGTATATCAAGCTAGTGGTCTTGGCCAATCGTGCCTCTTCTCATACACAGGTGGAGGATTCCGATGGGGAGCAAAGTAGAAGCCATCTTCTTGTACCTTCCCAAAGCATTCATAATCCCATTCCGATAATATAGGGTGTACTGGTCCACAAAATGAAGCTATACTGTCATTGTAGACATCAAATGTTGTATTTTTTCCGTTCCACCTAAAATGACAAAAGAGAAGTGTACCCCCAAAAACTTTCTTTTTAAAGCTAATAATGAATCCTCATATGGATGGAGGTTTTTATATCCTAGATCATCGTCTTTAGATTGACAATGACCAGTCAGAGGTTTAGGACTACTTAAAAGGGCATCGATGATGTAAGCCGTTTGTCTGCTGGCAAATGGTGTCCCATAACTACACAAAACGAGGTATAACAGAAAGATGAATGAGCAGAAAGTTTGTTTGGTCTTGAAATTAACCATATTTTGACCTTTTGAAATGATTCCTTTTGTTCTATGCCTTTTTTGAGACCCTATAAAGAGGTTCATTCGTGCTACAGATCATATATGAATTTGAAGAAATTAATGACTTTAGATTGTGTTCATTTAGATCTGATTTATCCATGCTTCAAAAGAACAATTACATTAATGTGAGGACCTTCATTAATTTAAGGGAAAATTTAGGAGACCTTCCTCACGTTTTGCTTCATTTCACTTGTCTTCTCTCACGTTTGCAATATTACGGCTACCTCCCTTATTTTAACTTTTAATGTAACAACTATTTTATTCTATTTATTATTAATGAAAAAATAACATATGTGAACTGATTTGTCCTCCCTAAAATCATGTTTTTTATTAATTATTATTTTATCAATCTCCTTTAAAAGTTATTTTTTATGAATATTAAAATGGATATCATGGGCTATTCAACCGTACGTTCCCAACAATTGAGTTTTTTGTTTCTTCATGTTTTAACATTTTGAAGAAAGTATCTTGCCAACTAATAAAAAAAATATAGAAAAACTCTGAAACTAAATTTTATATATTAAAAATATAACTGTCTTATTGCAAGCAAAATCCAATTCATCAGCAGAACCGTCTCAACAAGATTGGGGCCTATAGCCAAACATCAGACCCTAATTATGTTTCTTTTAGAGAGAAAGATCGTCCTATATATTTTTATTATAAAGTCTACTTTTCTAGATTTTTTAGACACGTTGTCATTAGTGGTTTTATAGTCGTCAAGAACAATGAAAAGTTGTTAACAATTTATTCGAAGAAAAAAAATTCAATTGACAATATATCTAATCAATCACGCGACTAAAAAAAATTTCTTCTCTTTTTCCTTTATAAATATTGTGCACTCCTCTATCTCAATTTATGTGACATAATTTGAATTTCAAGAATCTAAATTTCAAGAATCTAACTTTTTCATTTTTATTGTGAATTCAACCATACAATCTTTTAAGTTTTTTGAAAAATAATTTACATATTTGGAAATTACATAAAAGTATCATAAGTCACAATAAATTTTTAAACAAATTAGCATAAAACTTAATTAAAAATGGGGCCCCAAACTTTGGGGGCCCAAAGCCATTGCCTTAGTTACTTTGGCCTTTGGCCGGCCCTGTTTGTCAGTATAGAGACTTTTACCTTTTAATCCCAATTCATCAAATCCAGTCCATCAGAATTAAGATGGTATTTTGTAAATACGTAATTATCTTGAATATATAAATCTTATCTTTCTTTTTCAATCGCCTGGAAGGGACAAAAGAAATAATACTAATTAATTCCTAAAAGCAGAAACATGAGGAGCACTTGACATACTTACTTACAAAAAAGATTACAAGTAAATTACCTTTATTTGCTGAAAACAACTCAGTAAAAAATAATTATTTTTTTGCAGAGAATATGATGAGAACACTGGAAGTGAAGAGGAATAGGAAAAGAGAACCCTTGCTGAGAAGACTGAAGAGCACTTTGCATATTTTGTTTTCAGTTTATCGAAAATGAGATATTAATAAATTAATAATTAATCCAAAGAGCATGATTTTAGGGAGGACAAATCAGTCCACAAATGTTATTTTTTTCATTAATAAGAAATAGGATAAAAGAGTTGTTACAAAAAAGTTAAAATAAGGGAGGTAGCCATAATATTGCAAACGTGAGGGGAGGTCAGTGAAACGAAGCACAACGTGAGGGGAGGTCTCTGAAATTGTCCCTTAATTTAATATTGAAGTTAATATCTAACGGGATATTCTTTTTATTATGCCTTTAATTTTTTACTCTCCGGATAAAAGAGTGTCTTCTTATCAAATCAAGAAATAATTAACCTTATTTTTTCAGATTTGCCCATATTAAGTGCTATGAGATCAAATACCAACACTTATCTAATTAGGAATAGTTTGGTCAAATTACCTACTTTTTTAAGGAGTTTGTAGTTTCTTAAGGATTGTGCAAATTCCTATGTGGACAATCTTTTTGTTCCGGAGGGAGTAATATTTAATTGTAAGTAGAAAGGATGAAGTTGTATTGAGACCAGATATACTAAGACGCGTGACCGGGACCAATGTGTCCGATCACATCTGTTGACAAACCCTACTTTAGTCTAATTGTAATAGTTTTAGTCTATTTATGGTACGATTGTAATTATTATTTTACCCAATTTCACAGTACAATTTTTTACTGTTTAACACGAAAGGAATTCAATTGAATCTCCTTCCCAATAGATAGCTCTGGCCCGTCTATTATCGCGTTTGAGTGTGACACAACTTTTGGTGAGTAAAAAACGTATGCACGGGGTTTAAACCAACTTGATAAACATAAGATTTTTGTTTCTATATAAACGGTTACTCCCTCCATTCTAATTTATGCAATGCCATTTAACTAGGCACAAAGATAATGAAAGACCGAAAAACTTTTATAATTTGTGGTCTAAAATAAACTATAAATATTTGTGTGGCTATAGAAATAAACTAGATCTATTAAAATAAAATTATTACTACTAACTATAGAAAAGTATAATTCATTTGGAACTGACTAAAAAGTAAACAGTGTCACATAAATTGAGATATATTACTCAATCACAACTAATTAATACATATTATTACTTTAATTTAATAATAAGATAATGTAAAGTAATATTGATTTAATAGTAATATCGAGCGTTAGGGGATTCTTAATGATTTTGGTATAATTTTTAGGGGATAACATATTAAAAGGGTTGCTAACCGATCAGCTCTTATGGTTGCTAATTAAAATGAGATTTCCCCCTTAATTTCATGTGTCATTTGAACGAAGAATGAGGCTCTTGCATGTGTATTCAAACATAGCATATGTTTTCACTGTATTGGTGGATGAGGCTCTTGAATTTATTCGAAGTATACTGTGACATATTCAATGTAGAGGTAATAAAATATAAAAGACTAGTAACCAGTGGCGGAACCAGGAATTTTATTAAGGGGTGTCAATTTTTTTTTTTTAAAAGGCCAATGACTGAAGTAAAAAAAAATAAGCATGTCGCCAACTAGGATCGAGCACGCAACCTTGTTAGCCTAAACCTTTGACACCCCTCAACCACTCAGCTAAGCCGTCAACTTATTACAAGAGGTGTCAATAGTAATACATATATGTATAAAATCAGAATTTCACATACCTATACAACGTAATTTTCCGGCGAAGGGGTGTCGCTTGACACCCCTTGGGACCAGGTAGCTCCGCCCCTGCTAGTAACTAGCTATGTTGAATTTGATGAAAGTAAATATAGATCACATTAAGATATATATATATGTTTATTTTACTTCTAAAAATTTTAATCTTTCGTCAAGCTTAATATAACTTGCTCTCTTCGATCTAATGACTCGAGCAGGGGAGGAAGGGGGTTCATCGCCAAAAAATTTATGTAAAGTAAAATTTACTTTACACTGTGTATGTAAAGTAAAATTTACTGTTTACGTGTGTGTGGATATATATATATATATATATCTCATAATGAATCTCACTGATACAGTCGAGAAGTTTAGCTCAATGGTCAGAGGGGTTCAAATTTCCTCTAAAGTCTTCAATTCTTGTTCACTGTCGTATTTTTCCATTTTGCTTCGTCATTCCCCTTGATTTTCATGCATAGGGTAAAAGCTCCACTTAAGGTCCGTGATTGGCACGGTGAGCTAACTCTTAGACCTAACTGACATATATTAATCAAAATTTAATAAGTTGGCACAAAATGACCATTAATTGTACCACATGACCCGTAAAACAACCCCCACAGACCGTTTGTTTCCCATTTCTCTCCCACAATTTCCTTCTCTCTCTTATTTCTTCCATCTCTCCATTACAGCGTATCTCTCCTCCATTTTTCACTCTCTTTCCTTCCATCCTCTTAAATTTCTCCAATCAAAATAGAAAATCTATCATGATATATTGTAAAGTACCATGTATACATTCTGAGAATTCAATGTAGAAAATGAGTACCATGTATACATTCTGGTATATATTGTGAAGTACCATGTATACATTCTGATATATAATGTGAAGTATTATATGTACATTCTAGAAATTCGATGGAGAAGAATAGTCCCATGTATACATTCTTTCAATTGTAACCCCCGTTATAAAATTTGAGAATTGAATGTAGACAAATATTCTCATATACATATGGTGAGGAAAACTTCAGTTATGTAATGATAAGAATGTATAAAATGTAGCAGATACATAGAGTAAGCCAAAATATTCATGATGAAAATTTTAATATTCCAAAATTATTTGATAAATATTTAATTTTATGTTGCTATGTATCATATGTATTTTTTGCCTACTCTGCAAAAATATACTCGGGCATTTGCTAAATAAAATGTATAAACAAACACAAACACACACACTCTGTGTGTGTATATATAGAGAGAGACACACACACACCACACAAACAATTATTGTACTATTAAACAAAGTATATTTATTATGTATAAAAAAAGGGTGAGCTAACTTACGCCTTCGTCGGAGATGGGGGTAGGAAGACCATGAAAGGAAGTGATTCAACCAATCGGACTGACAAGTGGTGGTCCTATGATAACAAGAGGTAAGGGAGTTGGAGTTTTGCATAAAAACACACTGACGACGAGCCCTAGTCTGCTAAATTTATACAGTGGAGGAAACGCAAATCCAAAGGGGGTCGAGGCAAACCCAACCAAAAATAGCCCAAAGGTGAGAAAAGGTGCACAATCAGATGTGCAGGGAACTGATGATAGCAACAAAGCACCAGCAACACCGAGCACGATTCCACCACCACAACCTTCATCTGTTACCGGAGGGGCAGAATTATGTCTGCGCAACCAGATCTAAATCCAAGTCCTGGTAAAGGAGGCGGAAATGGAACTAGGTCACAACAACTGATGCCCGAGAAGGGTAAATCATGGGCTGGGCTATTTGGTGGGAACAAGATGAATGCACGTGGAATGAGCCTGGAGTTTATCAAGCCAATTATCATTGATGGAGAGAAGATTCTCAATTGCAGACGGAGGAGATTGCTGAAGATACTCTCAAATGGCAACAAGCTCTCATACTGAACGTGATTGAAGCTCACCTTTTATCAGGGCTATTACCAGGTTCATTGCTACGAACTGGAACTTTGCAACTCAGCCTAAAATCTACTATCATAATGATGGATATTTCATTGTCCTTCTTGCTAATTGTGAAGATAGAGATGCTATTAGGTGTGCTGGTCCGTATACGATAAATAGTAAACCAGTGATCCTTCGTAATTGGAACCCTAATTTTGACTTTGAAGAAAGGTGTTAAGAACCATCCCTTTATGGATCCAACTGCCTAATCTTCCTATGAATCGTTAGGGGAAACAAATATTGAGTCGCATTGGTAGTGTTCTAGGGCGACCAATTTATGCTGATGAATGTACCACTAGTAGAGAAAGAGTTTCATTTGCTAGGATTCTCATAGACATGGATGTCACTAGGAAATTGTCGGATACAATAAAAGTGCAGGATCCTGAGGGGATAGTGTTTGCATAACATGTCGAATCCGATTGGAAACCAAGCTACTGCCCCAAGTGTTTGAGAATTGGGCATGTGTGTAAAGAACCAGAAGAATCTAAGCCAGATGTGCCTGTTGCTAAAGGGAAATCACCCAGGGACAAAATGAAGCAAACCTGGAAAAAGCATGGGGGACAACAAGACCAAATAAAAAAAAGGTGAATCCTAGGGGTGCTAGCACAAGCGGTGCTAGGGTGAATGAAATATATGTACAGGAATCTGGCCATGGTGTACAGACTAGGGGTACAGGGAAAGACAAAGTAACTAATGTTGCCAATTTGACTGGGCAAACTGGTGTTATCAGTAAGGTTAATGCTCAACATGAACAGGGGATGCCAAGTTGACTGGGCAAACTGGTGTTGTCAGTAAGGTTAATGCTCAACATGAGCAGGGGAATACTAACAAAACTGTTGATACAAGCTCAACAGCTCAAACTGCAGAGGTGCCAGCAAAGGTGAATACAACCAGAGAGGCTACAAAGGTTGTTACTGCTGCACCAGTCAATGCACAAGGGGTTGGATAACAGCTAAAAACATATTTGCCATGAAGCAACTCATAAACAAGAGGGTTGATTAGATTAGCATGGCTAATGTATTTAGCTCTTTAGTAGCTATGGTTAGTAAGGAATTGCTGACTTGTGGCCCAAAAGATGTAGCGGAACAAGGTGATATTAGAGGAAAAGTTCTAGCCCAAATTACTATTTTAACTAGAAGAAAGTAGTAACATAAAATGTTAGAGGGTTTAATAAAGTTTACAAGCAGAAAGAACTTTACAAGCAGAAAGAACTAAAAATGTTTCTTATTGAGAATATATTAAAATGGATATGATAACCATTTTTGAACACAAAGTCAAGAGGAAAGCTGCACAAAAAATAGTCCAGAAGGTAGTTCCTGGTTGGCAAGCTGTATTTAACTACCAACAGAATGACAGACGTACAGTGTGGCTGATGTGGAACCCCAATTATTGTGACTTTTCAATGGTACTAATGCTTCATCCACGGTATGGTCAGAGTATATGGGTTTAATAAGTGCTTTTATTTAACCGTTGTCTATGGATTGCATACAATTCATGACAAAAAGTCTCTATGGCAGATTTACTAAACATAGCTCAAACCATGGCAAGTCCATAGTTGGTTATGGGGGATTTCAATGCCATCATGCATATTGGAGACAGAGTGGTGGGTTCCCCAATACAAGCAAATGAGATCCGTGACTTTAATGATTCTATGCAAGGTGCTCATAGGCTAGAACTTAAGGCAGTGGGGAGAGCTTTCACTTGGACAAACAATCATGTCTTTAGGAGAATCGACAGAGACATTGTGAATATAATTTGGGCTTAAATGTGGAGCAATCTTGAAGTGGTGGTGATGGAGCTTGAGTTTTCTGATCACTCACCTTTGTGCTTAACTTTATGTGACAGACAAAACACAGGTCCTAAACCATTTAAGTTCTTCAATTGCATAGCTGATCATCTATCATTCCAGACCATTGTGTAGCAGGAATGGGCTAAGGAAGGACCTGCTAATAACTTAATGAAACTATGGAAGAAACTTGGTAACCTAAAGATCCATTTGAAATAGCTGAACTCCTCTGAGTTTCAGAACATAGCTCATAGAATTGCTGATTTGAGACGTAGACTGAATTAATTCAGTTTCAGATAGGCTTGTTCCTAACCACCAAATACTACAAACTGAGGAGAAAATTGTCAAAGCTGAGCTGGAAAAATGGCATGGTATTGAGGAAAGTGCTATGAAGCAAAAGGTAAGTGTTAACTGGCTTAAGCTTGGAGATTCCAACACATCATACTTTCATGCTTGCTTAAGGAATAGAGTGGCACAAAACCATATAAGAACCTTAACTAATCTGGATGGGAAACTGATCCAAAAAGATGAAGATATTCAGAATGAGATTATAGGGTTCTACAAATCATTGTTGGAACTACAGCTCACCAGCATTAAGCAGGATGTAATGTAGCAAAGGAAAGTCTTAACAAGGAACCAACAACTAGGTTTGATTGCAAGTGTCAGTAAAGAAGTAGTGAATGCAGTTGTTAAAGATATTGATGACAATAAAGCCCCAGGAAGTGATGGGTACACTGCTTTCTTTTATATGAGGGCTTGGGGTACAATTGGGGAGGAAGTAATTATGGCAGTTCTGGATTTCTTTATGGAACTAGCATATATAAGCCTGTTAACTGTACTGCTGTCACCTTGATTCCCAAGGTTAAGCACCCAGCATCCATTAGATAATACAGACTAATATCCAGCTGTAATTTGATATACAAGATTATTTCCAAGGTCATTACAAGAAGATTGAGTGGAGTTATGGATGGGATCATAAATAGTAGCCAATTTGCTTTCATCCCTGGTAGAATGATATCAGATAACATCATCCTGAGCCTTGAGTTAGTCAAAGGGTATGCTAGGAAAAGCACATCACTAAAGTGCATGTTGAAAGTTGATCTACAGAAGGCCTATGACTCACTTGAATGGGTGGTTCTTAAGCAAGTACTGGCCAGTTTACAGTTTCTTGAGATATTTATTCAATGGATTATGAGATGTATTACAACTGTGACCTATTTTATCATCATTAATGGAACACCAGCCCCTCCATTTGATGCTAGAAAAGGACTCAGATAGGGTGACCTGTTTGTGATAATAATGGAATACCTCACCAGATTGCTCAAACCATTGCACCAAGATAGAAGGTTTTAGTTTCATCCTAAATGTGCTAAGTTGAAGATCATCAAGTTAAGTTTTCCAGATGACTTACTATTATTCAACAAAGGGGACATTACATCTGTTCAGCTCTTAGTGTAGAGGTTCAGCCATTTCTCCCAAGCTTCAGGACTCCAGGCTAATCTTGACAAGTGCTCCATTTATTTTGGAGGGGTGAAGCAAGTGGTGCAAGACCAAATCTTAGAAATCACTGGCATTCCTAGAGGAGAACTGTCAATTAAATATCTAGGGGTGCCCTTCAGCATAAAGAGACTCTCTATTGTGCAATGCCAACCTTTGCTTGACAAGATGTTGGGCAGATTGACAACCTGGACAAATAAATTCTTATCATATGCAGGGAGGTCACAACTATTAAAAGTTTTGTTGTTCTCCATTCAAATCTACTGGTCACAGCTATTTTTATTGCCCAAGAAGATGATGGAAAGCATAAAGAAAATCTGTAGAACATTTCTGTGGACTTGTGGAATTGAGCATTCAAACAAGGCTCTTATTGCATGGGAAAAACTATGTTTACCATACACTCAGGTGGATTAAACTTGACTAACATGTGTATTTGGAACAAAGCAGCTTTGTGTAAGCTTCTGTGGAATTTGAGCAGGAAAAAAGATGTCTTATGGATACAGTGGGTACATATCTTTTATGGAAAAGGGGAATCACTCTGGGGCAAACATCCTAAGCAGGCAAGCCGGATTGTTCAGAAGGTGTTGAGGCTTAGCAGTATATTAAGGAAGCAGGACTAGATGAGACAGTACTTACAACTATGCAAACTTTCTCAAGAAAGAAGATATACTCAAGATTGTTAGGTGACTACCCAAAGGTATCCTGGAGAAGAATAACTTGCAACAATCCAGGTAGGGTCTGTCCTACTGGTGTTCTATAGTTCTGGTTGATCTTATTTTTTTTTCCTTTTTTTTTTTAGCTGTACATTGACACTTTGGTGATAAAATGTGAATAGTTACCCAAAACAAAAGATACAAATATGATATCAAACTATGCATTAAATATGGAGAACTATAACCTTTTAAGCTTTTAAGAAGAAATTAGTCTTTTTCTTGATGTATTTTGACCATAGAATATAGACATTATATTGGATATAATATATGGAAGAGGAAGAAAGTCGTCAGCCGTTATGGAAGCTACTTTGACAAAAAGTGGGAAGAAATCATTTTGAACTATTATTTGTATCGATTCTAGTCCAGTTAGATACCATTGATAGAAGGATTATATCATGAAAAATTATGGTACTCGTAATTGGGGTTGGGGGTGGGGGGGGGGGGGGGGGGGGGAGTTGTATTCTACTGATTTACGGGGCTGCATGCAAAATTGGCTACATAATGTCATTATTTTTAGGACTGTTTTTGCTAAAAATGTCTTGGGTAAAAAAGATGTGAAATTTATGTAGTACTTGTACCATTATGTCAATTCCCCATTTCTTTCCCAGCGTTGGTATCCATTAAGGCCCAATATTTCCTTTCGAGGAGCAATTTGCAGGATTGCTCTTCGCTGGGGGTGGTCTTTAATTTTTACCCCTCAAAATGGTGGTCTTTAAAATTTGCCCTTCAGGCAGAAATTTTTCTGCCTATGCAACCCAAATTTTGCAAAGTCTGCCTTACGATTTTTTTTTTTTTAAAACTGAGCTGGGGTTCGAACCCACAACCTCGGGGTAAAACTTAAAGACCACCAATTTGAAGGGCAAAAATTAAAGACCACCCCAAATAAAGGGCAATCCGCACAAAAAAAAGCTTTCCGAGCATGGGTAAAAGTAAGGCCCAAGTATATAATTTCTTATTTTTACACTGTAGTTCTCTTTTAAAAAAATATTTGTATTAATATATGTTATAAATATTATCATATATTGTGGATGCCTATCTTTAGGAGAAAAGTTAGGGTTAGTAACTTTGAGATAAAGTTAGTTTTCTATTATGAATAGAGATTTCCCTTCATTGTATTATCATCCATTAAGAGAAATAAAAGAATTTTGCTCTCTTTCTCTACAATATTCTCGTTCTAGTATTATTATATTATAATACGTTATCAGCACGAGACTCAATAACTATGAGTTGGATTCTTCAAAATTGACGAGTTGTTTTTCTCTTTTTGGGTTATACACTATTGGTCAGCACTCTCTGGTTCTGATCCACGAAGACCTTTACTGGCAGAAGGTTTACACTTTGAAGTTGTAGTTCTGTTTACTCAGCTTAAAGGTACGTACGTGTTTTCTATCGCCTAAATTATTGCTATATACCTCAAATCAAAGTCTAGTAGACACTATTACTTGTGCCAATACTTTTCATTAAAATAAATTACATAAAGGCTCTTTGGATACTGCTGCTATTTGTCTCCATCCTTGTTAATCACGGAAGGATAGTACGCAAGGACTCAAATATGCGATACATAAATTTTCTTAATTATGCTTTTAAATGAAAATTTTCAATTATGCCTATAACCACTAGAATATAATATTTCATAGACTCATTGTGATTATAATTGAGGATATGTTAGAAAGATATTCTTAACATTATATACATGCTCGATTTACTCCTGAAGTAGCAACATCTTAAAAGAGGTTATAAGCTATTAAATTTTGATGTGGTTAAACACGTTCAAATAATTATGTTCTATTTCTAAAGAATGAGAATTTTTTTTTTTGATAAAGTAAGTAATTTCATTGCTGGCATCAAGTAGATGCATAGTAGTTACAGAAGTAGAGTAGCAAAAAGAATGAGAAATTTTAATAGATGTTACAAATACAGATCCATTTCCTGCAGTGAATGTGATGATATTTAGTAAAGATTATAAATACAGATGTGTTTTTGATTATGAAGTTATCACGACTCATCTCCAGAAGAGGTAGAATAATAGAGAAGAAATATTCTATGTTTTACTCTTGAAGCAGTACAATTTTGAAATTTACTCCCGAAATAGTAAAATCTTGAAATTTACTCCTGAAGTAGTGAATCTAAAATTTACTCCTGACGTAGTAAATTTGTAATTTACTCCTGAAGTAGTAAACCTTTGAACTTTACTCCTGGAGTAATAAAACAGGTATGAAATGTTTCTCTTTTACAAAAATAATGACGTGATTAGGTGAATACTTGTAAGTTCTACTCACTCTTGTTTAAATCAGCCATGCTCATATATAATGTAATTACCATGATTTTTTTTATTTATACAGATAAATATGTGACAATTAAATTACTATACAGATAAATATGTGACAATTAAATTACTATGTTTCTGCGTTTTGAATTACTACTTTCTTTAACGAAAGTACTTAACAGGATTAAAGCTACTGAACCTGATAAGATTTATGCTCATGATTTCCTTATTGTGTCAGTCATTTTGAATTACCTCGGGATATATATTCTTTGAACACAACCATGTATAGGTATTAAGGAGTTACTGACTTGCATGACTATTTGTTGCTGGTTTATATCACATCATAATTTGATGTTGAATTGTTGAATGAATTAGACGTAAAATGGTGCAAATAAAATAAAATAAATTGCAAAGATTATACCTTTAAGACGGTCATATATCGTCTAAGAATGATCATCTGTTTTAAAGTAGTAAAATTTGAAATTTACTCCCGAATAGGTAAACTTTGAAATTTGCTCACGGAGAGGTAGACTTTGAACTTTATTGCCGAAGTTGTAACATTTTGAACTTTACTCTCGAAAATGTTTAACTTTGAAATCTACTTCTAAAGTAGTAAAACAATGAAATTTTCTCCCCAAAATCTGTTGCGACTTTATAATGAATGTAAAGATTTTCCTTATTTTCTTCAATCTTCTATTTTAGTTATTTAAGGTGGCAAAATTGCGAAAGAAATGTTTATATTTAATTTGATGCAATTTTCTTAAAGTATTAGGATGTTCTACTAAGGAATGGTTCTATATGTATTTTGGTGGTCTAGAAGTATTGGTATAATTTTTGACAAGCAGAAAAAGGTTTGAGAAATATATTGAAGCGATGTTTTCTTGTGGTAGAAATAACGAGCTATTGAAAATTATGTATAAAGCTCATCTAAATGATCAAGTTTCATTCCCTGAAGTAAATGAAGAGTTTGCATACAACAACAATTATCACTTAAGTATTGACATGGCTCCATATGAGGCTTTGTATGGTAGGAGATGTCGTTCTCCAATTTTGGTTCGATGCCTTGGGGCAATGACTTGCTGAGAGAGTCCTTGGATAAAGTAAAGTTGATTCAGGAGAAGCTTCTTGCGACTTAGAGTAGACTAAAGGAGTATGCGGACCGGAAGGTTCGTGATATGGAATTCATGGTTGGTGATCAGATTCTATTGAAGGTTTTACCCATGAGGGGTGTGATGAGATTTGGGAAGAAGGGCAAGCTAAGCCCGAGGTTCATTGGTCCCTTTGAGATTCTCTGGCGTGTTGGTGAGGTAGCCTACGAGATGGCATTTCCACTAGGTTTTGCAAGTGTTCACCCGGTATTCCATGTTTCTATGTTGAAAAGTACCATTCATATGAGTTTTTATCATCCACTGGGACTCGATATTATTTGATTAGAATCTGTCACTCAAAGAAGAGCCGGTAGCAATCTTGGATGGGAAAGTAAGGAGGTTGAGGTCAAAAGAGATAGCTTCAGTAAAAGTGCAATAGAGGCACCATCCAGTTGAGAAGGACAATATGCGTATTAGATATCCCCAGCTTTTTACTGATTTGGGTACCTTCCCTTCATTTCTTTTTCGTTCGAGGACGAACGGTTATTTAATTGGTATTTGATATAACGATCTATTTGGTCGTTTTAAGCAGTTTGCTCTCCCCCCCCCCCCCCCCCCCCCCAAAGTCTTTTTTTGGTGTTTTTGACTTGCAGGCATGGGTGACGCGGTTCTCGAGGCTATCGGGCAAGTGTTGGGTGGTTTTGAGGATTTTAGAGGTTTTTAAGTTGAATAAGTTAAAAAAGTGTTAGACCAATAGTTGACTTTTGAGTAAACGAGTCTTTTTAGATTTTTTGTCGATTCCATTAGGTCCGGAAGATCGATTATGACTTGATAAAGTGATCGGTCCGTTTCCCTAGAGATTTGGGCGGTGTTTTGGTCTTTTGGTTGAAATTCTAGTTTTTTTGGCGTTTGGGGGTTGACTGGGTCAAGACGACCTCTTTTTGAAATTTCGAGTGCGCGAGTGGGTTCTTAACATCATTTATACTTAGTTTGTATGTTTCGGGTGTCAAAACCAACTTCGAAAGACACCAGAAAAATCTGGTGTCCAGTTCTGGTTTCCTTATTCGCTATCACGAAAAGGTGTCTGTGAGCGCGTGCCTTGGTGGGATAGGCCATCGCGATCGCGTTGGTGTCTCTCGCGAAAGTAAGATGGCGCTTGCTTGTGATGGGTGAGTCGCGGGTCATTGTAGTCGCGTGACTAGTCCCGCGATCGCGATAGTCCCAGCTAGGTCGGGTCGCGGATGGGCATCGCGATGGCCCAGGTCGCGATTGCGGTGAAGAACTGCTGAAATGGTGAAATAAATCCCCCAGCTTTGAAAACTATTCCCATTGACAAATTTCAAGTTCTTGAGTTCGCTTTGGAGAGTTTCCAAGGAGGTTCCACAAATCTAAGCTTTGGGATACGTTCCTAATCTCTTCTAGGCTTAAATACATGATTCCATCCTTAGATTCATTATTTAATCCATGATTCTAGGTGGGAAAATGAGCGTTTGCATTATTTAGGGGTTTTGAGTAATTAATTAAATTGAAGGCCTAATTGTGATTAGAATTTCATGAAATTAAGGATTGTGACTATTTTTATTATGGGTAACGTAATTTTGCTCTTAATTTCTAATTTTTCCCTTGGGCTTGGTATGAGTTATTTTGGGTTTGTTTTTGAGTTTCCACTTAAGTAGCAATATGGGTATTGATGGATTCGTAAGACCATATAGGTTGCTACTTTGATCATGTTAGGTTCAATTTCTCGGTAAATCACCTTTTGACCTACCGGATGGAATTTGGGCTTTTGGGTTGACTTTTGGACCAGAATCCTTTTCCTATTAATTAGGCATCCTCATAATCATTTATTAACGTAGAAATTGGTAATCTTTAGACTTTGCTCATTCAGAGGGGATTCAAAAGGGAAAGACGCAAGTTGGATAGTTCGTGGCACCTGCTCGACACTGAGGTAGGTTACGACTAACCTTTGTTTGACTACGATCAGTGAATCACATGTGATTTGTAGTATTGACGGGGAAAACATGATAGGCCTTCAGGCATTTTTGTGGTGATAAATCCACCGATTTGGTATGGATGTTGTTATGTGGGCTTGTCGCCATGATTGCTAATACGTTGTGATAGTTGATTGATATATTTTGTTATTCGATTCTCACTTAACTCATGGAAAAGAAAGGCTGAAAGTAATGACTTGAGCTGTGTTCATTATTCATGACATGCATGATTTGATTCTATGATATATGTTGTTGTTGAAAGTGATTCCATGCATGACATGCCTTTCATTTGCTCATATGATTGATATGATAGTGAGAAAAGTGATTTATAGCCTCTGAGGTCTTTGCCGGAGAGCGCAAAATGAGAGAGTGCTCGCGTCCGAGGTAATTTGACGGAGTGAGGTACTACTCAGGTCCTAGGTTGTTGCTGTAATGAGAGAAAGGTACATTGACTTCGCGGGTCCCCCATAGGTCATGACTTTGAGGCATAGCCCTTAGCATGTGTGTATGAGAGAGTTGGCCTGTGTGGCACTGCATTGCATGGCATTGCATTCCATTTGCATTGGCACCTCATATTATTGCATTGCATTTCCTCTTATGGAATTCTTTGGTGTTGATTACTTGAGTCGTTGCTAGTTTTGTCAAGTGTGTGGTTTAGGAGCTTTACCTAGGCCTATAACTTAAGGTTATTGAGATTATTACTATTGTGATCTTCTATTGAAGTTGATTTTGTAACTGTATTTAATCGTCTTATCTGCTTACTTGTTGATTCTTCATATTATAGGTGTTATCTAATCGTTGTCGTTCTATGATGCCTTTGAGCACTAGTGTTGTACTCATGCTACACTTGTTGCACTTTTTGTTAAGTGTAGAGCTTGACCCAGGATCCTCTTCGCGACCTCGCGAGTGATACTGAGGCCATCCGCAGGGGATTTCAGGGTGAGCCATATGCCAAATCTGCAACATTGGATCCCTTCTATTGACTATATGTCTACTTTGATTCCTCGGATAGTTCTATTTCTATTTTAAAGACTTGTATTCCAGCATTTTAGAATTGTGTTAAGAATTAGAATATCTTGTACGAGTTCAAACTAGGTTTTGGGGTTATAAACATTATTTGTACTTCCACACTTACTTTTATATAAATATCTGCCAGACTCTTTAGTAATAATTGGCTTTTAATTCCACATTTTTCTTAATTATGATTTTGTTTAAGGGGGATGGTTTGCCTACCTGGGGGACAGTGTAGGTGCTACCATGATCCATGAGTTGGGTCGCGACAAATTGGTATAAGATTGGATAACTTATACCACCTTTTATCCATATAGGTGGGATTGGGTGGGATAACAAAAGAGTTATCCCGCCAACCAAATATGGGATAATTCCAATCCCATGAGACTAATAATCCCATCACTTCCTATCTCTCCTACCAAACGACCCTTTAGATTCATAATTTAATCTATTATTCTAGGTGGTAAAATAATGGTTTGCATGATTTAGGGGTTTTGAGTAATTAATGAAATTGAAGGTCTAATTGTGATTAGAATTGTATGAAATTAAGGATTGCGACTATCTAGATTTTGGGTAACATAATTTTTTTCTTAATTTCTAATTTTGCCCTTGGCTCGTTTGGGTTCGTTTTTGAGTTTCCATTTAAGTGTAGCAATATGGGTATTGCTGGATTCGTAATACCATATATGTTGCTAATTTGATCATGTTAGGTTCAATTTCTCGATAAATCACCTTTTAACCTTTAGGGTGGGATTTGGGCTTTTGGGTTAACTTTTGGACCTGAATCCTTTTCCTATTGATTGAACATCCTCATAATCATTTATTAACGTAGAAATTGGTAACTTTTAGACTTTGCTCATTCAGAGGTGATTCGAAAAGGAAAGGGGAAAGTTGGATAGCTTGTGGCATCTGCTCGGCACTGAGGTAGGTTACAACTAACCTTTGTTAGACTCTGATTAGCGAATTGCATGTGATTTGTTGTATTGACAGGGAAAGCATTATGGGCCTTCAGGCATGGTTGTAGGGATAAGTCCACTGGCTTGGTATGAATGTTGTTATGTGGGCTTGTCGCCATGTTTGCTAATACGTTGTGATAGTTGATTGATCTATTTCGTCCTTTGATTCTCACTTAACTCATGGAATGGAAAGGTTGAAAGTAATGACTTGAGTTGTGTTCAGTATTCATGGCATATTATTTTAGTCTATGATATGTGTTGTCTTCTAAAGTGATTCCATGCATGACATGCCTTTCATTTACTTATATGATTGATATGAAAGTGATTGATAGCCTCTGAAGTCTTTACCGGAGAGCATAAAATGAGAAAGAGTGCTCGTGTCCGAGGTCATTTATCGGAGCTAGGGAGTGCTTGTGTCCTAGGTCGTTGCCGGAATGAAGAAATGGTAAATGGACTTCACAGGTCCCCCATGGGTCATGACGTTGAGGCATAGCCCTTAGCATGTCTGCACGAGAGAGTTGACCTTTGTGGCACTGCATTGCATTCCATTTGCATTGGCACCCCATATTATTGCATAGCATGTCCTCTTATGGAATTCTTGGGTGTTGATTACTTGAGTTGTTGCTAGTTTTTTCAAGTTCTTACTTAGAACCTTGAGAGGCTTGTGGTTTAGGAGCTTCACCTAGGCTTATAACCTGAGGTTGTTGAGTTTTATTTAGATTATTATTACTATGATCTTCTATTGAAGTATGATTTTGTAAATGTACTTGATTGTCTTATCTACTTACTTGTTGATTCTTCATATTATAAGCGTTATCGAATCGTTGTTGATGCCTACGAGTACTAGTGTTGTACTCATACTACATGTCACGCCCCCAAAACCCACCCTGGACGCAACAAGCATCTGATGCTATGAACAACACCGGAAGAACCTTATGAAATCAATAAACGTCTAATCTCTTATGATAATCTTTCGACATTTTATTTAAAACAGTCGTTTAGGGCTAACCGAAAGTAGACTCATACTTATAAAATAAGCAGAATTTTAATGCGAATAATCAAATATAAAACATGGAAAACGCCCCAACAAGTCATACAAGACTTTAACAATCTACCCACAATCTGACAACTATCTATGGAGCTTCTAAAATAAATAAATGAATGAACTAACTTTGGGACGTAGCTCGGAAACTAAATGCAATAAATTAAGATAGAGGGGTGTCGTACGAACAAGCATGTGGGCTCATCACAAGTCTGGAAGGCAGCAAGTTCTCCTACTCCGTACGCGTATTACGAACCTGCTCTTCTTTGTTACTTAACGTACCATCAAAACAATAATGGTATGCTTGAGTATTGGGTACTCAGTGAGTGTCTAAAGGGCAATAGTTAATAAATCTAAAATAAGATAGTTATAATCAAACTTGTGAGTCAGTAGTAGTAAAACAATATCAAAATGAAACAATTCGAAATCCAGAGATAAAGTGAAATAGTGACCCTAGAAAAATAACCAGTAAAAGCCAAGACACAAGAAAATATCAATTTCAACTTATTATACTGTTCATCTCATTACGTATTTCACTTACTAACTCAAGATTACCACAACCACTCATAAGCAACCAAGATATCAACACATGGCAACTCACGAGCAAACAACCATTCGATACACTGGGGTTATTATCCCACAGTGGCTAATCGTCCTCTGGACTAGCACAACGATAGATGCACCGGGCGACACACCTGGGAGGTCAATTGTCCTTTAGACTGACACAACAATTGATACACTACGGTACATGCCACAGAGGTCGATTGTCCTCTGGACTAACACAACAATGCTCAAAAGCGATATGTTAGGATCCATAATGGCTAATCGTCCTTTGGACTAGCACAGCTTTCCCATACAGGCCCAAACACACACAAAAAATAAATAAATACATGTCATGGCATATCAACTGAATCATCAATCATGGCTTATAGCCGAATTCACTTCTCAGGTCATCTTCTCACAATAAACGTATTTCAAGTCACAATCAATTTATAATTTGATGTCTAAATCATTCATTCAAGTTCAAGAAACCCATTCAAGGAAAACATTTTTAAAGTTCCAACCTTTAGAGAAATAAGTTTATCATCTGTATTAGGACAAAACATGTTCATCATAATATTATAATTCGTATAAGGTTCGATGCGGGCTTGATCCTACACACACATGACCTTGTTCAAATGTCATCTTTTAATTAAAAAGCAAGTTCAACAAAGAACAACCGCCAAACTAGGGTTTTAACTTGTACAAATAATCAAAGTAGGATTCTCAAATATCGATCATGTGTTCACAACATAAACGTACTTCAAGGAAGATTTCAAAATAGACATACATCCACAGACATTTTTTAAAAAGAATAGGCACACTTCAAAATAAGATTTCAAAAATGCACACATACACCCAAAAACGTTTTTAAAAAGAATAGGCATACTTCAAAAGAATATTTCAAAAATGTAGACATACCTTAATTTTCGCTAAAAACGCTACCAACGGATTTTTTCACATTCAACAATCGCTCTACAATTGATTAGGATGATAAAGATTAGAGTTTCCATCTAATTCTATCCATCTCACCCTTTTTAGAAAAACTAGGGTTTTTAAGTCAACTTCATATTCTTTCTTTTAGAAGATTCAATCATGGACTCTAATCACTTGTAATAACCCACACTAGTCTCAATCCATTTAATAAACACCATTAGAGGTCAAGATCTTATTTTTATTGAGATTCCCCCCAAAGTTCTCTTCAATTATTCTACCTTAATTTTAAAGAATCTATGGATTGGAATGATAATCTGGTGTTAATCCTTGTTACTTTGATATAGTTTAATCATAGGATGGTTAGGAACTCACCTTGTAAGGTTTGGAGATGTTCTAGGGTCTTTTCTCCTCAAAAAGTCGGCTAAGAATGAAGTAAGTATGAATTTTTCAAGAAAATCTCGTTCTCATACAATTTTCGCACAATTGGGAATGCTATGTAGCATATGCGGTCGCATTTTGCGTTTATGGCCGCATTCTGGTCGCCTACACAAACCAGTAACATTGGAAAATCATCTTGAAATGTAAAGTGGGTTTGCGGGTGAGTTTGCTGTCGCATTCTGAGTTTGCGGCAACATTCTAGCCGCATTCCAGCCAGCGTCCCATATAGGTTTCAGTAAAATAGGCATACCTTTGTGCTCATAGCTCCATTTGAGCTCCATCTTATATTATTGGAATGGTATTTCAATGGGCAACAATTTCACGTTTTAAGTTTTCTCAAATTCCTAATGGATTTGCACATAAACAGGAGGGAAGTCAGCACTACCGAAAACTGAGTTGATTCTATCGAATCTTATGCATCCCACTATTCGTGTTGAACTTAAAATAACTATTTTCACCCAAACTCACCTCGATAGGACTTCATATGTCTAAAATGTCACATTAACAGACATCTAACACATTCACACCTAATCCAAATTTACAGAGTGTTACACGACACTTGTTGCACTTTTTGTTGAGTGCATAGTTTTACACAGGATCGTGTTCGCGACCTCGTGAGTTGATTATTGAGGCCATCCGCAAGAGATTTCAGGGTGAGCCACATGCCAGATCTACAACCCTGGATCCCTTCTATTGACTATCTGCCTACTTTGATTCCTCAGATAGTTCTATTTCTGTTTAAAGACTTGTATTCCAGCATGTTAGTATTGTATTAAGAATTAGAAACTCTTGTACGAGTTCAGATTAGGTTTTGGGGTTGTAAACATTATTAGTACTTCCTCACTTACTTTTATATAAATATCTTCTAGACTGATTAGTAATAACTAGCTTTTACTTCCGCATGTTTCTTAATTATGATTTTGTTTAAGGGGGGTGGTTCGGCTACCTACAGGGACAGTGTAGGTGCCACCATGATACACAAGTTGGGCCGTGACACTGCTGAAAGAAGTTGAAATGAGGAATTTGCAGAACTCTTTGATCCTGAAGGACCATATCTTTATTCAATTGATGCATTTATATATCTTGCTATAACTATGAGCTTGATAATGTTTTACTCCTACATGGAGATATTGAAAAAAGATCAATTGCAAGCATTATATGAATGTATTTATCCTGACAAATGTTGTCAAGTTTTTTTTTTTGGATATACAGAGCATTCATTTGATCGACAAAATATGTTCGATCGAGACATATTTTCTATTCCATGAGGGATTACAGTCATACGATGTTGTTTTACATGATAGTCAAATCATACAGAGATAACATTTATTTATAATGCAAATCAGGAATGTACTTTACGTAATTCCAATAATATTATATGCCAATGATGCAACTCTATCGAAAGATTGGAGCCAACTAAAGGGAGGATTCATATAAGGAGATAGAACAAAACACATTTCACCAAAGTTTTTCACACGCGAGCTTCAAGAATGGTGATATCAACATGCTATAGATTCTTTCTAGTGATTATCACTACTAAAAAACTGCCAAAAATCGACGGACAAAATATCGACGCACCGCGTCGGTTTAAAAAACCGACAGAAAACTGACTCCCTGCATCGGTTTTTTACATTTCTAATTTTTTTAAATTATTTTAATTAGAAAACCGACGGACGACGTCCATTTTTTTGGCAGAATTTTGAAATATATATCCGCAAAAAAAAAAAAAACCGACGTCCCACGTCGATTTTATTAAAAAAAAAAAATCAATATAAAACCGACAGACGATGTCAGTTTTATTTTTAAAAATATTTTAAATAATATGCAATTCAATTTGTTTTAAAAAAAATAATGAACAATTTTTTTTAGGAAACTGACGGACAGCGTCGGTTTCCTATTTTTTTTTTTTTTTTTAATTTTGGGTCAAATCTGGTCAAACGTGCGGGAAAAACCGACGGACAGGGTTGGTTTTGTCCGTCGGTTTTTCTTTAAAAACATTCCAGACGGGTTTTCATACCCATTTCTTCTCCTCTTCCCAATTAAACTCCCATTCCCCTCAAACCCTAGCTACCCGCCGCCCCCCTCCCCTCCGCCCAGCCCCGCCGCCCATTTCCCCGCCGCCCAGCGCCGCCGCCTGCGCAGCCCGTCCCCACCAACCCCATACCCGTTTTGAAGTTAATTAATTGAGGTTAGTTTCTCTTAAATTAGGGCTTTTAAAATTCTTTCAATTTTAGTTTTATTTGTAGATTTTAGGCCTAATGCTAATCTATTTAGCTTTGTTAAACATCATTTGCAATGTTATTAATGTTGAATTTGTGAAAAAAATGTAAACTTTATTTGACTAGTTTAGTTGTCATTTTTTTTTTGGCTTGAGATTGTGCTATATTTCATGTTCTTTGTCAATGTCTTTGTGTTAGCTTAGTTATCATTCTTTGTAATATTATTGATGTTGAATATGTGCAAAAATGTATACTTTAATTATTTGACTAGTTTTTTTTTTTTTTGTTGGATTGTGCTTTTTGTTAGAATTCCATAAGTTATTAGAATTGTTATTGATCATTCCAAATTAGAATTGGTTGAGATTGTGTTTTTCAAAGTTAGAATTATTAAGTTATAATATTTCTATAACCTCAAAACTAAAATGTAGACTTTATTTGACAAGATTTACTTTTCAATTTTTAGAATTAAAGTTAGAATCCATAAGTTATTAAAGTTAGAATTGTTATTGAGAATTCAAAGTTAGAATTGGTTGGGATTGTGCTTTTCAAAGTTAGAATTGTTAAGTGATAGTATTTCTATAACCTCAATACTAAAATGTAGATTTTGTTTCTCTAGATTTACACATCAACTTTTGGTTGGACATTTAAATATTTCTGAACTTTGAAGGTCTATTTAGACCGTATTTGATGTGTTTAGATAGTGTTTGATGTGTTTTATTATTACTTAGGGTGATTTTATGTGTTGTAGCTCTTTTAGAATTGATTTGAAGCATTTTAATGCTAGTTTTGAGCTGCTTTTGGTACTGGTTTCTGTGCAGGTGTGGCTGCAGAAAATGCAGGAAATTTTCCAGAAAACCGACGCAATCCGTCGGTTTTCTGAAAATTAATTTTGGAAAATTTCCGGAAAACCGACTTAGTCCGTCGATTTTCTGGAAAATAATTCTGAAATTTTATGAAAAAACCGACGCACTGTGTCGGTTTTGTATTTAAAATAAAAAAATTTAAATAAAAAACCAACGTCGTGCGTCGGTTTTTCCATAAAATATATATTGTTTTTATATAACATAATAAATCAGAAATTAAAAAAAACGACTCAGTCCGTCGGTTTTTTTTTTTTTTTTTTTTTTTTTAAAATTATTGTATAAAATCCGACGGACCACGTAACCGACACAATCTGTCGGAAAAAACCGACGTGGTCCGTCGGTTTTAAAAAAGAGAGGCTATGTAAACCGACGGACCGTAAAGGGTAGGTTTCCCGTCGGTTTCATTGAAAAAACCAACGCAGTCCGTCGGTTTTCGTCGTCGATTTCCCCCCTTTTTTTAGTAGTGTATATGGCTGATTTGTTAACCAAGTCTCTACCAACCACAACTTTAGAGGAGATGGTTCATTGAGAAGTGAAGATTTGAGTATTTGGATTGAAGTGCTATACTCTTTTTCCCCTACAAGGTTTTGTCCCACTGGGTTTTTCTTGTAAGATTTTTAATAAGGCAGCCAAAATGTGTATTATTGGAAATGTGTACTCTTTGTCCTTTACTAGAATTTTTTTCACTGGATTGTTTCTAGTAAGGTTTTAATGAGACACGTTATTTATCAAGTAGACATCCAAGGGGGAGTGTCATTATCATATATTATGGATGTCTATCTTTAGGAGAAAAGTTAGGGTTAGTAACTTTGAGACCAAGTCAATTTTATGTTATAAATAGAGATGTTCCCTTCATTGTATTATCATCTCTCAAGAGAAATAAAAGAATTCTACTCTCTTTCTCTACAATATTCTCGTTCTAGTATTATTATTTTATAACAATATCATAATATTTTGTTCATTTCCATAGGAACAGATTTTCTAATTAATGTACCATATTTAAACAAAATACTATCGCTTTTATTCGTATATGCTTTAGCTTTTCGCAAAATTAGGGATGACAATTAGATTCTTGTTATTTGTTCCTCTTTCTCTTTCATTCATAGATCATATTAGCCTGTTTCCCGTTCAAGAATTTTGACAATTTTTAAAGATAATATATGACTGAAGGGGCACTAATACGGAAGAAAATAATAATAAAAATTTCAAAATAAAGTAGAGCACTATGAAAGAAAAAAAGCGCAAGAAATCTCAACAACAGCTCGATGGAGCAGGGCAAAACAGTAAGAATTTTAAATAGGGGCATAACAAGTTAATTTTGTCCTTTGCCGCCCCACCCTGTTTATCATCTTGTAATCTTCACGTGTTATTTCTTCATATTTTGAACCTTCTTGGTAAAAATTCTATAACTGCCGCTACACTCAATCCTTCATAATTTTTCTCATTTGGAAAACCTTTTCAATGGATCGTGTTTAATTTTACTTGCGATGTTGTTTCTATTTTTATTTCTTGTTATTACCGAAACTAGAAATAAAGATGACAAGGCAATAATAATGAAGTCAATACTTAGAAATCATATGGTGTCACATTAATTCCGTTTGCATTCTTTCCATCCGGTTGTTTGTTTTCTTTATAATCAAATTGAGAGGAAAGATAAAATTCAAGATAATATTATATTATATGTCTCAAAACTTATTACTATATGCAAATAAAACTTGTGCTTCCAATCATTTTCCTTTCGATAACGACAGAGATACAGATCACCTAAACTATCAACGGATGACAAACGTACGTGTATCAAATATTTTGTATAGTTCATGGATAATTTTGACCATTATTCCATTAAATTGACTCTCGAGCAAGACATGATTAGCTTTCCCGAACCACGATTAAATTTTCTTTATTTTTCCTGTTCTGGGAGCCTTTCCAATTGATCATGTTTTACTTATGATATTTCTTGTTATTTCAAAACTACATAAATGAGGACGACAATGCTATATGAAGCAAGTTTTTAGAAATTATATCACAATCCCTTGCATTCTTTCCATCTTTTTGTTTGTTTTCCTTATAGATTGAGAGAAGAGATAAAATACAAGATTATAAATTTCTCTGTCTCAAAACTTATTATATATGTAAATGAAACTATTGATTCCAATCATGTTTCTTTTCATAAGCAGGTGGAGGATTTCGTCGTGCACCAAAATAGAAGCCATCTTTTTGCACCTTCCAATAACATTCTAAATGGTCACCATCTATTTCTCCACATTTTCCAGCTATAGAGCTATTGAATACATCAAATGGTATACTTTTACCATTCCACCAGAAATGACAAAAGTAAAGTGTACCCCCAAAAATTTTCTGATTAAAGCTAAAACTAAACTCTTGATTTGGATAGAGGACTTTGTACCCTAAATCATCATCATGAGATTGACAATGAAGGATTAGCTTAGAATTAGGAGGGAGGGCATCAATGATGTAAACATGAAATCTTGGAGTAAGCCCACGACGACTTGTCACAAGAGCAAGGTTTAGTAGAAAAATGAACGAGAATAAAAGAATTTTGGTCTTGATATTAATCATATTTTGACCCATTGAGATAGTTCTTTTTATTTTTTTCTATATATGCTTTGTTTGAGACTTAAAAAGGTTCATGTGCTACATATATATATGTATCAAAAGAAACTGTTAGGGCTGACTTTATAATATTTTTTATTTGGTTCATGTAGAAAAGTCAAAGTATAATATTGGAATATGACAGAATATTCTTTTTATTACACCCTTCTGTTTGCTATTTACTAATGTTATCTGGAAAGTAGAAAGGAGATTACACCCAAAGAAATAAAGAGGAAAATGATCATAATTAAAGGCCATATTGGTGTATACTAATTGTATGGGTGAAAATTTCGGCTAACACGTGGACCAATATGTGACTGACACGTATCAGTTAAAATCAATGGCGTAGAAAGATCTAATGGTAATACCGAGAATAGCATTGACGGAAAGATAGCTAATACCGGCGACATGGTCAACGAAGAAGAACATCAACGGGAGCAACATATGAGACCCTCTTGATTACGCATTAAATGGAGTTAATACGGTAACAGCGAAACGGTTTCTGACTGCCAGAATCAAGGAATTAAATGACAATCATTAATTCAACAATTAATGATTGCCGTTACATACACACAACGGGAAAGGCACCATATAGGGCCAAATACCTATAAATAGGACTTTGGCTTGTATATGTAGGCATCGAATACTTACTGAAAAAATAGATTTTTCTTGATTACTTTCTACTTATTATTATTACTCTGATTCTCTGATCATCAAGCTCTTGTTCATTCTTGGAAAAGGAGAAGTCCATTACTGATGTGGTGTGATTTTACGCCACAATCGACGCTTTTCGGCTATAAGTTTTACTTGTTTTTAAGCAAGTCTATGTGATTTCACGTGGTTTTTATTATGTTTCAGGTAATGTGAGGTTCCTAGAGCCTAAGTGTGGAAAACAAGCGAAAAAGAGGAAAAAAGTTGATCACTGGAAACAACTGGAGATTCTGGAAATTTTGGTGGAAAATTACTCTGCGCGTTCGCGCAGGTAAGCCACGCGTTTGCGCCCACGCGCGCCAATGACTCTACGCGTTCGCACTGGGATATCACGCATTCGCGCCCACGCGCGTCAGTGACTCTGCGCGTTCGCGCTAGTAGGTCACGCGTTCGCGCTGAAGTAAGAGAAGTTCAGCCACGCGTTCGCGCTGAAGTAAGAGAAGTTCAGCCACGCGTTCGCGCAGACACGTGGCGCGTTCGCGTTGAAGGATTTCCGGCCCAGTTCGAGCAGAACTTGGACTTTGACGATTTTTACTATTCCAGTTCCTTTAAAAATCCAACTGGGAGCATTGTAAAATTATCTTTGGCATTATACTCAAGTTTGGAGGCTAGGGTTCCTACGTAAATATTCTTTCTTTTATTTAATCCTTGTTTATGGGAATTTCTTGGTGACAATTAAGATTGATACTCTTGTTATGCTTATTTATTCATCGGCATTATTCTTAATCAAGTAAGTTCTTGTTATTTTAATTATTCTTGTTCTTGAACGTTTCTCAAGGGAGTAGCTAACCCTAGGACTCGCCCATTTACTTTGTTTGAAACTCGGAAGAGGAAGAACGGGGTTGGGATAGAATAATTAACATGAATTTGGGGCGTTAACCCTCATCTAATGGAAATTGACCTAGGAATAGGTGATACCACTTGTAGCCATATTCGGGTGTTCTTAATGCTCCTAATTGCTTGAGGGATCTTCAATTGGGTAGTCTAGTTAATCTTCGGGAGAAGTTAATTTAGAGTTATTATCCGAGGCTAAATAACATAAACTTGCTATTATTTATAATTCGTGAAATATATTGGATCGTTACTTGAGAAGTAGGTTCCTTTATTCCATTCTTGTGGCCATTGATCAATTTACTTGCTTTCTAGATTAGAATTTATATTTCCGTATTTTATCAAAACCTTATTAAAAACCACCATTGATGCGTTCGGTCTAGCTATTGTTAGTGATAATTCCTAATCTGCTCAAATTGCTTGCATATTGTTCTCTGTGGGATTCGACCCCAACCTTGTTGGGTTACTATATTTGACAACGTCCGCGTTATACCATTAATAGGTGTAATTTGAGCGTATCAATTACTGTTATTCATCACAATTGACATAAGTTTACCTTTTCTCTTTATTTATTTATTCTTTATCAATCGTTAATAACTTGCTTGTGTAAATTCAATCGTTTTATCAAATTGCTACCAACTGTGGTTAATCTTATTCAACTTCTTAACTATTTGGGCCAAGTATGATTTTTGACTCAAACAGTTTGGCCCCATCTGTGGAATTCTGCAGTTAGACTTGTAGTTTGATCTCTATTTATGCAAGCATTATTACTTTGGTATTTTATTTTGTTTTCGCATTTCAGAAATGGCAGGATCTACACCTACACCCATTGATGAAAATAGGAATGTCAATGATGAAGGATTGATTGACACAACTAACGGAACAATAGAAGACGCATCAAGGGCGGATACAAATCAAGCATCCATCCCGATAGGTGATTTGAGTGAATTCTTGAAAGGAGAGATGGCGTATGTGATGAAACAAATGATGGAGGAAATGCGACAAAATTCCTCAAGACCGCCTCCACTGAACGGAATTGCTGGTTCAAGTCGGGTACTGCACCTTGAGCAAAGAAACTCAAACGGCGAGCCAACCAATGCCGATGATCTCGGCTTAGTAGCAACAACGACTCATGGCGATGCTGACTGTTACGGTTCGCATTTTTGCGGGCGGGGTTAGCGCTCGGAAAAGCTATTTCGAACTTGTTGGTGCTCTTTTGGACTTTGTTTTAAAAGAGTCACCACCTAAATTTTAGGAAATTAGGAAAACCAGTTTTGAAGGGTTTATTCATACACTGTGAAAAATCCTTCTTAATCTAAAGTTCTAGGTAAGGGTTCTGGTGATCCCCTAGGGAAAGTGTTAGACACCCTAGTATTAAGGATCCGTACTATAAGGTTGACCTTCGAACCAATGTGTGGGTATTTGCATGAACTATTTATTTAGTGTAAAATTCTCGTAAAAATCTGTCCTTTTATTGCATATCAAGTTTCTTGAAAGAATTGAGTGTAGTTCCCTTATATAGGAGCTTATTTTTAGGTTGGATTTATCATATCCCAATGAATATATTTCCTCTTACATATGTAAATAATTTTTGTAAGGAAGGAAATTACTTTGTGATAAAAAAAATGTACAAATATATACGCCAAAACGTTTTACTTATTATTCTGCGATTTACGAATATGTTTCCATTTTATTAAGGAAAATGTTTTCAGCACTTTGTTTTAAAAATCCAGCTTGGTTCGGCATTGGGCCGTAAAATAATGGGTTTAATTTGCAATGAATAACAGGTGACAACACATTTGTTGAGAGCAAAAAGGTTTTCAAACCATATAAACTTATGCCCGTTTAAAGGGAAAAAAGAGTTGTGATATTTTGGATAAGAAAAAATGTAACGGGCTCTAGCCCAGAAAATGTATCTTGCTTATTCCATTTTCTATAAAGGGACATTCAAGACTGGGCTTTGATCAAAATCTTAACTTATGGAAATTTGGTGGGCTTTGGCCCAAAAGCTCGATTTTGTTTGTGTCGACTTAGTACAAAAACTACGCCAGGTTTTCCAAGAAAAGTGTAACATTTTTGGTTTTGAGGAATTAACCGTGACTTGCACAAAATCTCTCATTTTTACAACTGGTTTTTATGATGAAAAGTAGTGTATTCCTTTTAATTATGAAACAAGGACTATAGGGCAAGTAATTCTGGTAAAAGAACGTTTATATGCCAACGCCTACCACATTTCCCTGAATCTAGTTTATTTTATGAAAAAACTATTTGATTTATCTCTTAGAAATCCCCTTTAAAAATAAGAAAATAGGACGGGTTTTGAAAATTCGCGAAGGAGCCTAAAGTCCAACTAAACGGCTTAAGTACCATTTGCCTAAAACGTCTAATTCCAACCATTTGGCTTCCAATGGTAATGTGAGTTTACAAATACAAGTATAAATAAAACATATTATGCAATAATAACAAAATGACTTGGGGTGTACCAGGCCCCCTTAACCATTTTCACCCATGATCGGGCCTTCGTGAATATACATATTAGCTTTCCTTCCCCGGACTCAATATAGGTCTGGAAGAATTGTCCTATTGGACCATTGGCCCGATAGGAAGGCTGTATCCTTGTCCCAAATGACCATGCGATGTGTAAGAGAGGGCAAGGAGAGAAAAGAAAAAGAATTTGGTTAAACTGGATCCTATAATATAAAATTTCACATAATATATAGAAGGTATACACGCATAAATAATAATAAACTGTCCTAACATGATATTTTTCATAGTGCATTTTTTGTGATGTGTGGGCTTAGTATTTTGGAATGAGATTAGGGTAGCTGTCACCATCCTTATTCCCAGTGTCACAAAAGATTCAAGGAGTTTCATCAAATCCCAGACATGGCTGGCACTGGGGGAAGTTAGACCAACCTCAAATGATCCTCAACATTACCACAATCAAACACAAGGATACACTTAGGACCAAATATCATTGAACAGTTTGGCCTTTCAAAATAAGGATAGAGAGGAATAGAAAAAAAAATACTCCTTAGAAACAAAGGACAATACTTCACTGTACTCCATTACTACTACTCAATTGCAACAAGGGACAGGAATATAATCATTGAACTACAAATCATTATAAACTAGAAGTGGTCTATGCAAAATGAGCTTATCAATCTCTTCATGAAGATGTACAAAAATGGAGAGATTCTAATATAGAGTTCAGTCACAGACACACACTGCATATATAAAGGAGACCAAAGCAGGCCCAAGTAAAAAGGAAAGTATATCCTAGGTCATATTTGCAAAAGGCCAGATGCAGATTGAGCAGACAGGTATAATATAGAGAAAAAGGAATAATTTTAGTCAAGGTTAGTGATAACGTCCAAATCCACCCTATTAATTAGAATGGGCACGGTCGTATGCAAATATAATTTACCCAACTATGAGTCGGGGTCGAATCCCACAGAGAACAATATGTAGGTGATTTAAGCAGATTAGGAATTATCACTAACAATAGCTATGCCCGAACGCATCAATGGTGGTTTTTTATAAGGTTTTGATAAAATACGGAAATATAAATTCTACTCTAGAAAGCAAGTAAATTGATCAATGGCAACAAGAATGGAAGGAGGGAAACTACTTCTCAAGTAACGATCCAATCTATTTCACGAATTGTAAATAATAGCAAATTTATGTTATTTAGCCTCGGATAATGACTCTAAATTAACTTCTTCCGAAGATTAACTAGACTACCCAATTGAAGATCCCTCAAGCAATTAGGAGCATTAAGAACACCCGAATATGGCTACAAGTGGTATTGCCTATTCCTAGGTCAACTTCCATTAGATGAGGGTTAACGCCCCAAATTCATGTTAATTATCCTATCCCAACTCCGTTTTTCCTCTTCCGAGTTTCAAACAAAGTAAATGGGCGAGTTCAAAGGTTAGCTAATCCCTTGAAAACATTCATGAACAAGAATAATTAAAATAGCAAAAACTTACTTGATTAAGAACAATGCAAATGAATAAATAAGCACAACAAGAGTATCAATCTTAATTGTCACCAAGAGATTTCCATCAACAAGGATTAAAAAGAAGAGAGAACATTTTTGTAGGAACCCTAGCCTCCAACTTGTGGGAGATGCCAAAGATGATAATGTTTTTGCCCTAATTTTCTATTTATATGAACTGGAATGGAAGAAATCGTCAAAATCCGAGTTCTGGTCGAAATTTCCGAAAATCCTTCAACGCGATCGCGCCATGTGTCTGCGCGATCGCGTGGATGACGTCAGCTCCCCTGCTCCCTTAATCGCGATCGCGTGTCAAGCCTGCGCGATCGCGTGTCATTAATAACGCGCGTGGGCGCGGTCGCGTTACATACCAGCGCGAACGCGTGGAGTGCAATTCCCGCGTGGGTACTCTGCGCGATCGCGTAGAGTATTTTTCCACGGTATTTTCCAGAACTTCCAGTTATTTCCAGTTTTGCAACTTTTTTGCTTGTTTTCCACACTTAGGCTCTAGGGACCTCGTATTATCTGAAACATGACAAAAACTACGTAAAATGACATAGACTTTCTTAAAAACAAGTAAAACTTATAGTTAAAAAGCATCGATTGTGGCGTAAAATCACGCCACATCAACACCCCCAACTTAAAGTATTTGCTTGTCCTCAAGCAAGCCATACAAAACCATGACTCAATCTAACACCTAGATATTATAGAATAACAATGTCTACATTGGTTTTGACTCTGAACTACCGGCATGCATGTTTTCCTTTAAACGACCACCCCAACTTCCTACTTTAAAGCAATATGCACAACTCAAGAACACTACGACTAACAATGAAGCTTCAATGAATGACATTACATTATCGAACATATTATGGTGCACACAAACGCTACTTTAGGCGGTCACTTTATTTTGTTCAATTCTCATCCTTATGCCCTCACATAGACCAAAGAATGTCCCAACACACATATATACGACAAGAATGGGACGAAGACGAAAGAGAAGAGAAAAACACTCACACTCACAAAGAAATTCATATCTACACATGCAAATACCATAGGCTTGCCCTTATTTTCTATGTTCTCATCCTAGGCTCGTTCGGTTGTGATCACATTAGGACTTGTTTCGGCTTGTAATGTAGGTTTAGGGACGGGTCGGATACTTTTTGGATATTAGTGACTCACCCTCCTTTAACACTACAACATCTTGTCACCTTAATTCGCCTCTTTTCTTTTCACCCCTTTATTTTCTTTCAGTTTTCAACCTCGATGTGGTTTTACTTCTAACCAACTTACAAATCTTTTTTTTTACAACAATTTGGTGATTTTTTATACAAGACCAACCGGGCAAGTTCTAGATTATACATGCATAAACAGAATCAAACTAACAACTCACACACACATCGGCATAAGGACAATAATTTTTACACTTGTGACCTCCTAAGTAGTAATTCATCACATACAACACCCCAACAATCATAATGTCATATAAAGAATCAATCATGTCAGACAATAACTGTTCTAAGTATGCATTTTTCAAAATTTCGAGGGGTCTAAAAATTTCAACAAAACACAATACATGCCATTAGTTACCAAGTAGTACCAAATAAAACAAAATTACTCTATTCAACCTAAGTAACATCCTAAATATGTCAGTTTCAACAAAATAAAACCCCCCTCAGGAAAACAACTCTGGCAAAGAAAAGCCGAGGAGGTTTCTACCCCTAACTAAAAAAACTTGCAGTGTCCTCACTGCAGTACATCAACACAGATTTTTTTTTCATACCTCCTAGCACTGCGTGCTAATGGTCATCTCTGCTCACCCTCTGAACTGGAGCTGCTGGGCTCTGGCAGGACAAAATCGTCCTCATTTTCCTCCTCTTCATGTTGTGCTCCGCATACACTCCTCAGAATGCTCATCATTTTGTTCAGAAATTTGCTTTGCTTCTTGGCGTGCTCTCTTGCCTTTTTCTGCCTCCTCTCTATCTTTCCCTGCTTTTCTTTGATATGCTTCATGTCCTCCACCACACCTGCTAATGTCGGACCAATAGGAATAGAGGGAGCTGTAGATGTGCCTTCTCCATGTGGGCCCGAAGGGAGACTAGCCACTAGCTGCTGAATCCGATTGTCCACCCCATGGACCTGGGTGGAGATATATTGGAAAGGCCTGGCGGCTTCTTGCAGTGGTGGCAAAATTGGTATAGCCATGGGGGGAGCAGATGCTCCACCAGTCGACTCTGATGCAGTAGAGGTGAACTACCCAAATGATGATGTTGCTATATCAATCTTCCTTTTCTTCTGTACATTACCAGGCCCTCTCTTTTTCAACGGATAAATCGGTCGAGTAGGCCCTTTTTCTCTGTCGCCTGGTCTTGTGGGCACTCCATCAGTGGAGCACAAGTAAGTGATCAATGATGGGAAGAATAAGCTCTTGGTCCGTTCAAGCACCACCTCCCGAATTTCCTGCATAATGAGCCTCCCCACGTCAACAGGCAATCCTTCCATCACAGCACAAATTACTTTAGCCCTCTCAAGCGGCACCTCTGAATCATGTTTTGAAGGCAGCACCCTGGATGTGACAATATCAAGCCAAGTTTTGGCTTCAGCGGTGAACTCTGCAAAGTCAATCCTTTTCTGCATTGTGTTTAGCCACTTTGGTTGTTCCCCACCGTGAAGGTGGGTCACAAACCATTGTTTCCGCAGGTTTTCGTACATCTGTGCCATCTCGCTGTTGTCACCATCCTGCAGATTATAATAGGCATTGATTCTTGAGGCATTGCACAGGACATCCACACCTCTGACTTTGACAATTGCCCTATGTGTAATGTCTGCCTCTGCAGCATTTGCGTAGAATTCCCGCACCAGGGTATGATTTGCCCTGATTGGTTCATCTGCAAAGCGTATCCAGCCGCTTGTTACCAACCTTCCATAGAACTCGGGCATCTTTTCTTCCAAACTTTCTGTTACAAAGCCCCTCTCTTCAATGAAGCTCTTTCCCAGCAGTCTATCATATAGCTTCGAACATTTTGCTGACTGGAAGGTGGTGGTGTCATAATATTCAATCAAGGGTACTTGGGCAGCACTGGATGATGAAGCCATTTTTTTGAGTTTAAGTACCTACAAAACAAACACAATGCATATGAATACCTAAAATGATGTATAATGAGGTAACTAGGCCAGAGAAATTGGTTGTCAAAGTTTTGGGCAGCTCTGTACTAGCTTTCTGTTTGTGAACTGTCGGATTTCCTTCAGCGCGATCGCGCGACAACCAGGCGCGATCGCGCCAATTTTAGACATTCCTTCAGTGCGATCGCGCAAGGAACTGGCGCGACCGCGCAAATTTGAGCACTTTATTAACCGCGATCGCGTCTAGTATATGCGCGTTCGCGCAATTTGAGCCATTTATTCAGCGCGATCGCGTCTTGTATAGGCGCGATCGCACTGACTCGTTTCAGATTTCTCAAAACATTTTCACAAACAGGTGGTGTGCATGATTTTTGGAGCTTCGATTCAACGATTTTAAGCTTGTATTTTGCCCCATTTTTTTCATATATCAGCACCCAACTCTCAACTCACATCACTCAATCAACAAACAACACTTTATATAACAACCAATTCAACAATTTCATCATATTTTCATGCTTAGACAAGTAAAAAAAAAAAAAAAAAAAATTTCACAATTTCTAACATGGAAAGATGATAAAAACAACCCTAGGAACAAGACAATGAAAGAATCACATACCTTGTGGTTGCAAGTTGAAGAATTCTTCTTAAAAATTGAAGTTGAATTTGAGAGAAAATTGAGAGAATTTTTGATAAAAAGTGAAGGAAATGAGGGGTGGAAATGGGGGGTTAAGCCGTTTTACCCTTTTTAATTCTGTTTTGATAACTGGACACGCGCTTCTGCGCGTTCGCGTGTCCTTACCGCGCGATCGCGTAGCGTTAATTTTTTTTTTTTTTTACGCGATCGCGTGGGTTCTGGTCGCGATCGCGAAGAGTAAAATTTGCCCCTATTTTTCCTGATTCAGAAAATAAGCACAGAAACCAGTCTAACAAATTACAGAAACCAGCAGCTACTGATTTGTGGCTGTTCTGAAAACCCAACCTGCTCAAAACAATTCCAAAAAATTTGAAATTTTGCAGATTAGTCACAAATCATAAGCTAAACAATTCAAAAAAAATCAAATTTAAAAAATGATTAAAAAAAATTAAAAACGATGGGTTGCCTCCCACCAAGCGCTTAAGTTAACGTCGCGGCACGACGGTTACCAACTTTACCGCTTTTCTCGCCATTTGGAGCTTTTGAATTGGGCACCTAACTTGGAATCAAGTTTGTGACCACGAGCAGTGGGGGGTGGTAAATATCTGATCACGCCAAGTAAAATATTGTTCATTCTACACTTCTTGGCTTTCAAGTGAGGAATGTCATTTTGCCTTGTTGAATTTTCAAATTGCAGAATACAAGGCTCTTGAACTTTTTGAACTATGACATCCTCTTTTTCCCCCGGATTGAGGTCAACACCAACCATATTGTTCAGAACAATGGCTGACTCCCATTCATTTTTTTCTTTGGCATTCCCAATAAACTCATCTTCATGATTTACCCTTTTATCTTGAGCATTGGGTAGTTCATAATGATTTGCCCGTGGAGGATTTTCTTCTTCTTTCATCAAACCAAGTTGGAGACTAGTTTCCAAGTACTCTTCAAAAGCTTTTTGATTTTCATTACCCTCACCTAGTAGACACTCCATCATGAATTTGAACTCACCAATTTGGCCATGCTCACAATAAAAGTCATTACTAAACAAGTTTTCAAGGAAAGATGCCATTTTTTCGAGGTTTATTATATAAAATAAAACACAGAAAATAACTACACAAATATTTACGGGTTCGGATCAAAGCAAGTTAGCTTATTTCCTAGATTAGCCAAAATACACCAATTGTTCCCCGACAACGGCGCCATTTTTGATAACGTCCAAATCCACCCTATTAATTAGAATGGGCACGGTCGTATGCAAATATAATTTACCCAACTATGAGTCGGGGTCGAATCCCACAGAGAACAATATGTAGGTGATTTAAGAAGATTAGGAATTATCACTAACAATAGCTATGCCCGAACGCATCAATGGTGGTTTTTTATAAGGTTTTGATAAAATACGGAAATATAAATTCTACTCTAGAAAGCAAGTAAATTGATCAATGGCAACAAGAATGGAAGGAGGGAAACTACTTCTCAAGTAACGATCCAATCTATTTCACGAATTGTAAATAATAGCAAGTTTATGTTATTTAGCCTCGGATAGTGACTCTAAATTAACTTCTTCCGAAGATTAACTAGACTACCCAATTGAAGATCCCTCAAGCAATTAGGAGCATTAAGAACACCCGAATATGGCTACAAGTGGTATTGCCTATTCCTAGGTCAACTTCCATTAGATGAGGGTTAACGCCCCAAATTCATGTTAATTATCCTATCCCAACTCCGTTTTTCCTCTTCCGAGTTTCAAACAAAGTAAATGGGCGCGTTCAAAGGTTAGCTAATCCCTTGAAAACATTCATGAACAAGAATAATTAAAATAGCAAAAACTTACTTGATTAAGAACAATGCAAATGAATAAATAAGCACAACAAGAGTATCAATCTTAATTGTCACCAAGAGATTTCCATCAACAAGGATTAAAAAGAAGAGAGAACATTTTTGTAGGAACCCTAGCCTCCAACTTGTGGGAGCTGCCAAAGATGATAATGTTTTTGCCCTAATTTTCTATTTATATGAACTGGAATGGAAGAAATCGTCAAAATCCGAGTTCTGGTCGAAATTTCCGAAAATCCTTCAACGCGATCGCGCCATGTGTCTGCGCGATCGCGTGGATGACGTCAGATCCCCTGCTCCCTTAATCGCGATCGCGTGTCAAGCCTGCACGATCGCGTGTCATTAACAACGCGCATGGGCGCGGTCGCGTTACATACCAGCGCGAACGCGTGGAGTGCAATTCCCGCGTGGGTACTCTGCGCGATCGCGTAGAGTATTTTTCCACGGTATTTTCCAGAACTTCCAGTTATTTCCAGTTTTGCAACTTTTTTGCTTGTTTTCCACACTTAGGCTCTAGGGACCTCGTATTATCTGAAACATGACAAAAACTACGTAAAATGACATAGACTTGCTTAAAAACAAGTAAAACTTATAGTTAAAAAGCATCGATTGTGGCGTAAATTCACGCCACATCAGTTAGACACATAAACATAGCACAGAGATAGATCTTTAAGTCCCAGTTAGGCTTAATAAGATGAAAACATCAGGTGAGAAGTATGCAGGCTCCATACATAGCATAGAAAGAATGTAGAAAATCATCCATGTCTCTTTGGTGGAGTTTCTTGAAAAGAAGAAGGATCTACATGATCTTAATTATCTTTAATGATTCAATTTCAATGCCCTACCTATTCAGATTTCATGTTTTCCTTTAATTTCTTCCTTTTGTATTCTAGTTCAGTCATGTACATATGCACCTAGGTTCATTACTAGGTTTTACTAAACCATTCATCAATGCATGTCTGGTTTTAGCCAAGTTTTCTAGGTTCTGGCAACAAAGTTCATATGATTTTAAGAGATTTGTACAGTTAGCATGCACCACCATGGGCTTATGAAAGTGCCATGGTGCCTTTTATGTGAAGGAATGGTGTGGTGAATCAAACCGTGCTTGGTTCTCCCCTTGATCCCCTCTCAAGGCACCTTTAAAAAAAGGCTCTTCCTGGCCATGTGATTTTTAGCTTACCCTCAATCCCTTTCTAATCATAAGGAACATTACTACTAGAAACCATTTATAGCCAAGGGCTTTAACAAGTTCAAATGCATGGGCACATAAATAAATAGGACGATTTAGGCTAGGACTGGGATCATTTTCACCACTAGAATCTAACAAAATTCATACAGTCATAGCATAGGTCAAAGTGTCATCAACAAGTTCCTTAACCTATTTCAACTTCACAGAACTATCTCAAATTAGTTTGGCTTTTAGCAAGTTATGTCATATTACAAACTTCATTTGACCAAGTAATAGAACGTGTATATGATGCTATCAATTAAATGATGATAACTAAAATATCTGGATAGAGTATTAGAAATTAGATCCAAACACAAATGATTCAAGTAGTGGATAGTAGGCAGATTTCCATTTTTAATCTTGAACCAGTTATATTCTAATAGAACTCATGTAGGAATCTCATGATTTAACAATACAGGCTAGATTGGCCACTTGATCTTGGGTATAGCATGATCACATTCATTGGCTAGAGCACAGTGTTGACTCTCTCCTTGAGACATTCAGAACCTCTAAGCAGGATACAAAGAGATTTCAAGCAAACAAATATCCAAATGGCCATGGACCAACCCTGCTTCTCAGTAGGGATCCTTTAATACTTAAATATGATCAAACCTTTAAGCCTTTGACACAACAAGATTCCCAGAGGAGAAAGAAAATGAGGAAAGAATTAACTGGCAAATAAACAAATCCCTAAAAGACAATGCAAGTGCAAAGACAGTAGAGCATCTTCATAAACAGGTCACATGGCAAACACTTTAGATTTCTACTCAAGTTCTAAAGGGGCTAGCTTCTTTAAAAAGATTGACTCAAATCCTTTGCCAACTAATCTTTAGGCAGAGTTCTTCTCATGAATATACACAAGGTTTAGACTAGTTCAGGTTGCTTTGTCCCCCTCCCCTTTGCCTAGTCCTATTTTAGCACTGAAGCAGATCAGACTTACAAAGTGATGTCAACCTAATAAACTAATGTTCACTATTAGCCTAACCCTTTTTATCAAAAAAAAAAAAAACAGCCTTGATTTAGTTCTTTTATAAACTCATTCCTATTACAGTCCTATCCTTGATTGTTGTTCAAACATTTAACTTAATAATAACTGGTTATTAAAGCTAGGTCCACTCAATATTTCTCAATTTAGAACTTCAATTGTCAGGAACAAGCTAGTTATCTTCTTTAGTAAAACTTAATCCAAGGGTCATGATCGAATAAGAACTTTAAGCATTATAGTCTCCCAACATAACATACATAATTTGCAAGTCTTGTTTTAGCTTGACTTGTTTTTATCATGAGGCAATGAGCTAGACTGATCTATGAACATAACATAAGGCTCTTTATTTATTTATTTTAAATGAAATACTGTATTCTAAATCTGCTTGTGCCCCTAATCCCTTTTTTTCACCATGTCTACCAAAGTCAAATAGTTATTGCACACCATAAAGTTTAACAAGCTAATAGGAAATAGGAACAAATCACAGAGAGGGTCAAGCTATGGTATTTGTACAACAATGCAGTATCAATCATGGAAGGCATCAGGAATGAACATAACATATTTGCACCAAAATTCTTTAAGCACAGCTTGAAGGCGACTCTTACTGAAGAATAGTAGGGTACAAGCATGGTAGTCTCACTTTTAGAAGAAGAACATTACAGATCAGGCTAATGATAATTATAGACATGTTCAAAGTTCAAAACAAAGGTCATTAGACAGCACTTAGAGATATGTTTAAGTCACTAATCCCTTTTGAGATAGGTGTTATCACATTAAGAGGCAAGTAACCAAATAGGGACTCTATAAACATGTCATGTGGACTTCTTAACACAAAGCAACCTTATCAAGAGATCATACAATCTAAATTAATAATCAAACAGCCTTACAATACCCTATGTGTTCCGTAACTAAACTAAGCAAACTCCTTATTTCAATATATTACTGATAGTGTACTGTTGGCCCCTATCAGACCTTAAACCTATTCAATATGAATCATTTCAAATTTCCAGCAGCCTCAAACATTCTTGTAAAGGATTAGCACTAGTCTAGACCAAATTTAAACAAATAGCAAAATACTAGATTAGGTACATAAGATAACCAAGGTATCATGTTTAGGAGGGACTCATTCTAAGTTTATTTAAACAGTGCTAAGGCAAAAATCATACCATAAGACCATCAATTAGAAACACTTAACAACACAGACCAATCATGAGCTTATGAATAAAATAGCAAAATAGATAAAAGGGTTGAGGTATTACCTTTTTTAAATGCAGCCTTTGGTCAAGAAAGGGACTCGAAAGCTCCTTGTGCTTCCAACCCTCGAACTCAACCAGAAGAGAAGGACAAAATAAATAAAATTTTATAACTGAGGGACTCAAACTCGACAAGGAGAGTTTTAAGTCAAAAATTACACTTTTGCTTGAATTTCAAGTTTTCTGACTTTAAATTCTAGTTTTTTCGACTTTTTCAAACTTCTCCTTGTGATGAAGGTTGGGGTTCTATTTATAGAACTCCAAAATTGTGAAGGACCCTAAAAACTCCGATGTGGGATAGACAGATTTCCACTCAACAACCTTTGTAAACCAAATCTAAGGTATAGATCGACTGTAATCGAGAATGCATGGCCAAATTTGAGTATTGTTCTACTCGATTTGGCCCATTTGTACTCGACCAATGAGATTCGAGTGAATACACCATGATTCAATCATAAAAATGCAGGAAATCATACGTTTGACTCAAAATTTAAAGAAAAAACATAAAAGGAGAGTGATTTATACCGCGTTTGGAGTAAGGAAGATGAAAACAAGGCCAAACCACTAATTATATGACGTAAATGGTTATACGAAGGCTGCAAAAAGCCCTGTGCCTTCTGCAACATTGCCATTTTTGGCATGAGAGAGAAAGAAAAAGCAAGGCGACGGCTAGGGTTAGGGTAAGGGGAAAGGGAAGGGAAGGAGAGAGGGTGTTGGGTGGGGTGGGGGTGGGGGTGGGGGTGGGGGGCGTTTTGGTATGGGAAATGGAAATTGAAAAAAGAAAGAGGGGTGGTTACCCCCTTATCAGATAAGCCTTAGGCCGGGTCAGTCCTATTGGGCAGGACTCTGTCCAACTGAAATTTAAACAAAAAAGCCTGTTCTTGTGTATACACCAAGTGTATACACATATATTTCATATATATATATATATATATATATATATATATATATATATATATATATATATATATATATATATATGTGTGTGTGTGTGTGTGTGTATATACTTGGTGTATATGCTGAGTATATTTAAGTCCTAGCCATTAATAATTAAAAATTAAAAATTAAAGAGAATTTAAATAATGGGAAAATTGGTCTGCTACGTATTTTTATAAAAAAAGATTTTTTTTAAAGGTCGGTTAAGTTGTTGATGGGCCTGAAAAGATGGCTTTAATTAACCGGCCCAACGTATTTATTTTAATTATGGACTTTTAATCAAATTTGAAAATTAGGATAAACCTATTATTTTAAATTAAATACCAACAGGCTAATTTTTTAAAATAAACTAATTTATTTAAATGGAGGACTAATTAAATTAATTGTGACCAAGGAAAAAATCAAAAAGGAAAATATATATCTATATAAGGGCTCAGTGTTTTGCAATAATTATCATTTAATTAATTAACTAGCCTAATCAAAACAGTAAAGGGCAATTATACTTATTGTATAAAAATCATGGGTTAAAAGATTAAGTAATTAATTACTTAAACTATTTAAATTATCCAAATTTTCATAGGTAAAAATTAAAGGGAAAAAGTGTTTGAAAATGATTTTAAATGATTAAATAAGAATTCTTCCTCTTTCTCTCTTTCTCTTTTAAATTTAAGTTTAAAAATATCTTTAAAATATTTATTATTCTCTAAATAAAAACATGATGCATGAAAATCTTTTTTGCTAATTTAAAGGGAAGAAATATTAATCTGGGCACTTTATAAAGATCATTTAAAGTTATTAGAAATGCTCAGCTTATTCACTTTATTACCTGAGGACTCCGTGTGACTAAAATAGATTACGGGAGGTCAAAAATTAGGTGTCAACACTGACATCAGTCCAGTCATAGCCGAACCAATATTGCAGCGGTTCGAGAAGCATATGAAAAAATTCAAAGAGCACGAAGAGAGAATCAGCAGAATACCTGGGGCCCCACCCGCCATCAAAAAGAGGATGATAGTGACTACATATGCCATCCATGGAAAGATTCTGCAGATTTGGAACACGTTCCAGAAAATTTCAAGTTGCCAAAAATCAAAAAATATGACGGAGCTACCGACCCTCAGGATCACATCACGGCCTATACATCCGCTATTCGGGCCTCTGATCTTGGGCCAAAGATGACTCGGTCTGTTATGATCAAGCGATTTGGTCAAGTATTGATAGGAGGAACGCTAGATTGGTATGCAAGCTTACCCCCAAATTCGGCACACACTAGAGCAAGGAAAGCAGAGAAGAGAATAGAAGATATATTCAACATCAAAGAAATGTGGGATGAAACTCTACAAGATTTTGTTCATAGCTTCCAGAAACACCGCAACACCTTGCCACAAATTGAAGACAAACGGGCTGGAATTGCATTTCGACATGCATTGCATCTCGATGGAACACCGACAACGGAAGATCTTGCCGAACACTTAGTTGAATATTCGGCGAAAACATGGGACGATATATATTATCAATATTGTTCAAAAATTCGGATAGAACACGATATCATCAGTCCGATCATGTGGAAATAATATCAACAACTAAGTATACATCAAGTAGAAATTATTCCAGAAAAAGCGACAGAGATCGAATGTATAAAAGAGAACGTTATGATCCATATTATTCACGAGGAACTCATGAAGGTACGCGAAGAAGTAATCAATATCGGCACAGATCACCACCATTAGCAGGGACTTCTCAAGGAAATTATAACACCGGGGCTCCCAAACTCATAGACCATAATTTTTGTGTTTCAACATCAAAGGTAGTTGCAACATTGGACAAATTAGGTAATAGGGTCAAATAGCCTGGAAAAATGAAATCAGACCCGAGCAAAAGAAATCCAGAGCATTTCTGTGAATTTCACAAAGGACATAGTCACAAAATCGAGGATTGCCATACATTGTGATTGGCAGTCGCCGAACTCTTAGAGCAAGGGCACTTGGCGGAGTTGTTTTCGGAGAAAGACAAGAAAGCATATTATCGGAACAGGAAGCAAGGAGCGCCGCCACCACTGCCCGAGCTAAAACGAGTAGTTAATTTTATTACAGGTGGTTAGATGCCAACATCACGGGAGGCTTGGACGTCAACAAAGTTACTTACACTTCAAGGGTGAAGTTCAAAAGAGTAACAACCAGAAATGAAAAAAGGGATAGGCTGGCTATAGTCGAGGATTGCATCACCTTTGATGAAGCCGACGCCGATGATCTGCAATTTTCGCATAATGATGGGTTAGTAATTCCTTTGCGCATCTTAGATATTGATATTAAGCGTGTTTTTGTTGATCAGGGAAGTGCTGCCAACATCATAAACATCAGGGTCATAGAGGAGATGAAATTGATGAGCAAAGTAATCCATAATTCCATCATGCTAATTGGGTTTAATAATTCAACCGAAAGAACTCTAGGTGAAATCATTTTACCAGTAATAGCAGGTGGAGTGGAGCTACAAACTACTTTTAGAGTGGAGCTACAAACTACTTTTTCAATCATGTCCTCTGCCATGGCTTATGACATAATAGTTGGACGTCCCTGGATTGACGCCATGAAGGCAGTGCCGTCAACATATCATCAAGTGATCAAATTTCCAATGTTTTGGGACATAGGCTAAATTCATGGAGAGCAAGGAATTACTGTTACGTCGTGGCATTAAAGAAAAGTGTACCAAAGGTAGAACATTTCGATTCGGAAAGCGAAAGTGAAAAGGATAAACGAGTTTATCAAATACTGCGACAAAGGGAACCAAGCATAGACGATGACAAAAAAGAACTATACAATACCTTTTAATGGGGGAACAGTCAATGGCGGTAGTTGAGGACCTCAACCCGATGCCGTTTGATGATGCACTACCAAAAAAACGTACATTCCTTAGATGCAAAGTACATCAACCAAGTAAGTATATTCCATTCTTACGTGACAATAAAGATATTTTTGCCTTTTGCCATGCTAACATGATAGGGATAGTGTCGGAAGTAGCAATGCATAAGCTTCACATTAATCCTTATCATAGACTCGTAAAAATATCTCAAATAAGATTCCCCGAGGATAGAAGTAACTTCATAGAGGAAGAAGTACAAAGATTATTATATGCCGGATCCATAAGGCCAGTAGAACATACAGAGTGGGTCTCGAATGTAGTAGTGGTGCCAAAAAAGAACAGAAAGTTGCAAATGTGTGTGGATTTCACAGATCTAAACAAAGCATTCCCAAAGAATTCATTTCCATTCCCTCATATAGACCAAATGATAGACGCAATAGCTGGCCATGAGTTATTGATTTTTCTTGATGCATATTCAGGATACAATCAAATTAAAATGAATCCTGCGGATCAAACAAAAATAAAGTTTATAACACTAAGGGGTTTACATTGTTATAATGTGATGCCGTTTGGACTCAAGAACGCTGGTGCAATATATCAACATTTGGTGATGACAATGTTTAAAAATCAATTGGGAAAAACAATAAAGGTGTACATTGATAATATGGTTGTGAAATCGGAAAGGGCTGACATTTAAAAGAAGCATTTGCAATATTAAGACAATTCAACATGAAGCTGAACCCCGAGAAATGAGCATTCGGTGTAGCCTCAGGAAAGTTTTTGGGATTAATGGTTTCAAAGTGAGGAATAGAGGTGAATCCAGACCAAATAAAGGCAATAGAAAATATTCCCAATGATCTCAACAGCAAAAAGAAGGTTCAAAGTTTGACTGGTCGAGTAGCAGCATTATCTCGATTTATTCGAGATCATCGGAGAGGTGCCACAAATTCTTCATGATATTAAAAAAACAGCAAGGTTTTGAATGGACACCGGAATGTAAACAAGCATTGCAGGAGCTCAAGAAGTATCTTTCAAGTCCGCCATTGCTGTCAAAACCTAACCTCGGGGAAAAGCTATTTCTATATCTTGTTGTATCAGAGGTGTCGGTAAGCGCAGTTCTAGTACGGGAAGAAAAAGGTAAACAGTCTCCATCTTATTATGTTAGTAAAACACTTTTCGATGCCGAAACAAAATATCCACACTTAGAAAAATTGGCTTTAGCTTTAATGCATGTTGCTAGAAAATTAAGGCATTATTTTCAAAGTCATCCAATTGCCGTGGTAACAACATTCCCCCTACGGAGTATTCTCCACAGGCCGGAATTATTAGGCAGATTGGCTAAATAGGCGATTGAACTTAGTGAATTTGATATTACTTATCAACCTAGAAATGCTATAAAATCGCAAGTTCTTGCTGATTTTGTAGCAGATTTTAGTTTACAATTAACTTTAGAGGCAGAAAAAAAAACCATCGCAACCTCGGGGTCATCCTCTGGGATGTGGATCCTATACACGGATGGGGCATCTGGGTCGGGATTAGGCTTAGTACTTAATGTACCTAGCGAAGAAATCGTCCGTCAAGCCATTAAATGCCCAAAAATTACTAACAATGAAGTCGGATATAAGGTTGTTATTGCGGGCTTAAAACTTGCTTTGGAATATGAAGCAGAAAGCATCAAGGTACACTGTGTTTCGTAATTAGTGGTTAATCAGGTGAATGGAACTTTCGGTATAAAGGAACCACGAATGCAAAAGTATCAAACGCAAATATCATACCATTTTGCAAGATTCAAAGATTGGGGACTAGAGCAGGTGCCATGGGAAAGCAACACGGAGGCCAACAGTTTAGAAAAATTGGCATCAGCTACTGACCCCACAGAACCAGGAAGCAGAAGTGTTATCCATTTATTCCATCCAATTGATTGCGAAATTAAAGTACGTGCAACGGGATCAACACATTATTGGAGAAGTGAGATACTTGATTATTTCTAACAAGGGACTCTACCCGCAGATAAGAAAGAAGCACAAAAATTACGAGTAAAAGCAGCTAGATATTGCTTGGTTTATGGAGAGTTATATCAAATAACCATTGGAGGGCCACTCGCCAAGTGTTTAGGCCCAATGGAAACAGAACCTGCTATGCAACAAGTGCATAGTGGATATTATGGAAATCAATCCGGTGGGAGATCATTAGCCCGATGTTTGCTGCGTGCAGGTTATTATTGGAATACAATGGGCAAAGATTCACAAAACTTTGTAAAACGATGCAAAGAATGTCAAGCATATGCATCTGCAATACATCAACCTGCAGAGCCTCTTCATTCAATCATTACTGCATGGCCGTTCATGAAATGGGGACTCGACATCATAGGACCATTCCCAGAAGCCAAAGGTAAAGTTAAATTCTTACTTGTTGCAACTGACTATTTTTCTAAGTGGGATGAAGCAGGAGCATACGCAAAAATTGGACAAGAGCAAGTTATTAATTTCCTCTGGAAAGACATCATATGTCGATTCGGTATTCCAAAGGAAACAAGATGTGATAACGGGAAGCAATTCATTGGAGCGGAGATAACAAATTTTCTCCAAACTCTTGGGATCAAACGAATAACATCTTTATCATATCATATATCCGGCAATGGACAAGAAGAATCAACAAACAAAACGATACTCAAAGTATTGAAACGACGAATTGGCAACGCAAAAGGATGTTGGCCTGATGTCCTCCCCGAGGTTCTTTTGTTTTATCGAGTTACGCATAAAATAAGTATCGGAGAAACACTGTTTTCATTAGTTTATGGAGCAGAGGCATTGGTGCCAATCGAAGTAATGGAGCCAAGCATAATATATGCACATGCTACAGATGCAGAAAATATGGAAGCAATGAAGGATGAACTTGATCTATTGGAAGAACATCGAGAATTAGCTTTGATCAAGTTAACAGCACAGAAACAACATGTGGAAAGATACTATAACAATAAGACCAAATTGCGTCAAATCAAACTTGGAGATTTGATCATGGGAATGGTAACTCTAGCCACAAAGATACCAAACGAGTGCAAACTAGGAGCAAATTGGGAAGGGTCCTATAGGGTTATAGCTGATGCAGGAAAAGGAGCATTTCAGTTAGAAAATTTGGACGGGAAGATTGTCTCCAATAATTACAACATAAGAAATTTAAAGCTCTTATATTCCTAACATCTAGTTGCATTTGACAAGCTGTACTCTTTTTCCCTTACTCGGGTTTTATCTCGTTAGGGTTTTACTGGGGAGGTTTTTAACGAGGCAGTAAGTAGAATGTACGGGAATATATTACGGGCATCATTTCTTAGTTCTTCATATTTCAAAACAAAACAATGGAGGACTACCACTAGGGACCGACAATAGAGGCTATCGCTCCAAAAATATAAGGAAAAAGCCTCCGGGCTCAATTTGTAAAATTCTTAATCATGTTAGCAATGAAATTTATTATTACGTGATCTTTGTGTTTTATAAGTTTGTATGGTATATCCATGATTTCGATCATACACACGTATCATTGTTTCCAATTGTTATCCATGATTGCGATCATACATACACAATAGTAATGCAGATTATTTAAGTTAAATTCATGACGACGAAAAATTTTGAATCTGTTAAAATCCGATTCTGTTAAAAACACCTTCGAGTAAACAATGGCGGAATTTGACATGTAAGTCTGTCTGTAACATTTTACATTATAGTCTAAGTATTTCTTGAAATAAGATCTCTTGTTTGTGTGAAAATCCACTAACTGAGATCTCTTGTTGACAAAGAAACACATCAGTTAAGATTTCTTGTTTGTGTGGAAAGTCAAAATCAATGACTTAATTTCTTCAAGTCATTTGAGATACTCAGTAACTATAGCAAACTTCCCGAAAAGACAATATCAAACTTACAAGGATTCTGATATTAAATTTTTAATCGGATTGATCACTCGTAAAAAGTTTTAATTGAAGAAAACTTCCAAGAGATTGCTTATAGTGAAGGCATAACATGAATAAAATAAATTTTATTCATAAAAACAAAAGCCTTACAAGAGGAAGACACATAATACAAACATTTAAACATGAGAAGAAGGAACAGGCGATGAACAAGGAAGGGAGGCATCTTTGGCAATTTGCATAGGAGGATCTTCGAAAACATTCCCGGCGTTGGAACCAATATTTGGATCCTCCCCGATTACGGTACCCTCAGGGGCAGGAGTAGCCGCATCTCCATATAACATATCCACTTTATCTAAGATACCGACATCATCTTCCTCTTCAGCCATAGATTTATCCTCTGCATCATATCCCAGAATTTCATTGGCTTTTTTCATGTTCTGCTCAGCAACGGTGAGAGCCTGAGCATGATCAAAAGAAGAAGGGTTGAAAGTCTTCAAAAAATCATGTCGAGCTTTGTTAACAGCCCAACTGAGAATTTTCTGTTTTTCATCTTCGAAACCCTTCTCCATATCTTCAATTCTTTGTTTGTAATTGTCTTTTCGACTCTAGAGTTGCTTTGCGAATTCACGCAACTTCTTAGCACGATCCATGACCTCCGAGAATTTTTTATGGCTTTCCACCAATATAATATTTTTCTTGCTAAGATCCCGATCTTTATCCGTCAACTCTTTTCGGAGAGCTTGAATATCATGTTTACTCTGATTCAGATCAATCAAGGCTTGTACAAGTTCTCCGGAATCTTTGACATTCTTCAATTGTAAAGCATTGAAGTCCGATTCAAGTTTGCTGAGTTTGGCATTTAGATCCCATAATTTTTTTTGGAAATCAACTTTTAGCTGATTCGATTCCGTTAATTTTTGCTTCAGATCACTGATGGCCAACTCTTCCCATTTCGCTCTGCGAAAAGCTTCAGCTTTTTCTTTTTCGAGATCAACAACTTGCTTCTGAAAATTTCTCTCATCTGCCCAATGTACCGCAATTTTGGCTTTGGCCCTTTCTAACTCCCCAACGGAAGAATTGCGTTTCGCATTCAAGATCTTTACTTCCTGGGTAAGTACGACATTCTCCTCGTGAAGCTTTTGAATGGGTTTAGCCTCACCTTCGGAACATTCAAGACTCTAACATAAATATGTTTGGGCCTATAGCAAAATTAATAAGGGTCAAAATATACAATGAAGGGAAGTAAGAAGAAAAAAGAAGAAGAGAAGTGAAAATCTATACCTGAATTATAAGCCCGAGGGAAACTATGTCCATTTGATGAGTAGGCATATCTTTTAAAATCATATTCTCTTTGGGACCAATATAGTTATGTGCAAAACGACTCATCACGTGAGGATTGGCTAAAAGATTATCCTCATCCCATAGTTCAAATAAACGATTACGATTGACGGTGAGAGGAACAAATGACTTCATCCACATAGTGGCGGGATCATCTGCCTGAAGAAGTTCTGCTCGAGGATCAACCCCGTGCAAAATGTTACCTTCTTTCCAAACACTTTTCCCTTTATCGGCTATAGTAAAACGGGAAATGGGTTGAGCTGTATTGTAAGGAAAAGTAGAGGTACTTGTTCCTCACCTGTGAAAAGGAGAAGTAGAAGTACCAGTAGAGATATCAGCAGCACTGGCATCAATGTTTTCAGTATCGATCAAATCCTCGACATCGGCTACAACAACTTCATGAGAAGGAACTTCAACTTTAGCTTCATCAATACTACCAGGAAGATAGGACTTAGTTTCATTGGCAGCTCCAGAAATAATATTATCGGTGATATCTGCCTCGGGAACTGCGATATCACCTTCATTATGTCTCTCGGTAACAACTATTAATTTCTCCATCTCCTTCACCGGAGATTCATCTGAAATGACAACAATGTAAGAAGAAATTGGAAACTCAACTCACCTGTTGCGACTTAAAACTAAAGAAGATTCTTCTTCAAAATCAATACTCTCGTCAATTAGCCCGAACTCACTTGGCGTACCTCCCATTCTCTCGAGAGCAGCATCTGACGATTCCAAAAGAGATTGTTTTCTCAATCTTTTCTTCTTAAAAAACAGGCTCATCAACAGCTTTGGTATCCTTAACTTCGGCATTAGACCTCTTACCAGTAAGAAATCTAATCTTTTCCAACATCGACCCTTCGTTGCTCGGAAGAGTCAGTCATTTCTTTGCTACATGTTTCACCTTTTTTTAAGGACCTGAGAAAAATAGAATGAATATAAGATAAATTCATTCGCCATTACAAAGCAAGGTATTTCTTAAATATTCTTACCTCTACCTTTTGCAGAGGTTCCGTCCAGCTTCATGTCTATAAGAGTACGAATACCTTTCAAAACGGCATACGCTCCCCATGTACGAACACTCGTAGAAGCTTGAATCGCAGCTTCAGCGAACTCCCTTATGTTTGAAGGTTTAACCAATCTAGGGTTAAAAGTTGTTGAACAAAGGAGAAGCTTAAAAAGAGAAGATTGAGGTAATAAGGAAAATTAAGGAAAATATTATGACCCCTCGCATTCCATTTCTCCGGAAAGGTGCTAGCATCCCCGCTCACTAATTGAGCAGTAGAGATAATAACAAACTCGTCAAACCAATGCCGGTCATGACCATCCTCGGGATCATCAAACAATTTATTGGATCCCCAAGCTCTAAACATAATCATAAAGCCTCAAATAAAATGGATTGCATTCAAATATAGAATATGATCGAGAGTAATGTTTACCCCGCCAAGGTGAGAAACATGTTCAAGTAATTGAAACAATCGCCAAACCCTGGGGGTAATTTGTGCCACACAAATTTTTAAACAATGACAAAATTCATCTATCAACGGCGAAAGGGGTAAAGTAAAGTCGTGGGTAAAAGGATAGATATACACCACAGAATATTCGGGAAGGTGAGCAGTTGCGGACATACCCTCTCCGGGAACTACGATGTCGAGATTACGATTTGTTCAGTGGCACCTTTCCCGAACAGAATCAAGAGACTCCTCAGTAATGAGAGAAGTAATTGAAGAAACTAAGACCATCATTTCTTCGTCTAACTCCGAAACATCGCAGTTATCGCCTTTCGAAAGAGCAATCTTTAAATCTGTAATATGTGAAGGATTCTTCGAAATTACACTATCACCAGAAGGCAGATTCACATTTACCATGTCAGTTTCATCATCACCAACATCAGAGGTTGGTGAAGATGAAGACCTAGAAGCAGCAGCAACAACAGTAGCATCGCCCATAAATTTTTTAGGAGGCAATCTACTCTTAGGTTTTTTTAACACCCACATTGGGGGGAAGGACATCAACAATGACCATCTTTTCTAGTAAAATATTTTGAGAAGACGAGGGAGAAGACATGTTTAAAAATGGTTGAAAATCGAAGATGTCAAAGAGGTTAAAGAAGAAGAGGAAATAGCGAAGATATTCAGAAAATTGAAGCGTAAATTGAAAGTAAAAAATGAGAGGGTAAAATTTCGTTTTTATAGAAGAATCATTATTGCATCGGGAACTGGTGAGAAAATAAAGGGCACGGCAACGGCCACGTGGCCCACGACTGACTTCATCATTAATGCAAGTCTTTTCAACTTCTACGATTATGCAACATACCCATCAAGGTAGTGGGCTACGATCTAACGTCAGTTACAACGTTTCTTATTCCACAACAAAATGATTTAAATGTACAATCAAGGAAATCATGGAAAGATTGATGAAGATCGGCAAGACAATTCTTCGGGAACATTTATGAGATGAACCCGAAAAATTAAGGGACTATCTGTATGGGTAAAAATTTCGCCTAACACGTGGAACAATATGTGACTGACACGTGTTAGTTAAAATGCGTAGAAAGATCTAATGGTAATGCCGAGAATAGCATTCACTGAAAGGTAGCTAATACCAGCGACATGGTCAACGAAGAAGAACATCAACGGGAACAACATATGAGACCCTCTTGATTACGCATTAAATGGAGTTAATACGGTAATGGCGAAACGGTTTCTGACAGCCAGAATCAAGGAATTAAATGACAATCATTAATTCAACAATTAATCATTGCTGTTACATATACACAACGGGAAAGACACCATATAGGACCAAATACCTATACGTAGGACTTTGGCTTGTATATCTAGGCATAGAATACTTACTAAAAAAATAGACTATTCTTGATTACTTTCTACTTATTATTATTACTCAGATTCTCTGATCATCAAGATCTTATTCATTCTTGGCAAAGGAGAAGTCCATTACTGTTATTCATCACAATTGACAGAAGTTTACTTTTTCTCTTTATTTATTCTTTATCAATCTTTAATAACTTCCTTGTGTAAATTCAATTATTTTATCAAATTGCTACCAATTGTAGTTAACCTTATTCGAACTTCTTAACTATTTGGGCCAAGTACGATTTTTGACTCAAACACTAATCTAGATAGGTGAGTTCATATGTTACATTTTCCCAAAGAAAAAGTAAATTTGTACTTTCATACTAAGAAATCCTGTTTGACTACGAATTACAATAACAGTGAATTTAACAAAAAAAAAAAAAAAAGATGGGAAATGAATAGCTGCAGCCTGCAAGTGTAGTAAAACTAATGAATAAGCATATAAGTATGTCACATCAACTAAGAGGAAAAGGTAGTTAAGATTTTAAAATCAAGTGTCATGAAAAGCTAATCGGGGGTTAGACTAAGAGCTGGATTGGCTTATGCCTATAAGTTGTTTGCAGCTTATAAGCTAAAAAAAATAAGTTTAGATAGTTTAACGTATTTTTTTTTTGCTTATAAGCTGCTTTAGATAAGCTAAGTCAAATGAGCCCAATTAGTTTTTTGAGCTTATTTTAAGCACAAAATGACTTTAAGCTGGCCAGTCAAACACTCAAAAAAACTGAAAACAACTTATAAGCAACTTATAAGTCAATCCAAACGGACTCTAATTGTGGAGTTGCAATAGCTTTAGGCATGGATTTCTAATTTGTGAATATAACAAGTTTTGTCAATTTGGCAGACAAGTTACTCCCTGAGTTTATATTTGCATAAATATTTAAATGAGAACAAAAATTAAACAACGACACAGAAGATCCTATTTGTGCAAATCTCACACTTTGTTAGAAAAATTAGGTGAGATAGCGAGTTTTGAGCCAACGATCAAAATTTAACCAATGCTTCGAATATAATTTGAAAATAGCTACTTTTCATGCTAAAATTTGGACAAAAATACTCTTTGCTAAAATATGGAACAACTCTAGTACATGATGATGGAGTTTGCAGTTTTAACATGTGGAACTTCAGGAATGATTCATAGAGTTCAAACTCCTAAATCGGTTCATGGTGTTCAAGCTTTCATAATCTAAGTGCGACAAATTACAAAATTCAAACTTTCGTAAATTATTTATGGAGTTCAAAAATTTATTAATGGAGTCTAAACTTTCGCAACCCTCCTCCTCTATCAAGATTTAAAATAATTGTGGATGACAATATTTGTGTTAAATGTACCAAATACAACTCCATAAATAAGCAAAATGATCAAGGTTACATTAACTAATGATGAAGCATTGAATAAGTGCTTATGTTACGGTCTTCGGCTGACAGACTGCACTACAAATAAAATATTCTAGCTAAGGTAAGTAGGGTTGTCCTCAGATAATGTTTTTTCTTGTCGAATAATCTAAGTTACAAAGGAAATTGTATGGCATAATATATATCAGAATAAATAAAAAGGAGGAGGGGAGAAGAATAGAGGACAACAACAATGTTGCTGTACAATTTGTTAGCAAGGTTTCCAATTTTTGCTATAGTGTTAATGTCCCTCGTTAATGTCAAAGGGCAACGTTACTGATTCCCATTTGTTGCAACTTCTAATTCTGATCTGTAGTACAGTGTCAATATTAGTATCATTTTCACCGTTGATCACCTCACAGCATTGCCTGTGTGGGGCCTGTTTTAGATATTGGTCAAACAAAACGTGTTAGTCACTTGATGAAAATCTGACAAACAAAAAAGAAATCAAGTCAAAAGCCAAATCTTTGTATGGCACGTAGGAGAATATAATCATAAATTCTGGCAGATAATTGTGGCTTTTTTAGTTATGTGTTGTTAGTAGGGCCAATGAGAGAGACATAATTTAACAGCCAATCTCGCAAATAATTGTGGCTTCTGTAGTATGTGTACATTTAGGGGGGGTCACGTTGTACCAGCCTACCTTTTTTCTGGTTGAATTTTGACTACTATCAAACAACTTTTTCAAGGTCAATAGAACCATATTAATGTTTTTGATATATTGTACAGATATTGACTAATGAAAACGTGACCAATTGAATGTGGGAGATTTTACTTGCTGAAATTTTTTAAGTTAGATATATGACGCGAAATGACTAAGCTTTTAGAACAGTTTCTTGAAAATTAATTTTGGGTATTTGTATAAGAGTGAAAATAGGCTTTGCAACAAATTATTTATTAAAGATTAATAATAATTTTTGAAATTCGAATAGTGTTTGATGAAATTCTTGAATATCAAAGATCGAAATAACATTTAAGTAATAGTTGAGGCAGGAACGTGAAGTTAAGAGTTGAGATAATTGTGAAGGAAAAAAATAACTATGTTCAAGAGTACCTGACCCTTAAAAAAAGTTATGGCAACCACATAGTAGAAAATACTTCTTTTTTAAAAATAAAAAAAATCGCTATATTAAATACGCCAATAACAAAACTCTCCTAAAATTAAGAAAAATAAAAAAGAAAGATTTATAAAATAAAAGGAGAAAACTACCTGTCTCCATACTTGAGGAGATAAAATAGCAGCCGTGACATTAACCATTTGAACTGATAATGCTGGTGCATAATTTTCATTCTCACATTGCTTATTATAATCAGCAATTCTCTTATAACTTGTCAAAGTTTCTCCATTATTGAGCTCAAAAACGCGATCCAAATAATACTCTATAGGCCTTTGACATGGTTCAATATAATTTGGCCTAGTATTAAATGTAAATGGCTCTTCAAACCCTTTCCATGTTTCAAATGTCCTCATTGGTGTCTCTAATTCCTTGGCACTCATTACTCTTGGATATAACTGAATTGAATATCCCCATGACATTGATAACGACCAATTTTTCTTTAGATCGTGACAGATACTTTGTTGCATTGTTCGACTTGGGTCTTTTTTGTATGCCTCGATCACCTTCTTAACTGAATCGACTTGACCCATCAATGGAATAAGAGAATTTATAACGCCTAGATGGTGCAGTGATACAATCGGTGCCAATGGATGCGCTGCCAAAAGCCCGCGTGGACTTCCATGTATGTCCATCTGAAATATTATTTATACTATCAGAATATATAACGTAAATTTAACACAATATAAGAAAGTACTGTTATTGGAATTTTGAACAAAAGAATTGTGAGTTCGTAAATAAGAAAACTTAAAAATTAATCTTGGATCATAAATGTTTTTGCTCTACCATAGTAATTTTGTCCTTGAATGTAAAATTATTATAAGAATTGCTATAAATTAATCTTCATACTCGTTTACATATTTCGAGTAATATAATTAATTCTAGCATATTAGTTATCCTATTTTTCAAGCTAAAATGATGTGATTATGAAAATACCTTAACACTACAAGAATTGGCACGTTTTGCCCCAGAAAGTGGAAAAGAACCAAATTGCTACTTGAGGATGCAAAAGAAGTCCGGCTTTCAAGTTGTTCAAGAATAGTGCCGTTGAGTTTTTGACTCTTTAACTCAAGACTGGTCAATTCTATTTCTCAACTGGGGAATAATATAATTCAAACGGTAGAGTGTCGCCTTGAAACGGTGAAAATCATCAGATTGAGCTTCGCATTTGCGGCGACTCTAGACTCCTTAGGATCCTAAGAAAGTAAAAACTTAAAAATTACTCCTCTATCCTAATTTATATGATATTTTTCGCCTTTTGAGATTCAACTATGTAAAATTTGACCGACATTTTAAAATATATATTTTTCATCAAATTAGCATGAAAAGAAAAGCAACTTATTTGTACAGTTTTTTAATAACTACATTTTAAGTTTAAAACATTAAGTAACTTGATCTGATATAACTTCAAAATTTAGTAAATTGAGTCTCGAAAAATGAAAACTGCCACATAAATTGGAACGAAGGAGTAAAAACTTTATACCTGATGGAAGCCGAGTTCTTTTGTGAGAGGAACGCCAATCTCAGCCATACAACCACCAATCTTCTGATCAGAACCGTAGAATTCATGATACCTATTAATACAACCATCTAAACTCTTCACTAGTACCTCTGCTAGAGGATAACTAATAGCAATTCCACCACCACCATAAGCCATACCATAAGAATGCACCAAATCTTGTTCCACGCTTTCTGAATTACCACCGATATAATACATCTGATTATGATCATATTTACCTAAAACCGTCACCAAATTCTCCTTAAAAAATACCGTATCATCGTCCCCCATAACGAACCACCTCACGTTCTTCAGCCCCAATTCAAAACTCTCCTTTACAATCCTTGCGATCCTCACTGCTGACCTGTCACCGTACAAACACGTGTACTTGAAATCTGACGTGTCCTCTGACACCCTATAGGGTGGTGAATTTTCAGGCCACGTGTCATTTTCTTGGGGATTTTCGTCTAGCCACACGAATCCACGTGTCACGTTTGGTTCCCACCATAGGTCAGAATAATATCTACGATTATTCCATGTCTTGGCAGACCCTCCAATACCAAATAAAATATGTGTTATGTTTGTAATTTCTTCTTTTTCTCTAAAATTATTTGTAACGGCAGTACTATAAGCATAGCTAGTGTGAATATTGATGGCACCAAAATCTGAACATGGATTAAACCATTTGGATGGATTAGAGAAAGCAGTGAAGGAAACTAAGGAAATGGAGGCAACTAAGCAAATAGCAAGAAAAGCCTTCATCAAAATGGTGGAAATATTAGTGATTTTGGTGTTAGTGTTGAATAATGGACTGACGTAGTTCCTCAAGAGTTTTAATGGATCTTGAATATTATTTGAGGTAGAAGAAGCAGAAGAAGATTGTGGTGGCTGATGAGACATTTTCTTCAAATTCTTGCTTCTTTAAGGGAAAGAGAGGTTTTTTCAAACAGGGAAGCTGGGAATTTTTATTTTATTTTTGGTTCAAGAGGGTGGTGGTCTTCTACTTAAATCCTAAGTCTTAAAGCTAAGGGAATGTAAAGTTTATTTTATATATTGTAGTTCTTGCCTGATTGGGTAGTTATGGGATTTGACTTAAATGTCTTTTTCGATTGTTTATTTCTATTAGGGTAAGAAAATAATTTTGGAGAATAAAGACTTACAATACAATTAAGTCTCACAAGGAAAACAATTATGCAAGTTGGGGATGGGAGGAAATGAGTAAAAGTATCCCTTCACAATTTGAATAGCTAGAAGACAATTATTGTGTTATTTTCATATTTTTTTATGTGTAATAATAAAGATTTCTGATAAAAAAACATAAAATTTTAAGTCAACTAATTTATCGAGCAATCTTTTACTATATATAATATTTTTAAAAAATCCTTTTTACTTGGAGTTTCTTAGAAAAAAGGCAGAAGATTATACTAGTTTTAAATTCATAAAGAGTGGTGAAGATCAACTTGAGCACTATTAATGTCATACATTAATCTATATCAAGAAATGACACACATGAATTAAATAAATGAAGTGCGTCAACTTCTACGTGGAAGAGTTGTGCACGTCCTCAACAGGCAAACTTATGATTTCAATTGTTGTAATCACTGATATTTAAAAAAGAATTAAAAAGACTAAAACTTTTTTAATGGATAATTTTAAATATGGGAAAATAGAAAATGGGCTTTTATACTTCAAAATATATTATGGAGGAGACAAATGAGATCAATGAACTGCAAATCTTGCCGGTTTCTAATAAAACATATATGTAACGAATGAACAGGGTGTTATTAGATTACTAATAAATATCCTAAATCAATTCAAATATATTGATAGGTTAGATGTATTTAGGGACATTTAAACAAGATGCTTTTGACGCATTAATTTACAATTTATGAAGAAACAAAAATGATTTCAAGTAATTAATGGAACAAGGGTCTCAAAATTCAAGTAAGGTTGTCTTTTGACTCTTTAAATGTGCAAATTGGATATCCTAGAGGCGCACGTTAAGAAATTCACTCTACAGGCGCACGTTACGCGAGGATAGCTAACATACTCCAGTCAGAGTAATGGCCAGAAAACGTGCAACTACAACGACAACACGACCTAATCCACCATCAGTACAACCCCAAGCTCCACCACTGCCTGAAAATGGCCGTGTTGTTACCTTTGAGACTGGAATTCCACAAGCACTAGCCCCGATTCAGCTCACTCAATGGCTAACCGGAGCTATGCAAGAGTCAAACGTACATCAGGCTCCGACGAAGGTGGCGACGCAACGAGAACCAACAATAGTAACGACACCTCACACGGATGTTGAAAATGAAACTATGGCAGCTCAAGCAACACGAAAGCTTACCTTCTCGACGGTGAGCTTGGCGGTGGCAATTGAAGCACCACGAAGGAACAATCGAGCCCCAAAGAGAGGTAAAACCCTATCATACTTTCCTCCAGTACTACGTGAGGGTAAAAAGGTTGTTAAATTGAATATGGATGAGGTAGAACTACAAAAGCAGAAATAGGACTGTGCACTCATAGGGTACGTAGTAGGAAATAACCCCACATTTAAGCAAATGCTCAAATTTGTCTATGCTATCTGGAACTTTGTTGATACGGTATTCCTTCACGATGATGGATACTTTATTTTCAAGTTTGATACTGAGCAGGGACAAGGGGATGTGTTAGAAAATGGACCATATACATTTAACTATAGACCTATGGTGCTCCAGAAATGGACTACAAATTTTTGTATGGGTAAAGAATCCATTAGACAGATGCCTCTCTGGGTTAATTTCCCAAATTTACCAGTGCAATATTGGTCAACTGAGAATTTGGGTAGAATTGGCAGCTATTTGGGCAAGCCTTTATGTACTGATAGACTCACAGCTGAACAAATGATCATTGAAGAGACAAAAGGAAAATTCAGAGTGCAACAATTAGAATATGATTGGTGGCCTGAGTATTGTCAAGATTGCATGTGTTTGGGTCATGAAACAAAGAACTGCCCAGTGAATCAAGCTGCCAAAGATAGGAAAATAAGTCTAAGGAGAAAGATGCAAGGGTTGATCAAAACATAGTGGTAGAGCAACTAGTGGTAGTGAAGATACTGGTCAAAAGTAAAAAGATGCTACAGTACAAATAGTTGAGCAACAACTTAGTGCCTTGGGGTTCATAGATGAGGATAGTACTGGTATAAAGGGTCCCGAGCAACCTTTGCTCAATCCCACATGATCTTCTGTTCCTGGAACATTAGAGGGCTCAACGAGCCCTATAAGCAAAAAGAGTTGAAATCCTTTTTGCAGAAGAATAAAATAGATATGCTGGGATTCCTTGAAACTAGAGTAAAGTAGGGCAAAGCAAATAGAGTAAGGAAGTTTTTAGGTGCAGAATGGACCTGTTTTTCAGACTACACGGTGGAGCCAAATGGTAGAGTTTGGGTATGCTGGAAGTAGAGTAATGTGCAAGTAAATGTGATGCTAACTCACCCTCAACTGGTAGCCAAGTGATAGATAGGGATTCATCTTTTACCTCATATATAACTTTTGTATATGGGGTAAACACTATTGTAGGAAGGAAAGGAATTTGGGATAGCCTAAGGATAATTCATGCTGCAATGGTGGAACCTTGGCTAATTCTGGGAGATTTCAACACTTGTATCTCAGTACATGATAGAATCAATGGGGCCCCTGTACAACAACAAGAGATATATGATTTTGTGTAATGCATAGATGACCTGGGATTAGGCCACCCAACTAGAAGTGGGTGTGAATTCACTTGGTGTAATAAGAGAGATGCTCAAGTGAGGATTTATAACATAATAGACTAGATATTGGGCAATCCTCACTGGTTCATGAAGTATGGCAACTTGGAGGCACTTATTGGCAATCCAGAATGTTCTAATCATTCTCCTATATTAATGGACACTACTCTTGTCTATCAGCCCAGTGTCAGACCATTTAGATTACTCACGGTGCTACTACAACAAGATTCATTCAAGGATGTGGTTAATCAGGTGTGGTCTGTCCCAGTGCAGGGATATGCTATGTTCAGTAGGGGTGGGCATAAATACCGAAAACCGAAAAATCGAACCGAACCGAATGAATTCGGTTTTTCGATTTTCGGTGTTTCGGTTCGGTTCCGGTTTTTTTAAATAGCAAATTCGGTGTTCGGTTTTGGATTTTCGGTTTAACCGATTTTTTATTTTTTTTTTTTGAAAATTTACTACATGAATACAATTTTTTTTTTGGGGAAAAAAACATAAGTAGACAATAATATTATAATATTTACATACTCTTAGCAACTAAATGTCATTAAACATTACATGGCAGGTTAAGTGTTTTATAGTAAATCAAATTGCTATATATAAGGAAACCCTTCAGACGTGAATAACTCCAATACCTATTTGTTGTTCATAGTATAACTGCTTTTATACAATTTCATACTTCCTCCTTATTCTGCAAGATTTTTTTCCAGCGTTTTTTTCTTACCTTTTCTACTTCCTCCTTATTCTCAACTTCTTTCGTTGTTCCATAAAAAATAAAATCTCAGTTTTCATTTAACACTACAGGATATTGAACACAAGTATAATTATAATTTGAGTGTTGATTTTTATTATATATAGTATAATAAAAATGTTATACAACAACAACAACCCAGTGAAATCCCACAACGTAGGGTCTGGGGAGGATAGAGTGTACGCAGACCTTACTCCTACCAAGGTAGGACGGTTGTTTCCGAAAGACCCTCGGCTCAATAAAAAACATAAAAAGAGGTCAGATAAGGCTAAGAGATTCAAAGCGATATGGAAATGAAGTAACGCAAGCGACACAGATAACATAGAATAATCAAAGCACAGGAAATAACAGATAATAGCATAAATCAGAGCACAAGAAATTATACTACGATAATGCGACTACTAATAAGACAGGATAATGAGACTATCTACTAGCCTTCTACCCTAATGTGGGTCCTCCAAACCCTCCTAGCTAAGGTCATGTCCTTGGTAAGCTGTAACTGCGCCATGTCGTGTCTAATTACCTCTCCCCAATACTTCTTTAGCCTACCCCTACCTCGTCTGAAACCATCCATGGCCAACTTCTCACACCTCCGCACTGGGGCATCTGTGTCTCTCCTCTTCACATGCCCAAACCATCTCAATCTTGCTTCTCGCATCTTGTCTTCCACCGAGGCCACTCCCACCTTGTCCCGAATATCCCCATTCTTAATCCTGTCAATCTTGGTGTGTCCACACATCCATCTCAACATTCTCATCTCAGCAACTTTCATCTTTTGAACGTGAGAAATCTTAACTGGCCAACACTCCGCCCCATACAACATAGTCGGTCTAACCACTACTTTGTAGAACTTGCCCTTAAGTTGTGGTGGCACCTTCTTGTCACATAGCACTCCGGAAGCAAGCCTCCATTTCATCCACCCTGCCCCAATACGATGTGTGACATCATCGTCAATGTCCCCGCTATCTTGCATAATAGACCCAAGATACTTGAAACTACTTTTCTTCTGGATGGCTTGGGTACCAAGCCTCACTTCCAAGCCAGCCTCCTGAGGCGCTTCACTAAACTTACACTCTAAGTACTCTGTCTTGGTCCTACTCAGCTTAAACCCTTTAGACTCCAGAGCTTGTCTCCACTCCTCCAGCTTAGCGTTAACTCCGCTACGAGTCTCGTCGATCAGGACTATGTCATCCGCGAAAAGCATGCACCATGGCACCTCACCTTGAATTTGCCGCGTCAATCCATCCATCACCAAGGCAAATAAAAACGGACTAAGAGCTGATCCTTGATGCAACCCCATCACAACTGGAAAGTGCTCTGAGTCTCCTCCTACTGTCCTTACCCTGGTTTTGGCTCCCTCATACATGTCCTTGATCACCCTAATGTACGCCACAGGTATACCTTTAGTCTCCAAGCATCTCCATAGGATCTCTCTTGGAACTTTGTCGTAAGCCTTTTCTAGGTCGATGAATACCATGTGTAAGTCCCTCTTCCTCTCCCTATACTGCTCCACCAGTCTCCTCACAAGATGGATGACTTCTGTAGTTGAGCGTCCCGGCATGAATCCGAACTGATTCTCTGAAATAGACACGCCTTTCCTCACCCTCATCTCCACCACCCTTTCCCACACTTTCATAGTATGGCTTAGCAGCTTGATACCTCTATAGTTGTTGCAACTCTGGATATCTCCCTTGTTCTTGTATAGAGGGACCATTACACTCGACCTCCATTCTTCAGGCATCATTGCCGTCTTAAAGATGACATTAAACAACCTAGTCAGCCACTCCAAACCTGCCGGGCCCGCACTCTTCCAAAATTCCCCAGGAATCTCGTCAGGTCCGGTCGCTCTTCCCCTGCGCATCCTACGAACAGCACCCTTAACCTCCTCAACCTTAATACTCCTGCAATACCCAAAATCGTGACGCCTTCTTGTATGTTCTAAATCTCCCAACACAATGTCTCTGTCCCCTTCTTCATTTAAGAGTTTGGAGAAGTATGACTGTCATCTCCGTCTAATGAGAGTCTCCTCTACCAATACTTTGCCATGCTCGTCCTTGATGCACTTCACTTGAACCACATCACGTGCCTTTCTCTCCCTCGCCTTGGCTAGCCTGAACAATTCTGATTCCCTCCTTTCTCTTCTAGTTCAGCATAAAGGCGTTCAAAAGTTGCCGTTTTTGCCGTCGAAACCGCCAACTTCGCCTCCTTCCTCGCCATCTTATACAGTTCCCTATTCGTCCACTGCTCCACCTCATCCTTGCTTTCTATCAATTTCGCATACGCCACCTTCTTTGCTTCCACCTTACCTTGAACTTCTCCATTCCACCACCAGTCCCCTCGATGCTGGCCACGACTACCTGTCGAGACCCCCAACACTTCCCTTGCTACCGCCCTAATGCAACTAGCCGTCCTATCCCAAATACTTATCGCATCCCCACAACTATCCCAGGCCCCCATAACCTTTAATTTCTCTCCCATCTCCACGACACTAGTCGTGGTCAAACTCCCCCATCTGATCCTAGGTCGGTCATCCACAACCCTCTTCTTCCTCGTCATCTTGATCCCTAAATCCATCACCAAGAGCTTATGTCGGGTTGTAAGATAGTCGCTCGGAATGACCTTACAGTCTTTGCACAGACCTTTATCGTCCTTCCTAAGGAGTAAAAAGTCTATTTGGGTCTTAGCCACTGAACTACGAAAGGTTACCAAGTGCTCCTCCTTCTTTGGGAAACTCAAATTGGCTATTACCAACCCGAAAGCTCTTGCAAAATCCAAAAGTGAGACTCATCCTCCATTCCTGTCCCTGAAGCCAAAGCCTCCATGCACATCATCATAACCTCCCGAAATAGGCCCGATGTGCCCATTGAAATCACTTCCCACGAATAACTTCTCAGTAGGCGGTATGCCTCCCACTAATTCGTCCAAATCCTCCCAAAAGAGCCTCTTCTCCTCCTCGCCTAAGCCCGCTTGCAGCGCATATGCACTAATAATGTTCAAAGTGAGCCCTTCAATGACCACTTTAATCGACATCATCCTATCAGTGGCTCTCCTAACCTCTACCACCTGGTCCCTTAAATCACTATCTACTAAAATTCCCACCCCATTTCTATACTTCGACCTACCAGAGAACCACAACTTATACCCGTCTACCTCTTTAGCTTTAGGACCTACCCATTTAGTCTCTTGGACGCAAGCTATATTAATCTTTCTCTTCTTAAAAATCTTAACTAGCTCTATGGACTTCCTCGTTAACGTCCCAATGTTCCAAGACCCTACTCTCAACCTAGAGGCTCATTTAACCCACTTACCCCTCCTAACCCTCGCCCCCGTCCCCGAACGAGAACATGACCCTAGTCTACCATCACTAACCAAAGCCACGAAAATAAGTATGAACTAATAAATTATTCAAAGGTCTAAAGTCAGCAAAATATAACTACAAGTGTATGGACAAATAATGGATATGACAACCGGAGGTACCAACTCCAGTTGAACTGAACCTGGTTGTCGCCGAAAAACACTGTTCACGGTCGAGTTACTGTTCACTGCCGGAAAAATGTTCACAAATACCTGAAAGGGAGAAGAGAATAGGGGGGAAAAAGAAGAAAAGAAAAATAAAAGAAAAAGGGAGAGAGAAAGAGAGGGCTGGCCGGAAAAAGTCACCGGCGATGGCGCAGCGGCGTACTGGCAGCACCAGAAGCAGATTAAAAAAAAGGGAGAAAAAGGAGAAGAGAAGAAGAAGAGGAGAAGAAAAGGAAAGAGAGAAAAAAAGTAAATCTAACTGGAAAAGTGGCCGGTGTTACCTGGTCACCGGCGTTACCTGGTTGCCGACGTCACCTGAACAGTGGTGACGTATGGTCGCCGGACGGAGTGGCGGGTGGGCAGATCTGAGAGAGAGCAGAGGAGAGAGAAAGAGTAGAATAATATTCATAAAATTTATTTCACCTATAATAATAAATTAGATATAACTCACATAATTTGATTATACACTGTGTAAAATTTTATATACCTCGTATGATTTTATTAGACGTTGTATAATACATTATATTTTGTATATAGAAGATATGATCTTGTATGTGTGGATGATCACTATGGTTGGATTCTAAACTCATCAGACCTTCAAACATTTAGTCTAGCGTAAACCTTTATAACTCGAAGCAATCAAGAAGGAAAAATGGAAATAAATGGAGAGATGTGTAATTGCTAAAAAAAAACGAATTAGAAAAATCGAAACCGAACCGAACTGAACTTGAAAAAACCGAACCGAACCGAACTAATTCGGTGCGGTGTTCGGTGTCCACTTTCAAAAAACCGAAACCGAAAAATCGAACCGAACATTGAAAAAACCGAACCGAAAAACCGAACGCCCACCCCTAATGTTCAGGGTATGGAGAAGGTTGCAAATGTTAGGGGCTCAATCTAAGCAGTTAAACAACGAAATGTCATCTTTGGAAATAAAAATCCAAGGCTTGAGAGACCAGCTGCAAGTGATTCAAAATCAGCCCAATGCTAGGTTATTTGACTCAACATTGATTGCCACTGAGAGGAGCATCATCACCCAAATTCAGAAATGGGATTACCTTCATGAGCAAGTTTTGAGGCAAAGGTCAAGGGCAACTTGGATAGCACATGGTGACTCCAATACCAAGTTCTTCCATGCTCACCTGAAGGAAAGACAGGCTAGGAACAGGGTTACATCAATATGCAATGGACAAGGAGATAGACTTACTGATCCTGCTTTGATCCAGCATGAGTTTATCACATTCTTTAGAACTCTATTGGTTACTGCAGCATCTGAACTGCGCTGCATTGACCTTGCTATATCTAGAGATGGACCATGTGTCACTGATGAGCAAAGAAGACAGGTGTTACTGCCTGTTACTGTAGCAGAGGTAAAATCTGCACTGAATAAAATTGTTCATTTGGCCAAAAACAAATGTGTAAATTGTTTAACTCATCTATATTTGGATGAATGAGTGATGAAATCATTTAAGGATGAGAGTAATTCAAATCAATTCATGCAAAATATTGGATATTCTACTGGAACTATCTACTAGCTCAAATATTTTAAATTAAATATCTTGCAAGTTTTTCTAAAGAGAAAAGACATGTTTTAACCCCTGAACTTGGCACGAAAACTCACTTTAGCAACTAAACTTAAGTTGTATTTATATACCCCCCTTAACAACTTTCATTTCAATTATTTTCCACCCTAAAGAAATAATACTACTCTCACAATGTGAGGTGTATTACACTCGCGCCACATCATTGCCACGTCAATGCCACATCATTGCCACGTCGTTGCCACATCATTGCCATGTCAAAATTACCAACACTTCATTTTTTGTTTTTCTTTTATTATTTTTTCTCTTTCTCTTTCTTCTTCTTTCTCCTCATCCTCACCCTACTTTTATCAACCACTACGCCGCCGCTACCACCACCGCAAAAACAATCATTATTATTATCAGTCCAAATTGGACGAACTGCCCTTCAAAAACAAAAATCATCACCATCATCTTTAACCCACACCCACCACCACCACCATCATCTCCCCACCAAATTTCATCAAATTCCTTCTCAAATTAGTCCCACTTACACTCAAATTCGTCCAAATTGATTGTTTTGATTGTTATTGTTGGTCATCATTAGCTTGGATGAAATGCCCTTAAAAGAAAAAAAAATCACCACCATCATCTCCCCCAACAAATTTCATCCAACTCCTTCTCAAATTAGTCCCACTTACACTTAAATTCGTCCAAATTTGGTTGTTTTGGTTGTTATTGTTGGCCATTATTAGTATTATTATTAGCAAACCCATTTCTTCCATAACTTTATTTTTGAAAGAAAATAAAAATCAAAATCAAGAAACCAAAAAATGGTGAAAATGAAAAGAAAAGAATGATGAGAATATAGAGAGAAAGAGGGATTTGTGAAGAAGAAGCAGTTGGGGGCGGGGCTGTGGCGGGGGGGGGGGCTGTGGAGTGAAGAAGAAGAAGCAACTGGGGGTGGGGCTGTGGCAGAGGGGCGGGGCTGTGGAGTGGGAGGGAGATTGTGAAGAAGATGGTTTTTATTTTTATTATTTTTTATTTTTTAATTATATAATGTTTATTTTATTTTTTTAATTGTATAACCTTTATTTTATTTTTTATATATATATATATATATATATATATATATATATATATATATATATAAAGAAGCAACTGGGGGTGGGGCTGTGGCGGAGGGGCGGGGCTGTGGAGTGGGAGGGGGATTGTCAAGAAGATGGTTTTTATTTTTATTTTTATTTTATTTTTTAATTATATAATGTTTATTATATTTTTTTAATTGTATAACCTTTATTTTATTTTTTAATTTATAATATATATATATATATATATATATATATATATATGAGCGGGTCCACTTTTTTTGTTTTTCACTCTGTTAATTATTTTTTTTTCGTTTTTTTTGCCACATCAGCATTTGGGGTGGAAAATAATTGAAACGTAAGTTGTTAAGGGGGGTAAATAAATAGAAGTTAAGTTTAGTTTCCAAACTGAGTTTTCGTGCCAAGTTCAGGGGTTAAAACATGTCTTTTCTCTTTTCTAAAATCTATAGATATGATTTCAACTTCCCTTCATGGGAAAAACTAATGAAGTTTTATTTTATAAGAAATTAATAAGCTAAGTAGAACTATAATATCCATTTACAAATGCCATATCAGTTGTCAATTTCATTATGGTTTGTTACTTACCTAGAATGGAAGCGATTTATAGGAAGGACTATCAAAAGGGTGGTCTTGAACTTTTAGCCCCGTTTAACACATTTTAAAAATTAGCCTTTGCTTCAGAAATTTTAAAAACTAACCTTTGCTTTAGAAAATTCAATGGGAAAAACTTTTGTTGCATCTGGATATAAGTTTTAGTCATAATGTGTGCATAAATTACTTTAGCCTCTGAGGTAGGTGTTCGCGATATGTTAATAAATCAGAGATAATGAACTTGCTTAATTGGCCACAAGTTCTAGCAATTTCACATGTTGCTTAATTACTCTTAAGTTATGACGGAAGGGTAAGATTTGGTGATATTCATTCTACCTATATGTTAGATTGGTCATAAGTTGTGACGTATTGACCAAAATTGTATGTATTGTTTCATTGTTCACAACTTTTGCATCCACTTTGTAAAGAGTCATCCTTATATCCACAAAATAATAATTTAAGCCTTTTTTAAAAAAAATAAGTTACCCAGTCTTTCTCTGGGCAGTGTTGTATTGGCAAAAAGTTATAAGGAGTGGGACTAGGCCTAACCTCCATTACAACACATTATTTGGTGATCCCATCACCATAAAAGCACCAGAAGAGGCCAAACATAGACAACCAACTTCTGGTAAACTAAGCATCTAACTAACATAAAAATTAGCTTTGTCAAACTTAGATCTAATACTAGGCATTTTTCTCTTATCTAGTTGAAAGGGGCCTTTAGAGTTTCTAGGCAATTCAAAGTAAGAATGTATAATACATTTTGGGGCTGAGCCAGAGGCTAGTTTTGCCAAACTGTCTGCAACATGATTGCATTCTCTGAAGCAGTGCTTCATTTGGAAATTGCTCTCTTGTTGGATCTTCAACAACTTGTCAATGATCTGTTTTAACTTCATGTTGGATAAGTTCTGACTGGTAATCATGCTTGTAATCACCATAGAGTCAATTTCAACAATGAAATCAGTGTAACCATGTTGATGACACCATTTTACACCAAACTCAACTGCAAGGGCTTCCGCATGGTTGTTACTGTTGCACTGTACAGTGACTGAGAAGGACATAATCATGTCTCCTTGCCAGTCTCTCAGTATACCTCTAATTCCTGTTGTACCATCATCAGCAATATAACTTCCATCAGTGTTCATCTTCAAGATTCCAAAGGATGGCATTTCCTAAGACACTTGCCACCATCTTTGTCATGACCCAGACTGGAGGGCTATGGCGGGCACTCGGGCCCTACCTGCCGAGCACCGCTAAACATGCTTTCTATCATGATCATAAACAAGAGTGGACCTCGGGTTCACCAGATGAAAATCTGCTAAATCATATAAGAGATATGCTGAAAAAGGAATGAGCCCAAGAAGACACATTATACAACTAAGTCAGGCAAAAACTATGCAGGCCAATAAGGCCATCGTGAAATACTATACAGCAAAAACAAAATGTGGGTTGATGGGCGATATAAAGTCTAACTGTACCATGACTGTCTATAAGCCTCTACTGGAGTATATGACGTAACAAGGTCGGGACAGGGCCCCGCCATACCCATATGCACACAAAAGTATATCGTACCAAAAACACAACAGTAATTTCGGAACAAAAGGAGTGCTCCGATAACAATTGAACAGCAACCTACAACGGCGGATCATCAACCTATCTACCTGAACCGTGGGCATAAAACATAGCGCCCCCAGGAAAGAGACGTCGGTACGAGCAAAGTACTGAGTATGTAAGGCATGAAAGTAACGTGAAAGAGACATAAGAGAACATATGATGAAATAAATGCAACTTGTATGTCTGAACTGCCTCAGTGGGCCAAAGATATACATAAATATTGTGCATGCATGCATAAGGGTCATACATATATGTGCATATATAACTCCTGTCAAGCCTTTGTGGGCCTCCCATTGTATCATACGGCCTCTGTGGGCATCATAATCATCATCATCATCATGTGACCAGCTGATCAGGTGGTAGTGCGTATATAACGCCGTCACCTTCCCCATTCCCCATTTATAATACATAATATTCGTGTATATAACACCTGAGGGGTCATAGGTCTGTATATATACATATATATAGTGTCATGCATGAATATGATAAGAGTACATCCTGAATCTGTCGAAGTACCGTAAGGTCGTTATACCTCCGAACATCGTTATAAGATAGCATTTCTATTAACATGCGACTCTATGAATCTTACTGAATCTGAAGAAAGACATACTGAACATCCCTACAAGAACATGAATCAACGCGGAACATCCTTAGCTACTAAGAATAGAATTCATTATGGAGTAGCATTACTTTTACATTTCGTTCATAAGGATCATTCCTCAAAGAAGGAAAGTTAGACTTACATACCTAAAGTCATCCAAGCAATCCAACAACTACCTTATCACAACTAGAGCGCCAATCCTATAACAAGGGAATACGTATACAACTTAGATGGCGCTAGTATATCGTGTATATTAAGATAACTCAATTCTAAAGTGAAACAGGCAGTATTTCCCCTATTTCTTAACCATCACAATGCATCCAACTTCCAACAACATAACAACAACCTCAAATAAGCGTCTTATACTTACTTCAACAAATATTAAAAGATACACCTCAAACAATCCAATATACACTCATATACGGTATTTACACACATCTTCTCTACATATCCTTCTAGCAAAATCATAACAACGGGACAACAACATCAAATAGTATCCAACTACAAGGAAATCATCTCAATAACACAACAACAACATGATCAAAACGGTCCATAAACTCAACATGGTCTCTAATCCGTATTTGAACTTCCTTTTTCACTTTCTTCCTTCAATCAAGTTGTGTAACAATCAAACAACCTCAAGAACATCTAATAGGGATGAAACCTTGCCTTAATAACATAAGAACAAGTTTCGGATCAAATTACTTCACTGGGATAAAACCTCCAACTTCAACACCAAAGAGATACTTAAACTCTACTAACCTTAGTGAGCTTTCTAGCACTTGAATCTCTTGAATTCTTACTTTTCAATCCTTGATTTCACTTAGGGCTGATTACATATGTTGGAGAAGTTTCTAGAAGTGTTTGGAGTCTGAGGAAATAAGAGGAAATGAGATAAAAATGAGGGGGTACGAAATATAACATAAAAAAAATCTAGCACTGACTTAAATTTACGGTCCACTGTTACGGACAATAAAAATTATACTGCCCGTATAATTGGACCGTAAAACACAATCAGTGGCTCAACCCACTGTAATCAATTTACGGTGGGGATCAATCAAATATACGATCTGTATACCCAGCCGTAAAACGTAACTTTTTTTAAACATATTCACGTCGACTCGTTCAACCTTTAATCCTCTCAACTCATACTAAGCATGGACTTAAATCCTCGTATACTCAAAATGAACATGTCTAATCTCACTTATCCTCGAAAATAACTCCGCTTCCGAATCTATAGCAACCAACTCAACAATCTTCTGGTAGGTCTTAGTCTTTCCACTGCATAGCAGATCTGAAGCCAGTAATTGATGTCCTTGATAGGAGGATAAATCTTCCTTAAGGTTGCTTTAATGGTCCAGATTCCTTGATATAACATTTTCCCCTTGAAACACTTTCTTTGATTCCCATATTTGCATGAAAACCTCTGTTTCCATAACTCCTAGGAAATGATGAGTGGAGTGATCTGAAAAATCAGTTTTAGAACATTGTTAATATATTTGCACTCCCACCATTTCATAAAAACAGCATGAGCAAGTTGATCAATGTGTTGAATTCCCAAGGGATTGCCAAAGAAACTTCAGATCTAATGAGCAGCTTCACTTTCAACAAAGAAGTATTATATAGTCTCATAAGTTGATACCCTGCAGCAAACACACATAGATCTCCTATCAGCCCCAAATTGTTCAATAGTATCATCAAATGGAACCGTTTTTTTAAAAATTCTCCAATTGAGGAAAGAAATTTTAAAAGGAATTCTTTTGTGCTAAAAATTGTTAAAAAGGGAAGTTTTGGTCCAATAGTTCCTGCAGAGTTCCAAGCTCTTGAAGGAACCATCCTCAGTCAGTTGCCAGACTGGGAAATCTGGTTCATTTTGATCTATAATATTAATATGATCAATGCATTGAACAACTTATAAAGGAAAAAAGGTTAGCAATTTAATAAGATTCCAATTGTTATTGTCAAAGAAAACGTTAATAGGGAGCTTAGTTGATCTTCCCAAATCAAGGAAAATTTATAGTAAAGCTCCTTTACATGTCCAATTGTCCTACCAAAATCTAGAATTACCTGACTAGATATTCCAAACTATATGTGGTTCAGTCTTTGGTCTGACTGTCATGATACTTTTCCAGGTGTAAGAGTCAGTAGAAACAAAAACTTTTGTGACACAGTATGCTCTCTTGTAGTATTTATTCTGAAGAAAATTATCCCAGATAGAAGGTTGGGTCCTGAATCTCCACCACTTTTTCATAATGTGAGTGTCAGAGATGTCTTCCATTTTCCTTATGTCCATACCACCCTCATCTTTAGGTAAACATTGCTAGTCCGATGCTGACCAATGATATTTGTTCTTACCTTCTGAGGAGCCCCATAAAAAGTTTGCAAAATGGTTTCCCATAGAAGTTAAAACTTTGTTGGGGGGATTCATAGCAAACATGATGTATACAGGAAGAGATTGGAGCACATGCTTAATAAGAATGATCTTACTCCCATGAGAGAGCATATTTCCCTGCCAATCATTCAACCTTTTCACAAATTTGGATAACATACCATCGGTGTGCTCTTCGTTCCATAATAGATAGGACAACTAAGATAGGTAAATGGGAAAGATTTATCCATATAGCCAGAAACAATTTTCATTCTATTAATCCTGCAAGCAGAGTGTTAGGGGAAGTGAGGAAAAAACTTTTATTATTATTAAGTTTTTGTCCAGAAGCATTCTCATATATATTGATTTGATGCTTTATCAGCTTAATGGATTTATTGTTACCCGCCCAGAAGATGACAATATCATCAACATAGGCAAGATGATTAATGATAGGACCTCTAGTAATCATGGAAAAAGGACTAAAAGGTTCATGCTGATTAAGACTATTAAGAGATCAAGATATCACATCAGCATCAATAATGAAAAGAGAGGGAGATAGAGGATCGCCTTGTTTGAGACCTTGAGTAGAAGTGAAAAAGCCACTCCTGGTGATATTTAAGATAATAGAACATCATACCCCAACAAGAAGATTACCAATAAGAGAGAGCAAATTATTAAAGAAATAAAACTTTTTCATAACAGCCAATAGAAAATTCCAAGACATCCAATCATAAGTTTTTTCTATGTCTAGTTTGATAACCATATTAACCCCCCCCCCCCCCCCCCCCCCCCCTCACCCTCCCGGTTGTAGTTTGTAATACCATTAATAATTTTATGAGCCAAGAGAACATTTTCAGTGATCAACCTATCTTTGACAAAACCACTTTGATTCTCAGAGACAAGCTTGTCCAATAGAGGGTTAAGACTGATAGACAGGATTTTAGCGATGATATTATAAGAAAAATTGGTGAGGCTAATAAGTCTGAGATCAGAGAATGTGGAATGAGGGTTCACTTTAGGGAGAAGAACAAGACATGTATGGGTGAAATATTTAGTAAGTTTTTTGCCCAAAAATAAACTTTGGACAAATACTTTAATATCCAATGATGTCCAACATTTGTGATAGAAAGTGTCATTAAAGCCATCAGGACCAGCAGCATTGGACGCACTCATACTAAAAACAGCACTTTTGATCTCATCATAGCCTGGAACACCTGCAAGGAAAGAATTATCATCATCAGTGACAATTCTAGGAATATAATCAACAATATTGAGATCAGCACAGGAGTGAGGTTGATGAAATAAGTGTTCAAAGTGCTGAATAGCAGCATTGGCTATTCTCTCATCTCTCTGAATCCAAGTACCATTATGGTTTTTTATTCTGTGTAGGTGTAGCTTCCTTCTCCTGTCTCTGATAACACTGTGGAAGTACTTAGTGTTGCAGTCTGCTTCTTCAAACTAATCTACTTGAGATTTCTGTGTTAATACGGTATCTGACATTGACATCCATTTGACATACTCAGCTTGACCTTTGTTAAGAGCCTCTAAGGTTCATTGTTGTTGTTGAGGTCTTTTTCTTCCAAAATAAGCATCTTATCCTTCCAGATTTTGACTTGATCAAAAACATTTCCAACAACCTCTTCGGGCCAAGTGCTAAGGTTTTTGCTGAGGATTTTGAGCTTATATTGAAGCCTTCACATTGGGTTGACAATCACATTAATATTCCAAGACTGCTCAACCAACTGAAGAAATGAAGGTTGACTTGCCCAGAAATCCAAGAATTTGAAATATTTGATACCCTTCTGCTGATTATGGTGGCATTTAATGAGGAAAGGCTTGTGATCAGATCCTGTCCTCACTAGATGTTTCACTTGACAATTGTGGAAAATTTGAGCTCAAGCATCATTGATGAAGATCATGTCAATTCTTTTCCATATTCTCTTCCTTGGTTTTCTATTGTTACACCAAGTAAACTTAGGGCCCACAACACCCAAATATGACATCTCACAAGCATCCATATCAAAGTTATTCCACATTCTATAAGGTTTGCCGCCAAGTTTCTCATCAGTGTCTAAAATGACATTTAAATCCCCTCCAATGCACCAAGGCCATTGAACCACCTGATGAACATAATAAGATCAACCCATAACTCTTGTCTTTCCATTGAGGTGCATCTGGCATACACAACAGTAATGAATAGACCATATTTTGATGGACTATATAATGCTTTTTTAAATTAATTTGCTGGTTTGAACTATCAACCACAAGAGTACGATGATCTCCAGTCGAGAATAGCCAACTTTGCCCATTGGTGATACTGTGTTGATAACTCAGAAATCTCATGTATTTGCTGAGTTTGTTCATGTTGACAAAGGGCTCTATGATAACATTGAGATCCACTTTGTTCATTTGAATGAGTTTAAGTCTGTGAATGGCTTTCCTAGACTTGAGCCCCCCTTATATTCCAAAAGATGGAACTAATCATTAAAAACATTAGGGGACGATCAATTTTTGTTCCCCCCCCCCCCCCCCCCAACCTTCCCCCCATCAAAGGAGGAAGTTTTGTCTTTTTCCTTCTTGTTGTTTTTCTTGATTCTGTTCTTTGTTTTTCGTGGAGAGAATCCATCATTGTTGTTGGTCTCTAATGATTCAGATTGTTGGTCTCTAATGATTCAGATTGAAGCTGCTCCTCAGGTATCATAATAGTGACTCTGTTAGGAGAGGAAACCTCTATCTGTAGGTAGAAGTTTTAATGTGTTTATCCTTTGATTGTTACTGCTTCTTAGTTTCACCCCTTTCCCTTTAATCCTGGTTTGGATACTCAATATGTAAATTTTCAGTAGCAGGGGTCGCATTTAGATCAAAGGTAAGCTTTATACCTGGTAGGGCCCTGATCTTTAAGGGAATACTAGCAGATTCCTCATCAGGATGATACAAATGGAGTTGCACATTTTGACGATTTTTGTTGTGGATATTGTTGTTCTTGTTGTTGTTGATGTTTCTTTGTTCTATCTCTTTGGGACTGCATTGAGTACTTTCTTCATGTTGCTGGTGATGAGAATTGAAACTATTCCTTTCGTCTTCCTAGTGGTTACCTGGAGGTTCATTGTTTGTGATGGGAGTATTCCTCTGGGGCCTAACACAGTTGTTAGAATTAGCTATCTGCTCCTAAGTATTGGTTTTGTTTCATTTTCTTGTCTTTCTTCTTTTTCTTTTTCCTCTTGGTAAATTGAATGATATTTAGTAACACACTGGACTTTTTGTTAGGCATATTCTTTTTGCTGGACTTTTTACTAGTCTTAGCTTTGTCCTTTCCCTTATCAGTTTGAGCATTTTTGTATATAACCTTTTTTGTGACAACTTGAGTAGTGTCAATACCATCACTTTAATGTTGGTTCTCATTGGTGTTAGCCTTCTTAACATTCTTGTTCCTATTTTTGTTCTCATCAATTTCGGGTGCATTATCCCCCTTTCTGATCTCTTTAGAATTGTCCTCTTGAATCTGAGCCTTAGTATTGTCATTCTCAATTTCTTAGCCTCAACAACCTTCTTCTTTTCTAGCACACGACAATCAACCATTATATGACCCAATTTTCTACAGTGTCTGTAATATTTGGGGATGCCCTCATACTCAAGTTTCTGATAAAATCCCTTAAGAGGGGAGTTCTATTTCTCAATACCAATCCAGACCTGGTCTGGCTGAGGTTTGACTAAGTCAATTTCGAATCTAATCTTGGCCATGCTAGGTCTAGTTCTGTATTTTGTAGCCATATGCAGTTCCAATGGGGTTCTGACATTACTAACAATTTGTTTTAGGTGATGCCAAGTATGAAGATGAAATGGGAGAGTAGGTAAAAGGACCAAAACCGGAGCAATAGGTAAATCTTCCTTCGGCTTAAAGTCCAGTGACCATTTCTAGAGCCACATCTATTGCCCCTCATGTCAATTACTCGCCTATACCAAACCGTGTTGAAATCTTCCTCATTTGTTAAGTCAAGGAAGATATTGTAAGTGTTGAAAACACCAAGTTTGGTCATACCTTTCAGCGAGATGAGTTCTTTGAAGCTTGACCTAAGTCGTTCAGTCTGAGGTCTAGCACTGAGGAAATGTCCAACAAGGATGAATTTGCACTCTGTTGCCATTAAACAATAGTATTTCGTGTGTTGTAAGATGACAGTAGGTACCATTGTGAGCAATTTGTTTAGCATTCACTGATTCTTTCCCATGGCGAGTAGGGATGGTAGATGAAGAAAGGATCGAAGAAATTATGTTCGCATAAGAGAGTAGAGAAAAATTTGTGTTGGTGGTAGGGTTCATAAGGTTGGTAAGGGTTGAGGAGACATCTAGACGCGCCGAAACGGCTCCGTCCGACGGTTCCATAAGGAGACGCGTGGCCAAATTTGTTGTGTTAGGTAATTGTTGGGAGTGACGTCTTTAATTTGTACGGAGAGAGAATTTTAAGAGAACAACACTGCTCATGGTAAAACAATTGAATTTTATCATGATAATTTTAATAGAAGTAAGTCTGTTAATACAAATGAAAATATTCCCAATAGCCAACAAATTGCACTATTTTGAGTCTCTATAATTTATTAAAATTTTCTGAATTCCTGCCTTATAGGTAAAACTAAATTATGCGCACACTACAACTAGAACTTATGCTTCGTGAGCAACAGACGTTTTGCGTAATAATTTTCTTATGTTGAGTCATTTCTTAAATATTAAATTAAGAGGGGGAAAAGTTCAATAGCAAAAAAACATTGTAGACAAAAACCTAAAAGCTCTTTTCTCTCTAGGCGCACGTTAGGTGCAATTTGCTAACCTGCGCTTTTCCCCATGGGAAGGGGATGACCGAGAAAGGATCAAGTCACATCTCTTAATCCAACCAACAAGGTTGGGGAGCTTCCACCACAAGGTACTGGTAAGGGTGGGAATAAGGCAAAAGGAAAGACAATTCTCAAGGGTTTCATCGCAGCGATTGCTGAAGTAGATGACCTTTAATGGCCCGATTTATCGGTTGTTCGTGCTAAATCTAAGTCTCCACCTTCAGTTAATACTCGTAGTTAGATTCCAATTGGTGTTGCCATAGCATCCAATACAACTACTGATCCTCCAGCTCTGGTGAATGCAATCCCAGCTATGGATGCTGCACAGATCCCAGCTCAGGTAAGTACGACTGTTGTCCCTAGCTCGAGTGATGTTGGTAAGCAACCCCCAACTCCGGTGGGGGAGGCAGTCAATGTTAATCAGGAGGGTCGAAAATAGGCTGGTCTATTTGAATGTAACAAATTTACTACAGATGGAATGAACTTGATGTATATTCCCCCTATCATTGAGGGGGGGGGGGGGGGGGGGGGGGGGGGGGGGATTATTGTTTATCTACTTAATGAGGACTTTGAAGAAGAAACCCAGAAGTGGAACAAAGCTCTAATTCTATATGTTATTGGTAACACCCCATCCATCGGTGCTATTGAAAGATACATTTTTAGTCAATGGAATTTTGTTTCTAAACCGAAGGTGCTCTACCATAATGATTGGTACTTTATAGTTAAATTGAACAGTGTTGAGGCGAGGGATGAAATGTTGTTCTTAGATCCTTATACGATCAACAACAGGCCTATTATCACTAAGGCCTGGACTGCTGACTTCGATTACAATGAAGAAGTACTTAATAAGCTTCCTAACTTGTCTCTTACTAGCTAGAGTATGGATGCCTTGAGTAGATTAGGTAGTGCTCTTAGAAGACCACCGTAAGCTGATGACAGCACTACACACGCTGGTAGAATCACATATACAAGACTACTAGTGGAAATAGATGTAACTAGGCCCCTACCAGGAAGTGTTAAAGTGTGTGATCCAACTAGTAAAGTGGTACACCAGACTGTCCTCTATGATTGGAGTCCTGTGTACTGCCCTGTCTGCTATCGAATTAGGCATTAATGTCCAGCAGCTCAAATGGCTAAACAAGTGGAACAGGAGGTGAAATAGAAGGTGAAGGGTACTAAACAAAAACAGGTATGGAAGTTCAAGAGGCAGCTAGATCCAACTGTGGACTCCATTGATGCTCAAGGTAGATCATTGGAGGATTACTGCCTTGAAGATTTAATAACTGTTCTTGAGCAAAGTTAAGGTGAACAATGGCAAAATATTAGCAAGAAAGTTGCAACGTCTCCCTGGAAGATGCCTCCCCAGCAAGAAGCAGTACTATCCAATGCATTTATTGCATTGCTAGAGAATCTAAATGGTTTTCAGGTGTCTACATCACAGCCTAAATATGGTAAAGGCATGATTGAGGTGAAGGATAGTGGGGGCACTTTGTTTTCTCCTTTAAAAATATCATGAATGTTTTTTCTTGGAATCTTAGGGGTATAAATAAGGTGTATAAACGCAAAGAGTTTAGAAAATTCTGCAATACCAATAGTTGTTATAGAAAATAGAGTATAGGAGAGTAATCCTTCAAAAATTATTCCTAAAGTAGCTAGCACTTGGCACTGGGTTGCGAACTACACTGAAGCACCAGGGGGAAGGATCTTGATTCTCTGGACCAGAACTTGGTTTATTTTATCCCAAAGGTGAAGCACCAATAATTTATTCATGGGCATGTGACTATTCTACATTCACAAAATGTATTTGAAATCAGTATGGTTTATAGACTGCGTACCACCACAGATAGGAAGGCACTATGGAATGATTTGAAGGATGTCCTCAGTAATCTAGATAAACCTGGCCTGGTAATAGGGGATTTTAATACTATCTTGTCAGCGAAGGACAGAATAAATGGTAATACTAAAGATTTTGGAGAATTTATCCAAGAAACTAGGCTTATAGAGATGAAGACAATTGGTAAATATTTCACTTAGTCTAACAACCATATTTTGAGTAAAATTGACAGAATTTTAAAAAATGATATATGGATCCAAAAATGGCCTCACCTAGAAGGAACTGTCATGGATGCACACTTTTCTGATCATAACCCTTTATGTGATTGTTTTGAACAAGAACCTCCTAAAAGGCCTAGCTTATTCAATTTCTACAACTGTCTTACTGGTCATCAGAAGTTCCTGCATATTGTGGAAAAGCACTGGATGAAACCAGCTACTCCACTACTTTGATGAGAGTTTGTAATAAGCTTAAATAGGTCCAAACTGGTCTCATTATGCTCACTAGAACTGAATATAATGGGGGTGGAGACTAGAGTTGAGAAGGCTAGAGAAAGACTACAAGCTATCCAAATTCAACTAAGGGAAGACTACAAGCTATCCAAATTCAACTAAGGGATCAAACTTAATTCTCAGAGTTGGTGCTGGAGGAAAAAAAAAAAGCAAAACAACAATTGGAGAAGTGGTTGATGACTAAAGAGAGCATTGCCTAGCAGAAATCAAGGGTTCAATGGCTTAAACTAGGAGACACAAATACTACTTATTTCCATGCTTGCCTCAAGAATAGACAAGCTCATAATCAAATCAAGAAATTAGTTAGTAGAGATGGAGTCATTTTACAATCAGAAGCTGTTGTTGAGCATGAGATCATAGATTTTTACAAATGATTACTAGGTATTGCTGCACCTCAGATACCTATTGTCCTACCTGATGTTATGTATAATGGCCTAACCCTCACAAGAAATCAACAACTTGACTTAATCAGACCAGTAACAAGGGAGGAGGTCAGAGCAGCTCTACAAAGTATAAGGGACAACAAAGCACCCGGAAGGGATGTATATAATGCTTTCTTCTTCAAGAAAGCTTGGCCTATGATAGGGACCGACTTTGAGGAAGCCATCTTGGATTTTTTCCAGAACATCCAATATGTGCGAGCCTGTGAATTGAGCAGCATGCACTTGAATACATTAAGTCAAGAATCCTTCTTCCATAAAGGAGTTTAGACCCATCTCTTGTTGCACTATGTTGTATGAGATCATTTATAAGATATTAATAAGCAGACTCCAACCAGTGATGGGTGGTTTGGTGGATAATTGTCAGATAACTTTTTTACCAGGGAGATTGATTACTGATAACATCCTCATGAGTCACGAGTTGGTAAAGAAGTATGGAAGGAAATCAATCTCTCCAACGTGTATGATGAAAGTAGATATGCAGAAGGCTTATGATTCTGTAGAGTGGTCATTTATGGAATAAATCTTAAGACTATTAGGTTTCCCAGAAATCTTTACTAATTGGATACTGGAGTGCATGACTTCTGTATCCTATTCAGTAGCGATCAATGGAAAGGCTACTAGTCCATTTGTTGCAAGGAAAGGACTGAGACAGAAGGACCATATCTCCCTTTTCCTGTTTGTATTGGCCATACAGGACCTCAGCTAACTACTCAAACCCTTGAAACAAGTGAAAACATTCAATCGCCACCCTAGATATTCCAGAGTTAATCTAGTACACTTGGGTTTTGCTGATGATCGATTACTTTTTTGTAGGGGTGATGTGAAATCTGTATCTGCCTTATATGGCAGATTCTAAATTTTTTCTGTTGCCTCTGATTTGATAGCAAATCCACAGAAAAGCTCTGATTATTTTGGAGGGGTTTCATTAATAATCCAATGGAGAATCCTTGATGTGCTAGGCTATTCCAAAGGTGAATTACCATTCAAATATTTGGGTATTCCACTAAGTACTAAGAGATTGACAGCTCTACAATGTGAACCACTAATAGAAAAAATGTTTGGAATTGTTACTTCTTGGACATCTAGATTTTTGTCCTATGCAGGAAGAACTGAACTTCTAAAGAGTGTCCTATATGCTGTCCAAAATTTCTGGGCACAGGTCTTTATATTGCCAAAGATAATCACCAGTTCATAGAGACTATTTGTAGGAGATTCTTATGGACTGGCTCAGCTGAGTTTTCCAGAAAAGCACTGATTTATTGGAATCACTCTGTTGTCCTTTAGTAGCAGGTGGGTTGAACTTGATCAACGTAACACTTTGAAACAAAGCTGCTATTTGTAAACTTCTCTGGCATTTACGTACAAACAGGGAAAAGCTCTGGGTCCAATGGGTGCATGCATATTATATAAAAAATGAAACAGCCTGGTCAGTCTGCCTCTTGGATTATATAGAAGGATATTCAAAGCTAAGCATTACATGATGACGGCTGGATATAGGGAGCAGGATGTGCTACAGATTCAGAAATTCTCTATAAAAGCAGTTTATAAGAGGCTTCAAGGTGATTTTCCTAAGGTGCAATGGAGGAAGCTTATATGTAATAATAAAGGATGCCCAAAATGGGTTTTTATACTCAGACTTGCTATCGTGGGAAGATTGGAAACCAAGGAGAGATTGACAAAATGGTGTATTCAAACTGATCTAAAGTGTGTTTACTGTGACCATGCCAATGAATCACTCAACCACCTATTCTTTCAATGCCCTATTATGGGTGGTATATGGCAAAAACTTCTTGCTTGGCAGGGTATCAATAGGAGTTGTTGGAACTGGACAGAGGAAGTGATTTGGGTTATTAAAACCTGTAATGGACATAGCAATGGTGCTACTGTTTGTAGAATAGTGCTAGCTGCTGCAATTTATCATTTATGGACTGAAAGGAATGCTATCATTTTCCAGAAGAGAATAAGACCCATCCTTGCTCTTATCAAGCAAATTGTTCAAGAGGTTATGTTTAGAGTTAGTTTGTGTCCCAAGCTTACAATATGTATTAGTCAATTGAATTTTTAACCTCTGTAGGCTTAGGGTGGTGAAGTTCTGGTGATTAGTGATGCTAAGAGGCTGATCTCTTAAGCTGGGGTTTGTCCAGTTAAGAGATTTGGGATTATTTTTTTTTTTCAGATTTGAGCTGTAGATACTTACTTGGTAATAAACAAACTTTTATTTACCAAAAAAAAAAGTTCGATATCATCCCTTATGGCATCCTATTTGTGCAATTTGATCAATGGGTGAATGGACAAGTTGAGCTAAATTTGAGAGTTGAATATGATTAATTAATTTATATATATGAAAATGGCATGACTTAATCCATTTAAAGTTTGTTCATTTGTAGGGATCTGAATGAGAACATGATGATGGCTTTCCATGGGTCGATAGGCAAGGAAAATAGCAACATGTCAGAAGCAAAAGCTACTCTTTTTAACCTAAAATGGTGCAAGAACAACAGTTTATATCATATTATTTTAGAATGTTATTCTCTTATGGTTGTCAATATGTTAAAAAAGAAAATCAATGTCCCATGGTTCATGCACAACGATAAAGGAGATACTGGAGTTGATCAATCAAGGAAATTGTATGATTTAAATCGATAAATCGAACCAAACCGGAAAAAAAACCCGAGTAGTGGTTTGTTTGGTTTGGTTTGGTGTTGGATAAAAAAAACCCGATCATAATAGGTTTGGTTTGGTTTTAATTAAAAAAAGTCAAACCGAGACCAAACCGATCCGATTATATATATACAATTTATAAATATTTTTATACATATATAATTTATAAAACGTGTATAACTTTATCACTTTTAAGCATTGATTAGTTAGCTTCGTTCGTGATGCAATCCGTTTAAGAATTGGTACCACATCCGATTGTATAATTAATTCTTTTTTGGCAATTAAAAGAGACTTTTTCATTACAAATAACTACTGTTGTCCAAAGTCAAAACATTACTATGGCAAAACAGCCTAGCAGTGATCAAAACTAGCCTTTATCACACTAAAACAACTCAAACAATAAACAAAACTAGTAGACTAAGGTTAGAAAATCAGCCCATCCAATTTTTTTGTGAGTGTTGTCCACTGGGAACCTCTAACAAACACCTCTTGTATGATCCTCGTGTAAGTATTTGTGGTGTATAATTAATTCTTAACGCTAAGTTTGAGTTATAATTTTTTTGTTCATTTAGTGATAGGCTTTTTAAGTAAATGTTTAAAAGCTAACTAAAACTCATTTTACGGAACAATATTGAAGTTGTTTGTTACTACATTCTGTTTGATTGTTATAGTTATACATCACATGCATGTTCTATACTTATTTGGTTCAGTTGTTATGAATTTTTTATTTAATGAGTCAATGAATTCACCACACATTTTTCATTTTACATATTTAGAAATAGAAGGGTAAGATGCTTATTTTTAGTCAAGCAAATGCTATTATAAGATGCTTCGTATTGAACCCAAAAAAAAAAAAAAAAAAACCGACTAACCCAAAAAATCCAAGAAAAATCGAGAGATAAAAACCCGATTTTTGTTGGTTTGGTTTGGTTTATCGATTTAAAAACCCGATAAAATTGGTTTGGTTTGGTATTTGAAAAATCCGAATCAACCCGGTCGATGTACACCCCTAATTGCGGCCATGTTTTGGGATTATGACAAGAAAATAAAGAAGAATGGAGCTTATTGCCTTGCTGATTTCTATTCATGTCTTCAAAATTTTGTGTTGATGCGAAGGAATTGCTTAATTGTGATCATGTTAAATAGGACTTGACTTCAGTTTAAATTAATTGTGTCTAGGATTAAAGCTACTAATTAATAATAGGGAGAATAACGTATATATACATAAGAATAGGGTATATTTACAAAATATGATGATACTTTTCAGTTTACAAAATATAGCGATAGATTTCTTACAAAACATATACAAAATATTTAGCTCAATGCTTAAAAATTCGCTCAAAATTTTGTGTATGAAAATTATATGAAATGTGTATATTTCGCTCAAGGCTGAAAAATTTCGCTCAATATTTTGTGTATGATAACTGCATGAAATATGTATATCTTGCTCAAGAATTAAATATTTTGTTCAAAATTTTGGATATGAAATATGTATATCTCACTCGAGGCTTAGAATTCTCACATTTTTCGTGTATGAAAACTATATAAAAATGGTATAATATATGTATATAACTGTATAAAATTTGTATAAAGTGTATGATAGGTTTTCGGAAATTTAATACAACTACAACTACATTGTATACAACTTTCATACAAATTAATAATTTTGAATCTCGCTTGGGGCTTAGAGTTCCGATCATTAATAAAAAAAAATTGCTTCTATTAATACTTATCCTAGTCTACGTGATTAATGTCTAGATGATTCAACCAATTCGGAATCAACATTGATCAAATTAATCCAAATTCGCATAGATTCTAAGAGGAAAGGGCGTCTGATTCCATATTCTATCTGAAAACGTAACATTTGCTTGAATGGACAATTGATTCAACAAGGAAAGTTGTTTCGTGCAGAAGCAGATTGAAAGGTATTGGAACTTGAAAAGTGGGACTTGGAACAGTATTTAGAAGAAGGTATTCTATTATTATTCATACAATTCATTATCCAATCTCCTAATTCAACACCCAGATCTATGGAACCGCCTCGTCTGCAGGGTTGGTGGAGAAAGCTGAAGCTTAAGGTTCCACCATTGATTTCTCTAAAAAACCCAGCCCTCCACCACTCTTCAACCAAAAATTACTATTGGGTAGACAACAACTGAGATCCAAACAACAGAACCACTGATTTCACGATTGATTACTTTGAATCTCGTCCCTATTTTAGTCGATTAAACCACCATATATGGGTTGACTAATATTAATTGAACAATCAATTAGAAGAAGAAAGTGGCAAGGATTGCAAGACCAAAAAGATAGAAGACAGCCTTCAATGTGGTGGTATCGCTGGCTGTGGTGGGTGCCTCAGTCGGAGTTGCACTTTTGGCGGTGAGGTAGTGGGTGGACAAGAAGAGTCGATGTCGGGAGTTAAAGAAATATGGATGAAGGATAATGGGGAAGGGAAGGGTTCAGTTTTAATTTTTTCAGATTTGTGTGTAAAGGAGAATGGGGAAGGGAAGCGTTGCCCTTTTAATTTTTCAGATCAGATATATTTTGTAATTTTATTGTTATATTTTGTAAATAAGAAAAAATATCCCTATGTTTTGTAATATAGAGTCTTACTAGTATTATTAGGTCGCCCTTCTTGGAGGTAAAGAATTGACTATTCTACTAGCTTAAGAATCTCTTGGATATATGAATCTTTGACTCTAAATAATGAATCTGATTAAACAATCTGAAGCACATACTATCCAAGTCCTTGTTATAAATAAAATAATGTAGAAATGGCACCAGATAGCCGGTTGGAGCACCCATATGTAATAACTAGTTTTAAAATTTATTTAAATTTATTCAGTTTTGGCAAATTTTTTTAATCATACTGGAAATAAAATTCAGAAATCCAATATGTGCTTTTGACAAAAGGAGTCCTTCTGCAGTGGATTACTGTTATTCTTGCATTAAGAAGCACAGTTGTTACGATCATGAAGATTGAAAGTATCAATTGATGCATAATCGCTTTTACTTGAAAATAATTTAGAGAAATTCACTATATCTCGACATATATCAAAGCTCCTCGTGATTTGCTACGTGAATTATTAATGGAGTAAGCTTTTATAATGATATGTCAAAAGTAGTCATTTCGACTATCTAAATGTGAGAATTCAGGCCCGCAATTGAAAATTCATCTTGACGTTTAAAATTTGATTTTGAAATGACTAAACTTTAAATACATTATAAATTCGACTATTTTTAAAATAGCGATCCTAAAAAGGACTATTGCACTTCCCCCAACTAATAATATTATTGTGGATCATGCATGTTCATTACTCTTAAAGGATAATTCCCATATGTGTAACGGCTATAAATCCTCAAATCATAGAGGTAGAGGCATCTCTACTTTGCACTTGGTATTAATTGTGTAATACCTTCATGTTTTGTTGCAAAAAAGTCATTGTTGTGAACTTTTGGCATTAACGTTAATCGAGCATACAACCTCATCTACTCTTAGCGTTTTCTTGCTATCTACAAGTTGGAGTTTGGTGTTATAATATACACCGTTCGACTATGACATAAACTACAAATTAGATTCTATAAGTTGCAAAACAAAAAAAAGATAAAACATGGCGATGATAACGAGTATCATTTACATGCCATTAATTTCCAAAAAAAAACCTTGTCTCAGGCTCAGTTCAAGTGAAACATGAGGCCAGTAATACACAACAAAACGCCACGTGGACGAAATCATTGGTTAAAAAACATCCACGTGCATAAATTTATCTTGTGATAGCAAGAGAATTTGGAATTGCCCATCAATGTCTTCATGATAGATGTAGAAGCTTCTGGAGATTGGAATATAGCTATAAATTGCCATCTTTTAACTTGTTCTTGAAATGCTTTTAATTAATGGCTAACAATAAGTCTTTAGGATATGGGGATGGGGAGAGGCCTAACAGACATACCTCGAAAGCAACTAATTTCCAGAAAATATTTTCTGGTATTTGAAATATATTTTGAAAAAAGAATTATTGATAATAATGCAAGAAAAATGGATGGTTTTTGACGGAATTTTTGAATATTATTCCCTAGCTCAATTTATATGACATAGTTCGGATTTTTAGAGCCAAACTTATTTATATTGACCGTGAATTCAGACATACAATCTTTAAGTTTTATTGAAAAATAATATACATATTTAGAAACTACATAAGAAGCACTATAAGTCACAATAATTAACAATTTATAAACTGGGACAAGGGATAAAACTTAATGAGATGTCTACTAGTTAGTTAGAACAGTAATATTTTCCGTTATACAAACAGAAAGTACATTGAAATGTGTCATTTTTCCTAAACGTTAAGGGGTGGTAACTAAAAGAATACCGAAGTTCATATAGTTTTAATTTGAATGATAATTAGTAAACAAATAATTTTGTTCCTCTTGGACATCTTACAGGATTACAGATGGCCGTGTTTTCTATAACTCATAGCTCAATTGACCGCTAAATTTCTTTAGGAGGTAAATAAATAACTTCCGTGAGATACATTGAGTTCTTTTCATTTGTAATCGAAAATGTCCGCATATAACCTACGTACTATAAGATTTAGAACAAATATAGCCTCCGCTAAAAAGGTGACTTATTTATGCTCCTGCAGTCACATAAGTGTCTCAAGTGTACCCTTTGATCCTTTTCTTTTTTTTTTTTACTAACAACAACGTCCGAATCAGTTTGTGTAAACTTCAATTATTATATATAATAATACTTGTTATTCCCCACCAGGATGCGACTGAAACTTAGGCAAATTGAAAAAAATCACGTTAGATTTTTTGTCTTCCTTATATTTTTTCATAATTTTCACCCACTCTATTGATCAGTATATGTTTTACCTACTACCCTTATGTGCAAATTAAGCTCTTTATTATGCAAGCATGGTGACCAGAAGCCCAAAATTTTCAAATGTGTGATAGAATGCAAATAGTAACACAATAATTGCCTCAAGTTCCCTTTATCTACAATCGTAATTTAAAACAAAATTCAAAAAAGAAAATATTTCTGGAGGAAAAAGCAGTATAAACCATAACCTCAAAGCCAAGTGGTTCCAAAAATACTCATTTTTTGTTGTTACTCTATCTAGTGATCCCCTATCCAAACAAACAAACAAACAAACAAAAAAAAAAAAAAAAAAAAAACCATGTCAAAAAACTAAAGTCCCCTTGAAATGTCCACCTAATATAGCCAATCTTCAATTGTGTGGCCGTTAGGAATTCGTAAGCCAAATCCACATAAATTTTCGTACACAACACATCAACTTGTGCTATAAAGCGTACCACTTGCCATACTTTCTTCACCAAGCAGTTGTTGAATTTTTTTTCTCAGCAAATTACAAAACAAAATTTTCAGATCAATTTTTTTTTTTTTTTTTTGAGTCTTTAGAGTTAGTCAAATACTATGGCTACCTCCGTCTCACCCATTGGAGCTGTTAACAAGGCACCGGTACTATGTTAAAACACTTTACAATTTTGTTTATTATTTATAACACTTAATTTTAACTGTCTTAGATATAAGACCTGATACTATTGTTCTTTTCTGTTAAAGACAAATATAATTCCATGCAGAATAATATATGTTAGTTTAAATTGATCTTTTGGTGTGTATAAAAAGAGAATTAGGGGTGGGAGTTATGGTTGTTCACTTTGGTACATACTAATAAATATTCTTGGGTAATGACTTGAAAGTGAAGTATTTTCAGTAAATTCTTTGATGAGGTTTTTGAATTTTGTGTAAAATAAGCTAGAAACTTCAAATGGATGATTTAAGAATGTTTGTGGTTAAGATTGATAACGGGGTGCCAAAAGACTATAGATTGTATGGTTTATTCAAGATTTCACTTAGATATAATCCATGATATTATATTTCTTTTCTGTTAAAGACGAATACGAATTCCATGCAGAGTAATAAACATTTAGCATAAATTGATCTTTTGGTTTGTATAAAAAAAATTAGTGGTGGGAGCTATAGTTGTTGTAAATTCTTTGATGAGGTTCTTGAATTTTGTGAAAAAAGAGCAAGTAACTTAACTTGATAATTTAAGAATGTTTGTAGTTAAGATTGATACTCTATTCGTCGAAATATATGTGAAAGTATTTGACTTGACAGGGAGTTTAAGTGAATAAAGGAACACTTGTGAAACTTGAGGTCTAAAATAAGTAATTAGAAATTTCTCTGGCTATAAATTATCTCATTAATGGTAAAATGGAAAGTTTGAGGTTAAGGTATGTTATTCTTTTTGGGACTAACTTAAAAGAAAAGAGTATTAGATAAATTCGGATGGAAGGAGTAAAATTTGGTGCCAAAAGGTTGACATTTGAACCAGAATTTGGTAGGATTAGACTATGGATTGTGTTGTTTATTCAAGATTTTACTATGGTTGTGTGGCTGTTGCTGAAAAAACATCATTGTTGCAGTTGAGTTTGAACAACTCTGTTGCTGGAACTTCAGTTCCAGCCACTGCCTTCTTTGGCAAAACCTTGAAGAAAGTGAACAACAAAGTTTCCAGCCCCAAGGTCTCAAACAAGAGCTTGAGAATTGTTGCTCAAGAAATCGATGAGAAGAAACAGACCGATGGGGACAGATGGAAGGGTCTTATTATGGATGCATCCGATGATCAACAGGATATTGCAAGGGGTAAGGGTATGGTTGACAGTCTTTTCCAGGCTCCTACGGGTCAAGGTACTCACCATGCCATTATGAACTCCTACGAATACCTCAGCCAAGGTCTTCGCCAGTAAGTTCTTCATGCTGAACTATGTGATCATCTCATGTGAGTGCTTACACTGCTAGAGAAACCACACTTTAGTTATGTTCCTTGACACAACTCTCACATGCAGTCCTGATCCGATACCATGTTGATTGTGCGGCTAAAAGCTTAAGCTGTTAGAGAGACCATGCCTTTATTTACTTAATTATATCCTTGAACGACCCTCACAAGCGGGTCTAATCCGATATCATGTTGAATTGGGTGACCAAATAGTCTAAAATCTTAAGCTGCTAGGGAGACCACACTTTTATTTACTTAATTATGTCTTTCGACACTCAAATTCGGAAAGAAACTGTGTTACAATTCTTGAAAATTTTGAGAGCTCATTGTTTCTGAAGTTTTGATTCTAAATGTATTTTCACCTGGCTTAACTAGATACAACTTGGATAACAAGTTGGATGGATTCTACATCGCTCCTGCTTTCATGGACAAGCTTGTTGTTCACATCACCAAGAACTTCTTAAAACTGCCCAACATCAAGGTCTGTTAAAGAGATGTTTCTTCAAAAATTCTGTCTTTAGCAATCTTTTATGGTAAAAGAAGACTGACCTTTGTTTATGGTAAAAGAAGACTGACCTTTGTGTATGTTTCTTACAGGTTCCACTTATCTTGGGTATTTGGGGAGGAAAAGGTCAAGGTAAATCATTCCAATGTGAGCTTGTCTTCAGAAAGATGGGAATCAAGTGAGTATCGCGTTAAATAACATACTATCTTTACTAAGAATTTTCAACAAAATAGATTAAAGTTACTTACTATGCAAAAACTTGCAGCCCCATTATGATGAGTGCCGGAGAATTGGAAAGTGGAAATGCTGGAGAGCCAGCCAAATTGATTAGGCAAAGATACAGAGAAGCTGCCGAAATCATCAGGAAGGGAAACATGTGTTGCCTCTTCATCAACGATCTTGATGCAGGAGCCGGTAGAATGGGTGGAACTACCCAATACACTGTCAACAACCAGATGGTGAATGCCACTCTCATGAACATTGCTGACAACCCGACAAATGTCCAGCTCCCCGGTATGTACAACAAGCAAGAGAATGCCAGGGTCCCTATTATTGTCACTGGTAACGACTTCTCTACATTGTATGCCCCTCTTATCCGTGATGGTCGTATGGAGAAGTTCTACTGGGCACCAACCAGGGAGGACAGAATTGGTGTTTGCAAGGGTATTTTCAGAACTGATAACGTGCCTGATGAAGCTGTTGTCAAGATCGTCGATAGCTTCCCTGGACAATCTATCGGTAAGGACTAAGGACACTAAAATAATTGGGTGTTTTTCATCTTTGGTCCGTTGGCCAAACTTAATTACGGGCGCTAGCCAAAATATACAAAACATATACACTTATTATGTATATAATATGTATATGTTTGTAGTATTATATGTATATTTGTTCTTAATATACAAAAGATATACATTTGTTGGCTTCTATATCTAAAGCGGTCCAAAAATGTAAATATCCCAAAAAACAAATCAAAGTTTAAAATTTTCGTAAGATGAGTAACAATGTAAATGATGATACTGATAGATACTTTTGTTTTGAAAACAGACTTTTTCGGTGCTCTGAGGGCGAGAGTATACGATGATGAAGTGAGGAAGTGGATTGAAGGCACCGGAATTGAACAGGTTGGAGAGAAGCTTTTGAACTCTATCGATGGACCACCAACTTTTGAGCAACCAAAGATGACCCTCGATAAGCTCCTCGAGTATGGTAACATGCTTGTCCAAGAGCAGGAGAATGTTAAGAGAGTTCAATTGGCTGACAAATACCTCAAAGAGGCTGCACTTGGTGATGCCAATGCCGATGCCATCAACAACGGAGCCTTCTTAGCTAGTTAAGAAATCTTCGTCGACTTATAGCCTAAAACAGGAGGTTTGATTGATGTTGTTTATGAAAGGCTCTTGCAGTAAGATTGAAAATGGAGAAGAGTTTCTTGACTTTTCTATTATCACTTTGGATGCAGGAAAAGAAGCACATGTTGATATTCCTGTTGCTGAAGGCTCTACTGATATAATTACAACAAAACTTGATTCAACTTCTATGGCTGAAGATGGAAACTATCTTTTCAAATTTTGATTGCACTTTTTTGGGAGTCTATTTGATATGACCTGAATTGTGTATTTATGAAATCAGTTCTGTAATGTTAATACAAGATTTGTTTTGAGTTTTTTGTATCTATGTAATCAATTTCTTGAATTTGAATTTCAAGCTCTGGTTTATCCAAAAATTACCTTAAATATGGGACCCTTAGTATTTAAACTCTGTGAGGTAACACCACTAACTCGGAAAAAGGGAATAAACACCAAAGAGAAGAAGATTTGTGTACCATACAACACTGGAACTACACAGCAGAACACATCATATATCATCTGTAACATTACTATAACTGCAGGTTTATTAATTTCAAAAACATATTTAAGTGCATCGGACTGCTATCCTTCAATTTTGTGTTCTTTATTCATGTTTCGAAGCCTTAATCTTTAGTGTTCTTCTTCATATATTTTTACAATAACATGATTCAAGGACTTGGCAACAAGCCTAAAGGGTTATATACTTAAAAGTTTCACTTGAGGCAACATATTATATGATCTCCAGGAGACAAAGAAACATCTCAAAAATATTTCAACAAAGAAAGATATTTACTTTCACAGAATGCAATAGTTCATCTTACAAAAGCATGTTTGACAGAAATAAAACACAATCCATGCAGCTTCTGAGTAGCTGATGTATATAGTTCCATCGGAGTACAAAATGACATTACGTTGTCAGTTGAGGAAGGTAATGACTGCCCGGGAAGACGCCCTAGGCAGACTTAGTAATCTCTGAGCTACTTTTAACAAGGACATTGGTGAATTTTCATCCTGATCCCTTTTTGCTATGATTACGAGATTCTCTAGCACCCTCCCGTTCTTCAAAATGAACTCTAGAAATTGAAATATGGAGTGTTCATCCACAAATTGGGTAATCTTGACTGTCTTCAAATGATGCAGCAAGCATTTGACGTGCTTCGCTTGTGATACTAAGGCCTCATTTGTTTGCACTTATTGGAGGTCTGAATCTGAATGGTTCAGACCTTAGGCTATTAAGTTCATTTGTTTGCATTAAGATCTAAGCACTTATTGGATCTGAATGGGTCTTTATCATTAAGATCTTAAACCAAGTCTTAATATCATTAAGAGGTATTCTTGTATGAGTTATTTTTTACCACAAGCTCCACACCCAACCCCACCCCTTTACTTCAACCCCACCCCCACCACCCACTCTCCACTCCAACCCATCCTCCACTCTAACCCCACGCCTCCACCTTAAACACACCCACCCTCTACTTAACCCCACCTTGCACTCCAACCCACCCTCACCCTCAACCCTCAACCCTCAACCCCACCCCACCACCCATCCTCCACTCCAACCCCACCCCTCCACCTCAACCGCACCCACCCTCCACTCAACCCTACCCTACCCCCACCCACCCTTCACTCCAACCCACCACTCCCACCCGACCAAACCCAATCCCACCCCACACCACCCACCCCCGCTTCCCACCACCAACCCCACACCCCCACTCTCATTCCCCACTACCCCCACCTCCTACCACCAACCCCACTCCATACCACCCCCACTACCTCTCACCCCTCACCCCACCCACCACCCCTCCACCTCCACTCACCACCCACCACAACTATAAATCATCTCCACCATTACTAGTGAACATTATCAAATAACATTTTATTTTATTGTATTTATTTTGTGATATTTAGTTATTTTATGCACATTCAGATGTTGAAAAACAAACAGTCTTAATCATTCAGTGTTCAGATCTAGAGACAACATCTTAATCATTTAGATGTGCATTCAGATTCAGATGTCTTAATCTTAATAAAAACTAATGAGGCCTAAGTAGTTCGAAATGCAGAAGTTTTCTGAATCTGCTAACTCTGTGTTTTTTGGCTAGAATAACATTTCAAAGATAAAGTTTACTTACATTTAGATAGAACATAAAACTGATAACACAAATGATCTCCAGAAGTCAGTAGAGGAAAATGGATATGTTTTGGGGTAAATGGAAATTTTACTCAAGAAAATGTAGTGAGTATAGTTTTTAGTTTGTCAACTGAATCCAAATTTCCATAAAGTTATAAACTAGAGTGAATAGGTTAAAACCTCCCTAAACTATCACCATTTCGTGAGTTTTATACCTAAACTTGTTATGCCTTATAAAATTTTATCGTTTGAATTGTGTTATTCTCTTCTTCCATTTATAACATAGTGATCGTGGTGGCAAGAGCCTAGTTTAAAGTCTAGAATGTTTCTTGGAGTGATGAATTAATCATGTTTTAAGTGGGTATTTGATAAATAAACAGGATTCATCCCAAGTACATGAATATTCTTAGTTCATGTATTAGAAGATTAATGTAAGAAAACATGAATGGATTTTTTCATGTATTTGGGAGAAAAGAGAAATATAGAATTAAACCATGAACATGTACTAGACTAGATTCAAATTATTCTTTCCTCCACTTGTTTTCAAGGGAATTAGATTGACTGAGAGTGCTCTTCCCCAAATTTCCGACAAATACTCGGTGCAGAATATGTAAGATAAGAAATAGAGAACACTAAAAGTTTAGGAAATGTGTACCTCTTCCCAGAACTTAGATTCCATGTCTATTATTAGCATCTGTAAGCCTGGTGAACCTTTTAGCAGGTTAACTGTCCCCACAAGATCATCTTCCTTCATATGTATATTTAACGGGACACATTGGTAAGTCGAAATGGGAAAAGGAATACGTCTCTTCTCCCTTTGTGCTAGAGCCTTGTACCATCAAAATCACAGAATCCAGAGAAAAAAAGCAGATATTTCAGCACCCACCAGGACAAGCAAGCTCGATCTAAATTTCATGACGAAGAAATTGTATAATATGCGCAGTCAAAATATAAAGACACACAGCCAAGCCGTTAATGTCTTACACCTAGACGTATACTAGAATATAGGTAAACATGATAAATTTTGGCTTGCTTCCTTCCGATAGGATCTAAACCAAGCAATGCGGTGCTACCACCGAGAATTATGTGCTATTGGTCCTCGTCATTTTCTTAACTCAGGCCACATTATGTGGAAGTCTGGTAGTTCAGTGACAGTAGGAATCCTACATAGGTATATAAGGAATAAATAAGATCCGTAAAAGGTTCATGGCATGGTTGAACGAAGAGAAACACAGAAGACTGAGAGAAGGTGCAGGAAACATTAGCAGGAATTTCAGTATAACTCAGGCCACAATTTGGTCATTTTAGATATATGGAGAAATTTTGCGATTGGCAAGCTAAGGAGATTTCTTCTCAAAAGACTCGGACCTAATTGGACCTTAGTATCAGTTTTTCTAGTTAGATGAATTCAGGTGAGCTAGTGACAGTTCAGTTTCCTTGTGAACTTGGAAATTTGTACTGACAGTTGCATTTGAAATGAATATTGTTTTGTTTACAAAGTAAAACACTTATCTCTTGAAGTAATTATCTTTTAGGAAGTAGCCTAATGCTTAACACTCAAAGGATCCTACGGCAGATCTCTCTTATGAATTTCGTTTAACATCAAGTTTCTACCAATGTGCCTGATGTACATAGGATCATGCCTAGAAAGCAAAACCAATCAGATAACCATTACAAGTATTTCACTCTGCTCCAAAGGTTAAGACACCAAATATACACCTCACAGGACACACAACAAAAGGACCTCACATAAAATGCGAAACAAACCAAAAACATATTACTTGTTTAGAATACTAACCTCAATGCACCAAGTGCCCAATGTTAAGCTCTCAACCTGTTTAAGGGTCCTAACTAACTCCATTAGGTTTTCCTGCTGCCATTTTAAGTTGTTGTTTTCTCTATGGGGATAAGTATATGGACGAAAATCGAGGGTGGCATGAACAACGGATGGCACATTCACCAAAACACACTTCCGATAAAAAGATCCTGACAGGTTCAGAGACTGAACATTGGGGGCTGAAATTCTCATGACGGAACCTTTGTCATACTCATCTAATTCATAATCAACCGATTCATACTCACATACAATCAGCACTCTTAAAGGAGAATCAAAAGTCAGATTATTATAGCCCCAGCACGAAAACAACTCAAAGAATTCCAGTTTTGGAGCACCCACCATAATATTATGAATGCTTTCATTCCACAACACTGAGAACCGGAGGGTTAACTTTGTCAACAAGTTCCAGCTTATCTGCATATCAGGTATAACCCTGCAGCTCAGCATCCTCAAAGTCTTGAGCGACGAATTTCAATACACACACGGAGGTGGCAACCAATAGAAACAGTCTGCATTAAAGTCTAGAAAGAGCTCTTCCACGCTATTCCTTGCAGCATACAAAATCCATCCATCATAATCTTTATGAGAACTACCATTTATATATAAGTCAAGTCTAAGTCTTCTGATCTTATGAGTGCCACGACGAAGCATGGTCCGATTCACAAAGTCCACATAATTTTGATAGGGAAAGAAACCTTCAGAACCAAAATCAAGCTCTTGGACAATAGTCCACAGGTGCCGCCAGCATTTCGAGAGAATTGTTGTTCTGACAACATATCTCATGGGCAGGAATGAGAGGATGTGAAGCAGTATTGGTTCAGGAAGCTCACTAAGACGATCCATACGGGAAATGGATGAACATTGAGCACAAGCTGTAACAAAATAAAGCTTTAGATTGATCAATAAAGAGCTTACAAGCATATTGTTCATCAACAGTAAACCAAAAGGAAAACAGAAAAGGGAGGTTCCAAGAAAAGTTCTACAAAACTAAAAAAAGAAAATAACACAAGTCTTAGCATGAACCCCAATAGATTCTTTCTCTCTTCTCTATATAGGCATCTTCCCAGGGTCCCAAATGTGATATGACATATTCCCACATGGATCCTCCACCATGGCTAGATTTACAAGCTCACTAATTTATTATTGGCAAAATACTCTTCACTCCATATAGTTATTTGATTGGAATATGGTCAAAGGATGAGTTTATTCCACTGAAGGATTAGATTTTTCAGATATGATAAAAGGAGAAAGTTTTTAATCTTTATCAAGAAACAAACAAAGAAAAATAAATGATGATTGCAGCAGACTAATAAGAGATAAATTCCATCATTTTCAGCTAGAATTAAACAATTTCCTGCAATGAACACAATTTTAATATTCCCAAATAACTCAATGATATCAACTAGGCGTACAGCTGGCTCTCCAACTTTGGGTGCAGGCACCTCAACTTGTTTCCACTTTGTCAGTCGGACACTCCAACTTATAAAATGATCATCTAGACCTCCAAAATTCACGTGTCACGTCAGTGCTACGTCAATATTTGTGTTTATATGTTCAACTTTATACAAGTTAAAGGTGTTTACTGTGCACCTCGAAGTTGAAGGGCATAGTTATCAGCTGAGGCCAAGTTTGAGGCTTGTTTATGTATTATGCCTATCAACTACAGTATAAAATTAGTGTAAAAATGGAAAGATGATGTGAAAAATTATCTCCTTTTTCTGTATATTCAATGCACTGTACAACCATGTATAAATACAAAACAAAAAGAATCAAAAATAACAAACTACTACAGCTGTCCTATTCTTATTTGTTTCCATCCAGCTGTCCTATTTTTGTTTGTTTCTACCTAGCAACATATGGGATGATAACAGGTAATTACAATGGAATAATATATTTACAGTGTTCTAGATAATTCTATGTACAAGGCCTAAATGTGTGTGGGCTGAGTGTGTGTACGAGGCCCATTTTATGAAATGTTGATGTAAGCCCAAGTCCAATGAGTCCACAAAGTCTTTTATCATTTTATAGTTCAGACAACATTTTGAACAAGTCAAAATATCCCAAATCATTTCGTGTCAGTCTCTCTAATACTTGTCTTGTCATCTTCTTCAATTGAATTATCAGTATCACCATTTTCTCTACCAACAACCCCCCCCCCCTCTCAAGTTGGAGGGGGTTGAAAACACACCCAACTTGTGAAGTAAATGGTGATGAAGAGGGCCGGTCAAAGGTTTAGCGAAAATGTCGGCTAGTTGAGAAGAAGATGGGGTGAAAGATAAATAAATGAGACCGGCAAGGAATTGTTGTCTCACGAAATGGCGATCAAGATCCACGTGTTTGGTACGCTCATGGAACACGGGGTTTTTGGTGATATGTATTGCGGATTGACTGTAGGAGTGAAGTGAGACGGGAAAATCGATGGGAACTGAGAGATCGGAGAATAATCGAACCATCCAGGTCAATTCAGCTACAACACGACGCATTGACCTGTACTCGGCTTCAGCCGAGCTTAAGGAGATGGATGTTTGATTTTTGGATTTCCAAGAGATGGGAGATGGTCCAAGGGTAATGTAGAAACCACTCACAAATTTTCGTGAATTGGGACAAGATCCCCAATCGGAATCACAGAACGCAAGTAGTTTGAAAGAAGGTGAAGAAGTCATAAATAAGCCCAAACCAGGATCTTTCAAAAGGTATCTGAGTACACGGAATGCAGCGTTCATATGTGGAAGTCTGGGGTCTTGCATAAATTGAGAGAGGTGTTGAACAGTGAAATCAAGATCTAGCCGTGTATGGGTCAAGTAATTCAATTTCCCCAATAAATGCCTGTACAAGGTCGGATCTTGAATGGGAGCACCCGTGTTGGCAAGCAATTTTACAGTTGGATCAAGAGGGCATGAAACTGGTCGAAGTTTAAGAGCATCAAATTCAGTCAAGAGATCTAGTGTGAATTTCCTCTGACTAAGGATAAGTCCAGTCGACTCTCTCAACACTTCCATTCCAAGAAAATAATGTAAGGTTCCCAAATCCTTAATGCGAAATTCTTGATGTAGAAAACCTTTGAGTGCATTTAGCTCATTAATGTCATTACCTGTTAGTAGAATGTCATCGACATAGATGGCAACTATTGCAATAGTAGAATTTGTTCTCTTAAAGAACAGAGAATAATCATTCAGTGAGTGAGTGAATCCTTTAAAATTTAAGGCAACAGTCAATCGAGCGTTCCACTGTCTGGATGCTTGTCGCAAACCGTAAAGAGATTTCTGTAACTTGCAAACCTTATTAGGAGAATTAGGGACCAAACCAGGAGGAAATTTCATGTACACTTCCTCCTCTAATTCACCATGCAAAAATGCATTATCAACATCTAATTGGAACAGGCCCCAACCTTTCTTAACTGCAACAGAAAGAATACACCTGATGGTAGTCATCTTAACCACAGGTGAAAAAGTTTCATTAAAGTCTATACCCTCTCTTTGCACATCACCTCTAATGACCAACCTAGCTTTCAACCTTTCAACAGTACCATCCGAGTGTTGCTTTACTTTGTAAACCCACTTACAAGGCAAAGCCTTTTGACCTTTAGGCAAGTCTACCACTGTCCAAGTTTTATTGAGTTCAAGTGCTGAGATTTCTTTTGACATTGCATCTTGCCAACCAGGGTGCATAACTGCACCACGAAAAATATGAAGGTGAACCACAATGAAAAACATACTTGCCCCATTAGCATGCATATAACGGAGCAACATAAGTATAACTGATAGGTTCATGTAGATGTGATAGGGAATTAAGAATAGCTTGATTAGGTGAAAACAGACCAGAAAAAGGAAAATGGGAAGGAGTGACAGGTGAAAGAAAACAAGAGGATGTGACATAGGTAAGTTGTAGAGCATTGCAAATGTAATCTGTGAAGTAGGTAGAAGTGGTACGAGGTTTAGAGGATTTCCTGATGATGGTTTCTATCATAGGTGGAGAAACAGAGGAAGTAGGAGTCCAATTTGTGGGACTGCATGTTGAACTGGAGGCAGGGCAAGGAACAGGACTAGGAGCAGTTGGACTGGAGGGAGTGCAAGGAACAGGGCTAGGAGCAGGACTTGGTGATTGAGGAAGTAGAGTAGAAGTAGATGAATCATTAGAACCAGAATCAGGAAGATTAGGTGATGAATTGTCGACTGGATGAAAGGGAATATCAGAGGAAGTAATAGGAGAAGCACAATCAGTGTTGTACAAGGAAGCTTGAGGAATGAAGGAAGTTGGATTCGAACTAGTCTTAAGAGATGCAAAAGGGAACACATGTTCATGAAAAACCACATCCCTAGAGACAAAAATTTGTTTAGTGGAGATATTAAGTAATTTGTATCCCTTTTTCCCATGGGGATATCCTAAGAACACACATGAAACTGCCTTAGGTTCAAATTATGTTCTGTAAGATGATGCAGTGGAGGCAAAACAAAGGCAACTAAAACATCTGAGGTACTGATAATTAGGCTTGGTTTTAAACAATGCCTCAAAAGGTGTTTGGTAGTTTAACACTTTACTTGGGAATCTGTTTATCAAAAAGGTGGTCGTTAATAGGCAATCTCCCCAGTATCTAATAGGCAAATGTGACTGAAATAATAAGGCCCTAGATGTTTCCAACAAGTGTCTATGCTTTCTCTCCACAACACCATTTTGTTGTGGAGTCCCAACACAAGTAGTTTGGTGAAGAATTCCTTGAGAGGATAAGTATTCAGACTCTATTTTTCCAGTCCCCAATTCAAAAGCATTGTCCGACCTAATGAATTTAACTTTCTTATTGAATTGTCTTTCTATCATAGCAAGAAAAGCCTTGAGAACACTGAAGGCATTGGATTTATATGATAACAAATAGGTTCATGTTTCCCTAGTGAAATCATCTACAATTGTGAGAAAAAATTTATAACCATCATGAGTCATGTGTTTGTAAGGACCCCAAGTGTCCACATGAATAAGGTCAAAAGCAGATTTGGTGGATATAGAACTGGAAGAAAAAGGAAGCTTAGATTGCCTAGACATAGGACAAACAACACACGGAACAGATGAATCAAAACAAGATAAATTAGGAACTGAAGAAATTCTTCTCATATTAGATAAAGGCATATGACCAAGTCTATAATGCCATAGATGAGTCTTTACATTGGAATTGAAACAACTGACATTAGAATTAAAGATAGAAGCAGAAGAAGCTAAACAATGCTTTCTACTGGAAACTAAATGACTACTAGATGCTATACTAGGCTTGAATTTAGCTGCTGCAGGACTTGTCTTGACAAAGTAGAGTCCCTCTGCTTCTTTACCAATTTCCAATGGCTTTTTCATTGAAGGGCCCTGTAGAAAGCAAGAAGTAGGGGTGAATAAGACATTTTGTTGCAGTTGTTTACACAGATTATGAACTGAAAGAAGATTAAATTTAAAAGATGGGACATAGAGGAAATTGTGTAGAATCAGATTAGGCAGGATAGAAATAGATCCATAATGTGTGACTCTTACTTTATGTGAATTAGGAAAAGTAATCATGACAGATCTAAGCAAAGGTCTGAAGTTAAATAAGAATTGCTTATTAAAGGTGATGTGCTCAGAAGCACCACTGTCCATGATCAAGGATTGACTATTAATTTGAACAAAACAGGCATAAGAATTGCAAAATTTTGTTATACAAGCACAATTTGCATTTGCAGGGGTCTCAGAACCTTCAGCAGTTTGCTTTCCTAGTTTCATTTGCTGAAGCAGGTGTAATAACTCTCCAATGTTCTCTTGAGTTAGTGACTTAAGATTCCCAGAACTACTTCCAACCTGCTCATACCCCTCAGCTATTCCTAAAGCATTGTTCACATGTGCTGTGTGCTAGAATTTCTTAGACCTAGTAAACTTAAAATCAGGTGGAAAACCATAAATCTTGTAGCATTTGTCAATGGTATGTCCTATCTTCTTACAGTAGGTGCAAACAGGTGTGTTTTTCTTTGCATCATAAGGTGCCTTATGTCCCTTGTTGTCATTGAACCTTCTGTGTCCACCTGACTGATCAGCAACAAGAAAGGAAGCTGAATCTCCTGGATAATGAGGAGTAGAGTGTATTTCTCTTTGCTTCTCATCTTGGATAACCAAACAATAGGCCTGTCCAATGCTAGGAAGTGGTGCAGCTAGAAGAATGTTACTCCTCACACCTATGAAAACCTCATTAAGACCCATCAGAAATTGCAGCAGCCTACCATCTTGAATGGCCTTAAGGGTTTTGGTCTTGGAACCACACTTACATTCACACGAACAAACATTATATGTGTTTAAAGCATCTAGTTCATCCCATAGACTCTTCATCTTAATGAAATAGGCTGATGCACTGCTATTACCTTGTACTACTGCACTGAGTTCCTTTTGTAACTGAAAAGGCTTTGCTCCATTTGCTTGTACATATCTGTCTTCCAGGTCACTCCAAAGCTCCTTGGCACTTTTAGAATAGAGCACACTTTCAGCTATCTCTTTGGAGAGAGAATTCAACAACCATAACAACACCATATCATTACAACGACTCTAATTCTTTTGCAAAAGAGGGTCAGTAGCAGAAGCAGTGAGAGTACCATCAATAAAACCTATTTTGTTTTTAGCAGAGAGAGTTATGACAACTCCTCTTCTCCATCCTCCATATCCCTTGCCATCAAAGGCTGTGGAAACAAAGTTCATGCCAGGATAATCAGAGGCATGAAGGTAACAAGGGTGAGAAGAATCAATGTTGAGGGTAGCAGGAACAACAGGAGTTGCTGTTGTTTCTGTTACGATTGCATCAATGGTTTCACTAGTGGTTCCCATTTAGCAAAAACGATGAAGAACAGAAAAAATATTAAGGGTTTGTAGGCAGATTTAGGCCTGCTCTGATACCATGTAAAAATGGAAAGATGATGTGAAAAATTATCTCCTTTTTCTGTATATTCAATGCACTGTACAACCATGTATAAATACAAAACAAAAGGAATCAAAAATAACAAACTACTACAACTGTCCTATTCTTATTTGTTTCCATCCAGCTGTCCTATTTTTGTTTGTTTCTACCTAGCAACCTATGGGATGATAACAGGTAATTACAATGGAATAATATATTTACAGTGTTCTAGATAATTCTATGTACAAGGCCTAAATGTGTGTGGGTTGAGTGTGTGTACGTGGCCCATTTCATGAAATGTTGATGTAAGCCCAAGTCCAATGAGTCCACAAAGTCTGTTATCATTTTAGAGTTCAGACAACATTTTGAACAAGTCAAAATATCCCAAATCATTTCGTGTCAGTCTCTCTAATACTTGTCTTGTCATCTTCTTCAATTGAATTATCAGTATCACCATTTTCTCTACCAACATTCAAGAATCTGCAACCCCAAAGGACAAGATGAATGGATCAATATCAGCTAGCAGACCTTTTTTTTTTTTTTTTTGGTTTGGGGTTCTTGAAAAAGCATATGACAATTAAACCTGAAACAACAAGTGTTGGAATCTTGAAAAGTATGCTACAAAAACCTACTAATTAATCGAAAAGATGCTAACAAAGAAGAACAAGATCAGAAGTACCATTCACCTGAAGTTGTCGGTAGAGTGGACTGTGGAGCAACACGTGGAAATGCAAACTAAATTTTTTTTTTTTTTTTTTTGTTATTCCTCCGTTCACTTTTTACTTGTCTAAGAAGTATTTAGATTGACTTTTAAAATGTAGCTTATAAGTTAAAAGTCAAAAGTCATATGTTGGAAATATCTAATTTTTTGCTTTTGACTTAATTTTGTACTTTTCATGCCAAAAAGTAAGTGTTTTTAAACACTTTTTATCTTTGCTAAACACCACAAAAACTAAAAAAGTGCTGAAAAGCCAATAAGCACCTAAAATAAATCAATCCAAACACCCTCTAACTATACTATACTAAGTAGGCTTTTGGCCTTGAAAATCAAATATTTTTCACTTTATTTGAAATTTTGAAGTTGGAGTTGGGTTTGGTTATAGTTGTTGCAAAAAATATTTGGTTGTTTGAATGTAATGTATTGAAAGTGAAAAATGTGAAAATAAGATTTTAGGTATTTTTCAAATTTAAAAAACTACTTCAAGTTGTATTTGAAATTTTCATGGTCAAACTTTGATTTCAAAATAAAGTGAAATAATTTTCCGAAAAAAAGTGAAAGTTTCTCATGGCCAAGCGGATCCTAAAAATAAATTTTCTCTTTTGCTTATCCACTTTAGCATATCAAGGAAAAAACAACTTTTCTTATTTTACCCTTAACATTACTTACTCATTTCCAAATCATTTTTCAAATCTATTGAGATTATACCTCAATTAATATGAATAATATATTAAATATATACTTCATTTGTTAATTCTTAAGTGGTATGCTATGTCAAAAGTGGACAAGTAAAAGTGAAAGGAGATAATATTTATTTCTTCCTCTTTATTTTTCACAAAGTGGGAAGAAGAATTAGAACGTGTTTATTTGTGTGTAGTCGCGTGTAATTACACAGTTTGACATTTTTGTTTGACCAAGTAATTATTTAATCAACATAAGTGTAATTGAAAAGGTGTAATTAGACTCTTCAATGCTCGAGAAGAAGATGAGAATTGATGCTAATTATGTAATTACAAGCTAATGTAATTTTTCTAATTTTATTTTATTTTTATTTTCTCAAATATATTTAATAATATTCTATTTACATTATTTCTCTTATTCTCATTTTCAACCTGCCGGCGTGTTTTTTATAATGTGCTTGCATATAATTTTGCGGCTTCTCGTATTTTTCTTCTTTCATTTTTATTTTATTTCTATTCACTTGTGTAAATAATGACTACGAGAAAATATTTTCTAAACTCATATCTATCCTTTTGTCATTTAAAAGTATAACAATTCATAAATTTCATACTATGTTTATATGAGACAGTAAAACTTTCAATTCATAATTAAAAATTAATTATTTTAAATTAGATACTAGGTACTTGTAGATAGTTAACATACCGATTATTCTTTACGATATTAGCTTCTTTTTTTTTTCTTTTTTTTGGGGAGGGGGGGGGGGGGGGGGAGGGGAAATAGACTTTATTCATTGATACTAAAGTACTAAACCATTACACTAGAACTGGACATTCCATCTGAGTTGATAACACTGAGATTACCTAACATTGCTAACTTATTACACGTAGTAACAGACACTTTCCTAACAACACTTAGACCTTGCCAATCTTCAGCGAGAATCGGCATGACAAAAGACGGAGGACTTGACAACAACACAGATGGACCTGCTGCAGTAGCTATATTAACACCATGTTGAGCGAACTGGTGAGCAACACAATTTCCTTCTCTAAAGGTGTGGCCGACCGCTGGATTTCCCAATTTCTTCAGCCAATACCTGCATTGTAAAATGAGATTATTAAAAGGAGGAGAAGGTGATTGAAGAAGGTGTAGTATCTCGGTGGAATCTATTTTTATGAAATACTTTCATTTTAAAGAAAAATATGTAGTTTAAATACTTAGTTATAAATTAAATCTAATACTTCTTATTTATACATTTATTTTCATTTAGATTTGCTTACTTTGTATTTTACTAGCTTTATTTTGTAATAATTAGTATAAATATTTGTTACTAAAAAAATACTTTTTAAGCTCATATATAACTTTCTAATATTCACATGAGTTAGTAAACACGATTATTAAAAAAAATCCACCATTGCGCACGTTAAGGGTTATGCTCTGCAGATGCATGTTAAGCTCAGACTGCTAACATACGCCAAATCAGTACGATGGCCCGAAAATGAAACCCACCGACGAAGCAAATAGGTCAAAAATTACCGGCGGTGACTACAGAACAAGCCCAAACAGTAGTGCCACCGGGAGAAACTAATAGAGTGGTAACCCAGAGAATGGAGAGCCCCAAATCCTTGCTCCGATGCAATTGGGTGAGTGGATGAAAGGGACAAGCACTTCACAGGTACAACAGGCTCCGAATAAAGGTGTATCTCAGCGAACCCATCTCCCTCCGATGACGGTGACGCCAGAACCCACAACTAAACCTGATGCAGGTGCAATTCAGGCAGCGAGGAAGCTTACCTTCTCAGCTGGAAGTGATGCAAATGCTATGGTAGAACCCAAGCGCAATAATCGAGCCCCTAATTGAGGTAAGAAGCTTAGCTACTATCCTCCGGTGCTTAAAGATAGTAAGAAAATTATTAAGCTGAATCTAGAGGAACTGGAAACTCAAAAAAAAAAAAAAAAAAAGTGGGATAGTGCATTAATTAGATATGTAGTTGGGAACAACCCCCCTTCAAACAGATGCTGAAATTTGTCTATGCCATATGGAATTTTGTTGAAACACCAAGAGTTTACTTACACGACGAGGGGTACTACTTCTTTAGATTTGCCAATGAACTAGACAAAATGGATATTCTACAGAATGGACCCTATACATTTGACTATCGACCTCTGGTGCTAAAACAATGGACTGCTGAATTTCAGATGGGGAAAGAGTCGATCAGGCAAATGCCTTTGTGGGTTACTTTTCCAAATTTACCTGTGGAATATTGGTCGATTGAGAACCTTGGTAGAATTGCAAGCTACATAGGCAATCTTGTTTGCACAGATAGTCTGATAGCTAAAGAGGAAAGAATTTCGTATGCTAGAATGTTGATTGAGCTGGATGTAACACAGCTCTTACCTGAACAAATGGTGATTGAAGAAGCACATGGAAAATGCATTACTCAGCAGTTAAATTATGACTGGTGGCTGAAATATTGCCAGGATTGTATGGTACTTAGACATGTAACTCAAAAGTGCCCTGTTAACAAAGCAGCATCTGATGCGTAAGGTGACAAACCAATAGAAGCAGCTGCGCCACAAGTTGCAGGTGCTCCAAGAACTAGAAGAAGGAAACAGGTTCAAGCTCCAACTCATTAGCAAGCTAAGGGATAACCAGTTGACTAAGCTGGTTCTTCTAATACTAATAATCCCATACCAACAGGACCTCAACCAGTTGCAGCTGATATGGAGGATCAGGGGTTAACACAGGATAAAGAAATACAGAAGACAACTGGTATGGATAGGGGCAAGAATAAACAGCATAAAGGTATAATGGTATCAGTCAGTGAGCAACCTGCAAACACTTCAAAATCTACAATGCAAGCCGTGAATGAAATTGGTTTTATGGAGATCATAACAGATACAAAGGGTCCTGATCATCCCTTATCCCAACCCCCATGATATTTTGCTCATGGAATGTAAGAGGGCTCAATCAGCCCTATAAGCAGAAAGAAATGAGATCCTTTCTGCTTAAGAATAGAGTTGATCTCTTGGGATGCCTAGAAACTAAAATCAAACAAGGAAGAGCTGACAAAATAAAAAGATATATGGGTACTGAATGGTCTCTTTGTTGATTATACTATGGAGCCTAATTGGAGGATATGGGTATGGTGGAAACATCAGAATGTGCAACTTACAGTAATCCTAGCTCAACCACAACTAGTACACTGTTATGTAGAGGACAAGAGGTCAACCTTCAAAGCATATATGACTTTTGTATATGGCTTGAATACAAGCTCTGGCAGGAAGGATATATGGGAAAGCTTGAGGGTTTTACATCTAACTATGGTCGAACCATGGCTTATCCTAGGGGAATTCAATATTGGATTATCAGTACATGATAGACTAAATAGAGCTCTAATTCAACCAGTTGAAGTACAATATTTTCTGGAGTGCATTGAGGACTTGGAGGTTGGACACTTGCCAAGAACGGGATGTGACTACTCTTGGTGTGATATGAAGGAGGCTACAGTTAGGATTTATAGCAGAATTGATTGAGCATTAGGGAATCCGTACATGGTTTCAACACTATGGAAATCTTGAGGCATTGTTTGGTAACCCAGCTTGCTCTGATCACTCTCTAATCATCATCAACACTTCAGTAAGTTATCAATCATGTATCAAGCCTTTTAGACTGGTGAATGTGTTGTTACACCAGGAAAATTTTAAAACATTAGTTAGTCAGGTCTAGAATCAGTCCATTGAAGGGCACATCATGTTTAAGGTTTGGACAAAGCAAAAACATTGAGTACACAAGCCAGAAACATGAACAAAGAAATGTCATCTCTTGAACTTAAAGTTGATGCTCTGAGAAGTCAGCTACAGGATATTCATGAGAATTTGAAGAATAATATGTTTGATGATACCTTGATCACAACTGAAAAGGATGTCATATTACAAATCCAGAAGTGGGATGCCATACATGAACAAGTATTGAGACAAAAATCCAGGGCAACATGGATAGCACATGGAGACTCAAACTCTAAGTATTTTCATGCACATCTCAGGGCCAGACCGTCCATAAATAGAGTAGCCTCCATCTGCAATGAACAAGGGGTCAGAATAACAGATCTTGCACTGGTACAGCAGGAATTCATTAGTTTCTTCAAATAGTTATTGGAAACAGCTGCAGCAGAATTACCTTATATTGACCCCACCATAGCAAGGGATGGACCTTGTCTTAATCCTGAACAACAAAGACAGATGACAGTGCCTATTACAAGAGAAGAAATCCTCACTACACTGCATAGCTTGCCATGTGACAAGTCCCCTGGCACTGATGGTTTCCGTGTAGAGTTCTTCAGAGAAAATTAGTCTGTGATAGGCAAAGAGGTAACAACTGTTGTTCAACAATTTTTTGAAAAGGGTAAGTTACTCAGGAGCATTAACTGTACAACTGTAAAATTGGTGCCTAAGGTAACTACTCCAAACTATGTTAAGGACTTTCGACCTATTGCTTGTTGCACTACCATATATAAATTGATTGCAAAGATCATGACTGCCAAATTAAAAAAAGTGGTGGCCTATTAAGTTGGCCCTTTCCCAATCAGCATTCATAGAGGGGAGGAACAAACTAGATAATGTTATTGTGGCACATGAACTAGTTAAGAGATATGGTCAGAAGCATATACCACCAAGGTGTTTTATGAAGATTAATAGTAGGAAAGCCTATGAATCAGTTGAATGGGGATTTTTGAGAATGATATTAATATAGTTTGGGGTTCCTAACAAAATGGTGGAGTGGATCATGACTTGTGTCATAACAGTAAGCTATTCCTTAGTGATTAATGGTGGCTTAACTGAGATGTTCCAAGCAAAAATAGGACTCAGGCAGGGTGATCCTATGTCACCATACCTGTTTGTCCTGGTGATGGAGTATTTGAATAGGTCTATGAAACAGCTTAGGCATGACCCAAATTTTAACTATCATCCCAAGTGCTTTAGACAGGAGCTAGTTCATGACTTTATCATGTGTTGTAGAGCAGACATGGGTTCTATTCAGCTTATGATGAAAGCCTTTGAGCACTTTTCAACAGTTTCAGGGTTACGGGCCAATCTGGAGAAAAGTTCCTTCTATGTGGCAGGGGTAACAGATGATTTCAAGGAACAGGTTCTACAGGAAATGAAGTTCACAATGGGAGAAATTCCATTTAAGTACTTAGGGGTACCATTATCCTCTAGGAAGCTTACTATCCAACAGTGTATGCCTCTAGTTCAGAAAATTGTTGCTAGAATCAGATGCTGGTCTTCAAAACTACTATCATACAGTGGCAGGTTACAGCTGATCAAGAGTGTGATTTTTGAAATGCCAACATATTGGGCTCAGGTATTCCTTCTACCAAAAAAAGTGATTGCATTGGTGACAACTGCTTGTAGAATCTTCCTATGGACTGGTAGCAACGAGAGTTCAAAAAAAGCTCTTGTTGCTTGGGACACAATGTGTTTACCCAGATCAGCAGGGGGACTCAACATTATTAATCTTGAAATGTGGAACAAAGCTGCCATTTGCAAGTTACTATAGGCACTATCTCATAAGAAGGAAACTCTTTGGGTCCAGTGGATACATAGCTTTTACATTAAAGCTAAGGACTTGACTGATATTGAAATTCCTAAACAAGCATGCTGGCTTGTGAGGAAGATATTTGATGCTAGAAATTGGTTCCCTAATACAAATTCTATGAGTCATCTAGAGCAGTTTGCAGCTGGAGGAGCCTTCAGTATCAAAAGAGCATATATGTCATTTACTCCTCAACATCCCAGAGCTAATTGGAGGAATATGGTGTTGTCTAAAGGTGTACTCCCAAGGCATCAATTTATCACCTGGTTGGCAACACAAAATAGACTAGCCACTGTTAACAGATTGGCTAAATGGGGTGTGCAAGTGGTTCAGAGTTGTGTGTTGTGCACTACTCTAGAGGTGGAAACGATGGAAAATTTGTGTTTTGGATGCAGATACTCAAGATTCATATGGTTGACTCTACTGACCTGGCTGGGCATAACAAGATCAATAGGCTCTTGGGTAGAAGAGATTGTATGGCTATCAAAGCATGTCAACAACAATAGACCAAGGGCAAGTGTGTTGGGGTTCATTGTAGCTGCTACTATATATCATATCTGGATAGAAAGAAATGCAAGGAGGTTCAAAGCAAAAGCTAGGCCAAGTGTGTAGATCATCAGAGACATTATTTTACAATTGCATATCAGAGGTCAAGCTCATTGTAAATGGAGTACATTGCTAGCTAATTTAAATGGTTATCCTGTATAGGCTATTAGCAATCACTCTGTAATAGTTAGCATAGAAAACAATGGAGACTAGCTCTATAGTCCAAACCGGGCTAGATGTGTAAAAACTGCATACTTGGTTGAATAAAAATTTTCATTTGACCAAAAAAAAAAAAACACAATTATTTTAAGGAAAAATATTATTCATTTGAAATACACCTGTTATTTTTATTATTATATACTAATTTATAATTATTTAATATAAGGAAAAATATTTATTTTAAATACCTCATAAGAAATTAATATTTGATAGTTATTATTTACATATGAGTTTGTCATGCACACCGTAAGACTTAAAAAAAGTTTATTAAATTATGTAGTTACAGTTATTCAAATAAACATGACAATTGAAATAACACTGTAATTACTTTGTGGCAAACACTGTAATTCTTCCACTTATCTATTTTTTTTTTCCAGATTAGTTGGTGGGATGTGCCACTAATACTACTTGGAAAAAATATATTTTATTTATGACTATAATTACGACTTTTAAAATACTTTCATTCATAAGAACTTTTTTTTTTTTTTTGTATTCTTAAATATGTTAATTCTTTATCAAGATAATTAGAGTTAATACCTTAAAACCCCCTTAAACTATTCACCTTTTGCAACTTTGATACTTCAACTATGTGGTGTTCAACTTTTCTTGGCGTACTTTGTAGCTCTCACACTCTACCAAGATAATGAAGTCATTTTCCATGTTACTTGATGCTGCATAGATTTTTATATATGATTATAGTTCAGTGATGATAATGCCCCATAATTTCGATATTAAACTCGCTGCACGTGAATAGTTTAAGAGGTTTTTTAGGTATTAATCAAAAAAGTTACAAGTTGTCATCAAAATTTATGTCGAAAATTAAAGGAAAAACTATCGCCAAATACCATTTGGCAATCTAGTTTACCAAATATATACACAATGTACTGGTAGTATATACTTTATACTAAATATGAATATACTATACATATAATATACCTACACTATACATATAATATACATACCTATACACAACATATATAGACGAAGTGTATAGGCTTAATACATATCCGGTCCCCTAAACTTGCCCCTTTTCATTTTGATACCTCAATTAAGTGTTATTCCTATTGAACCTCTGAACTCGTCCTCAAGTGTGTCTATTAAACCCTCTAAATCTGATTTTTGTTAGAAGCAGAAATTGAATTGGGGAAATGAAGACTGAGTAATATTTTAGACATGTGGTAAGCTATTCTTTAGGTCCATGGATGTGTCGGTTTCTGTTGGTTCTGCTCTTCACTACCAGCTTAATTAAGAGATGCTCCTTTTTTCCCTCTCAATTGCTACTAATTTTAGTTAAAAGATGGCATAATTAAATTAGAATATATTGGCATAATTAAATTAGAATATATATTAACATGTTGCTACATCGAAGATGGAATATTATGTAAGTAGGATTGCGTTTGATAGACACACTTGAGGATGAGTTCAGGAATTCAATAGGAATAATACTTAGTTGATGTGCTAAAATGGGGAAAAGGAGCAAGTTTAGGGGGCCACATATGCATTAAGCCAAGTGTATAAGTAGTTTATACTTCAGCCATGTTAGTAAACTAGTTGGCCGAAGGGTGCATTTACGTAAGTTTCCCAAAATTAAATGTGTCAACATTTGTGCTTCGAACCTATAATTTTCAGATGAATAATATATATAAAAAATATTACAAAAAAAAAAAAAATTGTAACCAAATTTATTTCTTCTTTACTAGTCAAGGGAGAACTTGTAATCTTATAGCTACATTGTTGACATTGATCTGCAGATAAAATGAAGTTTTCTTGAAGCTATTCGTGAAATTGTAACCAATCATAAAGCACAACGCCAATTGATTGATTTGTGAGGATGTAACACTCAAAAACTAACTTGTAGTCCAACTTTTAAAGAAAATAAGCTTAATTAATTTTAAGCTGAAATTAGATGTAGAACTTATGGGGAAAGACCTGCTAAAGAAGGTGCAACTTAAAATTTAGCAAATGGAAGCACTCGCTTTTTATATTTTTCAGAAAAAACTGAGTAAAACTAATCCTAAATATAGTAAAGCTCAATTCAAATTATTGAAGATTATATTCTCAAAAACTTTTAATAAAATAAAAAGGATAAGAACTTTTTTATCATGCATATGTATTTGCTAGAAACTAAAAAGAAACTTTAGAATTAAAAAATCATTCTTCGTTGACCCCTAAATACTTTTGTATGATTTAATTTTTAGAGGTTAGCAAAAAATATCAAAATATTCTCTCAAATAACTTAATGTCACAAAAAACGGACCCCAAAAAAAGGTAATTGCAAATTTAACTGTTAATGTTTGGTTTGAGCCCGAGAAAATGCCAACAACTAGCTAATCAGACGCGAGCCCCTCCTCGGGCGGATTCCTCCTTTTGCTCCTCAGCCTATGAGGTATTAGCTGTTGTTCCACCTGTTGTTCCCCTCTCAAGGACAAGTTCTTACGCGTTACTCACCCATCCGCAACTGGAAACACCGTTTTTGGTGTTGCATGAACCATTTCACGAAGTATGTGTCCGGATAGTCCAAAGTCTCGATACTTAGCTCTCGGCCTTCCGATCAAAAACCAACATGTGTGTGTATATATAAATTTGACGAAGCCATGCTATTGGATGACACTGCTTCGCATAAAGTGTGTCCGCCCCTGGGTGAGCCAATAGGTGTAACTTCTAAAGATGGCTTAGTTGAATGTATGGATGTTAAATTGTTAATAGGGGTGACAACTGGGACGGGTTAGGTCAAAGTTTGGCTGATCAAAATAGGCCAAAATCTATAAATAAGTCAAGATTCAATGCGTTCAAAGTTTAATTAGGTCAAAACTAGTTGAATAAAAATTGAATCTAATAACGGGTCATAACCCAACTCATTCAGGGCAAATTACACATTATTGGACTATTTTTGCCAGCCCAAGATGTTAATATGTCATGGCCATTCTTTCCTCAACCTGCAGTGGCAGGTCGTCATATAATCATCATCGAAAGGCCGAATGGGAAAAATTGTTAGTAAACAACTAAGCTGATAACTGAATCTAACATATGCTGACACAGACTCACAAGTATCCAGCATCAGTCAGCTCAATGGAGTAGCCAAAAGCACAGTACTTTTTTCCCACTACTGGTTCACTTTTCATAATTGTATCACCAATACTAATAATTTAATGTAATTTCTCTTTCCTTTGAATCCAGAACATAATCCCAAAAAAAAAAAAAAACAATAAAGAACATAATCCCAGAAAAAAAAAAAAAGGGATTAGAGGCAACCTGTTACAGAAATGAATCAATGATGAAAGAATTGGAGTTTTCTTGATACCAAGCTATGTCGTGATTATATTAATAGCAAGTATGCATTATTGTAATGTCATGCTTTGTCTCTTAAGTTTGGTTCTGTTCAAAACTTGATAGGATTGGGCCAAACCATAACATATTAAATTGAAAAAATGATCCTGAACCTAGGTAGCTTTTCATTTAAATATTCTTGACATTTAAAAAAGAAGATGATTCCTCTACACCTGATGCTCTCGACAAAGTGCTCATTTGAGTAGTTTATTTACTTTGTTACCCTATTTTTCTTTTTATTTTTTCAGGTGAGTGAACACCTTGTATGTTTTCCTTTTACCAATGTTAATTTATGTTGTTACCAGGGGTGGAGCCATGTTAGCTCCATGGGGTTCATCCCGAATTCCTTCGGCGAAAAATTATAGTGTATTTTCAAAGTTAAAATTATTTTACTATGTATATATAGTAGATGTTGAACTCCCTGACTTGTCGTGTATTTACTTTTTAGAATTTTTGAATCCCTGGATGAAAATCTTGGCTCCGCCACTGGTTGTTACCTGTATATAACTATGTTATTCGGACTAGCTAGGGTGCAGGTCCTCGAAACAAATGTGGATCGAATACTTCACCACGTACATTTTAGGATACGAGAGTATGGATACTGTCAATAAATGTATATTACGACATATAAGAAAATTTGTTATGATTAGTTAAAGTTATTGAATAAAAAAAATACTTCTTGATCATAGATAGAGTCAAAATATTCTAACATAAATTACTGAATTCGATATGAATTTCACACATACACCCAAGTCGTGTCGAATGCGGCATGGATTTTGAACGTCCGAACAACATAATTGTATAATGATGCTGTCAATAAACCATATGAGGTTCCATTATGCATTTAATTCTTTAATTTCCAACTTGATCATTTCAGTTTGTTTTTGTATGAAATAGAAAATATTCGAAGTAATTATTTTGGAGAAAATTTGCAAAAGCATGGGGACAAAAATACACCATAATTGTCCAGTTGGCATTTTTTTGGCCCTATTAACTAGGGAAATAAATAAATAGAGTAATAAAAACACTGAATGTAGCTGTTCTTGGAACACCCAATCCCCCACTTTCTTTCAACAAACAGAAAATTTCGAGGAAACAAAAAAGAAGATCATCATATTGTTTACACATATAATATTTCTGCTCCTTTCTAGGAAAATCGCGTTTGCCGGGGAAAAAATCATTGTAAATTAAAGCATAATTTTATGTCACTATTAAAAAATCTATATTTTCCTACTAATTTCCCACTAAAAAATGTTCAATGGCTATTTCTCAGTGAACATTGGTAAGAAAAAAAAAAACTTAAATAGTAGTGTTTTCACATGAAAAAATTTGAAAGTTTCCTAGAATTTCAATGGGAATCTATGTTCCAACATGCATTTTTTCAGTGAGTTGATTTGGTGAAAATAAGATGAAAAAAATATATTTTATAACATAAATTTTCTATTGAATATCGATGAGGAAAAACCGTGTTTTCTAGTAGTGTGTACTTTTTGTATGGAGCACCATGTGAAAAGACGTAAGTTAAATGGGAGCTTTAGTTTTCTCAAGCTTTAAGCCTCCATGGTTATGCTCAGAGGGTTCATTTGCTCAATGGGATGACAGATTATAATCACGTGAAAATCATGAAATTATTTTATTTAAGGATATTAAATGGGCGAATTGAGTTGAATATGACTGAATCAAAATTGACGGATTATTAATCCGTCCAAACTTAATATACTCATGCATTTTCACTGATTGCTGGACAACCCGTCACTGCACCATACCTCAAGGGAAACTAACATGATCCCGAATCTGCCGGCAGAATTCGGAAGGACATTCATGGGACAAGGAGTGGAAAGAAACAATCTACAAGTTTTTGAAGCATCTCCACCTTTGTAACTCTTGCTTTTGATAGAGATGCTATAATGGAATTGTATCATTTACATCAGATCCTTATTGTATATCAATGGACGATCCTTAACAATAAATAAAATCCTTCTAATTAAGCAAAAAATAATCCGCCCAAACTTTAAGTGTGTCATAATTTTTATGGGACTAATATTGTTACCTCTAATTTTATCCTATGTTTGGTATGATTGGGTTCAACTTTAAAGTTTTTAACACCAAACTCATTAGCATATTGGAATTATGAGTACAACTTTGAAGATTTTAGTACTGAACTTAATATAATATTAAAAGTATGGCTTAAAAAAAAATAAAAAAATTCCATATGTAACTATGTTTGATGTCGAAAATACTAAATACTCCTCCGTCTCAAATTATCTGTTGTTCTTATCAAAAATACTTATTTCGATTATTTGTCATTTGAAAAGTTTAAGATAAAATTTATTACTATTTTTTTTCACTTTACCCTTAGTAATAATTGTTTTTGAATACTACAAACGTCTTAATTATGAGATATGACACATAAATAAAATAAATATTAAATAAAAAAATTATATATTAAGATATAAATAATGTTAAAATGGTCAAAATACTACTTAGGGCTCATTTGGTATGATGGATAAGTAAAAATAGTTCTGGGATAAAAAATTAGTGTCGCCTTATCCCACGTTTGGCTGGAAAAAAAATGCGGGATCGGAATTAGTTATCTCGGGATTAGAATATTTTTGTATCCCACATTAAGGGTGCAATAATAATTCCGGATAACTAATTTCGAGATTAGTTATCCCAAAATAACTTGTTTTCTAACCAAACGAGCCCTTAATATTTTCTTAATACCGTGTAAAAGAGAAATACTACAGTTAAGTCATAGGTTATCCACTCTATCCGCCGCTGTACGTTAGAAAAAGAAACACTATAGTGGCGTCACGTCAAGACAACCTGCAAGTACTAAATAAAGCTGTATTTCTTCAGTCCCAAAAAAACAATTTACTTTTCTTATTAATTTGTTTAAAAAAATTTACAAATTTTTATATTTCTAAATAATTTAATTTTATTAGTTAATTTATAATCACATAAATATATATAATTTGTTTTAGATTATATATTTTAATTTTTAATTTTTTTTTTAAATTTCATGCCAAATTAAAGCAAAACAATTTTTTTAGAACGGAGGAGTAAGAGATGGCCATTGGCCACCATGCTATCCAGTCCAAAGACAATAATACATCTACAGAATAAATGTCACTCTCTTTGTTTCCCTTGACTGTGCTTTCTGTGACATTTCTCTCAAATGTTCTCACTTTTAGTCCAAATCTTGAAAATCTGACCTGAAAATCTTGAAAAATATCCCTTTAGATGGTAGTCTTCTTGTTTGGCTTGTCTCTGTTTCTTCTGTAACATTTCTCTCATACCCAAAACAGTGCCTTTTTCATTAAAAAGCAACAATCTTTCCTTCAAATACCTCAAATCTTCTCACTTTTAGTCCAAATCTTGAAATCTGACCTGAAAATCTTGAAAAAAAAATACCCCTTTAGACATGGTCAATAGTTGTTTTGTACTACTTTCTTCTCTAATTTCCTTTTCAATCCTAGCTTCATCTCAACAGCTTGATGGCTTCATTTACACAAGATTCAATCAACCAAACAATAACATCACTTTAAGTGAAGTTGCAGAAATATCCCAAAAAAATGGATTTATCCAATTAACCAATGATACAACTAGATTAATGGGCCATGCCTTTTATTCTTCACCTTTTCAATTCAAGAACTCAACAAATGGTACTGTTTTTTCATTCTCAACTTGTTTTGCTCTTGCTATAGTACCTGAATATGCAAAACTTGGTGGCCATGGACTTGCTTTTACTATTTCTCAGTCAAATGATTTCACTACAGCTTTACCAAGTCAGTATTTAGGCTTACTAAATGCAACTGATGTTGGTAACTTTTCAAATCATATATTTGCTGTTGAATTTGATACAGTACAAGATTTTGAGTTTGGTGATATTAATGATAACCATGTTGGTATAAACATCAATAGTTTAAGGTCTAATATGTCTGAAACAGCAGGTTATTTTAATGATGATATGGTTAAACAAGATCTGAATCTTAAATGTGGTAAGGTAATATTAGCATGGGTTGAATATGATTCTGTTACAAATTTAGTTAATGTTTCTCTTTCAACAACTTCAAAAAAACCCAAGTTGCCTGTTTTATCTTATCATATAGATCTCTCTTCATTTTTTAAAGAAAATATGTATGTTGGATTTTCTGCTTCAACTGGTTTGCTTGCCAGTTCACATTATGTGTTGGGTTGGAGTTTTAAGTTGAATGGTGAAGCTGAATTTTTAGACTTGGATTCACTTCCTTCATTGCCCGGTCCAAAGAAGAAGCACACTGGCCTAATTATAGGTATCTCAATTATAGCAGTTATTTTTATTGTGATTGTTGTATTAGCGGCTATTTATTTAATAAGGAGATTCAAGAATGCTGATGTGATTGAGCCTTGGGAGCTTGAGGTTGGTCCTCATAGATATTCTTATCAAGAACTTAAGCAAGCTACTAGAGGTTTTAAGGATAGTGAGCTTCTTGGGGCTGGTGGATTTGGTAAAGTTTATAAAGGTGTTTTAAAAAATTCGAATATGGAAATCGCTGTGAAGCATATTTCGCATGAATCTAAACAGGGTTTACAAGAATTTGTGTCTGAGATTTCTAGCATTGGAAGACTTCGTCATAGGAATTTGGTTCAATTAGTAGGTTGGTGTAGACGTCGTGGTGACTTGTTACTTGTCTACGATTTTATGCCTAATGGAAGCTTGGATAATTTCTTGTTTGAAAAACCTAGAATGGTGTTGACATGGGATCAAAGGTTCAAAATCATCAAAGGAGTTGCTTCTGGATTACTATATTTACATGAAGGCTATGAACAAATTGTTGTGCATCGAGACGTTAAGGCTAGTAATGTGCTACTAGATGGGGAGTTAAATGGCAGGCTTGGAGATTTTGGACTTGCAAGATTATACGAGCACGGTTCAAAGCCGGGTACGACTAGGGTAGTTGGCACATTGGGGTACCTTGCACCGGAGTTACCAAGAACAGGACGTGCTACTGAAAAATCCGATGTTTTTGCCTTTGGTGCATTGTTACTTGAAGTGGTATGTGGGCGTAGGCCGATTGAATCGAAGGCAGGGCCCGAGGAGTTAGTTCTGGTCGACTTGGTGTGGAACAAATGGAGAGAAGGGAAAATTCTTGATGTTATAGATAAGAGATTGAAAGGTGAGTTCAATGAAAGTGAAGTTCTTATGGTGTTGAAATTAGGACTGATGTGTTCAAATAATGAGGCGTCATCTCGGCCTAGTATGAGACAAGTGATGAGTTACTTGGAAGGTGAAGCTGATATGCCTGAGGCTCCAATGGCCCCTGGTGATTATAATGGAGGATTCGGATTCGATGAAAACGAGTGTTTGCATTCTTTAGCATCTACAAGGGGACACACATGTTTGGCTAATGGAAATGAAGATGGTACGTTTGTTTCTGTTTCTACTGCACCACTTTCATGTTTATTTACAGATGAACTACCTAGGTAGTGATTGTGAAGTAATGTGCAGAATTTTCTCTTTGTTTTTTCCCAGGAGTATTTCCCTGATTGAATACTATTACTTTAAAGTTCAAAGCTAAATCACAGTACATTCTTTGTTCTTGACTTCTTTCTGGCCTTCCACTTTCAGCGTCTGTAATCATCTAAGAAATGAAAGAAGTTTGATACTTCTAGGACAGAGTTAGGAAAGTTAAACTACTTTTTTTGGTTAAGATTCATAGAAAAATATAGTGACACATAGGGGTGTCAAATGAGCTGGTTGGGCTGAATTTGGGTGGGTCAAAATAGGTCAATGACCCGCCCAAAAGTTATTTGGGCTAAAATAGGCTATAAAGCGGGTCATAACTCAACCCACACTAAGTTTTAATTTCTTGGTGTGTTCTTTTATAATTTTCTATGTACCTAAAAAAAAATTTCGTTCTTTACTATGGCTATCTATAACATATTAACATATCAAACAGAAAAATAATATATCTTTTTGAAACTATTTTGATAATGTTTCGCATGGATCAATGGCTACATATTAGCCCCGTTTTTAGATGGGCTGAACTGAGCGGTATAAAATGGGCTGAGTCAATAAATAGACGGGTTATTGACTCGCCTAAACTTAAGCGAATTGGACGGATTATATTTTCATGGGCTAATATTATCACTGATAATGACATGTCTAACTTGTCAAAGGTTCGGTGGAGAACCGAGAAAAATGAGCTTCACCACAAGGTTTCTGCGTCAATCATCAACAAAACCTGTAGGCTATACGTATAACTAGTCTCAACAATGTCCAAAGATAATCAAACAAAGTCTTTAAAAGGGAATAGAAAATCTTACCAAATAAAGTCTTTGATAAGCATGCCTGACTTTTCTTTCAAATGATAGTAACCCCCACCAACAGATCAGTGGTGCACCTTGAATAAAGTCTTTAAAACGAAATAGAAAATCTTACAAACAATGGGAAGTGGATTTTAGTAAACTCTTTAGTGTTGCCTACCTCTGTAATAAATAAATGAAAGTGTATTCTCTTTGGAATTTGGCAGAGAAAAGGACCAAAATCATCCATAATGTTTGGGTTTGGATTAAAATCATATATATTCTTTCACATGGAGCACTAATAGTACATTATGTTTGCATAAGTGGTGCACTTTTAGTCAAACTCCCAAATAAATTTAACGAAAAAGAACAAAAATGCCCCTGAACTTTTAGAAAAGGTATAAAAATATCTTTTATTCATCTATTTTGCTAAAACTACCCCTCAATTTAACTTTTTGGCTCATTTATTCCCCTTGACTAACGGACAACACTAAATTTTTTTTTTTTTTTTAAATTAAATTGCACATGACATTTTATTACTGAAAAATTGATTTATTCTTTTAAAAAGAAATCTGAAAAATCGTTATTTGTAGAATAAGGAAAAATAATTTTTCAACATCCGTTTCTTTAAAAAACAAATGTAGTAAGCCTTTTATATATATATATATATATATATATATATATATATATATATATATATATATATAAAACAGAATTGGATTTTCATTAAAACATGTGAAATTTTTTTAAGTTTGGAAAACTTTTTTTAACGGGTGGAAACCCCATTTTGTTTTTTAGAAAATTCAATTTTTAAATCTGAAAAACTGATTGTTTTTTTAAGTAAAATGAACAAAACTAATACTCCATAATTTTCTTCTAGATTTAAAAAAAGATAGTTTTCTGGTTTTTTTTAAACACAGTTTTTCCATAAAAAATTTATTTTTTTCAGATTTTTATAAAAATCCAATTTTTCACATTTTGAAAAGAAAAAAAAAATTAGTGTTGTCCGTTAGTCAAGGTTTTACTCGTTAAAAAAATTTCAAATTTAAAAAAATTCCAAGGTTTCAGATTTCTTTTTAAAAGAATAAATTAATTTTTCAGTAATAAAATGTCATGTGCAATTTTATTTTTTTTTTAAATTAGTGTTGTCCGTTAGTCAAGGTTTTACTCGTTAAAAAAATTCCAAATTTAAAAAAATTCCAAGGTTTCAGATTTCTTTTTAAAAGAATAAATTAATTTTTCAGTAATAAAATGTCATGTGCAATTTAATTTTTTTTTTAAAAATTAGTGTTGTCCGTTAGTCAAGGGGAATAAATGAGCCAAAAAGTTGAATTGAGGGGTAGTTTTAGCAAAATAGATGAATAAAGGGTATTTTTATACCTTTTCTAAAAGTTCAGGGGCATTTTTGTTCTTTTCCGTTAAATTTATTTGGGAGTTTGACTAAAAGTGCACCACTTATACAAACATAATGTACTATTAGTGCTCCATGTGAAAGAATATGTATGATTTTGATCCAAACCCAAACATTATGGATGATTTTGGTCCTTTTCTCGAATTTGGCACCCTATAGGCATTAGGCTTCATATATGATAAGGAAATGCAGTTTTCACTCTGCTAATTAAGTTATATTCAAATTTTGTCTAAAGTATTTATCTTCTTGTCAGTATAGACAAACTTCAGACAAAATGCTGTCTTTTCCTGCTCCTCCTTCTATTACTATTATGAGTTTACGAAATGAAAATATTAATTGCGTTGTCAAAATTATGTCCTTACATTGCATGTTAGTTTCTATTTCATGTAATTGTAGCATCGAACTTAAATGCTTGATGCTTCTGTTTCACGACCTTATCAATTATCATATTACAAAACGAGGTTATAGACTACCATGATTGGAATGAAGTTTTAGGAATATAGTTCTCTTGCAATATGTACTAGTGAAACTTCAAGTCTTTGTGTAAACAAATAGCAATGATCTTAGAGCCCGTTTGGATTGGCTTATAAGTTGCTAAAAATAACTTATTTTTGAGTGTTTGGTCGGCCAGCTTAAAGTCATTTAGTGCTTAAAATAAGCTCAAAAAAATAATTGGGCCCGTTTGGTTTAACTTATCTAAAGCAGCTTATAAGCCAAAAAAAAAAAAGTTGGGCTACCCCAATTTTTATTTTTTTATTTTTTTTTGACTTATAAGCTGGTTTCAGCTTATAAGCTGCTTTTTTTAAGCCATCCAAACAGGCTCTTACTGTCAATGCCAATGTCAGTTTATGTGAAGTCAAGCAATCTTTCTCGTGCAAGGGAGTTATTTCATAGCAGCCCAACTTTTTTTTTTTTTTTTGGCTTATAAGTTGCTTTTTTTAAGCCCATCCAAACAGGTTCTTACTGTCAATGCCAATGTCAGTTTATGTGAAGTCAAGCAATCTTTCTCGTGCAAGGGAGTTATTTCATAGCATGTGTATATAGACTAGCAAACTATGCCCGTGTGATGCACAGGGCCTAACATGATTAATTTAGTTACTCACTTTAGTTAGTTTTTATGATTTGTATATTTTGCAAATGATATCGCGATTTTCCTTAGTGAGTCTCCATATTTTGTTTCTTTTCCTCTTATTTTTCCCCTTAATTTCTGAATTGTTGTTAAAATTTGTCTTATTTTGGTTATGTTCGCCTCTTTTTATATTTAGTAAGTTGACAATTCAAATATCCTACATGTCAAGTTTATAATCACAAGATTCAAAGAATATTTTATTATATTATACACATTTTTAGTTTAGAACCACAAGATTCAAAAGTCTGTTTTTATTTCTTAAACTCCGTGTCTAGTTAAACTTAAACACTTAAATTTAGACAGAGGGACTGTATGCCCGATGAAGGAAATGAAAAGACAATTGAGACACTACGTTAGATCTAATTAACAAAGAAATTTGTAGAATAAACTCACCAAAATTAATAGCAAAACCCTAATTTAAACAGCAAAAATTAAAACAAAATCTCAAATTCAGAGTACCAACTACATGAACCACCAAGCAGCCCTCCTTAGTGAGTCTCCATATTTTGTTTCTTTTTCTTTTATTTTTCCTCTTAATTTCTCAATTGTTGTTAAAATTTATTTTATTTTGGTTATGTCTGCCTCTTTTTATATTTAGTAAGTTGACAATTCAAATATCCTATATGTCAAGTTTATAAGCACGAGCTTCAAATGATATTTTATTATATTATACACATTTTTTAATTTAGAACCACAAGATTCAAAAGTCTATCTTTATTTCTTAAACTCAGTGTCTAGTCAAACTTAAACACTTAAATTGAGACAGAGAGAGTTTATGTCAAATGAAAGGACAATTGAGACACTGCGTTAGATCTAATTAATAAAGAAATTTGTAGAATAAATTCACCAAAATTAATAGCAAAACTCTAATTTAAACAGGAATAATTAAAAGAAAATCTCAAATTTAGAGTACTAACTATATGAACCACCAAACAGTATTTTATTTCTTTTCCTCTTATTTTTCCCCTTAATTTATCAATTGTTGTTAAAATTTATCTTATTTTGGTTATGTCCGCCTCTTTTTATAATTAGTAAGTCGACAATTCAAATATCCTACATGTCAAGTTTATAATCACAAGATTCAAAAGATATTTTATTATATTATACACATTTTTAATTTAGAACCACAAGATTTAAAAGTCTATCTTTATTTCTTAAACTCTATATCTAGTCAAACCTAGACACTTAAATTGAGACAGAGGGACTATATGCCAAATGAAGGAAATGGAAGGACAATTGAGACATTGTGGACACGTGGGGACTTAAAAAGTAAACACACAAGAGGTAGAATTAATGTTAAACTTCTGAAATGTACACATATTAGTCCCTGCTAAGAGTACAATTTCATGTGCTTTCTATAATAGAGTAATAAAATGAAGTGTAGAAGTAAACAAATATGATAACGTAAAAGTGGAATACACGTGTACAGAGAATAGGTGGCAAACCAAGTAGTAGTACTTGTTAAATGAAGTGGACCCACAACTGGAAAAAAGAAAGAAACCCAGTACAATTGAAATAAGTCCAAATTTAGTGTCCAACTCAGACAACTTTTTGCACAATTTGTTGTTGCTGTGTTCGCCCCTCTTGGACACTTATATATATATATATATATTATTTTTAGTAATGTGGTCAAGTAATATAGGACGGAGGGAGTATTTCATTTATTAATTCTTAAAGAACGTGAAAAGTCAAAAGTGAACTAGTAAAAGTGCACGGAGGAAATAAATGTGTCGGAGAATTAAAATTAAAATGTATACGCGTATACGTGAGAAGAAAATAATATTCAGTGTACTACTTAATATAAGAGTCTAGAAGCACACACCTGTTCGTTGACATATGTGCTTCTAGCACGGGTAGTTTAGGCTTTTCCTACGTTCTTTGTTCTTGCTAATGAGGGTACTTTCGGAAATTCAAGATTTATACGCTTTTAATTTGTTGTACCTCATGATGTCATGTATGTACTATTTCCTGTTTTGACAGCTTTCTATGAAATTTGGGCCCCACCTAATTACTTGCTTTTCCTGCTGACTTTTGGAGTACCCCTAGACATGCGGGCTCCATATGTATCTTACATTTGACAGTTTTTTACAAGTAAAATATTTACAAACAGCTACTTTTTAGCTCCTTTTAACAATTGATAACTACATGTTTTACATTTACAATTCGTAACTGGAGGACCTATATTTAGTTAGTAGACGCGTCGACTTAAATATAAAATAAATATAACGGAAATACACACGCTGAGAAAACTGAAAGTGCTATATTTATGAAAATAAAATCGATTCCAATTTAAATTAAAATCAGTTTTTAATGTTTCCTGATTCACACAAATATCCTCCCATTCCATATCTGATCTCATATCTCATTCAAACAGCTAACAAATTAAAAAAAATGAATTCAAAAAGTACATTCATATTTTTAACAAAAAAAAAAAGTACAAAAACTAGTTCATCAAAAAACTTTGAAAAATAACAATATCAAACCAGTGAACAGAGCTCATTTTAAACGACAAATATATATTTGAATTCATCTGTTGAAATATCAAATTCAAGTTGAGTTCATAATTGAGGTAACAACGTTTTCACTGCAATTTTTTTATTCTTTTATTTTTTTGAAATTTTGAAAAATATAGTCAAAATATATGAAAAATATATTTGAAATATAGTCAACAAAAATCAAAATAAGTAATATTGAACATAATAATCAAAATACAATTAAAATATAGCCAAAATATAGTCATAATTGAGTTCATAATTGAGGTAACAACGTTTTCACTGTAACTTTTTTATTTTTTTTATTTTTCTGAAATTTTTCTAAATATATGAAAAATATATCTGAAATATAGTCAACAGAAACCAGAATAAGTAATATTGAACATAATAATCAAAATACAATTAAAATATAGCCAAAATATATATATATGAAAAACAACCAAGAACAAACAGTGATAATTAATTATTTAGAGTTGCATTGCTAATTCAAACGAAAAAAAAAATGAAAATATAGGTTAAATACACGGTGAAACGCAAAAATCAGTATAGAATCTTACCTTTTTTGGGAATTAGATTTGAATTATGAGTGAAATTAATGAGTAGTTAATTAGAGATAAACAAGGAAGTTGAACTATTGTAAAACTGATTTGAATTTGGAGGAAATTAAGGGATATTGGGCATAATGGCGTGTATTTAGGGGGATAGGAGAGAGAGACCTTTTTTTTTTTGCTTAAATTTAGGAGTGTGGGAAGTTATTAGATTAGTGGTAAAAAAGTGATAGCTATAGGAAGTAAATATGTTATATTTTAGCTACTAAATATAATTATTGTAAAGTTTAGTTATGTTCCATAAATAGGTAATAATGTAAGTTATGCCAAGTAAATTTTACTTTTTACAGTATCCCTATTTGTACCATTTTGTGTTGCACATGATACAACTTTTGCAGCAGTGTTCGTCCTTCTTTCCTATTTATATATAAATAAATATATAATAGAAACTAATAAACTATGCCCGTGTAATGTACGGGGCCTAACATAATTAATTTGGTTATTTTACTTTAGTTGGTCTTTATGATTTGTATATTTTGCAAAAGGTACTGCAATTCTCCTTAGTGATCTCTATATATATATTTTCCCCTTAATTTTTCAATTATTGTTAAAATTTATCTTATTTTGGTTATATCCGCCTCTTTTTATATTTAGTAAGTTGACAATTCAAATATCATACATGTCAAGTTTATAATCACAAGATTCAAAGAATATTTTATTATATTATACACATTTTTAATTTAAAACCACAAGATTCAAAAGTTTATCTTTATTTCTTAAACTCCGTGTCTAGTCAAACGTAGATACTTAAATTGAGACAGAGGGAATATATGCCAAATGAAAGAAATGAAAGGAAAAATTGAGACACTGCGGACACCTAGGGACTTAAAAAGTAAACACACAAGAGGTAATATTAATGTTAAACTTCTGAAATGTATACATGTTAGTCCCAACTTAGAGTACAATTTCAGTTGCTTTTTGTACAACTTATTGTTGCTGTGTTCGTCCACCTTGGACGTTTATTGTTAAATAAAAAAAATTATCTTATTTTGGTTATGTCTGTCTTTTTTTATATTTAATAAGTTGACAACTCAAATATCTACATGTCAAGTTTATAATCACAAGATTCAAAGGATATTTTACTCTATTATACACATTTTTAATTTAGAATCACAAAATTTGAAAGTCTATCTTTATTTCTTAAACGTTGTGTCTAGTTAAACGTAGACACTTAAATTGAGACAGAGAGAGTATATGCCAAATGAAGGAAATGAAAGGACAATTAAGACACTACGGAACTGTGGGGACTTAAAAAGTAAACACACAAGAGGTAGATCAATGTTCAACTTCTGAAATGTACACATATTAGTCCCTACTTAGAGTACAATTTCAGTTGCTTTTTGTACAACTTATTATTGCGCGTTCGTCCACCTTGGCGTTTATATATAATAAGAAAAATATAAAATAGAAAAATAGACATATATTTTTAGTAATGTGACCAAGTAATATAGGGCGAAGGGAGTACTTCATTTATTAATTCTTAAAGAATGTGAAAAGTCAAGTATAGTAATGTGGCCAAGTAATATGGGACGAAGAGAGTACTTCATTTATTAATTATTAAAGAATGTGAACAGTCAAGTAATGTGGCCAAGTAATATGGGACGGAGTGAGTACTTCATTTATTAATTCTTAAAGAACGTGAAAAGTCAAAAGTGAATAAATAAAAGTGCACGGAGGAAATAAATATGTGTCAGAGAATTAAAATTGAAGTGCATACATGTATACATGTGAAGAGAATAAATATTCAGCAAGAACGTGAAAAGTCAAAAGTGAACAAGTAAAAGTGCACGGAGGAAATAAATATGTATCGGAGAATTAAAATTGAAGTGCATACATGTATACATGAGAAGAGAATAAATATTCAGTACTATGACATATGTCAACGTGAGATTTATTAATTCTTAAAGAACGTGAAAAGTCAAAAGTAAATAAGTAAAAGTGCACGGAGGAAATAAATTTGTGTCAGAGAATTATAATTGAACTGCATACGTCTATACATGAGAAGAGAATAAATATTCAGCACGAACGTGAAAAGTCAAAAGTGAACAAGTGAAAGTGCACGGAGGGAATAAATATGTATAGGAGAATTAAAATTGAAGTGCATAAATCTATATATGAGAAGAGAATAAATATTAAGTGTCATGACATATGTCTACGTGGGATAAAAAAATAGTTGGTTAAAGTGTACAAGTTATATAGCTTTTGACACAAGCATTCCTTGCGTGTACAATTTATAAAGCTTTTGGTACAAGCAGTCACAGCCGTGTTAGTCCCTCTTCCACACTTATATATAATAGAAATATGTCAAAAAGAGTGATACAGATTGGGATTTGAAGTTAGTTTGGTGCGTTGTTCAAACTTTAGATATACGGGTCTAAAGTTTGGGACTGCCAAGCCAAACTTCAGATAATAATGTCTAAAGTTTTGGACCGTCAAGCCAAAATTTAGTGCAAAATATCTAAGTTTGTTTCCAAATTACCTGAAATCTGGCCTTGGCAAACCTAACTTTAGACCCGTATGTCTAAAATTTGTAACTTCAGGCCCGAAGTTTTTCAACTTCAGCCTCATATATTTAAAATTGATTTTGAAATGGCTAAACTTTCAAAAAATTTATAAACTTAGGTCATGGCTTAAATAGGGGTCCTAAAATCGACTATCTGGGCACTTCCCCCAGGAGAAATTGACGTGGAAATACAATAAGGACATACTATTGGCACAAAACAACCAAGATTTTAACTATTGGCATGTAATAGCCAAAATACAGAATTCCTTCTTAAATATTGGCGTTATATAACCAACTAATTAAATATACAAATACGAATTAATTAATTCTCACCTATTAAAAAAGTATCTCCTTATATCTCCCCATATTCCCTCTACGTCTGTAACTGCATTTATCTCCTAAATAACCTCCATCTTTCTTCCTTCTTTCTTTACGTATATTTACAGGAAATCTAAACTTCCACAGATGTATACTCAGATACTTTAGCGATGTTTGATGCTGTATTTAAGAAATTATTTAGGAGTTTAGTTGTCTTGCATTTGAGTTTTGAACTTTGTAAGTAAACAATGGTGAGGAAACATGTAACTATGGGGGTTGTATAACTTCACACAATAAGGTAGCCGGAGATTCTGATTTTGAAGATCCGATATTTGGGGATTTGAATTCTCCACATGCAAGAGTAGTTGAGGATGAGATTCGGAGTAAAAAAAAAAAACCAATACAATTGAAAAGGGAAAAAAAATTGCAATCGGGGATGATACACAAGATGATGAGAAAGTCAAATCTCATAACAATAAGGGTATTCAGAAGCAATACCATGTTAAATCTAAGAATACATTGAAGGTAAACCCTTTTTAAAGCTTAGCTATTTGATTTCTTTTTGGTTAAAACTTTTTTTTTCATCCCTTTGTACATAATTCCCTTTATCCCCCTTTCTTCTTAAGTCTTCCCTAGTTCTCTGTTTTAGCCTAAAGGAAATGTCAAAAAAAGAACCAAGAAACAAAGTTTATGACAAGTTCATACTTCTATTTATGGTTGGTGTGTTGTCTAATGTGTGTTTTTCCTGGTGTGATGATCCTCCACAGTTCTAAATCCATATGTCGCACCAATGGAATACTATGTATATAGGATTTTAGGCTCTAATAAAGTGTTACATTGAGAAGTAATGTGAGATAGTTTGTATATATAAAAATGTGATACACTGAGAATGTGATACATTTATTGCCCATTCCATTATATTGCCAACACTCATGTGATACATTGAAAAGTGTTAGATATACATTGTGTGATATACATTATATGTTAATACATAAGGTATACAATAGGATATACATATAATGTGAATTGATCTCATTTTTTCACATTCTTGCCCCAATTTTCCTTATGTACAATTGTTTGGTGGTGTTGAAAAAAATCTTCAAGAGTAGTTAATCATTGAAGATTTACTCAGCTATTTGATTTCAATCTTGGAATTTTGATATAACAATTTGGTTAATACTTGCTTAGGTTTCTGTAAAAAAGTACGATAGTGTGAATTTTTGGTGTTGATTGCTTTTGAGTTACTTTAGTGTTTTTTGTTTCTTCTATTTTTGTGTATTATTGGTTTTTTCTTTTGTTTTGTGGTTGAGAAAAGTAGAGTTCTTTGGTAAGAGGGGTTTCTTTATTGTATTGAAAATTTAAAATTGAGCCATTAGTTCAATTTTTTTGCATTTTACAATTTGATGGTGCACTGCCTGAGATTTTTGAACACTTACATAAATATCAAAGTGAATCAATAGTCGTTTGATATACATAAAAGATGTACCAGTTAGTTATTATCCTTAGAATTTAATCCATCTGGTTACATGGCATTCAGTCTAGACATCATTGTCATCGTTTTCCTGTACGTTAATAAATCCATCTTTTGTTCTTTTGTATGATAAATCAAACTATTGTATACATGTGTGATTACCACCAACGACTTAATGTTGGATGCTTTGATGAAATTGGTTACAGAAGCTGGCGGATAAGAAGTTGACTTTTGAATTCTGGTTTTGGAAATTGGAGAGGAAGGAGTTTTGCTTCTTCAAGAAATGGAAAATGACTTTGGAGACAGTCCTTCTTGTAAGGACCAAAAAAATGAGGCCAATCCACTCTTGTGATTCCTGAAACTGCACATCAAGTCAGCAACGATTCATGGTTTCAGGTGGGAGTTGTTCTGAGCATGGGTGTCAACAGTGCGTATGCACTAGGATTATGGCACAAATATGATTCCTCTAGGTTGGATCGGTGGTGTACTTGGTTTTGTATGCCCACAATTATGTCTTTGTATGCAAGTGCTCTTATGGCTAAGCTCCATGAAGTTGGGGGGAAGAGGCATATCAGATATAGAGATCATACCTGTTGTTGGAAACATAGTGAAAGCTCTTAACTTTCAGTTCACGGTTGGAGTCGCGCTATGCATGTTGTTATTTATATTTATAATTAGGAGAAAAAAATAATATGATAAGAGTACAATAAACAGTAAAAGTAGAATGTTTATTGAGAAATAAAATATTTCTACCGTCATGTATTGCGAGGCTTCATAATTTTCATCAACCATACTTTCATACTTTTCGGTGATCTTTTTAAAGGTTGCCTGCGCCAACTTCATGTTTTCAAAATTCCACTTCTGTACCAACTTCCTCGTCTCTTCCAACAACCGCATTACTGGGAGGTTCCTTGCTTCTTTAGTTACTGAATTTACACACTCAGCAATATTAGAAGTCATTGTCATGGTTCTGATACAGGTGGCATGCGCTCTACACCATCTATGATACCCAACGTTAAACAAATAATCCTTCTCTCTTTTATCTATCCTTTCCATCTCAGACATATAGTAATTAAATTCTTCAACAGTGTATGCTCTGGCCATGGCAAAAAATATCTCCCTCGAACTCTTCTTATTGTTCCTGAAATTTCCCTTAATGTTATTCCACAAATGCCACATGCAACAACAATGAGGGATATCTGGATACACCTCAAATATTGCTTTCTTTATGCTCTCGTTTCTGTCAGATACTACACACATTTGTTCTCTCTGACCAAAGGCTTCTTTAAACCTCTCGAAGAACCACTTCCATGAGGCATCATTTTCTGAATCAACAATTCCATATACTAGAGGTAGAATCTTACCTGGATGCATAAATATTACATATTTATAAATATAAAAACCACGTCCAATGACATCCATCATGTAGATATACACAGAAATAATTCAACGGATATACATATATAAATGGTCCTTAGCCTATCTATTAGATGTATAAATATGTGGTAACATCAATAATAAAATAAACACATTGCGTGCCTTAAAAAAATAACTCGAAAATATTATATGCTATTAGTTACGAGTATACAATTAAAACATTTTATGAAAATATACATTTTTGTATCCTTGGTTGCTCACAATCGAGGATGAACAGAATGCAATGTATCTCTAATACTATTTAGATCTGATCGACAGGGAACATGATCTAATTCTCTTTAAAATGTATATCCTCGTATTCTAAACACCCTCTCCCTTCTCCCTCATCGCCTCCTCTCCCTAATGGCAAGCACTCCAAGATAAGGATTTCATTATATCTTACTGTTGTTACGTTATAGGAATATAAGGTTTACCGGATTGAATGGAACCCATTGTTGTTATGTGTTTATTTATAGTACAGAACCTGTAATTAGCGATCAAGTCATTTTGAACTACATCCTTGGTATAGTCAACACTTCAGGCCATTTTGTTTTAATTGAATGAATGTTTCTGCTACGACTTCATCTATAATCGTAAACAACATATAATTAAAGCAACACACCTGCTGCATCTTGAGTGCTTGCTGTTAGAAAAGTCCCTCTGTGAGATGCTTTAAGGAAGCTACCATCTACCACCACAATTAGTCTGCAATACTCCCATCCCTTTATTGATGCATAATGCCACAAAGGTATACATGAAATGTCCTTCATCAGTCTTACTCAAGCTAACAACTGATCCTGGGTTTGAATGCATCAACTTAAATAAGTATTTAGGTAGCTTTCCATATGATTCACTTGTGTTCCCTCCCAATGATTCAAGTGCCTTTTTCTTCGATCCCTGGGCTTTTGAGTAGCTTATGTCAATACCATATTGTTTCTTCATGTCTTTGGCTATGTCCCTGGGAGTGTATACAGTTTTTGGGTCAAGAAATTTATCCACTATTAAGACTTCCTATGACATTCGAAGTAGCCATACGCTGTGTCAACAATCTTTCTTTTCTTGAACAAGTGTGTTTATCATTCAGTTTCCGCAGCTTGAAAATATTAGACTTGTGCAAGCTTGAAGACTTGCAAAACCATGCGCACTGGTCATTAACACACTCTAGCGAGTATCTGACCAAATAAGAAATAATCACTCCATATATAAAGAAAATTTAAATTAAATTGATGTATTTCTTTCTCCTCATTTGCAGCATATTGTGATACATTTTCTTATATAGGCGTTGATATTCTAAGTCTAATAAGCAGCATATATTAAACGTCTACTTCATATTTCAAACCAAATGTATATCACATTTTTAGGACATCTATGTTATACACATACATATTGAGGATTTTTTACACGGAGAAATTAATAAAATATGATATACAGATTCTCATAACATACAACAAGCTCATTAGATATATAAATATTTATTTTTTTACCTTGTTGCGCTGGACCTTTTCACTTTAAATTGAAATTTCTTCTTGAAGGCGTAACGTTTCATAATACTAACGATTGTATCTCTGTCTTTATACAATCGACCTTCGATGATAGTCTGACTAAGAGGATCTTCAATTATCCCAATTTCTTCCAAAAATTCATGTTGCTGGTCATTTTCATTACCTCCGTCAATTAGAGGAACTGTATCACTGTCTGAAAACTCATGTATATCAATTTCCATATCATCGGAAGATATATCATTCACCTTCACTGTTATACAAAGTGGATACTTGCCGAAATCCTGAGTTATTTTCTTCATCTCAATGTATACAAGCAACCCCATATCATTGTGTATTGACATAAGTGGAGAATTCTCATCGACTTTGTAATGGATTTCCAAAGAATTAATTTCGACGTCCACACTCAATTGTTTTGAAATTGTAGCAACGAAATCTTCAAACTTGATATCAGTACGAATCAATATTCCGTCAACTTGATATTCTACAAATTTGTTGTCAACATTCCAGTAACCATTGTGATGGATATATACTGGTAAATTCGCCATAAAATCACTGTATTCAATTTTTTGTATCACATTAAAGATTGGTTGTTTTTTTTGGTGTAGGATTTGCTGGGATTTTTTTGGTTGTGAAAAGATTTCGTCGTTTAGGAACTGCTGGAAGTTTTATCATGCGCTGCTAGGATTTTTATCGGGAACAAGAAACGTGTAGTAGTTATTTTAGGAGTGTTATTAGTGGATGCATGAAATTAGGACTAAATTTTTTACTTTCCCAATAAAAAATACATGGTAAATCTGTTTTTTATTTTTATATTTGTAAATCCTTTTGGCTTCTATTTGCTAAACCAAATTCTTGGCTACAAATATGTCAATAGTTTATGGGGAATGTATATAACTGTCAATTGGCCAAAAATAATCCAATTTAACATGGACCAGCCCAGTTTGATACTTAAGCTAGAAGAGTAAGCACATGATAATCATCTTTCTATATCCATCTTACAACATTCATTCTTTCCTTTTAGTTTCTAAGATTTGCTTGAGTTTGTTTCTTTTATGTTTAATCATATTTTGTTTCGTCCATATATATATGGTGAAGATAAGAAGATGAAGAAAAGAATTTGGACAATGAGAAGATTGAAAGAAGAGCAAACATCAACTTTATCAGTTGAAGGAGTTGTTTGGAAGCGTGATGAAAAGTGAAAGAGCTTCTCTGAAAATCTAAAAAAGGAAAAGTCGAAGAAAAGTGAAGAAACTTCTTTGAAAGTCTCAAGATGTCTTCTTCTTTTTCTTTCCTCTAAGTCTTTTTTTATTGAAATGGTATTTTGTATTGATATGATGGAACAGCTGGTGGTTATGGTGTTTTGTTGTGGCGCTGTGGCGCAAAATGTGTGAATTAAAAACGGGAAAAATAGTATTTTTAAGCAGGGCATCTGTGTATATTTCTAGTATATTTATGTATATTGTCCCTGATAACTCGTGTATCACTGTATATTATATCTATATATATTCTTGAAAACATATGGATGAAAATTCATGTTCTATTTCACCCCCGGGGGTTCTTTACCCTCACAGTACTACTTCGCTATCAGTCACCCAGGGGTATTTAGCTTTGCAGGGTGGTCACGGGATTCCACGTGCCCCATGTTATACACGATAGCTGGAAGAACATTTACCAGGTTGTTTTAACTTTGAATTTTGGACTCCAAATCACCTTCAATCTTCTCCAACTATTGTATATAACATCATCCAAGTATTTTCAACGAATTCCAATCATGCCCACTCAAAAAAAGCTACTTGACTAACACAAAAAAATCAGATTCGATTTCGTCCTCTTCTCAAAGAGAAACCTCAAAAGAATAGTCTAATAAAACCCAAGTATTAGAGTTAATAGGACATGAAATTTCTTATTTCATGAATTAGAAAATTAATATTAAGATATATATATCTTATCTTATCATGTACTAGGAATGAAGGCAAAAAGTAGGATCAGATTAAGATAACGTACTCGATGGATGATTTTAGATCCAAATTAAAGTAATCATTTTATGACTAAAACAAGCCAATCGAGCTGAGTCGAGTCATCTCAACTGAGCCTGAGCTTGACCGATCTTTAACCGAGTTGAGCTGAGCCAGACTTCTTCTTCCTTCTTACATAAACTACCGCTGAGGATTGCTACGACAAGTAAAACCAAAGAGATTAATGTCAAAGTAATCGTTAAAAATCTTGATTCCTCTCTGCGCCCAAGACGAGGAAGTTGAGAAAGTTCTTGAGCTTTCCCATTTATCTTGAAGCTCCATCCTAAGATATAATGATGTGTTGGGACTGGATCAGTTGATGATGAAAAACCAACATACATGTTCTGATCAAGAATTGGTGAAAGATCATATTTCATAGCCAGAAGTGACCTAACTGTTTTTCCCACATGTAACGGAGCTATTGTTACCTTAATTTGCTTAGTGCTTCCATCATAATCCACCCAGACTTGCATTGTCTGGCCACTAGCAAGAGTCAAGTTATGAAACAAACCAGTATCATCAAAATAACCTGCTGTATGAACTGCTACAGACTTCAACCCATTTATATCAATTCCAACATGATTCTCATTAATATCACCAAATTCCTCGGTAAAGGTTGTATCGAGCTCAACTCCAACAACATGGTTAGATCTATTCCCATTATTGGTTGAGTTAAAAAGGCCAAGATAGTGGTTTGGCATAGCCCCCTGAAGTCCTCTCTGTGGCGCGATAATGAAAACTAGTCCATGACCACTCATAGATCGATAATCAGACCTTATACTAAATACAAAGGTTGTGGAGAAAGAAAATGCAGTACCATTTGGTGAATTCTTGAAATGAATTGGATTTGGATAGAAAGCATGGCCCTGATCTTTTGTTTTAGAATCTGTTAATAGCAAAAGGTCATTGGATGTGAGCTTAGCTATGCCATCCAAGCTAAGATTCCCTGATTGGAATCCATTGTAAATGAATGCACCAACTTCACAAGAAGCTGGTGCAAAATCAACTAAGAAGAGAGCCACTAGTATGACAAGATTGAAGAACATTGGCAATATTCTTGATTGGGAAAATATTGTGACCAAATGAAGCTTTGTTCTACGGTTCAGAGCCACAAAATGAGAAAATTAATAAATGCATAACACGTACGAGGCTGTCCAAGTCTGCTATAGTAATCCAAAAATGTGATTAAATGCCAAGTCGTCTCAAGTAATCCAAAAAAAGTCATCTACCGAGTCGGGTCTCATCATACTTGTACTATATTTTAGACTTACATGACAGGAACGGTCTTATTTTTAAGTGCAGATCTTTTCTTCAAATGTCACTAGTTTTAATTGTTTTAGCATCTGTAGTAAATGTTACTCCGTTGACGGATTAAAAAATTAGTGTCAGTAATTTTAGGAGGTTTTTATGTTTCACTTAACTAGCCTTAGGCGTCCTAGTTAGTTGAAATAAGTCAGTATTGGTGGGTCAATTTATCTAGCCAATATTTCAGGTCATGAGATAGTGTTAAACTAGTACCCTATTTCTTATCTAAGTTTGTTGCTGCTAGTACTATAATTAAAGGCATGTAACACTGGTTTTCAAATGCAATCAGAAAACCAAGTTTCTCTCTTCTTTTTCATATCTTATTCTAGCCTTTATTCATCTCTTCTCCAACAGTAAAAACATCGAAACAATTAGATATGGAGTACTCAAACTACGGAAGATATATTTGAAATAATGAAATGGGTTGAGCTTCACTAAATTATCAATTGATGATCAACGTGTTTAATGCCAACCACTCAACAGATATAGTACAAAATAATAACTAAAAATTGATGATCCTTTCTGTAAGGAATCTGCAAGGTCTGAAAATAATGTCGGAAGTGGCAAGAATTTAAATTTCAACTAAATACTGTTTTCATGTTTGGTGGAATTACATTTTGAGCTAGAAGTCTTCAACATCATTGGAGTTATAGACTTCTTTTTGGCAGATTACATGAATTTGTAGTTTCGCTGAGTGGGGGAAAAATTCTGATGTTATTCTTTGTGGCTTCCACGTCATTAACATTTGGGGTGTGTTCAGTGTGGAGGAAAATGATATTTTTTCAAAAAATGTTTTTCCATTTTTTCATGTTTGGTTGGTCTAAAAGTTACGAAAACATTTTCTTTAGAAAAATAAATTCTTAAAAATGAGGAAAATGACTTTCAAATGAAAAAAGAGAATATAGGTTTCATAAGTGACATTTTCAGTTAATTGTCTGCTCCCCACCCACCTAACACCCTCAATCCTAACACCTTGACTATCCCACCCCCCGTCACCCGTGAGCTCCCACTCCCTACCTCATCCCACACCGTATTTTGCTAGATTAAATATAAATGCTCCCGGAATAATATTTTTTTGCTTACTTACCAAGCACTAAAACATAAGCAAGAAACCCACTTTTTTTTATCAAGAAAACATATTCTAGTAAAACATTTTTCATAATAAATATATTTTGCTTACTAGCAAAACACACCCTTGAAGTCAGCTCAATTTCCACCCTTTCAAGTAGGTGTTCCAATTGATCTTAGATATTCCTAGCTCTCTTCATGCTTCCGACCTGAATGTAATTCTCATAGCATCACTGAGTTGAAAAGTTTGTCTCCTTCTTAGGAGGGGCAGATCTACAGTAGTGGGTGTAGGTTCTCGGGAACCCACATCCGCTAACGTAGGTCCTATTGTTATACTGAAAAATATAGTAAAGTATAAGTATTTTCAGCTTAGAACCCATAAGTAAATGACTGTATGGTTTAATGGCAAAGAGGGAAAACTTGAGGCTCTAATCGTCCAGCAGTGTGCGGGATCTATTCTTGTTGGACTCATAGGTTCGATTTTGCTTCTTTTTTTTTCTTTCCAGCAAAATGCAAGCACACTAGTAACTCGAAACGCAGTAAACTCAAACCAGTAACTCAAAATCACGTTTTTTTTCTTTTATCTTTTTCAGAAAAAAAAAAAATCAAAGTCAACTAAAAAGAGATCAATAACATACAAATAAATTATTACTTTTACCCAGATCCCAATGTTTCAAATCAAATATTAAACCAAAACAAATGAAAAACAAGAAAGCTAGGGTTAAAAAATAAAGTTTATTTTCTCCATTGCACAAGTCCATAACCAAGTTGAGGCAGAGATAGTTCATCTTCAAGCACAACAGAAGCATAATCCCATCAGGTGTCTCTTTCTCCAATTCTCCGTACCTTTCTTCTTTGACTAATTATTAATTATTACCCATCTTTTTGTTCTAGCTATCTTCTTTTTACTATTTTTTGGTTTACTTTTTGTTCTAGCTATCTTCTTTTACTAAAAATTTAGTCAATTTCCCATGAAGTGGCTTACTGGCTTTAGCGGTAGTGTTGTACCCAACTTGAAATAACGTAAAGCTCAAATTCTCCTCTGAAATGTGATTTGATTTAAATTAATTGTTTGTATTAATTAGGTTGAAATTGTGAAGTGAGAGTCGATACGATCACAAAAATTTTCAAGCCTCAAACCACTTCAAATTCTCCTCTGAAATGTGATTTGATTTAAATTAATTGTTTGTATTAATTAGGTTGAAATTGTGAAGTGAGAGTCGATACGATCACAAAAAATTTCAAGCCTCAAACCACTTTAAATTCTCCTCTGCTAAGCTCTCCTCCATGTCCAGTTATTCACACCGACAATGATGTCAATCCTTCTCGGCCACCAGGTAATGGCAAGATGCTGGATTTGGGTCCTCTGGAATCTGATCCTGCTAAAAGAAAACAAATTTTAGATTATTCTCCTAATCTACGTGATAGAATGAGGAGATATAAAATTAACATGGGTCCCTGTAGACCCTGTGATCGTTTTGTTTTTCCAATAATATATTTTGGGGGAAAATCGCATCATTTTAATTCTGATTGGTTTGACACTTCATATTCTGGATGGTTAGAATACAACATTGAAAAAGATGCATCTTTTTGCTTATGTTGTTACTTGTTTAAAAATGAGACGGGAAGACATGGAAAACAAGTAGGCGATCCATTCACAGTGGATGGTTTCAGAAATTGGAATAAAGGTTTAGAAAGACTTAATGAACATGTGGGTGAAGTGAATAGTGTTCATTATAAGTGTTTTAACATGATGTTAGATTTAAATAATCAAGCACAATCTATTCTAACTTTTTTTGACAAGCAAAATGAGAAAACTAAAAGTAAATATCGGGTTCGCTTGAATGCTTCAATTGATGTTGCAAGGTTTCTTTTGAAAAAAGGAATACCTTTTCGAGGACATGATGAGAGTGAAACTTCCATAAGAAGATGAAACTTTTTAGATCTCTTAAAGTGGTATGCGGATAAGAAGGAAGATGTGAAAAATGTTGTGTTAGAAAATGCTCCACAAAATGACTTGTTAGATTTGTCCAAATATCCAAAAAGACATTGTGAGTTTTTGTGCAAAAGAAACAACGAAAGCAATTGTTGAGGACTTAATGTCACGACCCAACCAGAGGGCCGCGATGGGCACCCCGAGCTAACCTACCGAGCACCTTCTATCATCCATCTCATAATCATATCTAGGTGGGCCACATGGCTAACCCATAAATATCATAAGCTTTAAGAGACATGAGTTCAATAAATATATGCACGTCTATATAGACATCATCAACTATGCCCATATGTACTTTTGACACCCAATTTTGGCCCTCCTTTTTTCATTTAATTAATTTCACTATGTTTCTTAGTCCTAAAAATTGCCCAAAATATGAATATTTTCGCTAATTACTAGACTAAAATTATTAAGATTATTTTTATCATTCCTAAAGAAATAATAATTACTAAACATAACATTTTATAACTAAAATCACTCGAAAATAACGTTGATATTCCGATATCAATATGGGTGTTGGCATTTTTCCTTTAATCCTACTTATTGTTGTACCAATAATATTTTACTCTGCTTTGAAACTAAATACGTAAATTGTATTTCTTATATTGTAATTTATATATGCATGCATTTTGCGGGAATTAATTAGGATAAAGAAGCATATTTTAATTGATTGAAGTAAAAAAAAAGGATTAGAGAAAGTAAGATAGGAACTAATTCAGCTAATTTTTAAACTTGGGCCAATCCTTATTTCTAGAAAGCCATTTTCAGCAGCCCAATTCGCCAAACAAATGCCCCAGCCCACATCCTCACCAACCCGACTCGGCCCAAACACCTACAACTAAAGCCCCCTTAAGTTCCTAATCCATCTTCAGTACCAGAACCAAGCGATCCCCTTATCTCTTCAACGTAAGCCTAGCAAATAGCAATATCCCACCAAATCCCACCAACGTAAGCCTAGCAATATCCCACCAAATCCCCTCTTCTCCTTTCTCACACTCCATCTCTGAAGCTTGCAGGCTCAATGTGCGATTTCAGCGGATTTCATGGTAAGTCCCATCCCTATTTTCATCATCTCATCTGTGGAAAATATCTCCCAAAATTTCTCTTATTTTTGAATTTCGAATTCTTGCTTCTTTGTGGAGCTGTTGAAACCCTCAGTTGTTACCTATAAATAGAAGCCCTTAGTGAGCTATTTGGGACAGGTTCAAGTGTTGGAAATTCCTCTTGAATAACCCCCCAAAAAAAATCTCATCTGTTTTCATCAAGCTTTTCATAAAAAAAAAAAAATCTTTTTTTACTCTAAGTTGGTGGTCTCAAAAATTGTCTTTTAACTCTAATTTTGTTTTGTCGAATTCTTGGTGGTTCTCGGCTAAACAAGCTCTTCAAAAGGATTCTCGAGACGACAACAAGCCTCAGTTCGCTGTCACGGAGAAGGTAGTCACACTCGTCTTCTCTTCGTCTTTAATTTTTTGTAGAAGAAGAAATGTAATCGTTCAAGTATTTTCTCGTCGTTTGTTTGGTTTAGCTGACTAAGAAGTTGTCCTTCGATGGTTATGGTTGTTTGTTTCTGTGGACTTGAACATGACTACTGCCTTGTTGTTCTAATTTGCTGCATAAAAATGGTTAGGATTAACTACACTTAGGAACTGTTAACTACCTAGTCGACTATGGGCAGTGATATTCACCTCATCTCAAAAATGTAGTTTACGTTGCCCATGAGATTCTGTTACTGTTAGAGAATCAATATGTTACAATAAAAATGGTAGATTATAATTTTAAAAGGAGAACATCGAGGTGTTTAGATAATCCTTGTCATGTGGAGAGGATAGCTTTTTGTTGTGGTTACGTTGCATTAATCTCCTTTTGCTGGTGGTAGTAGTTGTAAAAAACAAAGGGGGAGTGCCTATTGTTGGTCGTTGAATCATTGATACACACATAAAAAAATGTAACTGATGGAAGTGATTCGTTGAATTTAAATTCTGTTTGGTGTTAATGAATCTGTATCTGTCTTTTTTTTTTTTTTTTTACTGTAATTCAGAGTAAGTCAATATAAGAATGAGTAGTTGGAAATATTTGTTAAGAATGGTTATCCTGTTTTGGCGATGAAATTTAATCTTATACTTGCCTCCCTTGAACTATATATGAAGCAAGCAAAAATGCTAAAGCTTTGTGATACGAAGAGTAGGAACCTGATATGCTTCACTTAGTATTTGTAAGTGTAAAATTAATTTTTCTATACAACATGTTTAAATAAAACTGTGTGGCTCTATACATGTTTCAGCCCCTTCTTGTTTTCCATTGGATGAATGTTGGTAACGGGCTTGTATGTTCGCTGTCGAGTATGAATCCCACTGCTACGTGCGAGAATAGTGAACCATCATATTTGAATACTATGCACTGACTATATATGCTTCTTTATCTTAAAATTATGGTGAAACTTAAATGTGATAGGATCAAAAGGATTGATTTAGTAGAATATATTGTTGACCTTAAGGAGTATTGATTAGCTATGTTGGTAGAATTTTCTGTACTTGTTGAAAAGGAAAGGTTACAGATTTGAAGATTTAGCACATCGAATATGTGATTACTCGAATATGTTTGTCACACGCTAAAATTCTGTGATCGAGACTCGTTAGGATGTGCGCTGTCCAGTTTTTTGCTTCAGGATCATGTGAAAGCAAAGCATGTGAACTACGACGTTTAGGAAGGAAACCATGATTTAGCATATTGTTTTACCATGTTTAATTAATAAGATAATAGATTACTGCTAGTCCATAACGAGAAGAATATGATGTCCTTCAAGATTTAAGTCCAAAATCTCTTTTTCTTTACCATGTCCATGAGGCTTTCTTAACTTAAGGTGACTTTTGTTTATGGATTTTTCTGGGAGTTTTCCATAGTTAACAAATAGGCTCTATATGTTAGAAAGCTACATTTGTTCCGAAAAAGAAAGTTGCTGTTTTGATATAAAAAAGCTGTTTTTTTTTTTGATTAAAAATGTTACTGTTTTCTGATTAAAAATTTACTGTTTTGATTAGAGAAAGCTACTGGTTTAAAAAAAAGAAAAAGAAAAAAAGAGTTACTGTTCCGATTAAGAAAAAAAGGTTACTGATTTTTGGGGATTACATCTGCTGAACGTGTAGTTCGAATAACTCCGTCGCTCGTCTAAGTCTTTGTTTGAAGTACTTAAGTGGATCTACTTTTGCCGCATTTAGTTAAAAACCAGCATATAAAATAGCATGCAATATTGCTATAACTTAAGATAAGAGTTGTACTCGTTTCCTATGTATGATGCACATGATATAAGGTTTCTTGTCTTGACCATAAGTCGCCAAGGATTCTCCTTAGGTTTGTCTGAAGTTTTGCTGAACTTTTAGTACCTTTTTTACACTGGTTAAAGTTTGAGGATACTAGTTTGGGGATTAAGATATGAAGATATTTAAATATCCCAAGACCTATTTGTTTTAACTAGGTCAGTAGTCTCCATTCCTTGTTTTAATTCCATGAGTAAATGTGTGAACATTTAATTGTTTGTGTCGTTCGACTAAATATCTGTTTTATGTACTCATCATAATCTGTGTATGTACCAGTCCGTTCTGAAAATCAGCATGTAAAAGGTTATTGTAAATGATTAACATTTAGGGAGAAAGCCACTGACTCACATGGATTTAAACTGGTTGAAGTTTGTGAATTAAATAGAATTGCTTCGTCATCTATCTAATTCTCTATTCTAGATGCGTATTAGAATTCATGGTTTTGTCTCATGCCTCATCTCTTCTGATAAAAATTGGTACGCATAAACGAGCTCAATAGAGAAGAATAGACTAAGTTGCTAGAATACTAGCTCATACGCAGGTTTATGGCTTTTTGCTTTAGTTTCCTATATGCTAAAATTGACTCATCAGATTGCGGCCTTTTTGTTGAAAAAAAAAATAACAATAAATAAGTATGCTAGTTTATCATGGTTTAGTCTTGAAACTGGAATGAAAAGTTTACCAAATTACTAGGACATAAATGTGGATTCATACGCTGTAGTTACTCTTCTTCTCATCTTGTGGTTTGTGCTCTTTTTTTTTCTTCTTTTTTCTGATGACCAGGAAACTATTCTTCTTTCTTTCTTATAGAATATGTGTGTAACCACACTCGCTGTCATGTCATTTTAATTCGTAGAATAAAACGTAGTCGCTGAATGTTCTTGCCCTCCATATATATGTTAGTTTGACTGCGTGTATCGTTGCTCTTTTGATTGAATTAGCAAGCCTTTGATCTCTCCTTTGATATTGTTTCCTGCTTAAATCATAACTCTAGAATCTTATAGCACTTGGATAGAACTAAGTAGTCAAGACAATGTGCTGAGATGATCATAATGCTCTCTCATTTGAGTTGAGAACACATAAAGGCTGTTATGGAAAATGTTTTTGTCTATTGTCTTTCATTGGGAAAGTATGGATATAAAAATCTTTCTTAAATGAGGCATGAGCTTTCAAAAAGGAGTCGTTGAAATATTCCTGTAGGGTGTATTCTTTTTCTGGTTTTGCTCCTAAGAAAATGTTGGTATAGCATGTATGAAGGGGATGCAAACTCTCCAGAGCTTGATTTGATGGTTTGTGCATATACAAAAAAGAAGAAGTGTACTTTCATTTGGTTTAGTGTTTTAGACTTTAGCCCGATTTGAAATATGATTTCTTTCCTTTAGAACCAAAAAAAAAGTGTTTTTGTTAACCCTCAGGGGTTGGCCTGGTGGCAATTGACTTGAGCCTTGGGGTGCTTCGAAACTCGCTGGGTGCAAACAATTTCTGAGGGCCATCGGACTGGGGAAACCCTGAATTACCCGTGGTGCACTTGCGGGAAACTCCTTGCCGAGGGCCTGTGCACCCCCGGGATTAGTCGGGGCTCAAAGAGACTCGGACACCTGGCGCTAATCAAAAAAAAAAAAAAGTGTTTTTGTTGTGTCTAAATGTTAGCATGATTTATCCTCCTATTGCTTTTGTCTTGCAAAGTACGTTTTCCTTTCGTGTTACTTAAAGGGATTAAAGATCATGGCTAAGGGATGTTACGATCTGTTAAAGTGTGTGGTTTTACAAGGGCTTATTTGACCATGGTTTAAAATGTAGGATATCATGATCTCGTATTTTAGGATTCTTGTATGGTACTAGCAAGTAAAAGTTTCACTGTGAAGGTAATATGATTTGGGAATCAATAAGCTTTTTCTAGCAGGTTTATGTGAACAGTAAGACCGCTTGCATTTAGAAGTAATGTCTACAGGGACCTTCACCTAAATTAGCATCATGAATACGCCACTAGTAAAGAGAAATGTTAGATTGTTCGGGAAAGCTATCTGGTTTCGTCTTGTCTGGCATCCTAGATATATACTTAGGAGTTTAAAATTGTGAAACCATTCAATGTCTACATTCAAGAACTTGGTTGTTTGTAAACTCTTCTTTGCGTTTTAGTGGTTCAAGGTTCTCTTCTTTAGATTCTGGAAAAAATGATCTTTAAGATATGAATATACTACCTTCTTTTGACATAATTGGTTCGGCTTTTAGAATTTAAGGGTGTTAAAAAACTGAATAAAGAACAGTGGGTTGTTTCATCGTTTTGAAGTCCGTTGTGTGCTAAGTATGTTTTCTCTAGCTTGTGGTTCTAATGACTGATTATTAAAAAATCTAGCTAGCAAATGAGTTTGCTATGAGAATGTTTGCTTCTCTTCTTCATCCATTCACGAAGTCAAAACATTTATGAATCCAGTTTCTTGTTTCTCTTTTTATCCCTCAAATATTGATAGCGTAAACTTGTAAGGCATGCTGAACTCATTAAGATCTTTCTATCAAAGTCTAGGGCTGTTTTGCTCTAGCGAATTATTGCCTTAAGAGTTTCTTTGAAGGGTTCTTTTAAGATTTCTTTGAAACTCAGTTAAGGTCTACAGTTGTATGTTACAACAGATATGTGTCCTAATAACTAAATCGGATAAGTCATTAAAACATAAAAGTCCCTGTTCCCACATGGTTTGTTTAATTGCTAAGCTTAAAGGGCTTGTCATGTTGATATAGAATTTTCTCTGGAGTTTTTTGAGAGTTCGTTCTAAGATGAACTTGTCTGTTTGGGATATGTACTATTTCTGGATTTGTTCACATCTCTCTGTCTTCATGAATAATTAGAAATTGTGGTGCTAATTAATCTTTCTGGTCAACTTCAATTTCTTCACTGTTCGAAAATGGTTCATTGAGTTGATTTTACAAAAAAAATACACGTTTAGGAAGCTGTGCTCGTTCAAACTTATTGGAAAATGTTCAAGTTAAAACTGCCTTCTCCTTTGAACTAGTGACAACAAATATTCGGAGATGTAGTGACTGGAAAATTACACTGCGGAATTTTGAATTTGTCTTGAAGTTTTTTGTGGTAAAGTATGTACTATAAAGCACATATTTATTTTAGGATGGGTCCATTAGGAGTATTAAGCCTTTGTTATTTTGAGGATCTTAAGGCAGTTTCAGTTGTCTATAAAATATGAAAGGAGATTTTGTTTGTTTGTTTTACTGAAAAAAATGAAGCAGGGATATATGCAGGGATACAGTAGCTGTTTGCTTTTCTTGTGTATTTGGAAGTTGCTATTTATATGAGCTTGGGAAGTTGCTATTTATATGAGCTTGGTGAAGTATGTTGAAAACAATTGTTGAGATTTGTTAATGTTCCTAAGGCTGTAAGAATTTTGTTTGGTTAAGAATGTTTACAGAATATGATGAGCTTTTTAAATTCCCTGCTAGCATTTGATTGTATTCCTTTCCTTTTGAAGTGCTATAACTTGATAATCTTGGCTTATCTTACTAAACCATACAAGTAGGAGTTATTCTTAGGTACCATCGGGGATCTAAATTTGTTTGCTACGTGATGTGAGTGATGAATTAAAGTTACAGTCCCATGTTTCAAATTTTAAAGGAATCTCACGAGTTGTTCAATTTATTTGAAAATTAACTTAATCAGTCTGTTTCTTTTAGAAGTATTTGTTTCCAAGTGCTACAACTGCACACTTCCTTCCAAATTATATGATGTTCAGTTAGTTTTGATATTTACTATCGAGAACTGTTTCTGATTTTTTTTTTTTTTTTTTTTTTTTTTTTTTTAATTTATGAGCAACCTGGGGAGTGCATTGGAGTTGTGATACAACTTCAGCTCTGCCCCGAATTAGGAGAGCACCAGCAATCGCATTTTCAGCTAGAGCCTAGCAGCCCCGTTTGCATCAAAGCGTCCGCGTCCCTCTTCCTCTCTTTAAATTTTATAGCTTCTTGTATTGATATGTGATATGCTGATTGACTAAAGTTTTTATGGGTTTGTATTCGTAGTATTCTGTTTCTAGCTTGTTGTTAGTAAACTCGTGAACGCCCGAGAATGATTGCTTCAAATAAATTTTCACTAAGAAAAAACAAATTGTAGTCTTTTTTTTACAAAGTAGCTCTTTTCTTTAAGTCTCATGCTTGAAGCCACAGTGGTTTTTTTTTAGAAGAGGGAACAAATCTGGTTCCTACTATTATACTTGTGCATATTCACGTTTTTTCTTTTTTTTTTTAACTATCTTTTACCTCGGAAAATAAGTTTAAAGGTGCAGATGACATTGATTTATTTTGGAAAAATAAGTGCAGAAATGGATTGCATCCAAAAAAATGATATTTTTTTTGAAGGCCCGAAGCTGTAGCATGTTGTTAGACCGCATTTTGTTTCTGGTACTAACATGAAACATGCCCCAATTCTTTAAAGTCGAATACAAGAATTCCATATTAGGGTTCAAGTATAGAGACCCAAGCTATTTTACGAGAGCTATAAGGTACATACGCTATTTTCATACACATGTACATACTATACATACTATTTTATTTTTTGTTAACTCCTTCAATCACCTTTTCATTATGTATATATCTATTACCGTACTTATATGTTATTATTAGTTACTACTTTTTTTTTTTTTTTTTTTTCTCATGCTATATACATTTATGCTATTTTCACATATGATAAACCTACCCCATATATATGTAATTTTCTCATAAAATTATATACCTTCTTACTCTACACAACATATATTATTTTTATATACAATACACATTTTTTCTCATGCACACATTATCATTAACTCTCTGTTTTTACGCGTTCACTCACATAGTTATAATTACCTTAACCCATTTTTTTCTTTTGTAAATCATTTAGGAAAGTAGTATTCTTTTTTCACAATTTCTTTTAAAAAAAAAAAGATAGGTAATAATTAATTAAGTAACCCCCCTCCAGTGTTAATTAAACTAAGTTTAAAGACTGTCTTCGGATAGGCTCTGAGGGATGCTTAACACCTTCCCCTCGGGGTAAATTAAACCCTTACCTAGAATCTCACATGTTTCAAAGACTAAAAATGGAGTTTACATTTTTACAAATGGTTTTCTAAAATTAGGTGGCGACTCTGAAAATTTGCAAAACCAGAGGAAACATAGAGTCATAAGTTGTGAACTAGTTTTAATCCGTTGAAAATAGGGCATAACATGTACAAGCCGACAAGGCTACCAAAAATGATATACAAAAATATGAACCAGTGAGGTTATAGAGCATCTAACTATACACATCTATCTATGATCCTCTGTATGGAGTGCATAACATCATAAAGACGGGACAGGACCCGGCCATGCCCATATATGTACACAAAAGAATAATACCACTAAATTGCAGCTCCGAAGCAAATGGAGCGCTCCTGTGCAATCGCTGATGAGGTAGCCTAGGGGTTTCATCCGTCTCCTTGCCTACCTGCTGACATGAACGCAGCGTCCACAAACAAAAGGAAGTCATTACGAATAATGTACGGAGTATGTAAGACATGAGTAACAAAACAATAAAGATATGAAGATAACATGAGATAAAGAGATCATTCTGTACCTCTGATTGCCTCTTGAGGCGGATGTCATGCATGCTTAGTACATATATAGTACCGTATTTTAAAAAAAAAACATTTTCATACATACATATACAGTACCGTACCCGGCCATATAGGCTCGGTGTTATATCATCATCTCGCGTCCGGGGTAACATCATAACGTACCCACTGCAGTGGTGTGCACATCTACATGTCGTACCTGGCCGAATATAGTGCGGCTCGGTGTGAGAAAATAGCTACATATATATAAAGCTTACATGCGAGCCCAAATAAAAGCTATAAATCTATCAGAGTGACGTAAGGTCAATAAACCTCCGATTGTCATTATGGAACTATCATCATGGGCATATCTCACCTTGAAGTAACAATAACCATAAGATGAGATTAACATCAATGAATAAAATCAATAATCATATGATAAAGATGATTAATCATGAGACAAGTGTCAACCATATCATAAGAACATCAAGAACCATGAGTTTCTAGCATCTCTAGAAATAAGGACATTATAGATATCATTGGTATGGGTTTGTATTGATAGGATCATGCCATAAGAAAGAAAGGGACAACCTTAACATACCTTTTCGTTTCCTTAACTACTTAACGTTTTTCCTCCCAAGCTCGCAAATCTACATTCAAGATAATTCATACTAGAGTTAAGCCTTGAAAACTCTCATAAGGACAAACTAGAGTAATTTGTGAGCTAGTGAAAATTGGGAAACATTTCCCCTATTTCATCTACTTCTACCAAATTCCAAAACAACTCTCAAACGACAATACCAACATCAACAATCCCATACTCAAGAGATTACATTCAAGTTATGCTCCATTTAATCCCAAAACTTCTTTTCATAATCAATCCATAACAACAACAACAACATAACCCCTTATACACTTATATACAACACTTCCTCATCAACATTATTACCCCTCATAACAAGATTATACTCATCACATGCCAAAAATTATAACTCAAAATATTATCAAATTCATAGTTGAACTCTCTTTTTCATTTTCCTCCTTCAATCAAATTGTATAACAATCAGACAACCTCAACAACATGCAATAGATGTGAAAACTTACCTTAATCGCACAAGAGCAGGCTTTGGATCCAATTACTTCACTAGGATAAACCTCCAACTTCAACACCAAAGAGATACTTGAACTTTACTAACCCTAGTGAGCTTTCTAGCACTTGAATCTCTTGATCCTCTTGGGTTTGGCCATGATTAGCATATGAACTTGAGGAGAGGGTTTTGGAGAGTATTTAGACGAATTTTGAGGTGGAAATGGTGAAAAATGAACCTTAGAACAAATTTATAACATCAAAAAGTCAGCCACCGACTTACTTTTTGCTGCCACTTTGACGGACTGCAGAAAATTTGACGCTCCATCAAATTGGTCCGTCAAATGGACCACCCCAAAATGAGCTTACTGGAACTATTTTTCGGTGGGAAAAATTCCATTTGACGGGCCGTAGAAAGTTTTGTGGTCCATCAAACTGAACCGTCAAATTTCACTGCCTGAGCAGTCTGTCTTAAAACACCCACAACTTTCTACTCCGATATCGTATTGACGAATGGTTTGTCGCGTTGAAAATTAGACTTAATGAACTTCAATTTGGATAGGTAATGCACACCACAACTCCTCATATTCGAGGAGATATGCCTCTCTCAAGTTGGACCAAAATTCCTGTCCAAAATTCTGTCAAGTTTTCCCAAAGTTCCGACAAACTTAATTTCCTTAATTCGCTTGTTCTCCAATCCTTCCATAGCTTATTACATGAACTTAAACCCTCATAACCATAAGATAGGCATATATAATTTTCTCATATATTCTAGAAGATAACTCCAATGTCCACGATTAGGACAACTAAAACCTAACGAATCCCAAACTATAAGGTGTAACATCCTCCCCCTCCCCCTTAGAAACATTCGTCCTCGAATTTAAAACTCTTAGAATTCTATAAAAAATTTAACAGAGTTTTCCTTGTAACTATTGTACTACCAACCTGGCACAACAATTTAAAATATACAATGCCACACAGGACTACAACAAGAATAACAACAATGACCTCACACGACCAATAATCATAAAAATTGAAACATTACGCACCTGAAGTCAAGGGTTTCTCTGTCTGAATTTCTTTTGGGAATGGAAACAAGTGTGGATATCTGGACCTCATATCTTCTTCGGCTTCTGAAGTCATTTCTTCCTTATTACTGTTTTTCCAGAGAACTTTAACTAAAGCTACATCTTTAGTCCTTAATCTCCGAACTTGTCTATCTAAGATAGCAATGGGAACCTCTTCGTAAGATAATTGCTCAGTAACGTGAACATCATCTGCGAGTACAACTTTGGAAGGATCTTCAATACACTTGTGAAGCATTGACACATGGAAAACTGGGTGGACTGACTCCAAGTCTGAAGGTAGATCTAACTCATAGGCCACCTGGCCTACTTTGCGTACTATCCTGTAAGGATCAATGTACCGAAGACTAAGCTTACCCTTTTTACCAAATCTCATGACGCCTTTCATCAGTGACACCTTAAAAAAAACCCAGTCATCAACTTGAAATTCTAAGTCTCGTCGGCGATTATCTGCATAAGACTTCTAATGACTCTGAGCTGCCAATAATCGATCCTGAATAAGCTTGACTTTCTCCACTGCTTGCTGGTTCAAATCTGGCCCTACTAACTTAGTCTCTCCTACTTCAAACCACCCAATTGGTGATCTACACTTTCGTCTATATAAGGCCTCATACAGGGCCATCTGGATACTGGAATGATAACTATTGCTATAAGCAAACTCAATGAGTGGTAAGTGATCATCCCAACGACCTCCGAAGTCTAATGCACTTGTCCGTAGCATATCCTCGAGAGTCTGAATGGTACGCTCAGCTTGTCCATTAGTTTGTGGGTGAAATGATGTGCTAAGACTCACCTGAGTCCCCAAACCTTGTTGAAAGGACTTCCAGAACTTAGCTGTAAACTGCACACCCCTGTCGGAGATAATGGATACTGAAACACCATGGAGTAATACTATCTCTTTGATATAAAGCTTTGCATAATCTTCAGCTGAGTACGTAGTTCTAACAAGTAGAAAATGAGCTAATTTTGTAAGTCTATCCACAATTACCCATATGGAAATACTTATGCTGAGACCAAGTCAAGCCTATAATGAAATCTATATTAATTACTTCCCATTTCCTAGTCAAAATCTCCATAGCTTGTAGCAATCCTCTAGGCTTCTGATGCTCGATCTTTACCTACTGACAGTTAGGACATTGAGCTACGAACATTGCTATGTCTTTCTTCATTCCGTCCCACCAATAAATTGACTTAATATCATGATACATCTTTGTCGCTCTCGGATGAACAAAATAACGGGAACAATGGGCTTCCCCCATAATCTGACGACGTAACCCTGCAATATCAGGAATACATAATCTGCCTCGATATATAAGAACTCTATCTGTAGAAATCTCAAATGCTGACTTTTTCTTTTGAGGGAATGTATCTCTATAATGAACTAACATGGGATCTTCATACTGGCACTCTTTCACCTCAACCACTAAAGACGAAGCAGCTGAATTCTGAATAGTAACTCCCGTATTGCCCGAGTCCATCAATCGAAATCCTAGGCAAGCTAGCTATTGAAGCTCACGAGCTAACCCCCTTTTCGCTGGTTGAACATCACATAAGCTACTTATGGATCTACGGCTAAGAGCATTGACTACGACATTCGTCTTCCCCAGATGATACAAGATGCTAACATCATAATCTTTCAATAGTTCCAACCATCGCCTTTGCCGCAAGTTCAACTCATTCTGCTTGAAAATATACTGGAGACTCTTATGGTTTGTATAAATATCGACATGAACGCCATATAAATAGTGTCTCCACATCTTCAATGCATAAATCACCGCAGCCAACTCTAGATCATAGGTTGAATAGTTCTGCTTATGTTTTCGTAATTGCCTTGTAGCATAAGCAATAATCTTACTGTTATACCCCATTTCAACCGGGTCAAAGCGGAATACAATATATTGGTGATTCCTAATAATTTAACTTAAGGAATCGCCACCTAATTATTTTAACGGTGAATTAGGACACCTATTTTAACTAAATAAATGCCTAAAATAAATTCCAATTTTTAAAGGTCTTACTAACCTAATAAATTCTAGATAAGGGTTCCAAATATCCTAATGGGAAGGTCTTAGGCATCCATTAGAATCGTTAACTACGGTTACCGATCAAACTTAGGTTAATAAAATAGACGTTGAAAGGTTGTTAAAACACAAGTGCTAAATAATACATTTTGTTTGACAAGGTGATACAAAAATTTAAGTTTTTTTTTTAAAAAGTCTTGCTTTTAAATTTGAAGGCTTAATTCTCAAAAAAAGAAAAAGGTACTTGAACACAAATGGGGTAAAAGTTAGATCGTCATTTCACCAAAAGTAAGCTAAACTTAAAACCTTTTAATAGATTAGATAGTAATAGAATTGTTAAAAAATGATTTTTTTTTTTTTAACTAAAGTTACGTAATAGCAGCAAATTACTGTATCCAAAACAAAAATTGTTTTCCAAGCATGTCTCCAAAGTTAAAACTTTAAACATATTTCTGGATGAAAATGGGCAACTACTATCACTACTTAAATCTTTATATCTAGTTATTATCCTCAATAAATACTTATTAATATCAGGAAGTGGAAAAATTCTAAATAATTGAATAGTCTAACTATTAATCCCATAATAATTTAAATTTATGACACACAAACTCATAAGTAACGTTAGCAACCAGGAAGAAAAAAACAAAAATAAAAGGACATAAGATGAAAAACAAGTTTTCCATCCAATTTTCCGGGGGTAGTAAACTGTCAGGCTCGTTATTCAACAGACACAAGAAGGAATGATGTCATGTTGGCTCCGTGCGGTGTCGTTGAGTCTCAAGTGAGACTCGTCGGCTCCGGTGATCATGCAAAAAGAAGAAACCAAAAAAGAGAGAATTAGAGCAGTGACATGCTTTTATAATAGACAAGATTTTATAATAGACAACAAACATAAATAAAATACAGTAAAAGTCACTTAAATACAACATATTGAACCGAACTTAGACAAGTATTTTATGCCTCAAGCATGCTGGAAATATATGATTAAAAACAGATTATGCAAAACTGAATCTCAACCAAAGTATTCCTATTTTTCAGAAAAATAAACTCTTCCTCTGCTTCTAAATTATCCAAATAAGATCATCACTAAGCAAGTCAAGGAAGCAGATTTGAACAAGATCCTAATAAACTTCAGAACATTACCTCAATTACTTAGTTTAAGACAAACGACTTTTCTGTTAAAATTTTGAACAAGCTAAAACTTCAACCAATCATGTAAAATACTCATTCAACAACCATATCAGAGTGGGACAGAACTTTAAGATAGTCATCAAATATCAAAAATTTAGTTTTAAAGAAGAAATTAAGGCACATTTGCTATGAACTAGGAAAGGAAACACTTAACGTTACATGTCTAGTCCTGAAACAATCAGTTATATATGTACCCAAACCAGGTAAGACTAAACAAAATAGAGAGGAGTCAATTATGGGACTTTATAAGCTAACAATTTTCACAAGAATTAAGGGAAGTTTCCCTTCCATTCCTGAACAAGCCAAGTCCCAACATAAGAAGACAACAACAGTTCAAGATGGGATGTATAATTCATTCTTACAAAATTGAAATCGAACCTATTCCTACCAGATTCTAGACAAGAACATAACTGAGGGAATAGCAACATCTGAAGTTAAAAGGGAGAGTATTAAATTGAAAGTACGCACATCTTTATCAAAACAGTATTAAACAGGCACATCTAATGCAACCTACTTTGTATAACGATGTTTAATTAAAATAGAAGAGAAGAGAAACATACTAACAACCAACATTATTACTATACTTAGGCCAATGAACATATGAAAAGAATCTGACTTTTAAAGTTATCTTAGGATGGAAATATGCCTGCTAAACACGAGTATTTTAGATAGCCAAAATCAGTTTCAGCCTACTTGTTTGAGAGATGATTTAAGAAAGTGCATAAAATGATATTCAGGGTGTATCATTTAAAACAGAGAAATGCACCTGCATTTCGACGGAGAAACCATTTGAGTTAGTAACAAAGATGGACACGCCTGGGACTTTACTTTATCCTAATCTTAAAAAAAAAAAAACTCTCAACCATATCTTGACAACCAGAATTGGACAGAACTGAAACTCACAGTTCAGAGAAAAGGAAATGATTTATATAACTAGAAAATCAATTTAGCTTTAAAGAGGCTCAGATTTTTAAAGTCACAACTTGTAAACAACGTTCATCTATTCAACATCCTCTCAGACAAGAGGAAGTTAAAGGATTCAAATACCAACAAGATAACAAACTAAACAAAACAGTTAACCCTTCTGAGGAGATACTAATTTTAAAAGCAACTAATTAGGTAAACACATAAGAGCAAATATTTAAACACATAAGTTCATATTTTGGAACTAAAGTGCTCGTAGGAAGGAGTAAAGTGGGCTGGAACATTAGGAGAGGCTTAGTTCTCTACTCCTAAGCTTGAACACAAGTTAATCTGAAAACATAATTTATCGACAAACATGTAAGGATCTCATCATCGATTATAAGTGATATTTAACCAAAACAAACATTTTCCAATGAGTTGAGCATACTAGATCACGTAAGCAACAAAGAAAAAATTATACTTGGCATACATGTTCTTAGTTTAAAAGGAAACTAAAACATTTTATCTTACAAGAAACTAATCATGCTGATTTAATAGCAGATTAACAACACATAACTGGAATTAAACATGTTAAAGTGAAAACGGGGCTAGAATAAAACTAACTTAAACTAAATTAAAACCAAACTAATCTACATTGAAGAAGGAACACACAGAACTGAGAATGCAAGACAACAATATTAAGAAGAGAAGAAAATCTACTAAACTAATGTCCTAATCTACTTAATAATATAGCAAGTAAACCCAAAATCATACTATGGACAGAAACAAATTAGGAGAAAAAAAAATGCAAAAATGACGAGAAGATTACGTAATACACTTTACGCCATTTATAAAAATTCTGTTTCAAGATTGACACACGAACTTGCCCAAGAACTTATACTTTCGCATAAAAAAATAACGACTAGATTCAAAGGAATAACACTGACCTTTCTTGGGTGCAGTGAACTAGAGCTTTTAGGTCCCGAATCCACACTCAAAACACGACAAACCCGAACCCGCTTAGATTAACCAAAAGTTTCAAACAGAAAAGGTGAAATATAGAGCTTTAGAATGATATGTGGCTGTTTTTTGTTGTTTTTTTTTTTTTTTAGAGTGAGACACAGTGACTGCTCCACAGATGTTCCCCCAAGAAAACGTTCTCTCCTTCCCCCTCCCCCCACCAGCGGCTGAGGAATTAATCCCTATTGATAGGAGTAGAAACTAGGGTTTTTCTTTAGGCGGGAGTTAAAAGATTTTGTATTCAAAATCGAGTCAAGAGACCCGTTTGAAATTTGTACGAATTTTTGCAGAGATATGCTTCAGATAACCAACCGAAATGGTGAGATTTTGTTTGAGATTTGAAGGGAGCTGATGTGTTTTGAAGTGTGAAATGGGAAAGTCTTCATAAGACTTCTGAACTACACCAGACGCGGGTGAAGGGGACAGATCCCTTTGCTTCAAAATAGAAGGACAAAAGCTGTCCATGGCTGAGGGATATTGGAGCCTTTGCTTGAAGAGGAAAGGGATGAGAGAGGGAAATGTTGTGGCTGATGAGTTTGGTCATATTTTGGAGTGGACTGATTGAAACGTTTAGGCCTCCACTCATAGATGGGCTAACTTCTGATGGCCGAAATTTGGGTCATTTGTTTTGGACTTAAATTCTCTCTTCCTTATATTTATTGGGGCTCCTAAATCAAGATGAAAGACACTCTTTAGTTAATTATATATTAACGCGTGCTAAAGTATTACTTACTAATAAAACTAATAATTTTTTTTTATTAGTACTCAGATAAAATTATATGATATCGCAATAGTTGCGATAATATTTATAATGTTTAAAAAATAAGTAAATGTTGTCGTTCAATTGTATAAATAAAATGCGATGTGTTTTTGCGTAAGATGATAAATAGAAATGTTAAAAGTGATCATGACGAATATAATATTAAGCGATGGCAATATAATGAAAATAATAATAATAAGAATAATAACAATAGTAATAATAATGATAATAGGCAATGAAAAACGACGATATTAATAGAAAGCTAATAATTGTAATAAAATATAAATAAATTGTTCTTAAGTTGTCAATATATATATATATATATATATATATATATATATATATATATTAGAAGCGCAAATAAATATTTGGAAGGCGGGACAAAATCGGGTGTCAATACTTACCGTGGAGCATCAATACATAACTTAGTCCAACACCTGAAGCATCACAATAAATAACATAGCCTTTCGATCTTTCTGGAAGTGTCAGAACCGGGGCCGAAGTCAATCTGTTCTTCAACTCCTAAAAACTGCGCTCACAAGCATCCGTCCATTGAAATTTAGCTGATTTCTGAGTCAGCTTCGTCAGTGGTGCAGAGATAAAGGAAAAACCTTATACAAATCTTCTGTAATAACCGACCAAACCTAGAAAATTACGAACTTCAGTAGGTGTTGTAGGTCTTGGCCAGGTCTTTACAGCTTCAATCTTCTGGGTATCCACCCGAATACCATCAGCTGAAATAATATGCCCCAGGAAAGTCACAGAATTCAACCAGAACTCACATTTAGAAAACTTCACATATAATTTCCGAGCCTGAAGAACTCTAAGGACAACACGTAAATGATCTGCATACTCTGTCTCGGATCGAGAATGTATCAGAATGTCATGGATAAACACAATCACTAATGAATCTTGAAAAGGCTTGAATACACTGTTCATCAAATCCATAAATACCGCTGGTGCATTAGTCAACCCAAAGGATATTACCCGAAACTCGAAATGACCATATCTGGTTCTGAAGGCCGTCTTCGGAATGTCCTTCTCTCTAACTCTCACCTGCTGGTACCCTGATCTCAAATCTATTTTTGAAAACCTTTTAGCACCCTGCAACTGATCAATGAGTCATCAATCCTTGCAAGCGGATACTTGTTCTTTATTGTCACCTTATTCAGCTGTCTGTAGTCGATGCACATCCTTGACAAACTATCTTTCTTTCTTACAAACAACACAGGTGCTCCCCAAGGCGATGAACTAGGTCTAATAAATCCTCCCCACGACGACGAACTAGGCCTAATAAAGCCTTTCTCAAGCAAATCCTTCAGTTGCTCTTTCAACTCCTTTAATTCTGTCGGAGCCAATCTATAAGGAGAAATAGATATTGGCTTAGTATCTAGTAACACATCAATGGCAAAATCAATCTCTCGCTCTGGTGGAAGGCCTGGAAGCTAGTTGATACGCTCAAATTACACCTATTAATGGCGTAAAGCGGACGTTATCAAATATAGTAACCCAAACAAGGTTGGGGTCGAATCCCACAGGGAATATGGAGAGAAAAGGGTACTAATTGTATGCGGTACTAGTCTTTAAAGGCTTTAATCCTATTCCGAGTATTTTAAGAAGGAGATTTGGTTTGTATTTGCTATTTTGAACTGTTTGAAGTTTGTTTGGATTTGGAGAACCAAAGTTGTGTCCCCGCAATGATTAGACGTTATGCTATGGGTGTCAATATGATATATTTCTAATGGGTCGCGGTTATGTATGCACTTAATCTCTAACACACTTTCTAATATTTTCCAATAGTTAAAAAATATTTCTTTTCATGATTTTCCCAAATGCAGAAAAGTTATAAATAAGGTTGATTAAATATGCCAAGTGGAACTCATCTTATCCCTAAGCGAGTTCATTAAACGAGGGTTAGCGCCTCAAGTCCTTGTTATATTATTTCAAATCACACCCTAGTTCATCTTTCCAAATAAACTAGGGTTTGTGCATGAACAAGTGTTTGCAACCACTTATAGAACAATGAATATGCGAAATAATAAAATACATCACAACCCATTATATATATATATACAATGTTAGATACCCATTACATAGCACCCATCATTTGGGTCCACAACTTTGATTAAAGAGACTACTCACACATTATGGTCTCAAAAGTAGTAAGCAATAAATGAGATATAAAGCTTACAAATGCAATAAAGATGGAATATAGAATCTTGTGTCTTCACTAGGCTCCAAAAGGGGAGTATTCAATGCTCACCCACCAATGGGACCTTTTAGTTGAGTACAATAAAATCTGGATGGAAAGACAAACCTAAAATGTTCTTTAAATAGGCTCCAAAAACGCACAGCAAAAACTGACAAAATTGCCCCCGATAGCAAGATCGACGGACCGTCGATCGTTCGACGATCCGTCGATTTCTTCGTCTTTTGTAATTTCAGCACTGTGTACCGTTCGACGGTGCCGTCGACCAGTTCGACGCTCCGTCGAGTATTCAGTCTTTTTCTCCTCTGTTGAGAGATCCTTCTTAACGACACAAACGACGAAATGTCGATCAGTTCGACGCTTCGTCGATGTCTCCGTCCTTCGTCGTCTTCAACTTTGTCATCACTGGAAAATCAGGCTTATCGACGATTCAAAGGACGGTTCGTCGACTGATCGACGGACCGTCGATTCTTATTTCTGGCAAATTTTTCTGTTGTTCTTTGCTTTTTGCTTTTGGGCCATTGTTTTCCTAAAACACAACAAAACATATTAACTAGAACCAGACTTACTTGAAAACAACCAAGATTCATAGTAAAAAGGCGTCGAATGTGCCACCAATCCGCGGCACATCACTAGTCCGGGAATACATCCGGGAATTCATTAACTACTGGAACAGACTGAAGAGTCAGCGACTTTGCTTTTGTATCTTGAACCCGAACTAAATGATAAATACAACCTTTAGCAATCATCCTCCTTGCCATGAGATAGGAAATAAACCTACCTCTCAGAGATGATGTATTACCCTTACACTCTAGAACTAGTTCTCCTGGAAACTAGAAACGAACCATTTTTGTTCTACAATCAACATTGCCATAGCAAGAAGCCAACCAATACATACACATAATAACATCAAAATCTACCATATTTAGCTCAATCAAATCAGCCATGGTATGACGGTCACAGACTACAACCACACAATTTCTATATACCCGTCTAGCTATCACTGGGTCACCAACGGGTGTGGACACCTCAAAAGGTTTAATCGACTCAGGTTTCACCCTAAACCGCCTGACAATATAAGGAGTAACGTATGAAAATATAGAACCTGGATCAATTAATGCATATACATCGTGAGAAGATACTGATAATATACCTGTAACCATATCAGGTGAAGACTCGGGATTCTATCGCCCAGCTAGTGCATAGATGCGGTTTTGAGGACCGCTCGAACTAGATGATCCCCTTCTACGTCTACCACGGCCTGCTGGTGTCTGTGAACTTTTCCCTAGAGGGCGTACAGATGATGAAGACCGGTTGCGGACCCTGTGGGCTGAACCATACCTCTACCACCTCTCGATGGACGGTCACACATCATATGGCCTGGCTGACCGCATGCATAACAAGCATCCGTACCTAAATGGCACTGTCCAGTATGCAACTTACCACACTGAGTACATCGGGGTAAAGGTGGCCTCATCTGGCCGGAATCACCCTTATAGTGGGAACCCGAGGCTCTTGAATTCTGACCTGTTCCGAAATAAATAGGTCGATCCAATCTATTGCCTACAAATCGTGGAGGTGCACTAGATGATGAATGGCCGGAATATCTAGAATACTGCTACCTCTGACTCCCTCTGAATTCGCTAACTGCACCAGAGGATCTGGCCTCTTACTATAGCCCTTATCATACTCACGCTCACTCCTTCGCTGTTGCTATCATTCTTTCAAATTCTAGGCATGTGCTTAAATACGAGAAATATCTATACCTTCCTGAAGTGAGGCTATCAAACAATCATCAATCAAATGGGGTCCCAATCCATTCACAAATCGGTGAACGCGATTTCCCATATCAGCTACCATAGCTGGAGCATACCTAGCCAATGAATTAAAACGAAGACTTTACTGTCGAACGTTCATGTTCCCCTGTTTGAGGTTCAGAAACCTGTCAGCTCTAGCCCGTCGAACCTCTGGCGGCAAATAGTATCGGAAAAAAGCATCTACAAACTCCGGCCATACGGGTGGAGGTGCATTTACCCCTGTAGAATACACATATGTACTATACTAACGAATAACCACATCTCACAATCTATAAGAGGCCAACTATACCGACTCAACATCTGAAGCATGCATTACCCGCAATGTCCTCAACATCTCATCTAAGAAGTTCTGCGGGTCATTGTCTGGTTTTGACCCAAAGAATTCTGGAGGGTCTAAGTTGATGAAATAACTAACTCTGGCGCTGACAGCTCTATCACCATGACCAGTACCCTACCACTGGGCCTGAGCGGCTATTAACTGGGTCAGCAACTGAATGGCCTCCCTCATCTTCTGGCTTGAGGCATCCAGTGGAGGAACTGGGGGTGCTGGTGCTGGAGTTGAGGCTCCTCTATGCTTCTCTGGAGCAGGCGGAGTGTGAGAGGACCGAGATGGAACCTCATTCTGGGACTCACCCTCCTTTACATCTGTAGGAGGTACCCGTTCAGTTCTTCTTCCTGCCACTGACTTGCCCTTCTGGGCAGTTGTAACATTTCTCTTCACAGGCATCGCTGAAATCATAACACACAATCAGTAAAAAGGGAATCCTTATAACATAGCTCTATCGCATGATCTAAGATGAGAAAGAAAGATCAATCATTCCTAAATGCCCCGCAGCCTCCTGTTTATAAGTATGGCGCGCTTCACACCCATAAACAAGAATCTACGGGACATGACTCATAGACATACCCTAGGACGAATTGCTCTGATACCACTTTTGTCACGACCCAACCAGAGAGCCGCGACGGGCACCCGGAACTAACCTACCGAGCACCTTCTATCATCCATCTCATAATAATATCTAGGTGGGCCACATGGCTAACTCATAAATATCATAAGCTTTAAGAGACACGAGTTCAATAAATATATGCACGTCTATATAGACATCATCTACTATACCCATATGTACAAGCCGACAAGGCTACCAAAAATGATATACAAAAATATAAACCGGTGAGGTTATAGAGCATCTAACTATACATCTCTGTCTATCAGCCTCTATATGGAGTGCATAACATCATAAAGACGGGACAGGACTCGGCCATGCCCATTTATGTACACCAAAGAATAATACCACTAAACTGCAACTCCGAAGCAAATGGAGCGCTTCTATGCAATCGCTGATGAGGTAGACTAGGGGTCTAATCCGTCTCCCTTCCTACCTGCGGGCATGAATGCAGTGTCCAAAAACAAAAGGTCATCAGTACGAATAATGCACCGAGTATGTAAGGCATGAGTAAAAAAACAATAAAGATATGAAGATAACATGAGATAAGGAGATCATTCTGTACCTCCGATTGCTTTTTGAGGCGGATGTCATGCATGCTTAGCTTTTAAAAAAAACATTTTCATACATATATATAGTGTCGTACCCGGCCATATAGTCTCAGTGTTATCATCATCATCCCGCGTTCGAGGCATCCCGCGTCCGGTGTAACATCATAACGTACCTACTTCAGTGGTGTGCACATCTACGTGCCGTACCCGACCGACAGTAGCGGGGCTCGGTGTGAAAAAATAGTTACATATATATAAAGCATGCATGAGAGCCCAAATAAAAGCTGTAAATCTATCAGAGTGACGTAAGGTCGGTAAATCTCTGATTGTCATTATGGAACTATCATCATGGGCATATCTCACCTTGAAGGAACAATAACCATAAGATGAGATTGACATCAATGAATAAAATCAATAATCATGAGACAAGTGTCAACCATATCATAAGAACATAAAAAACCATGAGTTTCTAGCATCTCTAGAAATAAGGACATTATAGATATCATTGTATGGGTTTGTATTGATAGGATCATGCCATAAGAAAGAAAGGGATAGCTGATGTGCCGTGAAATTTGGGCGAATCAATAGCCTTAACATACCTTTTCGTTTCCTTTATTACTTAACGTTTTTCCTACCAAGCACGCAAATCTACATTCAAGATAATTCATACTAGAGTTAAGCCTTGAAAACTCTCATAAGGACAAACTAGAGTAATTTGTGAACTAGTGAAAATTGGGCAACATTTCCCCTATTGCATCTACTTCTATCAAATTCCAAAACAACTCCCAAACGACAATAGCAACATGAACAATCCCATACTCAAGAGATTACATTCAAGTTATGCTCCATTCAATCCTAAAACTTCTTTTCATAATCCATCCATAACAAAAAAATACAACACAACCCCTTATACACTTATATACAACACTTCCTCATCATCATTATTACCCCTCATAACAAGATTATAATCATAACATGCCAAAAATTATAACTCAAGTTAATTTATAGCTCAAAATATTATCAAATTCATAGTTGAACTCTCTTTTTCATTTTCCTCCTTCAATCAAATTGTATAACAATCAAACAACCTCAACAACATGCAATATATGTGGAAACTTACCTTAATCACACAAGAGCAAGCTTTGGATCCAATTACTTCACTAGGGTAAACCTCCAACTTCAACACCAAAGAGATACTTCAACTTTACTAAACCTAGTGAGCTTTCTAGCACTTGAATCTTTTGATCCTCTTGGGTTTAGCCTTGATCAGCATATGAACTTGAGGAGAGGGTTTTGGAGAGTATTTGGACGAATTTTGAGGTGGAAATGGTGAAAAATGAACCTTGGAACAAATTTATAACATCAAAAAGTCGGCAATCGACTTACTTTTTGCGGTCACTTTGACGGACCGTAGAAAATTTGACGCTCCGTCAAATGGACCACCCCAAAATGAGCTCACGGGAACTATTTTACGGTGGGAAAAATTTTGTTTGACGGGCCGCAGAAAGTTTTGTGGTCCGTCAAAACTGAACTGTCAAATTTCACTACCTGAGCAGTCTGTCTTAAAACATCCACAACTTTCTACTCCGATATCGTATTGACGAACGGTTTGTCGCATTGAAAACTAGACTTAATGAACTTCAATTTAGATAGGCAATGCACACCACAACTCCTCATATTCTAGGAGATATGCCTCTCTCAAGTTGGACCAAAAATCCTGTCCAAAATTCTGCTAAGTTTTTCTAAAGTTCTGACAAACTTAATTTCCTTAATTCGCTTGTTCTCCAATCCTTCCATAGCTTATCACATGAACTTAAACCCTCATAACCATAAGATAGGTACATATAATCTCATATATCCTCGAAGATAACTCCAGTGTCCACGATTAGGACAACTAACACCTAACGAATCTCAACGTGCAAAACTACGAGGTGTAACACTTAAACGGGGATTATTTTGGGATATTGGTTGATGATTCTAGGGATGTCTCTGATAAAGAACAAATGGCTCTTATTTTGCAGTTCGTCAACAAAGAGGGTAAACTAATTGACGATTCCTTAGTGTTGTTCGTATTAAAGATACGTCTGCACGGTCGTTGAAAGACGCGATATAATATACATCTGCACGGTCATTGAAAGACGCGATATATTCTTTACTTTTAGAACATAATTTGAATTCATCTCAAATTCAGGGACAAGGTTATGATGGAGCTAGTAATATGCTGGGAGATATCAATGGTCTTAAAACTTTGATTATGAAAGATTCTCCTGCGGCATATTGCATACATTGCTTTGCTCATCAATTGCAATTGACTCTTGTATCTGTTGCAAAGAAGCATCATGAGGTAGATCAATTTTTTGATAGTCTTGCTAATGTGTTGAATGTTGTTGGAGGTTCTTTTAAGCGCAGGGAGATGCTTAGAGATGATCAAGCAGAATAACTAAAGGAACTACTATTGCACGGTTAAGTTCATACAGGAAGTGGATTCAATCAAGAACTTGGACTTCAAAGGGAAGGGGATACCCATTGGAGTTCTCATTTTAAGATAGTGCATAACTTTTATTAGTTTATTCTCCTCAATTGTTCATGTACTTGGGGTTCTTGCTAAGTAGGGTTCAAATTATCAAGAGAGTTCAATGGCAAAAAGTTAAGTAGATGACATAAGATCTTATGAGTTTGTGTACACATTGAATTTGATGTTGAAAGTGTTGGCAATTACAGATGATTTGAATATGACTTTGCAAAGAAAAGATGAAGATATCATAAGTGCGATGAACCTTGTTGGTTTCACAAAGAGACAATTCAATCTATAAGAGATTCTAGATGGGATTCTTTGATAAAAGATGCCTCTTCATTTTGTGCCAAGCATGATATTGTGATCCCCCAAATGGATAAGAATTATGCTCTTGGAAAATCAAAGCGTAAGAGCTCAAGTGTTAAATATTCTCATCATTTGCGTGTAGAAGTTTTTAATGCTGTTAATTTGCAACTTGCAGAGCTTAACAAACGTTTTGATGAAGTGAATACTGATCTACTTCTTGGTATGGCTCGTTTGAGTCCAGATAATTCTTTTGTAAATTATGATAAAGACAGGATTATGAAACTCGCTACACATTATTGGGATGAGGATCTTAGTTTTGAGCTTGACAACTATATTGACTATGTGCGAGAAGTGGGCAATGATTTCTCTAACTTGAAAAGACTTGGAGATCTTTCAGAGACATTGGTTAAAACAAATTTGCACAAGACTTGGAGGCTTGTTTATTTGCTTGTGAAGTTGAGCTTAATATTACCTGTTGCTACTGCAACGGTGGTGTGAGTCAGGTAGAGGATGATGACGTACAATAGATACTCAGGTCATCTCGAAGAAAGAAAGTTTCAAGTACCTGGGGTCGATCATCCAAGAGAATGGCGAGATTGACGACGATGTCACACATCGTATTGGAGCGGGATGGATGAAATGGAAGCTCGCATCGAGGGTGCACTACTAAAAAACTGCCAAAAATCGACGCACTGCGTTGGTTTAAAAAACCGACGGACAACCGACTCCCTGCGTCGGTTTTTTACATTTCTATTTTTTTTAAATTATTTTAATTAGAAAACCGACGGACAACGTCGATTTTTTTTGGCAGAATTTTGAAAATATATATCCGCAAAAAAAAAAAAAAACCGATGTCCCACGTCGGTTTTATTAAAAAATAATAATAATAATTAATATAAAACCGACGGACGACGTCATTTTTATTTTTAAAAATATTTTAAATAATATGCAATTCAATTTGTTTTTTAAAAAAATAATAAACAATTTTTTTTTAGGAAACCGACGGACAGGGTCGGTTTCCTTTTTTCTTTTTTAATTTTTTGGGTCAAATCTGGTCAAACGTGCGGGAAAAACCGACGGACAGGGTCGGTTTTGTCCGTCGGTTTTTCTTTAAAAACTTTCCAGACGGGTTTTCATACCCATTTCTTCTCCTCTTCCCAATTAAACTCCCATTCCCCTCAAACCCTAGCTACCCGCTGCCCCCCTCCCCTCCGCCCAGCCCCGCTGCCCATTTCCCCGCCGCCCAGTGCTGCCGCTTGCGCAGCCCGTCCCCACCAACCCCAGACCCGTTTTGAAGTTAATTAATTGAGGTTAGTTTCTCTTAAATTAGGGATTTTAAAATTCTTTCAATTTTAGTTTTATTTGTAGATTTTAGGCCTAATGCTAATCTATTTAGCTTTGTTAAACATCATTTGCAATGTTATTAATGTTGAATTTGTGAAAAAAATGTAAACTTTATTTGACTAGTTTAGTTGTCATTTTTTTTTTTGGCTTGAGATTGCGCTATATTTCATGTTCTTTGTCAATGTATTTGTGTTAGCTTAGTTATCATTCTTTGTAATATTATTGATGTTGAATATGTGCAAAAATGTATACTTTAATTATTTGACTAGTTTTGTTTTTTGTTGGATTGTGCTTTTTGTTAGAATTCCATAAGTTATTAGAATTGTTATTGATCATTCCAAATTAGAATTGATTGAGATTGTGCTTTTCAAAGTTAGAATTGTTAAGTTATAGTATTCTATAACCTCAATACTAAAATGTAGATTTTATTTCTCTAGATTTACTTTTCAATTTTTAGAATTGGTTGGAATTGTGCTTTTCAAAGTTAGAATTATTAAGTTATAATATTTCTATAACTTCAAAACTAAAATGTAGACTTTATTTGACTAGATTTAATTTTTAATTTTTAGAATTAAAGTTAGAATCCATAAGTTATTAAAGTTAGAATTGTTATTGAGAATTCAAAGTTAGAATTGGTTGAGATTGTGCTTTTCAAAATTATATTAAAGTTAGAATTTATATGTGGTGTATCAAAATGATGTACCAGTTGTTCATCAATCGGTTGACACAGAGTTAGAAAATAGTTGGAACATCCTCAACACATATTAGAAGAAGTTGATGAAGATGATGTAACTATCATAGAAAATGTTGAGGAAGAATCGACCGATGGACCTGAAACAAGCGATGAGGAAGAATCATCTGATGAAAATGAAACAAGCGAGGATGAGTGGGAGGATAACTAGTTGCATGTTAGTTTATTCTATACTTGATAATAACACAATTCTATACTTGTTAAATTTTTACCTACGATCAATATATCATTATTGAGTTATTAATTTTATGTATGCAGATGTCATCAGGTGGTAATGATCAAGGTAGAGGTAGAGGTAGAGGTAGAGGTAGAAGTAGAGCTGGAGGTACTAGTAAGAGAAAAGATAAGAGATGATGACGGTGATTACGTAATCCGGACACCGGATGATCAGTTGTAGTAGTTTGGATTTAATGATGGACTTATGTTAAAACTAGTTAATGGTACTTTTGGTTGGACATTTAAATATTTCTGAACTTTGAAGGTCTATTTAGATCGTATTTGATGTGTTTAGATAGTGTTTGATGTGTTTTATTTTTACTTAGGGTGATTTTATGTGTTGTAGCTCTTTTAGAATTGATTTGGAGCATTTTAATGCTAGTTTTGAGCAGCTTTTGGTACTGGTTTCTATGCAGGTGTGCTGCAGAAAATGCATGAATTGCATGCAGGAAATTTTCCAGAAAACCGACGAAAAACCGACGCAGTCCGTCGGTTTTCTGGAAATTAATTTTGGAAATTTTCCAGAAAACCGACGCAAAATCGACTCAGTCCGTCGGTTTTCTGGAAATTAATTCTTAAATTTTATGAAAAAACTGACGCACTGTGTCGATTTCTTATTTAAAATAAAGAAAATTTAAATAAAAAACCGACGCCGGTTTTTTAATAAAATATATATTGTTTTTATATAAGATCAAAAATCAAAAATTAAAAAAACCGACTCAGTCCGTCGGTTTTTTTTTAATTTTTTAAAATTATTGGATAAAACCCGACGGAACACGTAACCGACGCAGTCCGTTGGAAAAAACCGACGTGGTCCGTCGGTTTCCAAAAAGCGAAGCTATGTAAACCGACGGACCGTAAAGAGTCGGTTTCCCGTCGATTTCATTAAAAAAAGCGACGCGGTCAGTCGGTTTTCGTCGTCAGTTTTTCCCTTTTTTTAGTAGTGGTGTTGTGCGATAAAAAGGTGCCACCTATACAAAAGGAAAAATTCTACAAAGCGGTGATTAGACCGACTATGTTGTATGGGATGGAATGCTAGCTAGTTAAGGAAGCTCATGTCCAGAAGATGAAGGTAGCAGAGATGCGGATGCTGAGATGGATGTGCGGGCATAACAGGAGAGATAGGATTCGGAATGAAGTGATTCGGGACAAGGTGGGTGTGGCCCCTGTGGTAGATAAGATGCGGGAAGGGAGGTTGAGATGGTTCGGCCATCTGCAGCGGAGATGCGTTGATGTGTCAGTGAGGAGGTGTGAGAGGATGGCAGTGGTGGGCCTGAAGAGAGGGAGAGGTAGGCCAAAGAAGGCCTGGGGAGGGGTGATTGTCACACCCCATTTTAACCTGGGTTGATTTAGGGAGTACGACGTATTGGTGATTCCTATTTATTTGTTTTTTAAGGAGTCGCCACCTAATTAATTTAACGGTGAATTAGGACACCTAGAGGTTAACTAAGGCAGAGTTAAAACTAAACCTCAATTAATAGTCTGCTTAACCAGTATGTTCTAGGTAAGGGCTCTATATTATCCTAAAGGGAAGGGGTTAGGCATCCTTTAGAATCCGTTAACTTACGGTTATCCGACCAAACTTAGGTTAATTAATATAGACTAAACGTAAATATAATATTAAGAAAATAATTTGTAAATTATTGCTAAGTTTTTAAAAGAAGAGAAGAAAAAAATGTAATAATGCTATTTAAAATGATACTTATGGATATTGCTAGGGGGCTTTAAATGAGAAATATTAGCTAGAATAAGACTGATGGAATATATGATAATTTACATAGAAAGGAGATTTCAAAGGCCGTTTAACAAAAGAAGATTTGAAATGCTAAATAACACTTAAAGATATGTTGATATGATTTTCAATACTAATACTATTTTTAAATAAAACTTGCAAAAGATAGTTTGCATATGAGTAATAGTTTTTTAATAGAAGACTTAGCAAATTTGAACTTTGAATAAAATAGTGTGATATGAATATGACGGTGTAGAAAAATCTAGACTATTTTTATAAATGGGAAGCAAAGGAAGTGAGTTTTCTTTCTCTTTTAATTATCTTTCATTGACTATGCTTAAGGCGTGATTGATTCAAACTTGAATATTTATTTATGAATATACTAGAGTTTATATTTGAGTATTAACAATGCTTTGAGATGTCTATGATAGCAAAATGTGATTCCCTTTATTTTAAATATATTCATGCCACTTTTGCAAATTAATTATCCAGAATAAAGATAAATATTAGACATTATAAATAGTTTAAACATGAAAAGAAGAGAATAAAACTTATGGAATTAATTTTAGTCTTCCTAAAACCAACTACCCATTATAAAAAAAAACTAAACCTGCTAATTCATTAAGATTCATCTAAATTAAGAAAATAAATAAGATAAGGTTAGTCATACAAAGCAAATAAAGCATACACAACAATAAGATAAGGTAGAGGGGAAGAAAATTGAATGGATCTGGCCCATTTTCCAGGCCCAACTGCTGCGAACTATTCCTGCTATTAGGCTTTGGCCCAATAAATTTTATATGTAGCTGCTGCGGATTGGCTGCTACTGTATGGGCTTTGGCCCAATAATAATTTTTTATATGCTGTTGCTGATGAACTGATGGGGAATGACTCGAGAGGATTTCGTTGGGCTTTAGCCCAACATCGAATGCGGAAGGAGACGAGCCCAAGGGACTCGTATGCGATGTTCATGCATAAAATGAAAGGAAAAGGATTAGTATACACTCAGCGAATAAGGTAAAACATGTAAAATATAAACTCAAAATGGATCAGTAGATGATACATGATATGTATATTTTAAGCATACTTCAGGTATACACAGGTATATATGACTTCACTGCTTCAACAACATTATAGCATTCATATCGTAATAATGCACGCAATTTGCCCAGATGTGCAGTGGGTTGCTATTCACCCAAGTACATCAAGTTAAAGGACCACAATTTCAGCAAGTTTAACTAAGGATGCATCATCAATTCATCTTATTCAAGTGTAACAACAGCTAACAAATGCACCAGCAATAAATCAACAAACCAATCAACAAGATAATGACCCCTTTTATTTCAGCAACTCATACACTTAAGAGGACACCAATATCACTGAGGCAAATTTCGATTTAAATCAATTTCTAGTTTATTAGAACCTTCACTGAAGATGACAGGACACAGAGTATGGCATTTTAGGAACAGCTATAAACTGTATAATGGGATCACTGGGTACTGATTAAGACCAGCTATTTATTCGATATCTAAGCGGTCCGACGTTACTTCAAACTACCCAAATATCAAACAAACACTCACAGGTTCCAGATGGACCAGGCAATCATCAAACATACTACACAAACATCCTTAGCAATTTGACTAAACAAAGCCTACAAGCCAGCACAATGCAATCAAACTATTCCATCACCAACTTAAGTATTTAAACCCAAACTAGTACACAGTTGCTTCTAACGCCAAGTTCAGCATGCTTAGACCCTATCCAAACACTTCGAAATTCATCTAAAAGTCTTGTTCAATCTAAACTTTTCAGGCCAAAATTAAAGGTGACAAGGAAGCAACAAGTTTATCCCAAAATGTGACAGCCCCAGAGGTTACAAACACAGATTTCAAAGAAAAATTATACTTCAACCAAAATACACTTAGTTCTAATTTCAAGACTGGGAGCAACAGTCTACTCAACTGGTAAAACTAACATAACAAACAGTTGATTTGCCTAATATATTTGTAGAAAAGGATTATTTACTCTTGAATGTAACTTATATGAAAGAGGAAAAGGGTTTAATCTTCAGAGATAAAACTAAAAAAATGGGTAGTTAGACTGTTCGAGCAGCTAACTATTTGACCATTTAGACAATCGAACCAATTGGTGAAAGACATCTGGGATGGCACTTGAGGTAAACCAGTTCAGAAACTAAACTTAGTTTAGACAAAATAAGGACATAAATTGACTTTCAAGTTTGAATTATCTTGTAGTCTTTTACCAGAAGCCAGCAAGTACATTTCTTATTCTTTTCTTTAATCTCAACAATTTATAACACCTGATAGTATGGAGTAAGTATAGCAAAACCAATTTTACTTTCACCATGACAGTTTGATATTTCAAATAACAACAAAGGGACTTAGACTTAAAGAGGAACTGATAACCATATTATACCAAAAGAAATATAATGTATCACATTTTTTATGTTTTAATGTAAAGATATTAGCCTCATTTTGACATGGTTCATCAGTGATATAACTAGTTTAAGGCATTTCTTAAAGAGAACTAAATCAGACATCATGATGCTACACTCAGTTCTAGATATTATAATGGTGGGCCAATGACCAACACTAAGTGACCAACAGTACAAGAAATCTTAAAGCCAATTTTGCTATTGTTTCATTATCAGTCATACATACCAGTTATATATGAAGGCTAACTTAATTTACTAGCCTGGCATTTAGATTTTCCAAATTCTATTTTAACAAGTAAGCATATGTAGCCTAACAAAACACATGATTAATCCAAATCGATATCTAACATAGAACTGAATAACTACAGAACTAGACACAGAATTAAACTATGTTCAAACACGCGTAATACAACCAAAAACAAACACAAACAGGAACTAAATCATAACTGAGCAAACGAATCACCTAAGCAGTTCAAGCGCTCAAACATTTACAAAAAAAAAAAAAAACTAATGGAAGGCGTATTACCTTCTTCGGGTGCAGCGAAGTGAGGCTTCGGATCCTTCGATCTACCTCGAACACTTCAAATTCTCCGAATTAATATCCACTCGGATTCGAAGCAGCGAAAAAAAAAGAATGAAAACATGCAATATTTTCTAAATCGATATTTGAACTATATTGCGACTGCTAAAATTATTTTGTATGGATTTTTGGGGTTTTCTCAAAACTCATTCGAAAAGATTTCATTTTTTTTTTTCGATCTGCTTTTTCAGGGATCCTCAGGTTCCAGAGTTCGTTTTTGCAAGGCGATTTTGGGGGTTCTCCAAACCTCTCTTTAGAACCTTAATTTTTCAGGGGATTCTGTGATTAAAAAAAAAAGGCTACAAAATAGGGGGGGTTCTTCGGGTCCTCAAACCTGTCCTTAAATGATTCAACGCGCCACCATTTATAGGGTTTTGGCTCTTTTGAGTTGAAGAAAAAGGAGAGTGGAGCGGGGAAAAAGGAAGAGGAGCGGGGAAAATGAAGAGGAGCGGGGGAGCGTGTGTGGGGGTGAGGAGATGATGATGAAGAAGAGAAGGGAGTGGGGGAAAGGGAACGGCGTGGTGGGGAAAAGGGAAGAGGATTGGCGGTGGTGGGGTTGGATGAAAAGAGGGGAGCGGCGGGGGTGAACGAGAAGAGGAGAGAGGCGGAGAGAAAAGAAAGGGAAAAGAAAAGTGAAGGGAAACCCTTTAGGGTTCCCTTATTCTGAAACGGGAATGGGCTGGACCCAGTCCATTTGTGGACTGGGTCAAATTTTGGACCGGGTATTAAAAGAATGGGCTAATGAATTAAAACCTGGACTGGTCCAAAAATTGGGATCAAAATATGGGCTAGTCAAAAACATTTATGAGTTGATTGGACTTTGATTCGGGGTCCGATAAATCAGAAATACGGACTGAGTGCACGAAATAACTTGTGTTAAAATATTGCTCAATATGAGATTATGCTCATTAATGCTCAGATAAAAAATGGCGTTGTAATAGCCGTGCAATAATATTTCGAAAATCCACAGTAAAATAAATACTATTATTTAATTATGCAAAGATTAATGCGATGTGTGTGCGTAAGCTGGTAAAATGTCGAAATGATAAAAAAATTGTGAATTATAGTACTAATAATAATAATAATAATAATAATAATAATAATAATAATAATAATAATAATAATGATAGTAATCGTAATCGTAATAGAATAATGAAGTGCCGGTATTGATAAGAGGCTAATAATTTAGTAAAAAATAAATATATATATATATATATATATATATATATTTTAATTTTCTAAAAATATTAGAAGCGTAAATAGGTATTTTGGAGGAGAGGCGGGACAAAATTGGGTGTCAACAGTGATTTGCCAGGATGTGGTGCTACTTCAGCTTATCGAGGACATGAGCGGGGAAGGAGATGGTGGAGATTGAGTATCAGGGTAGAGCGCTAGTGGGGGGCCGCGGGGATTTCTTTCCCGTATTAGGAAGTATTAATATATTGCTTTTATGTGTTGGGTCTTGTCTATCCATGTTGTTTTATCATGACTTATTTGCTCTTGTTATTTCTCATTTTCGCATTGCTTTGATTTGCTTGTCCGTATCTGACTCATTTTCCTTGTTTTCCCTTGTTTCTTTTGAGCCGAGGGTCGTTCGGAAACAACCTCCCTACCTTCCAAGGTGGGGGTAAGGTCTGCATACACTTTACCCTCCCCAAACCCCACATTGTGGGATTCAACTGGGTATGTTGTTGTTGTTGTTGCTACTGCAAGGGTGGAAAGAGCTTTTTCTTCGATGAAGTATATTAAAAATGACTTGCGTAGCAGAATTGGTGATGAATTTTTGAATGATTGTTTAGTTTGTTATATAGAGAATGAAATATTTGAAAGTGTACCTAATCAAGCAAATCATTGATCATTTTCAAAAGATGGCTATTCGCCGAGTACAATTGTAATGATAATGGCTAAAGTTTAGTACTTTCAAAGTTTCATTACTTGAATAACTGCATTTGGCCAGTTTTGTTTTTGAGCTTCTGTATCGTCTGATCAAGAAAAACAATTTGGTTTTCCCCTCATTTCCTTTGTTAATGTGTTTTTGATTTTTTTGACATTACACTGGGTATATTGTTGCTGTTGTTGTAATTTAATTTTTTGGGAACCCACAACCTTAAAATCCTGGATCCGTCTCTGCTTCTTAGGGAGATATGATCCCCCAGACTCCCACGTCGCCCATATGAAAATTCATCCGTGCATTGTCCGCGTCGACTTGTTTGTCCCGCGGACGATAGAAGATTGAATGCCCCATAGAAAGCATTGAAGCAATACTTAATATTTCATCAAAACGCTTGTATTTGTCAGAGGTGACGATTTCATGGGATCTAGAGGAAACTCGGCCATTAAAGTAAAATGCCACATGGATGCTTTTGTTTTTTTAGTTCCTACTCCCTCCGTCCCAAAAAGATTGTCTTACCTTTCTTATTAGTTTGTCTAAAAAAGATTGACACATTTCTATATTTAGAAACAATTTAACTTTATGAGATGATTTACAGTCACACAAATATCTAAGGCTTGTTTTGGACCACACATTTTAAAAGTATACTTTTATTTATTAAACTCCGTGCCAAGTCAATCTAAAACAATTTTTTTGGGACGGAGGGAGTATTTTTTTAGCTCCCACATACCAAAAAGAGAGTGAGGTCATGAGTCGCTGCCACTTGGCATCGCATGGGGTTTTAGATAGAAACCGTTATAGTTCATGGCGGTAAAAGTAACACCTCATAATTTAAGTATTAATTAATTAAACTGATAATTAAAACTAGGATAGTTTGGGGGAGTTTTCAGGTATTAACTCTTAAAATAAATGTAGGCATTTGTGTGGCGGCAAATCAATCTTATCAATGGTAAGATGAGAAGGTTAAGATTAAATTATTTAATATAAAAATATGTCATTCTTTTTGTAACAAATTAAAAAGAAATTTGTACCACATAAAATGTACGGAGAAGGTAAACAATTCCATGCTAAATTGTACCATCAAGCCCTAATTATTTTACTATCCAATGTAAATAAAACTATTCGTTTCTGTGCTCCATGCGTAGATAAATTCTAAGTATCAACCTTTCCTAAAGTCCTAATTACCTCATGAATTGATGATATCTTCTATTTTCTATGAAATCAGTATAATTTCTTCAGTGTCCTACTGAAGAGCTTAAAATGTCACTGGTCACCAAAATTTTACTATTAGACTTACTCCAATAGATTGTACCAAATTTTTTTCTATAAACAAATCCCTTCACATCAAAATTCAGTGTGATAAAACATTACTAGCTTGTACATATCTATGAAATGCTATTTGCTCCAAGATTCATGTTGTTAGAATAATCCTAATGTGTAGCCCTTTTAGTCACTTGCAACCTCTTTTCTCTTAAGCCGCCTATCTTGGCTTGCCTAACAGATTCCCAAGATTCAAATTTTGCAATGACAAACTGCTACAGCACTGTCGTATTCTACTGGCTTAAGTACTTCTGCCTTCATCTGATCTATGTCAATCTCGACATGGTTTTTTGTGTGAATCTTCATATTTGTAGCTGAATAGGATGTCAATCTCCAAAAAATTGTAGTAATACATTACAGAAATTCAAGTGCAAGTTACAAAATCCTAATTAACAGTAGGAATTAATATCCTAGATGTGAAGTTTACGCACGTGGATTTAAAAGCAGTGTGGTTAGTGTGACGTCCATGACGGAGGGTTAAACGACTAGGGCGGGTCAAAGAGAAGGACTGACAGGCTTCTAGAGTGACAAACTTCTAAAGAAGTGGTGTACTTGACACTTTAGGCGAATCCCACATCAAAAGGGGATAGGAAAGTGAAGATCGAGGTTTATGAGGCATAGCACGAGTTCACATGGACGCGCGTTTTTTGGCCTCAATAATGATGTATAGCCCAATATACAAATCCAAGAGGCCTGTTGGGCCAAAGCAGACGATACATGCCTATGGGTTTGGGTCGTGACAGTTAGAGACTTAGCGTGCTTTGTGGTTACAGTTTGACAAAGTCATGGAATCATAAAAGATCTAACAGCTGAAGAAGGCAATTGCAATGCCCTTCTTGACAACGGAATTGCCGAACTTTGACTTATTGGGAATACAAGGATATGAAAGAGGACAATAATGAATGACTTGATTCCTCTGAAAAGGAAATGACTCTGAAACTTCCGCAATGAAGAAAAAAAGTGGCATTTCTGGAGGGGCAAGAGTGCTTATCTCTGTATATTCTTCCATTCTAAACTATACTCTGTATATTCTTCCATTCTAAACTATACTCTCAAGCCTGAATTATTTTGCTTGTTCAATTATGTGCTTTTTGCATACATTAATTCTGCAGGATAAAGACCTGCCTTTCACGAATCCCTGATTAACTCAAGAATTTCATAATAATTTTATTTTACATAGGACATGAACTATAACATCAGGATACAAAGCTAATATCTTGGACATTTCACAATAAATCATTTCAAGTGTTGAAATCTGGAAAGAAGAAACAGGTTCAGAATATTCCATCATAAGCTACTCTAATTTACCAGAAGTACATAATCCACAAAAATTACTTATATTTACCAGGCTCGATGCATCAATATTCCTCCAACAAATTCTGTCAAACTCATCATGAATCATCGGCCACCATAGAGAAAGGAGTTTGTTACAGATGTAGAGCCAGAATGTGCATTACCCGATTTGACAAAATCACTAAAACCTCTGTGATTGTCAAATATTAGGCCAGCTGATGAAACATCGAGTGCTGATAAATCTGGAAAGTCCACAATGCCATCCAAGAACAACAAGATTTGTCGCATGGTTGGCCTAAACGAGGGCTCTGAATGAGAGCTGAACAAGCCTAGCTTTAAGACCAACTCCATTTGCCCCGGAACAAAATCAATGCCTATGTTTATATCAGCAGCCTCAAGAATATCACCCTTATTCCAGCACGAGAACACCCAATCAACCAAAATCAGATCATCACCGTCTTTTCTTCGCTGTATCGGCCTCCTCCCACAGGCAAATTCGAGCAGCAAATCCCCAAACGAAAATACATCGCTACTTGGTGTTGCCCTTCCAGTTCTAGTATGCTCTGGTGCAAGGTAACCAAGAGTACCAGCTACACAAGTAGATTGAGGATCAGTCCCATGACCATATAGCCTCGCGAGTCCAAAGTCTCCTAACCTGCCATTTAGTTCACCATCCAACATGACATTGCTGGCCTTAATATCTCTATGTACCACTATGTGGTCACATTCTTCGTGTAGGAAAAATAGTCCTGAAGCTACATCTCTAATAACTCTGAATCTTTGGTTCCAATCAAGGGTGAATTTTGGTTGGTCGTTTATATACTTGTCTAGACTTCCATTAGACATGCATTCATAAACCAAAAGTAACTCCCCTTTTCGCCTGCAATAACCCAAAAGTGGTACAACATTCCTGTGTTGTATACGACCTATGCTTACAATCTCCGAAACAAATTCCTTCATCCGTTGTCTTGATTCATGGGATATCTTCTTTACAGCTATGTCAAGTTGGGTGATAGGCATTACTCCTTTGTAAACTTTACCAAATCCTCCAGCTCCCAATAGCTCCTTTTCTCCGAATCCCTTAGTGGCAGTGTACAAATCTTTATACTTGAACCTTTGTAGACTATACTCGCATTCCCAATCTTCAAGAAGTTCTTCATATTTCTTCCTTCTTACATAATAAACCACCACTGATGTTGCTACAACAAGTGAAACCAAAGAGATCAACGGCAAGCCAATCGTTACAAATCTTGATGTCCCTTTGCGCCTAAGACGAGGAAGATTAAGATGTTGAGAGAGTTCGTCATCTTTCTAATTTGTCATAAAGCTCCATCCCAAGATGTAATGATGTGTTGGGATTGAACCGCTTGATGATGAAAAACCAGCATACATGTTCTGATGAAGAATTGGTGAAAGATTATATTTCAAAGTCAAAAGTGACCTAACTGGTTTTCCCACATGATATGGAGCTAATGTTACATTAATTTGCTTAGTGTTGCCATCATAATCAACCCAAACTTGTATTGGCTGGCCACTAGCAAGAGTCAAGTTATGAAACAAGCCAGCATCATTAAAGTAACCTGCTGTTTGAACTGCTACAGACTTCAATCCATTTATATCAACTCCAACATGATTGTTATCGATATCATCAAATTCCTCGCTATAGATTGTATCGAGCTCAACTCCAACAACATGGTTTGATCTATTCCCATTATTGTCTGAGTTAAAAAGGCCAAGATAGTGGTCTGCCATAGCCCCCAGATCATCTCTGTGTGGCGCGATAACAAAAACCAGTCCATGACCACTCAAATTTTCATATTCAGACCTCATGGCGAACACAAAGGTTGTGGAGAAAGAAAATGCAGTACCATTAGGTAAATCCTTGAATTTTATTTTCTCTAGACGGAAAGCATGGCCCTGATCGTATAATCTAGAATTTGTTAAATCCAAAAGGCCATTGGATGTGAGCTCAGCTATGCCATCCAAGATAATAAACCATCGTTCAAATTGTTGGTAAATGAATCCATCAGCTGCTGCAAAACCAACTAAGAAGAGAGCCACTAGTATAACAAGGTTGTAGAACATTGCCAATTTCTTGATTGGGATAATATTTTGACCAACGGTAAGATCTGCTCCCCCCACCCCCCACTATATCCGTCCTTTCCTCTATCGCTGACACCGATGACCACCAGCGGTACATTTTCCGGCCGGCAAGAGCTTCCTCTCCTCTCCTCTTTTTTTCCTTTCTCTTTCCTCCTCTACCCTGCACCAGGAAATCCTCCTCCAGTAGGTTTCCGGTCAAGTCTGCGCAGGTACACAAGTATCCTGCAGAATACGGCGGCGAATAGCGATTCTAGGTGGTGAACAGTATTTTCCGGCGTGAACTGGAATTTTTGGCAGTGAACAGGTTCTTTTTACCTGGAGCTGGTACCTCCAGTGGGCAATATCCATTTAGACTTTCAAATTTTGCCTGCTTTTTATATCAAGATACACTCTCTTCTCTCTCCTCTCTAGGCGCACCATAGCAAAACCCTTGGCACACGATAACAACCTCGTCAGCCAGGGCCGATGGCAAGAGGTCGGAGAAAAGCGACGGCGACAAACAAGATTCAATTCTCAGAAATAAAGCAGAAGCAAGTGCACCGCTGATTCTCTGAGGAACAAAAACCTATAGATGCGCAAGTTAGCCAGAGTGGAGTCGTAACCCCAACAACAACCCAATCACCGGAAAACAGTGCTAGGGCCACTACTCCAGCCAGGGAGGAGCCTCCACAAACACAAGTCGATGATATGAGTATCGCCATTCAAGGGCAGTCCCTAGTAGTTGGAGATTCGATTGAACAATGTGGTAGTGTGACTAAGCCACCAGTGGAGACGAAAGGAGGTCAATTGAAGGGGCAAAGCGAGATGAATACTCAGAGGAAATTGGAACTCCCAAAAGCAACTCCAATGGAGAAACCCTGGGTTCAGCTTTTCGAAGGAAACAAGATGGCAATGAAAGGAATGGATCTCCAATTTGTACCCCCGACTGTGAAGGATGGGATGAAAGTCGTCCACCTCGATAAAACTGAAATGGAAAGAGAGGCTGAGCTCTGGAAATCAACTATGATTCTCTACGTCATAGGTGCATCCCCTACTCTTGCAGCTATATCCATATTCATTGAAAGTCAAATGAAGTTCGACCATAAGCCTACCATCTATTATCACAATGATGGATATTTTGTGCTAAAATTCCATAGTGTTAGTGACAGAGATGACATTTTGTACTCGGGGCCTCATATGATTAACAACAAGCCAGCTATTATGAAGCCTTAGAGGGCAAATTTTAGTTTCAAGGATGAAGTTATGAAAGTCATACCCCTTTGGGTGAAATTTCCCATCCTCCCATTGAATTGTTGGGGAATGAACTCGCTGAGCAGAATTGCTAGTGGTTTAGGCACCCCAATTTGCGCAGATGATTGCACTACCAAAATGGAGAGGATCTCCTATGCTCGTGTGCTTGTCGAAATGGATATCACCACTCCCTTACCTAATACTGTTAGGGTAATAGATCCTACTGGTACAACGTTTGATCAACAGATCTCATATGAATGGAAGCCCCAATATTGCCCGAATTGCTGTCAAATTGGGCATGTATGTCCTCTCAAGCAGAATGTGCAGGCCCCGACTAAACAGGTTACTCAAGGTCCAGCAAAGCCAAGGCAGAATCCGCCTGCTAAAACAAAGCAGCCTCCACAGGAACAAACAAAGTAGAATCCCCAGCCTCACAACAGGAATAGTGATCAGCCCAAACAAGCACAACATAGAGATGAACAAAAGCAAATGCAAGTATGGAATAATAGGCAGGAACAGGTACCAGCGAACTTAAGGCAAAGGGTATTCCTGAGTCCTCACATCCTCCAGCAGGTGACCAAACACAGAAGGAAGGAAGGTGGGTGGACACAAGCCGTAGGGAAGGCAGTTGCTAAAAGCCTAGTAGCATCCCCTCCAGTGGAGCAGCTTGAGACTAGTAATGGATTTAACCAGTTGGAAGAAAATCCACTACAGCAGATGATCCAGAATGCTTTTTCCTTGGCTGAGAAAGGACAGAGTAGCAAAGGGATAGGGTTGCACAGTCCCAACTATCAACCTATTTCTAAATGAAAGTAGCTACATGGAATGTGAGAGGATTCAATAAGTTGCATAAGCACAAAGAGTTCAGTAGAATAATAAGAAATGATCAAATTGATATGATAACCATTATAGAACATAGAGTGAACAAGCAAAAAGCTAACCAGATAATCTAGAAAGCGGTGCCAGGAGAGAAGTGGCATGATAATTATGGTAGCACTGATAAGGGCAGAATTTGGATAACATGGAACCAAGGGGTAATGGATGTAACAATCCTTCATACTGACTCTCAAATTATCCATGGCCTAATCAAAGGGCTAAATAAGGGCACACAAATGGTTTTTACGGCTATATATGGCCTGCATACCATTGATGATAGGAGAAGCATGTGGAACACGTTGCAGAGCTTAAACTCTAATGTGCAGCTACCTTGGCTCGTAATGGGAGATTTCAACGCAGTCCTTAAAGGGGAGGATAGGTTGAATGGAAGTCAAGTGGTAGATGCCGAAGTAAAGGATTTTGAGGACCTGTTGCTAAGTGCTGGGCTAACAAAGTTAAAATCTATTGGCAGGTTCTATACATGGACAAACAACCACGTTCTAAGCAAAATTGATAGGGCCCTAGTTAACCCAATCTGGATGACTATGTGGCCTCAACTAGAAGTGAATGTCCTGGATCTCTTTTTTTCTGATCACTTGTTGCTTTGTGTTACCATCGAGGAGCACCAAGCAAAACAGGCTAGGCCCTTCAAATTCTTCAACCACCTAGCTAAACATAATGACTTCTCCATGATTATCGACACGATAAGGGCTGTACCAGTGCAAGGGGGGCCAATGGAGAAAGTGTGGAAAAAGCTCAAAGCTATGAAAGGTGGAATGAAGACCCTCAATGCTAGAGAATACTCAAATGTTGAGAACAAGATCTACTCTATGAGGCAACAACTGGAGGATATACAACAGCAGCTCAGATACCAATATGATGATCCAGAATTGTATGCAAAAGAAAAAGACTTAAAATTGGGGCTGGAGAAGTGGCTTACGGTGGAAGAAAGCATATTGATGCAAAAGTCCAGGGTACAATGGCTGCACCTGGGAGATACGAATTCAGCGTATTTTTTTGCATCTATGAAGCAAAGAATTAGCCAAAATCATATTAGAAGCTTACTCTCTGGGGCTGGTTTGCTACTGCAATCCAAAGAGGAAATGAAGAGATCACAGGGTTCTACAAGCTGCTCCTTGGCACAAAGGCTGATGAACTCCCTACCATTGACCCTAGGGTAATGGTTGATGGTCCTGTACTAAATAGGTCCCAACAACTTGACTTGATAGCTCCCATTAGCAGAGATGAAGTCTGGCAAGATTTAAAGGATATTGATGACTTAAAAGCACCAGGTTGTGACGGGTTTAACTCATGTTTCTTCAAGCAAGCATGGCCAATTATTGGAGATGAGGTGAAAACAGCAGTGCGACACTTCTTTCAGACAGCTAGAATGTTTAAAGCCATAAATTGCACTACTGTTACATTAATACCAAAAGTTCAGAATCCATCAACAGTGAAGGAGTTCAGGCCTATTTCTTGTTGCACCATACTCTACAAGTTGATCTCTAAAGTGCTCACCAAAAGACTCCAACCTGTGATGGATTGCCTTATTGATAACAGTCAAGCTGCATTTGTCCCCGGTCGGGGGATTGCAGATAATATCGTGCTCAGTCATGAGCTTGTCAAAGGGTACAACAGGAAAGGAATCTCTTCACGATGCATGCTCAAAATAGACATGCAAAAGGAATACGACTCGGTTGAATGGCCCTTTTTAGAACAAGTCCTTAAATCACTAAATTTTCCCAGCAAATTTATTGAGTGGATAATGGTTTGTGTACAGATAGTATCTTATTCTGTGGTCATAAATGGGCAGCCTGCACAACCTTTTGAAGCCAAGAAAGGGCTGAGACAAGGTGACCCACTCTCCCCCTTTTTATTTGTAATGGCCATGGAATACCTTAGCCGACTACTCAAGCAACTTGGGAAAAACTCGCAGTTTAAATTTCATCCAAAATGTGCTAGGCTGAAGCTTATACACTTAGGATTCGCTGATGACCTTCTATTGTTCTGTAAATGAGATTCTAGATCTGTTCAGCTTTTGTTCGACAGTTTTATAAGCTTTTCCAAGGCATCTGGACTGGTAGCAAACCTGAGCAAAAACTCCATATACTGTGGTGGCATGGCCAGCGAGAAACAGCAGGAGCTTGTGGAACTATTGGGGTTTAGTAGGGGAGAATTACCATTAAGATATTTAGGAGTTCCCCTAAGCACTAAGAGGATTTCCATTGTACAATGTCAACCTCTTCTGGATAGAATGCTGGGTAGAATCAAGTCCTGGACAACTAAGGTCCATTCTTACTCAGGCAGAACCCAACTGATCAAATCTGTTTTGTTCTCAATTCAAGTATTCTGGGCGCAAGTATTTGTTCTACCTAAGAAGGTTATCAAGATGATTGAAGCAACTTGTAGGACCTTCTTATGGACCGGAGGCACTGAGATGTCAAAGAAAGCGCTAGTGGCTTGGGATAGAGTATGCTCACCCAAAGTTGTTGGAGGCATAAACATTCTGGATGTGGCCACTTGGAATAAAGCAGCCATTAGCAAGCTACTGTGGAATATATGCACAAAGAAGGATAAGCTATGGGTAAAGTGGATACATAGTTACTATGCGAACATGAACATATTAGTTGACATACCAAAACAGGCCTCTTGGATCATTCAAAAAATCCTAAAGGCTACCAAATACTTCACTCTAGCAGGTATAGAGAGGGAGGACATTCAGCAGTTGACCAGCTTCTCAACTAGGCAATTTTATCTGAAGTTGCGAGGGCAGTTTCCAAAGGTAACATGAAGGAAATTGGTGTGCAATAACAAAGGACTTCCTAGATGGGTTTTTATACTCCGACTAGCTGCACTTGACAGACTAAGCACTAAGGATAGACTTTATAAATGGGGCGTCACCACTAATCAAACCTGCCCTTTATGCGAAAGTGAGGATGAAAGTGTGAATCATTTATTATTTGTATGTGAGGCATCCAATGTGATATGGCAGAAGATACTACTTTGGCTTGGGATTAGAAGGAGTCCAAACCAGTGGCTAGATGAATTAAGATGGGCTGAGGTGTTTGCAAAAGGAAGATCCCTAAAAGCCGAGGTGTATAAGATGATGCTGGCTGCAACGATCTACTATATATGGAAGGAATGAAATGCTCGTGTGTTCCAGAACAAGAAGCAAAGCCCACATGCGTTGGCTAAGCTTATTATCCAGGAAACTCACACCATAGCTATTAAGCACGTGAAAATTGCTACATGGTTAGAAGGCTACAACTTCTACCCCTAGGAAATTACTAATGTACTGTTAGTCTAGACAATGGATGGTTGTTGGTTCTCTGTTTCCTTGTTACTTTGGATTATAGGAAATGTAGCTTTAGATAACTGTGGGGATCATGTCCAACGGGTTATCTTTTTTCTTGTGCTGTAAACGTCCACTTTTGGTAATGGAAAAACAGTTAGTTACTAAAAATAATTTTTGCGTGCTTTACTTTATTGTATACTTGTTTCACTTTGTTGCCTTTAGCTTAACTTGTGCTTTAGTATTGACCTCTATTTGTCTTGGATAAACTTTTGACTAGTGTTTGTTTGCTTTAGTGGCTTTAGTGAGGGATGATATACTAGGGTCATGTTCTCGGTCGGGGACGGGGGCTAGGGGTGGGGGAGGGGGGGTTAAGGGAGCTTCTAGGTTGAGAGTAGGGTCTTGGAACATTGGGACTTTAACGGGAAAGTCCATAGAGCTAGTTAAGATTCTTAAGAAGAGGATGATTAATATTGCTTGCGTCTAGGAGACGAAATGGGTAGGACCTAAAGCTAAGGAGGTGGACGGGTATAAGCTTTGGTTCTCGGGTAAGTCGGGAGACAGGAATGGGGTAGTCATCTTAGTTGATAGTGAGCTAAGGGATCAGGTGGTCGAGGTTAGAAGGGTTAATGACAGGATGATGACGATTAAGTTAGTCGTTGGAGGGTTCACCCTGAACATTATTAGTGCTTACGCGCCGCAAGTGGGCTTGGAAGAAGAGGTTAAGAGGAGTTTTTGGGAGGATTTGGATGAAGTGGTGGGAGGTATACTGCTTACTGAGAAGTTATTCGTAGGAGGAGATATCAATAGACACATTGGGTCTGTTTCGAGGGGTTATGATGATGTGCATGGGGGTTTTGGCTTCGGAGACAGAAACGGAGGAGGAGTCTCACTCCTGGATTTCGCTAGGGCTTTTGGCTTGGTGGTAGCTAACTCGAGTTTCCCTAAGAAGGAGGAGCACTTGGCAACCTTTCGTAGCTCGGTAGCTGCGACGCAGATAGACTTTTTGCTCCTTTGAAAAGATGATAAAGGCCTTTGTAAAGACTGGAAGGTCATTCCCAGTGCGAATCTTACGACCCAACATAAGCTATTGGTGATGGATTCAGAGATCAAGAGAAAGAATAAGAAGAGGGTCGCTGATGACCGGCCGAGGATCAAGTGAGGGAGTTTGACTTTGTCTAGTGCCCAAGAATTAGGGGAGAAGTTGATGGCTTTGGGAGCGTGGAAGAGCAGGGGAGATGCGAGCAGTATGTGGGATAGGACGTCCAGTTGCATTAGAGAAGCAGCTAGAGAGGTTCTAGGAGTCTCAAGAGGTCGTCGTGATGGGCACCGAGGGGATTGGTGGTGGAATGGGGAAGTCCAAGGTAAAGTGGAAGCAAAGAAGCAGGCATATGCGAAGCTAGTAGACGGCAAGGATGACGAAGAGAAGCGGACGAATAGGGAAAAGTATAAGATGGCGAGAAAGGAGACAAATTTGGCAGTGTCGCTAGCGAAAATGGCAGCGTTTGAACGCCTTTATGTAGAACTAGAGGAAAGAGGCAGGGATAAGAAGTTATTCAGGCTTGCCAAGGCCAGAGAGAGGAAGGCACGCGACCTGGATCAAGTAAAGTGCATCAAGGACGAGGATGGCAAAGTGTTAGTGGAGGAAGCTCTCATTAGACGGAGATGGCAGTCGTACTTCCATAAACTCTTGAACGAAGAAGGGGACAAAGACTCTGTGTTGGGAGATTTGGAGTACTCTGAGAGGCATCGCGATTGTGGTTATTGTAGGAGTATAAGGCTCGACGAGGTTAAGGGTGTTGTCCGTAGGATGTGCAGGGGAAGGGCGACCGGACCTAACGAGATTCCTGTGGAATTTTGGAAGAGTGCAGGAAGGGCTGACTTGGAGAGGCTGACTGGGTTGTTTAATGTCATTTTCAAGACGGCGAAGATGCCCGAAGAATGGAGGTGGAGTATAATGATCCCTTTGTACAAGAACAAGGGCGACATTCAAAGCTGTAATAACTATAGAGGTATCAAGTGTTGACACACAATTTTGTCCCACCTTTTCCTCAATTAATTTGTCTGCGTTTCTTGATCGTTAATAAATTTGGACGAGTTATTTCAAATTTACTTAACAAAGCACTATGTTAATACTTTCAAATATTTATTATACGGTTATTTATTTTAATAAGAAATTGTATTATATATTTGCAAGTGGTTAATTCTAGTCCAAAATTATTAAGATGAAGATGCCCAAATAAATTAATTAAAGGAGGAAAGGGCCAAATTCGGATCCCATCACCCCACACTTTAAATTCATTGACTCCACCAGCCCACACTTTCGGACCAACTGAGCCCAAACCAGCCCATTACTTTCTACCCGACCCGGCCCACTATAATTAAATCCCTAAAATCTTTTCTTCACAAAAACACAGAACAGGCGCCGCTCTTCTAATCTCTTCTCCCCTTCACGCCTCACCCCTTTCCCTTTCCTCTCCACTCCTATTTTAGCAAAACCCTAAGCATCTTTAGCCAAAAAACAGTCTGCTCTACCCCATTTCCGCACAAAAATTGTCCTTTCCTTCTGCTTACCTGCTCCTTTCTGTCGTTGACAGAGAAAGGGATTCCTTCCTCTTTCAAAACGCAGCAACACTAGTGAACCAAAAGCCCTTGAATGACAAATTGACACCCCAACGTTTATGTCGAGCCCCAGCTGGCAAAAATCCATTTCCGGATAAAGTTCAAACATCTTTTGTCGTCTCCAGCATATGTTCGGCCACTTATGGAGTTTGACCATTAGCTTAAGCAGAGACAATTTTCAAACGGCTCCGGGGGGGAGCCAAAATCTCCACCCGTGACACCTCTTTTTGACATTTTTTTTTTGAATTTGAAATTTAAATGTCCGAAACCCTAGTCTTTGTCTGATATAAAAATACCATCTTATATCTTCAACAGGAGAGATTTTTGGTCCATAGCTTACCCTCAAATTTCATACACTTTTGATCAATCACCTTTTATTCTTGAACATTTTCTCTACAGAAATCGTTCTGGTCTGTTTCGATCCGATTCGAATTTGTTCGGGCGTAAGAGAGTAGATTGAGATTCACACCCTGTTCACTGCGCTCGAGGAAGGTCAGAAATCCTCCTTCTCTCTGCTTTTAATTCTGTTCCATACAGACTTATGTAGCTGAGTTAGTTTAATTTAGTACGATTATGATTTGCTATGATGATTAGCTACTTGGCTAAGTACGTTGTAGTAATCCAGTTTGTCGAGATACAGGAGCTACGTCATGTAATTAATCTGTCTTAATGGGGTTATGCGTGTTAGTTTAGTTGGTTGTTTAGCGTGTCGATCATTTCACTTAGTTAATCATGATTAGGCATTAGTTAGCCAGTTCTTCTTTGTTCAGAATGATTATGTGTTTGGCTTGAATTTCATTTGTTTTAGAATCTAACAAGGATCAATGCCATGTTTTGTCCGTAAATGCGTGCCTAACTCCATTGTGCTTACATTTATCTTACACTACACCCCAATTAATATAAGCAAGAGGATAAAGTCTGTTTGGCATTATACATGAATGCAGTGCTTCTAATCCTGTGTGTCACGTGTTTGGGGGAACTCGTTGGCCATTTATGATATGGCTACTTCCTAAATAGTGATTAAAAAATACATAGGCATTTGGTATTACTTTTTCAAACAGAACCGTGATCTGAATGTGCTTTAAATTATGTCTCCTTTTAGTGGCTTTCGACTGAAGTTCTGTTTCCTTGCATAATCCAGCTTAGATTCTGAAACTATTTTCAAGTACCTTTATTGAAAATGACTCCCTACATTCTTTAACTTAATCACGTGTTTAGACAATCCTTAAGGATCCTCCTTATGTCCTGATCTGCTTATAAAGTTGAAGTTTGATTTGTAATCCCATCCTTGCTTTCTTTCTCTTATGTGAACTAGCATAGGATGTAACATGGAGACTGTACATGTGGTTCAAAATCTAAAAAATGCTCGTTCAAACTGAGTGAATGAATTCTAGTATGATGAGAGTTTAATTAGGCATCAATCTAAATATGCATTCCTTTATAGAATTCCTGAGTTCAAATATAAGTTAAGTTTGTTTAGTTAGATGTTTTCCAGTTTGTTTCCTCTTCCCTTCTATATGAATTAAACTAAGGATGATTTTTCTTCGATAAATGATAAGTACTTTGGCTAAGGTTTCTGTTAAAAAATTGCAAGCCTCCTTTCTCTTTAAACATTCACTTATGTCCTGTTTTCAACTTTTATGTGAGTTAAGTTTTATTTGGATTACTCGGTTAATATTTTCCCTCTTAGTCCTTATGTGTAGGACATGAACTACTATCCATCCCTTTTCAAATTCTGTTTCTTTCTCCAGGTTATTGCGTGGAGAAAATGTTGAGTTTGCTAGCATGTTTGCATCTCTTTCTCTTTGTTGTGTCATGTTGTTTACTTTTTCTAAATTCAGTTGGTTTATAGTGTATTTCTCAAGCTAGAATGACGAATATCCGGTCAAATAGTCATATGAATGTGTTCTTTCGGGTTTTCTGTTTTATTATAGGTTAATGGTTAACTTGCGTTCTCAATTTGGAGAATGTTGCTGAATTCGCTCTTAGTTTTTTTGTGTTCAAGTATTGTATGAGCCAAAACATGACTCTGTGTAATTTCGTTTCTCGTGTTGTGTTCAAATCCCTATGTGTGGCTCATAAAATTTCCACTAGATGCCATGATGTAAGAATCTTGATACCCTTTTAGAAAAAAAATTGATGCTAAGAATCATATATTATAAATATCCATTCCTAAAAAAAAAAACCAGAGAGTCTCGTTTAACCTGTCTTTGGTGAAGATAATATATAAGTAGTGGAGATAAGTTTCCTAGCAACACCTTTTAGTTAGACTATGATATTTTAGGAATGTTTTACAAGTATTTTGTTTACTGTTAGTACATACATGTGGAGTATTTGTACACTTCATTCACAAGTTAGTTTACTCTACATTGTTGCTTATGGATAAGAAACCAATATATCTTTTCTAACAAGCTTCCTTTCTTTTCCTTTGCATGAACACCGGAGCCGCAGAGTTTCATTTTTGAGACTCAACGACGTCGTTATCACACCGAGTCCGCTCATCGTTATTCTTCCTGGTCTCGCATTATTCGAACAACAAGTTATGAAGGATTCTTGTTCTTCTATGGAAGCCACGCATGGCTATTGTTTTGTCATGTTATTACTACTAGCTCCACTTGATTGTTAATTTGGCTAACATCTTCAATTTTGGTTACTGCTAATAGGAATTAGAATTATCATACAGTTAATACAACACCTTTAAGTTCGAGATTTTAACTGATTTTAGCGAACTCTAGAGACCACACTTTAAACCCAAAATTTCAGATACAACTATTTCAAGAAGTTCAATACATTTAGCAAATGGGTTTAGTCATTTTTCAGATAACTTTTGGCCTTTGCCTTTAAATACAAAATGAGATACTTTACCAAACATATCAAATACTTTTAAATTTATTTCATAAATCAAGTTCTTAATTGGTATGCGTGTCTTTACGTGCTATTTTTCTTATGGAACACTATTTTATCGAAATCTTAGCCCTTTAAATTGACTTTAAGTCCGGTCGGTTAACCATTATTAATGGATCTTAGAGGATGCCTAACACCTTCCCTCTAGATTAATTGAACCCTTACTTAGGATCTTAATCCTTACTTAGGATCTTAAGTTTCGTAGACCTTAAACGGAGTTAACTTTAGAAAATAACTTTAATGAACTTTAGGTGTCCTAATTCACCATAAATAATTAGGTGGAGACTCTTTAACTTTAATTAACCTCGTAATTACCGGGATGTTGTAAACTATTTTGACTCTGGTTAAAATAGGGTATAACATCAAGCTGCTAAGCCACACTATGAAAGTGTGGGAAAGGGTGGTAGAGATGAGGGTGAGGAGAGACGTGTCTATTTCAGAGAACCAGTTCGGATTCATGCCGGGGCGTTCTACTACTAAAGCCATTCATATTGTTAGGAGATTGGTCGAGCAGAAAAGGGACTTGCACATGGTATTCATCGACCTAGAGAAAGCTTACGATAAAGTGCCAACAGAGGTTCTGTGGAGATGCATAGAGGCTAAAGGTGTACCTGTGGCGTACATTAGAGCGATCAAGGACATGTATCATGGAGCCAAGACCAAAGTGAGGACTATAGGAGGAGACTCAGAGCACTTTCCAGTTCTGATGGGTTTACATCAGGGATCAGCCCTTAGCCCATTTCTATTTGCCTTGGTGGTGGATAGATTGACGCGACAAATTCAAGGTGAGGTGTCATGGTGTATGTTGTTCACGGATGACATAGTCTTGATAGACGAGACTGGCAGCGGAGTCAATTATAAGTTAGAGGATTGGAGACAAACGTTAGAGTCTAAATGATTCAAGTTGAGTAGGACCAAAACAGAGTACTTAGAGTGCAGGTTCAGTGGTGTACCTCAGGAGGCTGACGTGGAAGTGAAGCTTGGTACCCAGGTCATTCAAAATAAAGGAAGTTTCAAGTATCTTGGGTCTATTTTACAGGAAAATGGGGATATTGACGATGATGTCACACATCGTATTGGTGCAGGATGGTTGAAATGAAGGCTCGCTTCCGGAGTGCTGTGTGAAAAGAAAGTGCCACCAAAACTTAAGGGAAAGTTCTACAAAGTGGTGGTTAGACCGACTCTGTTGTACGGGGCAGAGTGTTGGCCAGTCAAGAACTCTCACGTGCAGAAGATGAAAGTCGCGGAAATGAGAATGTTGCGGTAGATGTGTGGGCACACTAGGAGAGATAGGATTAGGAATGAGGACATCAGGAACAAGGTGGGAGTGGCATCGGTGGAGGACAAGATGCGGGAAGCAAGGTTGAGATGGTTTGGGCATGTGAAGAGAAGAGACATAGATGCCCCAGTGCGGAGGTGTGAGATGTTGGCTTTGGACGGTTTTAGGAGAGGTAGAGGAAGGCCAAAGAAATATTGGGGAGAGGTGATTAGGCAGGACTTGGCACTGTTTCAGATTACCTAGGACATGACCTTAGATAGGAGGTTATGGAGGACTCAGATTAGGGTAGAAGGCTAGTAGGTAGTCTCGCTTTTCTGTCGCACTAGTAGGCGTAGCTTTGCTCTACTTTTTATTGCCCTATGTTTCCTGCTTTTATGTGTTGGGTCTTGTCTCTCCATGTTGTTTTATCATGACTTCTTTGCCCTTGTTTTTTCTCATTTTCGCATTACTTTGATTTGCCTGTCGGTATCTGACTTTTCTCCCCTTGTTTTCTTATTTTCTTTTGAGCCGAGGGTTTTTCGGAAACAACCTCCCTACCAAGGTGGGGGTAAGGTCTGCGTACATTTAACCCTCCCCAGACCCCACATTGTGGGATTCAACAGGGTATGTTGTTGTTGTTTGTTGTTGATAATATTTTGACCAAATGGAGCTTTGTTCTGTTGTTTACTACAAGACAATGCTTTTTATGCCATCTACTGTAATAAATAAAAGAGTCCTCCTCCAGTGGCAGATGCAACTCTTAGCGCCCGTTTGGCCATGAAATATTTTCACTTTTTTCCGGAAAACATTTTCACTTTATTTAGAAATCAACATTTGGTCATGAAAATTCCAAATACAACTTCACCAAAAACGTGTTTTCACTTTGTTCACTTTCAATACATTCAAACAACCAATTATTCTTTGCAAAAACCATAATCAAACACAACTCCATCTTCAACTCCAACTTTAACTCCAAAATACCAAATAAAATGAAACATATTTGGTTTTCATGGCCAAACTCCTGCTTAGTAACTAAACCCATTATTTTCGATACAGTGCATTTATATACATGTGTGTGTGAAAACTCATTAAAATTTACGTAATAAATATGAAATTTGTACCCATTTTAAAAGTACAACGAGCTCAGTATTAAAATCATTATAAACCGGCCCTTTGATAGGAAGTAGAAGTGTTATACTATTTGCATGGATCCTATACAAATTATATACATTACTTGGTTGTTTATTTCGACTGCATAATACTCAATATTATTTGTACCATGTTTGATTGGTTTTTCCCTGTCCACATAAATAATACATGTATAAGTTATGCAGAAATTAATGTGGAATAGAATGAGCAATAGGAATGTGGGGTTTTCCCGATTTCCCGCTCGGTTCCTGTACCAGCATTGATAACGATTAATCTGGATTCATGCAGGAAAGTAGCACTTTGAGAGTAAAGCGTGCTGGAAATAGAACCATGTGTTGGGCGAGAAAAGGCCTTTCTTTATGATACTACGTGAAATCTTGTTAGATCATGCCATAGAAAATTAATAATAAGATATATGTATTATCTTATTCATGTATTAGGAATGAGGACAAAAATTAGATTAGATTAAGATAAAATTACTAAACTAGGTATATGCCAGAACAAAAGAATCTATAAATATCTATGCAATTTATAATTTTATGAAAGCAAGTTGAGTGAAGTAACGAATAATCATTTCCTCGCTTATCTTCAAAGAAAATTTGAGTAATTTGAGAGTGCTTCTCCATCCCGGGTTTTTTGGTATCAGAGTTGAGTCAGGTTATTTTGAGGGACCTATAGAGAAGCAAAAATTCTTGTAAGATTTGAAAAAATAAAAAATTATCCTAAGGTTATAATGAAGACTTATTATCCCCAAAAAGTCAAAAGACGAGTCATGTAATGAATCCAATTTGGAAGAAGAAGAGTGATAATTAAGAAGAAAGTTACACAGATGAAGATGATTCTGAGGATGACTTGGATTACACACAAGATAAAGTGTTACAGAATAGAACAATGAGTTTTTATGAAGAAGTTTATGGAATGGCTCCTTGTAAAGTGAATCCTTCTAAAATTATTTGTTGTTGTAGAACTTAAAAGGTTTTCAATATTTGCAAAGTAAAAAAATATTTGAGAAAATGATGAAGAAGAATTACTCTTGCCACAAAGAAATCTCCAAAAAAGAAGAATAGTACTGAAGGGGAAAGTTTTGATGAAACTGATTATGTGTCTTCTAAAGCAGAATCAATAAAAATGACTACCTGTTATCAGTGGCGGAATCAGAATTTTTACCTAGGGCTCAAAAATATGAAGAAGTAAATACACGAAGAAGCCAAGGGAGTTCAACATCTACTATATATGCATAAAAAAATAATTTTAATCTTGTATATACACTGTAATTTTCGCCTAGGGGATTCGGATGAACCTCCTGGAGCCTACCTAGCTCCCCCCCCCCCCCCCCCAGCCTGTTATGACCTAAATCTGAACTTAGGTCACGAACGACACCTAATGAGCATCTACCCTAGGACAGGCATGCCGATTATATTAAAACTATTAAGTTATGCAAAAGCAAGTGTAAACAATAAAATAAAAAGCGTTCTCATAATAAAAACTCTGAAAGTGATAAAAATTTCCGCATTACTAATTCTTACACTAATTTTATCTTACTAATCCCTATATCAATAATCTTACTAATCCCTATATCAATAATCTTTGTATTATTAATCCCTACATCACAAATCGTATATCATTTACGGTCTGCACAGTTTGTCCTTCGAACCAAACGACCCTAAAAGTAGAACATATCCTAAATGTTCATACGTCATTTAATGTCCTTTGCCCAATTTATATTCCATCCACCTAAACACGTCAACCGGTTCGGGTTAACCGGTTCAAACCGGTAAAATCGGAACCGGAACCGGTTAACCGTATATTAACTACCGGTAAAAACGGTCGAATTAAGTTATATATATATATGTTTTAGTATACTATACTTATAACTTATATATTATAACTTAAGTTATTTATAGCTTAATTTTTTTCTATTTACTATATATATTTATAAGTTAAACATATATATATATATATGTTAACTTATAAATATATATAGTATACATATAACTTAAACATATATATATATAACCTAAGTATATTGATATATATAAGTATATTTTTACTATATTTTAGGTATATGTAGTATAACTTAAGCATATAACTTAATATATATATATATATATATATATATATATATATATATATATATATATATATATATATATATATATATATATATATATATATATATATATATGTATATGCTGTATTGTTGTTAGTCAGTAAATATATAAACCTTACTTATAAATAAATATAACATATATAAATATACCTATAATATACTAAAAATAAATATAACATATATAAATATACCTACAGTATACTAATAAATACTATAATATATATACAAAAAATAAAACAAAAAAGAGGTTTTGACACTTTTGAACCGGACCGGTCCGGTTTCTGTTATTTAACCGGTAAACCGGAATCGGTTAAACCGGTGGCCGGTTCCGGTTTTTAAGCCGGAAACCGGCCAATTTATTAACCGGTTATCGATCCGGTTCGGTTCAAACCGGTTAACAGGCTTACTGATCCAGCTTTGTTCGTCCGTCAGAGCCAACAAATGAGAAAACTAATTAATGTGTTAAATCATAAATGCGTGAGGCTCTGTCCAGCTGTTATTTCCCATGAGGACTTGGCCAAGTCGTCTCAACTCTCAAGTAATCCAAAAAGCGTTAAATCATAAATGTGTGAGGCTGTGTCTAGCTGTCATTTCCCATGAGGACTTGGCCAAGTCGTCTCAACTCTCAAGTAATCCAAAAAATCTTCTTCCAAGTTGGTTCATCATTTTTGTACTAACTACTCACTATTCCCTTACTTCACTTTTACTTGTCACTTGCGTCCCTTAAGAAGTAATAAATGAAGTATACACTCCATCCGTTAACTTTTACTTGCCACTTTTGGACTTTGCAAGTCTTTAAAATTATTAAATAAAGTATATATTTTACGATAATATTCATATTAATTACTGTATACTCTCAATCTATGTTGCACGGACTCTTCAAAAATATCATCGGGTGCGTATCGGATACTTCAAAAGTAATGTATTTTTGGAGAATCCGACACGGGTGCGGCAACGAAAGTGAAAAGTCCGCGCAACTTAACTCTCAATAGAGTTGGAAAATGATTTGAAAATGAATAATTAATGTTAAAATTAAAATAAGTTTGTTTTTATCTTGATATGCTATAGTGGACAAGTAAAAATAAAAAATTATTTTAAATATAGTAGACAATTAAAAGTGAATAGGGGGAGTACATCACAAAAAAAGCCTATTTTCAAATGCAAGCCCTTCAAATGTCATTATTTTCATGTTTTTAAGAAAATATTTATTATACTAATAAAAATGGAGTACTAGACACAATCAAACTTCTCTATTGACGTCATTCGTTATAGCAATATTTCACTATAAAGGCCTGATTTTTTTCGAAACCGATTATTATGTTATATTTCACTTCTCTATAATAGCATTCTATCTATAACAATTGTGACATTCATTATAGCGGTAGACTCTTTGTAAATTTACCTCTCTATAATAGTCATACTCAAATATTGTATAATCATACTTTGTATGAAATATATTATGTATAAAATAAAATATTAAAATATTTATGGTAATCATCATTAATGTCATACACATAGTAAATTTCAAATACAAATATCTAAAAGAAGAAAAATTATATTTCTCATAGTAATCTGATTTAGTGTTGCAAGATTTCAAAATCAATTCAAGCCTTATATTATCACTAAGAGACTGGAATTTACGAAACAACCTACAATTGTAGAATTCTTACGTTAAACTTGAAATATTTAAATTTTTAATGCATATGTTCCTTAGATGTTAATTCTTTATTGGTATAGTACAACTAATTATGAATTTATTAGTTTTTTCAATTTTTAATTAATGAAATATGAATATCAATTGAAATTTTAAAATTAATAAGTAATTTGTTTTGGTTTATAATATAAAAAGTACAGAAAAATATTTTTTTGTGTACTTTTGGTTGTAACAGCTAAATATATCAAATATCAGTATACATACTGTTATACCCCGTATTTTTGTACGTTGGATTATTCATAAGCTAATCGCCGTAAGTTCAAGGACAAGATTAATTTTGAGATATGAGGCAAGGACTTTTTAATCCCGATTTTAATAATGCACGACTTGCTAGCTAATTACTATTAGTATGGAAACATTAATGAAGATTGGGGATTAATTAACCATGATTAGATTATTAAGTGGGGATTAGTAATTAATTAAGATTAATTAAGCTAAATAGACCACTAAGTGGGCCCCACAAGACATGGCTGAATCTGATTGGTGTTGAATTAAGTAGGACACATGTCATAAGGGTTGAACACTTGTCAACATGGTAGCTTACATATAAATAGCCATAAGATGATTCATATTTCATATACTTCATTCATAAGTCTTCACCAAAGTAAATTAAGAGAGAAGGGCTCCTAAGCTAGAGAGAGAGAGAGAGAGAGTCACGGCCAGCCATGGCAGCCACCTAGTGAAGCTCACGGCCAGCTCCTCCCCCACCTTCTACACAATTGAGTTGATGAATTTCAAGTCCAATTAGAGAAAAAAAAATATAAAGATTACAACAGCCATGGCAACTCACGACCATGGTTGATCTTGAGGGAGTCCAAGTTCTTGTTAATAAAAGCTTAAGTTCTAAGGTGATTTAAACATTCCAAGGTGATTAGTCACGTGAATTAATCCATTGGGGGCAGCAAGAACATTTGTTATTTGAAGCTACAGATTTCAGCAACGTTAAGGAGCCAAGCTTGTTAAGGTAAGATTTAATTCTCTCTTGCATGTTTTAGAGGTGGTTTGGACTTTGTATATATTGGTAAATGTGGAATTGGATGTAAGAAATGGTATGTTGATGTTGAGGTTTGGTTTGGGCCGTGGGGGGGGGGGGGGGGGGGGGGGGGGAGGGGGGGCTGTTTTAATTTAGAAATGATGGGTTAATTTTAATTAGCGTTGTTGTTATTGTTGTCATTGATTACATAATGAAAATGGAAGGATTTGATATTTTAAGTGGAAGTTGTATTTGTTTTAGGGGTTGTTTGGGACGTGTTGTTGTTGGTGTTGAATTGGAGGACTAAGTGTAATTAAGATTATGTGTTGGGTTATGGTAATTGTTGAACTATTATAAAGTCATTTCGATGAAGTATGGTGGCTGTAGATTATTAGGAGTAACTTGAATATGTCGTAGCCGTTATGTTAGCGATTATTGAATGTTGTAACGCGTGGGCTGATTGGAATGTTATGTGGGCTGTTCGGAGTATTCATGGATCATGTCTTAGCTAGTCTTAATATAGTATTTGAACGTGTGGTTGTTGATGTTGACTTGGTCGTTTTATAGTTGGCTTGAAAGAAAGGGAAGTGAACAATATAGGGGAAGTGCTGCCCAATTGTTTAGAAATAAGCTACTACCGTTGAAGTACGTTTTATGCCTTTCCGTAGCTTAACCATAGTCTTGACGTCTTAATATAGGTTGAGACACTTCAGACAGCGTATACGTATCGTATCACGGATAAGCGTTAAAGGTATGTAAAGCTAACCCTTCTTTCTTTTTGGCATGATTCATATGAAACGAACAAACGACGAATGTATAAGTTTCTATTCTTAGAGACGCTAGGATGGTTAATGTTCTTGGTTTCCATAAGTTGTTTCATATTGTCTCGATATGTGTCTATGACTCCTGAAGTTCCATTTGACATAATTCATAATGTCGTTCGAGGGATACTTGACATGACTGCCTTCGTTGATATTCAAGTGTTAGTTCATTCTGTCTATCCTATCGAGTCTCAGATGATGATTTGATTTGCATATGGTTACTCACTACTCTGCTCGTGCATGTTGTTATTATATCTTTCACCGAGTCCCGGGCCAGGTATGTTCTCGTGCACAGTGTCACTGCATTGCTCACCGAGTCCCTCACTAGAGGGTCGGGTACGGTATATATATATATGATATGATGATATGATGATGTGATTATGGCGCCAAGGATGGTATGTGATGACTTTATTCATCGAGTCCCGTAATGGGCCGGGTATGATATATGATATTGATATGCATGATTTACATTTCATAAGGCAAGTGTATTGGTATTTTGAATGTCATACTTGTCTCCTGTAATCTCTATTTCAGTCATGATCCTCTTTATTGTATTTCATGCTTTATATACTCAGTACATATCTCGTACTGACCCCCTTTCTTCGGGGGCTGCGTTTCATGCCCGCAGGTACGGATACCAGGTTTGGTGATCTTCCAGCTTAGGACTTCTACTCAGTTGTCTTGGAAGAGCTCCATTGTTCCGGAGCCCAGACTTTTGGTACAGATCTTTTGATGTATATATATGTTTATCCAGGGGTACGGCGGGGCCCTGTCCCGTCATAATTCACTATCGATACTCTTAGAGGTCTGTAGACATATGTGTGGGTTGTGTATAAGTTTGTTCAGCTGTGTCTATACGATGTGCTTTGGATATGTTCGTCTGTAGTGGCAGCCTTGTCGGCTTGCGTATCATATTGACATGTAATGGCAGCCTTGTCGGCTTGTGTATGGTATTGATATGTCGTGGCAGCCTTGTCGGCTTGCGTATCATATTGACATGTAATGGCAGCCTTGTCGGCTTGCGTAACATATTATATTTTGATTAGTTATGACTCCTCAGGAGACAGGTTATCTGGATACATATATATGATGACGTTATGAACCTTTGGGGTTCTTTTGCAAGTTTCCATATTGTTCTTAAGAATCAGTTTGTCTATATTTAACCGGTACGTATACGAGTGTCCAGCTCGGGCACTAGTCATGGCCCACGGGGTTGGATCGTGACATATACATAATAGCACCTCACTATAGCAATTTGAAATTTTTAAATAAACATTGTTATTATAAAGAGGTTTGATTGTACATGGAGCACCAGAATTAGGGAAGACAAATATCTTTTTGGATTTCCTCATTTGAAATAATAATATGCTTTTGAACTTCAATAAATTTAGGATCGATGTGTTTGATCATTGATACTAATCCCTTAGGCCTCAACAGATATAGTAAAAAAATGTAGTAATAATACAAGAAGAGAAACACGTGGTTGACCCTTTTGTAGGACAAGGTCTGAAAATAATTTCGGCAAGTGGCAAGAATTTAATACCATATAACGAAAGGACCACACGTCAAACTCCATGATCCTACTGCTAGAAATTTGCAAGTAAATTAGACTTGGTCCTCCCTTTATCGGGAATCTTAAGTAAACTATCCGTCTACTTTTATCCGTTCATTATATTAAAATTAGATATTCATTTTAATTTGTCTAGTTTAAAAGAAATCAAGAGGTAATTACCATTTTATATCTAATTTATCTTTATTTGTTTCCAATTCATTTCCCAACATTAGGTGACTTATATAATTTTGAATGATATATAGTAAAATTATCATTTAATTATTATTTTTTAAGGGATGTGTCAAGTTAAACATGAACGGAGGAATCGCATTGAACTTGTTTGAGTGCCGACGTCAGTAAGAGACTAGGTTAGAATAGATTCATGAAGTTAGTGTCTGAGCTTTATTTTAGGTTATCAGCTGGGCTTTAACAAAGGCACTGGCCTTTAATTTTTGTCCTTTGTCTAAAATTCATGGGTTTTGAGCTCGAACCCCGCTCAATCAAATATTAAAAAAAAATTGCAAGACAAATGTTTGTAGCAAAGTTAGGCTTATTCGAGCAAAGTTAGGGCTATTCAGGCAGAAATTTGCCCTAAGGCAAAAGTTTGTCTTCTGCCTGAATAGGCCTATCTTTTGCCCAAAATTAGGCCTATTCACGCAAAAGTTAGGCCTTAAGGCAGAGGTTTGTAATATTCCAACTAAGAAAAAAAAAATCTGAAGGCAGAGTTCTGCCTTCTGGTGAAGGCAAAACTCTCCCTTAAGGTAAAGTTTGAAACTCTGCCTGAGGTAGAGTTTTGCACCTTGCGAATCCAAGTTCTACCTTGTGATTTTTTTAAAAAAATTGACTGAGCGGGGGTTTGAACACGAAACCAAGGAATTTTTAGCGAAGGGCAAAAATTAAAGACCACCAATTTGAGGGCCAAAAAATTAAAGACCAGTGCCTTTGAAGGGCAATCGAGCAATTGACCCAAAAAAAAAAAAATACACATATCTTGTAATACGGCGTAAGTGTTGCCTTATCAAAAATCTTATCCGGAAAACTCATTTGGGATAAAATTTTGGTTGAGGGAAAAAGAATACAACACATATTTTACTCTTCCTGATGCAAACATTGTTTGACATCTCGAAGGTGGCGCATTCCAATCTTGTGGTTCAGCTTCTCAAAAGTTGATATTGGTAATGCCTTGGGGTCGTTTTGGTAGTTGGTTGGAGTTATGTAGGTATAGTAATACAGTGATTAGTTTAGGATGGAGTGTATTATTATGCAGGGATTAGTTATGTGGGTTTAACAATTTATGTATTTATTTTATCTGCTATCCTGCATAAAATAATATACAGTATTCCCTCACAACTTATACTTGTATTAGTTATGCGAGTTTCTAAATTGCAAACCAAATACCGTATTAGGTTCGGCAAAGGGTCATATATACCCCTATACTATCCCGAAATAGTTATGCGTATCCTCCATTTGCTTTTTCGATGATACATACACCCGTCGTTAGCGTTTTGGTCATATATACCCCCGCGTCTAACGGCCCATTTAATGGGGACACGTGGCACGATCTCAACGGCTCCAACCATATTCTTTTTTATTTAATCTAATTTACCATTAAAAAATTGTTTTAAACCAGAAAGGGTCTGTTTCTAAAAAATGTGGCTATTTCTGAAATTTAAAATTCTTCTTCTTCTCCAACTAATTTGCGGCTGAAATTCATCCAAAAACCCACCGAATTCTTCACCAAATTATCCCAAATTTCAGATATCAACTCTCCAAGACGTAATCGATCTTTTGCAATAACATTCACTTGAAACAAAGCTCGTTTGCGGAAACTCAAAACTTGAACTTGAAGCTTCATTAATGGTTGTCCATGGAGTTTCTGCGTCTTTCTTCACGTTCTAGCTACCTAAGACAAGCTTTAATCGCAATTTTTAGAACGAACTATCAATAAACAATAGATTCCAACAAAATTTTCACTATTTTTTTTTTCAGCCACCATTTCGTATTCAAGATACGGAGAGGCAGAGGCGTATCTAGCCTACAAGGTAGGAACTCCAAACTTTCGATGCGGAGCTTAAATTTATGTGTACAAAATTATTAAAATTGCAATAAATAGTAGATATGAACCCCTAACTTTAAAAATATAATGGGTTCAATGCTAAAAATCATAAGATTGAACCCATAAAATTTAAATCCTAGATCCGCCTCTGTGGAGAGGCACAAGAGGCGGCAAAGCTGAAGAATATAAGAAAATCAGGAAAATAGAAAGAATAAGGGCTATAAATGTGATTTGAGGAAAATGATTTTTTTTCCTTCTAATTTTATGTTTGGATTTGAATGAAATTGATATGGGTTTGTTGATTTTTGGGTTGGGATTGGGAAGAATGTATGGGAAAAAAGACGTTTGGTTGGTTTTGGAAGAAAAGATCCAAATTTTGGATATGGGTATGGATCAAATATTGGATATTCGATGGGGAGTTTGGATATTAAAATTAAATTAATTGGATGGGTCATCATTTTAATTAAATAAAAAAGAAAATGGTTGGAGCCGTTGAGATCATGCCACGTGTCCCCATTAATTGAGTCGTTAGACGCGGGGGTATATATGACCAAAACGCTAATGGGGGGGGGGGGGGGGGGGGTTATATATCCTCAAAAAAGCAAATGGGGATACGCACAATTATTTCAGGATACCCTTTGCCGTGTTAGGTTTGTTGAATTTTATACATAACAAAAGAATGCTCTCAAACATGATATTACTTATGCATGATTTAATACATTAGATCTTAACTGGCTACCAAAGGACTTTTAGTGAACATATCCGCTAAATTATCACTTGAAGAAATCTTTTGAATGTCTATCTCACAATTTTATTGAAGATCATGCATGAAAAAAAAAAACTTTGATAAAATGTGATTTATTTTATCTCCTCAGATGTATCGCCCTTCAATTGAACTAGAATAAGAATATGTGTGCTAGAATATTTCTACTAAAGCACTTTATAGGTATATCCACATTATAGAGGTAAACAACCTCTCTACTAAGGTAGAGGTAAGATCTGTGTACATTCTATCCTCCCTAGAACTCACTTTGTGGGATTTCACTGAGTATGTTGTTGTATCGACATCATAGAGAAAGCAACAATGAAGACTAGAAGATCAACTGACTAAACTTTGATCTCCATGAAACACACGCATCAAGTAAACAGAAAAAAAAAAAAAAAGGATCATGTGTAAGGGGGAAGAATTTAGAGCTCAAGGTATTGGTTCATCTGAAACCAATAGCTTTGTGTCATACTCATAACCCTTATATGTGTTTAAAAAATTCACTGAATATGCACGCATAATATATTTCAAACCCTGTAAATCAAATAATATAATTTCAATCTCGAACCCGTCATAAAATTTAAATTTTGAATCTGCCTTTGATCATCTGTTAATAGCTCTCTTTTGAAATTAGATAAAAGGTTTAAGTCATTGAAGCTATGATCAGGGGCGGAGCCAGGCATAGCCAAGGTGGTTCAGCCGAACCCCCTTCAGAGAAAACTTACACTATTTATACATAGTTAAAATTATTTTCTATGTATATTTAGTAGATGTTGAACCCCTTCGGCTTCTTCGTGTGTTGACTTCTACATATTTTGAACCTCCTTAGTGAAAATGCTGACTCCGCCACTACAAGAAAGTATAGAAATTGCAACAGCACTTTTGGCAAGAAAAATAATATAGTTGGCAAAAGTCAATATTTGGCAACAACTTAGTTTTATTGTTGACATATATGATGAATCTTTTAAAAATGAACTATTTTTTGTTGCCAAAAATTTAATTTTGTTGCCATATAATATTGACTATTGTTGCAAAAAGTACTTTTGACAATTAAAAAAAAAAGTTGTTGCACGTTATTGCAATAACAACCGTTGGGAAAAGTTTATGCAACAACAAAAAAAAATGTTTTTGCCAAAAGTACTTTTTGTAACAATAACCTATCTATGGCAAAAAAAAAAAAAAGCCAAATGTCTTCTTTCGTGTAGTTCGCCATTAGCTATAATAATAAGGAATATAACACTAATAAACTTCAGGAATCACAAATTTCAAGCTACTCATACTTCAGAGTTCAGAATTCTGTCAATTTTAATCCCCACTATAAAAGTAAGATAACTTCCGAATTAATTTTAAGCAGGACTAAATCATAAAGGTTACATAAACCAAATAAAGAGTTGGCATAAAGGCATTATACATTGAAATATCATGGTCCAGCTAATTAAATTATCCAGGCTCTAGCGAATGATCATATTCACGATGACGGTCATGGTCACGGTCACGATCACGATAGTGAGTTCTCTGATCCCGCTTTAGACCCCTGTGATCTCTCTCATACTCAATTTTGCAATCTTTACTTGTTTTATGCCTGTCAAGTGGGCCGGGTCGGGCCGGACCGGGCCATATAAATGCGGGTCACGGGGGGCCGGGTTGGGGGAGGTAAAGGGGTGTCCGGTCCAGCCCCCTACCCGGGTAGGGGTACGTAGTGGGCTAAGTGGGCTGGGCCGGGTTTTAGTTAGTGGGCCACGCCGAATTTTAATTATATTTTAAAAAACATTCTAATACTAAAATTTATTAAGTTTGATACTTTAAAATCTAGTTGTTGTCAACTTTATTTAACCGTCAAGTTCCTTAAATTATACTTTGACCCTATTTTCAATCTATAAATACCATTCATTCTTCTCCGTATTATCTCACAATTCCCTACTCTCCTCTTTCTCTAAATTTCCTACTCATCTAAATCTCTCTCTCTCTCTCTCTCTTCCAACTTTCAAGTTCAAATTTCAAAATTTAAATTTAATGGATAATGATTATCCCACAATTATAGCTACAACTATTTTATCCATAAATATATCAAAAGAACATCTCTCTTCCTACTTTTCTCCTACGTTGCTCTACATTTTCATACGTCATCACAATCTATCTTCCAATTTCTCTTTGAGTTGATCATTTTATTTTATTTTAGCGATTCTGTAAACTCAGCTATCAGTAAGGATGACTGATGACACAGCATTTCGACATAACTATCTTCTTTTTAATTATGATAATTGATTATTTTTATAATAATATTCATGATGCTCAATAGTGTTATTTTTATTTAATTAGGGACAGTTTAGTCAAATCACCTATTTCTGTCTAGAAGTTAGTATTTTCTTAAGGGGTGTGCAAATGGTTAAGTGAACACTTTTTTTTTTATCTGGAGGGAGTATTTGTTTTGAATAATACTATTATTTACGATGTCCATTCCTTTTATGATTAGGTCTAACAACGAAAAAAATTTCCTTGAGAAAATTTAGACCTTAATTTGAATTTCGCCCTTAAAGGTTAGTATTCCATCATCCGGTCCATATTAAACGGTGGTTTTATCTTTTCATTTTGGTCCAAAATAAGTGGTTTCACGTAATCAAAAGAAGGTATTAATTGTTTTCTTTCCAATTTACCCCTACTTGTGTTATGTTTTTCGATTTTAGATTTTAGATTTTCAAACAATAATTTCATATTACTACAATTTTGTTATAAATGACGCAAAAATACAATATGAAACAAGAAAGTAGACAAGCCAATGTAGAGAGCAAGAGACGTTTTTCAAGTGTGTCCAATATAATTCTCAATAACTCTATTTATAGGCATACATTGAGAAGCATTAAATGGTATCATGAATATGGAATTAACCCTTATGATCATAGGGAAGATCATGGGGTAGGTTATGGGCTGTGATAGTTGAAACTATAATGGTGAGAAGTAGTGGAAGGGTTACATCATGGAGAAGAGTAACACTCCTCTTTGAATGTCCATAGATAATAGATAACTTGCCTCCTTATAACCTTACTAGAAAAAACCTTGTGGGAAAACTCTAGTGAAGGAAAAAGAGTACACATATCTAGTAATATGCATTGCTTATAATTTGAATTATTATGAACTATCATTTTTGCAACTCTTGGGCCGCATTTGTTTGCATTAAGATATTAAGATATCTGTATCTGAATGATTAAGGTGATATCTCTAGATCTAAACACTGAATAATTAAAACTATTTCTTTTTAACATTTGAATGTGCATAATTAATTTATTTTAAAATAATAAATCTACAATACAATAAAAATGATCAAAAATTAGAAAGTATAAATTTTTTAATAAAATAAACTTTTTGTATAATAAAATCATTAGTTGATTAGAAAAAATGAAACATATATGTTCCCGACTGGTGGTGGAGATGGCTTGTAGTGGTGGTGATGGTTAGTGCAAGTAGCTAGTAATAGTGGTGGTGATGGTTTTGATGGTGAGGTGGTTGGTGTTGTAGTGACTGGCGCGATGGTGGTTGGTAGTAGTGGTGGTGGTTGTGATGGAGGAGTTGGTTGATATTAGTAGTTGGCGATGTTGGTGGTGCTAGCTGAAGAATGTGTGGTGGTTGACGAATGGTGTCGGTGGTAGTTGGGAGCGATGCTAGTTGTGATGATGGAGCTGTTCAGTAGTAGGGATTGACCGCAACGGTGGTAGTGTTTGATAGTGGTAACCGAGGTGGCGGCGGCGATGACGACGATGGCGCGGTGGTAGTGGTTGCTAGTGGTAACGGAGGTGGTGGCGGCAATGACGACGATAGCGCGGTGGTAGTGGATTTAATTATAATGATGGAGGTGGTAGGTGGAAATGGTGGTGGTTGCAAGTGGGTGGTTATGATGACAGAGGTGGTTGCTGTTAGTAGCTAGTGGTTGACGACGGTGGCTTGTGGTTGACGACGGTGGCTTGTGGTTGTGGACAGAGTCATTACGAAAACTATCCACACAAAAGTGTCTCTTAATAATATTAAAACTTTGTTCGAAGTCTTAATGATTAAGACTTATTCAGACCAAATAAGTGCTTAAATCTTAATGTAAATAAACACACTTAATAACCTAAGGTCTGGACCATTTAGATTCAGACCTATATTAACTGCAAACAAATGAGGCTTTAGTATCCAGCACAACCATGCTATAATTGTAACGCATATTTTCCTCCTCCACTTTTCCAAGTATGAATAATTTTTTAAAAAAATTGTTTCCCTTTATGTAAAGAACCTTATTAACAGTGGAGCGCCATAACTTAATGCATGCAAGAACTTCTCAATAATCCTCAACGGTAAAGAATAGATACCTTGGATATAAGTAAATTCTCAACAGATTCTCTTGTTATGAAGACAACGCCAATTCGAGCAATAATAACAAAAATAAGAACATACAATTTTAAAACTCTCGAGGGGAAGAAAATTATGATCATCACCACTCTTATTATTTCAATGAAAGGTATATTGACAAGGATACATAATTATGAAGGAAAACCATATATATATATATATATATATATATATAGAATGTGAAATACCCTAAACTCTGTGGATAGGTCCTAGTCCTTACATCAATCCCACAAACATAATATCTCCATCATCTCTCTTCTTTTTTTCTCTTGCAAGCCCTCGTAGAAAATAAAGCTTTATCTTCTCTTATTATTATTTGTATAGCCACACAGAACATTTAGAACAGAATTAATTCTAGTGATCTCCAAAGAACACATGCATCAAGTAACACAAAGAGTATATGGCCTATCTTTCAGTACGTAGTTTTCTTAAAAAATGAGAAATTAGAAGGAAAAAAAAAAGGATGTATGCCATTAAAGCCTAAAGAATTGAACGACCATAAGGAACATACACTAATAAACTTGAGGAATCACAAAGTTCAAGCTACTCATACTTCATAATTCTATCAATTTGTAACGATCCAATTGAGGAAAAGGGGTAATTCGTTTAGGGTTGTGTTTGATTTGGGAAAGTAGACGCTTGAAATGAGAAAAGGATTGCGTTGGAAAATTTTATTTTGTGTAAGACACGACTACTGGACAGACATAAGTTGTATGAGGTTGCTCTCATCTTTTGCCAAGTGGATTTTGGGTCCCAGTTTTCAACAAAAGAATTGCTGAAGTTTCAGCACTATTTCTCTCTCCCCATAATCCTTTTTTATTTTTTATTTTATTTTTATACTCTCTCTTATTCCAAGATATTTCCTTCTCACACAACTCGTTTTACTTCCGGCAATTTAACATTGATTGACTCTTTCATTCTTTTTCTCCTAAATACTTTTATTATTTTCTCTTACGAGAAAGTACCAATCTTGTAGTTCCAATATATTTTAAAATCTTCTGTATCTTTGAACCTCTAAATACAATGATAAATGATACTCCCTCCGGATCAATAAGAGTGTCCACTTAGAGCAATTTGGATGAGCTTATGACTTTTGACTTAAGCCAAATTATAACTTATGACTTATTTTTGTCATTTGGCTTAAAAACAAGTGTTTAAAGACATTTTTTAAAAATTTTACCCAAACACTACAAAAAGTACTTCAAAGCTATTTTGGCTTAAAAACACCTAAAATAAGCCAATCCAAACAGGCTCTTAACTATTTGCACACCCTTAAGAAAATATTAACTCCCAGACAAAAAGAGGTAATTTGACTAAATTACCCCTAATTAAATAGTTATTGAGAATTAATCACATAGCACTTAATAGAGACAAATCTAGAAAAATAAAATTAATTCTTTTTTGATTTAATAAGTAGACACCCTTTTTTATTAAAACAAAAAGGGGCTAAGTGTACACTCTTTTTGATCTGGAGGGAGTACCGGTATATGTTTTAGTACATTATCGTACATGCGGAGGTTTTGGCATTATGGATCTTTTTCATTTTTGAAATTATTATTTGATAATTGTCTGGCTTTTCGAAGCCTATTGTAAAAAAAGTTGAAGAAAAAAAAGAACTGTAGACATAGAACACAAAAATAAATGTATGGCAAAAGTAATCTAAAGAAGAAAAAATGCACCCTTAACCTTCAAAGATACTTAAAAGTTAAATCCGCCAAATAATCTCAAGAAATGGAAAAAAAAAAAAACAGAAACAAAGAGCGCCATTAACCTTGAAAGAACTCAAATAATTCAATTTTTTTTGTTATCGTGAATCTCCAGAAACAAAAAAAAAACAGCCATAAACAAAAACGTATTCATCACTTAAATCCAATTTTAGACCCATTTTTGATCAATGATTTCCAACATAAATTATTCCTTGATAGTCAGCTATTAATTTAGCCATGAGGCTCAAATACATAAAAGAAAATTGACCTCAACAGAGAAGAATTTTATGGGAAAAAAGAGAATAAGATCTGCTTTTATTTTGTATATCATGAAAACTCACAAATAAATAGAAAAGGAAGAACATAGTTCAAAATATGAGGAGAGAGAATCGTGTTGGGGATGGGAGACTTAGGTTCACACGGGAGTGCCCCACATTCTTCTCTCTCACTGAAAAGTGGGACCGGAAGAACATTTGGCAAAATATGAGAGGATCCTCACACAACTTATGTCTGCCACGTAATATTTGTGCCTCACGCAAAATAAAATTTCTCGATTGCGTTCGGGTTTAGTCAACAAATAAGTCAGCACGTGAGTGGCATGTGGCACTTAAATGAACGTATGGGATTAGTTACAGCTTTCATAAGCTGTCATGATCTAACGGACCTAATACATCGGGCTGTTATCAGAGGTTCTTATATCAAACCCAGCTGGAGGCAAATCAGTTAGTGAATTTCTGATATTTACTTCATCACTCTCAAATTCTCTTCTTCTTCTTACCTAAATTCTATTTCATCTTCCTCACTTATATTTCTTCTCTATTCTCAGGTCATCCACCATTGCCGACTATCTCAAGCTTGTGGTTCTAAGCTTGTAACCTTGTAACAGTTCTATTACAGTGATAGTTTGTAATCTTTCAGTACAATCAATAAAATTCCCAATTTCCTTTGTTTACATTGTGTTTGCAATTACATACAATTAAGTATCATTATAATGTGGTAATCCTGGCCCAAAAATGACTATAATAGAGACTAGATCTAAGTCCAATGAAGAACTAGTAAAGAAAATTGATACTTAGCTTAAAACCATATAGCTGAGTCTAGTAAGAAGTTTGAGTCTCATGACTCGAAGCTCTATGATTTGGGAAGGAAGATGGAACTCTTGATGGAGAAACTTCTTCCCAATCAAGATGGGATACTGGGTTGTGCTTCCAGAGATGCTCAACCATTGGATGGTTCGACCAGTAGGAACAGAGCAGGAGAACAAAATGACAATCAATGGGGTCGAAATCAAGGAGATAACCGCCATCCTCATCTGGATTTCCTTTCTTTGATGGTGTTGACCCTTGTTCATGATTGAGAAAAGCCAACAGATACTTCCATTATCATCACATATCAGATCCTGAGCAGAAACAAGAAATTGCAGTGCTCTATCTTCAAGGTAAAGCTGAATCTTGGTATTTTTCCTATTATACAAGTAAGGGCAGTGTTAGATGGAAAGAATTTGTTGATGAAATATACAAGAGATTTGAAGGGGCTGATAATAGCAAGCTTAACTTCTGAGCACATTGTTGCTTTCCATGTCAGATTTCAACACTTAATATGTGTACAAATTGTCTTTCTGTGCAATGCATATCTTCTATGAAAGCATATCACCTAGCAAATATATATGTGATTTTAAGTTTCACTATCAAAAAGGCAACATTAACATGTCCACTTTTTTTTTTTATCTGTCGCGAGACATGGCAACTAAAGAAGCAAAAGTTTTTTTTTTATTATTATTTTCAAAAATCGGTAAAGCACATAATTAAGATAGTGTTCAAAGTTGCTTTAAGGAATGCACGTGACTTTTTTTTATCTTTCTCCAGATTTTTAGATAAGACTCCTAGTCAAATTAGTATTCCTATTCTATGGGAAAGTGTTAGCAGTATTCTAATTTTTAGCATAGCAAATAGGACTGCTTCTATTATGCTTATTTACCTACATTCAGTTTGTATATTGGCTATTTAATAAGCTGGAGATCATTCAATAAAGTATGCATTTTTTCACTGGTTCATAAACTCTTATGCTTCTATATTTTCTTAATCCTTTTCTGCTGCTTTATTTTGGTTTCCCTTTGCTGTGTTATTTTCCTTAACAATTCTAAAACCTACAATTGATATTAGAGCTTTAAATCTTGAGGGACATGTATGTGTGCATCTATTAGATTCATGGACAGAGAAGCAAGCTTTTCTTCAATGGCACCACCAGCTTTCGATGGAGAAAATTATCAGATCTGGGCTGTTAGAATGCAGACATATCTGGAAGCTTTGGATCTCTGGGAGGCTATAGAAGATGAATACGAGATTACTCCCTTTCCAAACAATCCCACGATGGTGCAGATGAAAAATCACAAGGAGAGGAAAAACAGGAACTCAAAGGCAAAGGCATGCTTGTTTACTGCAGTTTCATCCACCATCTTCACTCGTACCATGTCTCTAAAATCAGCAAAAGAGGAATGGGATTATCTCAGACTGAGTATAAAGGAGATGAAAGGATTCGAGGGATGCAAGTGCTGAATTTAGTACGTGAGTTTGAGTTGCAAAGGATGAAGGAAAGTGAAACCATAAAGGAGTATTCTGACCGGCTTCTTAACATAGCAAATCGAGTCAGATTATTGGCTTCCACTTTTACTGATTCAAGGATCGTTGAAAAAATCCTTGTAACAGTACCCGAAAGATTTGAGGCTACCATTACAACCTTAGAAAATACTAAGGACTTGTCCAAAATTACACTAGCAGAGCTCTTACGCACTTTTCAAGCACAAGAGCAACGATGTGTTATGAAACAAAAAGGAGTTGTTGAGGAAGCCTTACCATCCAAGCATCAAGACGATGGAAGATATAAGAAGAAGAAGAAGAATAAAAAGAACCAACCAACAGATGGAGAAGGTGCAGCACATAATAACAAAGGCAAAACAGGTAGTTCCAAAGGAAATTACCCTCCTTGTAAGCATTATGGCAAGAATGGACACGCACCTTTCAAGTGTTAGAAAAGGCCTGATGCTAAGTGCAGTAAGTGCAATTAGTTAGGGCACGAAACAATCATTTGCAAGAATAAAACTCAGCAAGAGGAAGTAGATGCTTGAGTTGTTAATGAACAGGAGGAGGATCAACTCTTTGTTGCATTATGTTTTGCAAGCAATGTTTCAAGTGAGTCGTGGCTGATCAATAGCGCATGCATAAACCACATGACTTATGATAAAGAGCTCTTCAAAGAATTGAAGCCTACTCAAGTTGCAAAGGTTAGAATAGGCCATGGTGGTCACATTCCAGCAAAAAAATTGGGAACCGTTGCAATTGAGACACAATCAGGTACTAAAACAATATCTGATGTTCTTTATGAACCTGACTTGTACCGGAACTTGTTAGCGTTGGTCAGTTATTAGAAAATGGTTTCAAACTCAATTTCGAAGATAAATATTGCTTGATCAAGGATCCCTCAGGACAAGACTTGTTTAAAGTCAAAATGAGAGGCAGAAGTTTCTCATTAGATCCACTTGAGGAAGAACAGATGGTGTATTCAGCAAAAGAAAATGTTGTTGAGTTATGGCATAAGAGACTCAGGCATTATCACTATCAAGGGCTTGTAAAAATGCAAAAAATGAATCTAGTGGAGAAACCCTTCCTGGAAGAAAGCTCTACAGAATGTCGTGCCTGCCAATTTGGTAAATAACACTAAAAATCATTTCTTAAATCAAACTGGAAAGCCTTACAAAAGCTGCAGCTAGTTCACACTGATGTAGCAGGACCTCAAAGAACTCATTACAAGGTAGCATCTATTATGTTATTTTCATTGACGATTTTTACAAGAATGTGCTGGATTTTTTTCTTGAAATTCAAGTCAGAGGTTGCTGGTGTGTTCTAGAAATTCAAGAAACTGGTGGAAAATCTAAGTGGTTGTAAGATTCAAGCTTTGAGATCGGATAATGGAAAGGAATAGACCTCATCAGAATTTAATTCATTCTGCGAGGAAGCCGACATTGTGCATTAGCTTACAACACCATACACTCCGGAGAAAAATGGAGTAAGTGAAAGAAGAAATAGATCGATAATGGAGATGGCTAGATGTATGTTTCATGAAAAGGAGTTGCCTAAAACACTTTGGGTAGAGGCAGCCAACGCAGTAGTTTTTCTGCAAAATCGACTTCCAACGAAAGCTTTGGAATACAAAACTCCATTTGAAGATTGGTATGAGTATAAACCTTCACTAAGCTTTGTTAAAGTATTTGGTTGCGTATGCTTTGTACATATTCCATAGGTTAAGTGTGACAAACTCGACAAGAAGGCGATTCCAGGCATTTTTGTGGGCTATAGTTCAGTTTCTAAAGCCTACAAGGTGTATCATCCATAAACTGAAAAAAATGTCGATCAGTAGAGACATGCATTTCAATGAGGATGATCAGTGGGACTGGAATGATTCAAAGAAAGGAGAAGATCTTTTACAAGAACCAGAACACAATTCTCTCGGAGAGAAAACAACAGATCGATGGCTAGATGAGTTGGTAGATGATCCTTCAGTTGAAGGTACAAGGCTACTTTCAGAAATTTATCAAACATGTAATGTAGCAATTTGCGAACCTGCTAGCCATAAAGAAGCGCTAAAAGACCCAAAGTGGAAGAAAGCAATGGAGGAAGAGATCTCCATAATGGAGAAAAATAAAAACCTGGGTGTTAGTCAACAAGCCTGAAGGTAGAAAAGTTATTGGTGTGAAATGGGTCTTCAGAACAAAGTTAAATGCAGATGGTTCCATCAACAAATACAAGGCCAGACTTGTTGTTAAAGGGTATGCACAAATTTATGGTGTTGATTATCCTGACACATTTTCTCATGTTGCAAGATTAGACACAATTAGATTGTTGCTCGTAGTAGCAGCACAAAAGGAATGGAAGGCGTTCCAACTTGACGACAAATCAGCTTTCTTAAATGGCATACTGGAGGAGGAAATATATGTCGAGCAGCCATCGGGATTTGTGAAACAAGGTGATGAAGATAAAGTTTATCTGCTAAAAAGGGCTCTTTATGGCCTAAAACAAGCGCCAAGAGCTTGGTACAGCAGGATAGATGATCACCTGTTAAGCCTGGGATTTGAAAAGAGCTTATCTGAATCCACCCTTTATGTAAAACATAAAGAGAATGATATGCTTATTGTGTCTCTTTATGTTAATGATCTTCTGGTGACAGGAAATAATACAAGGCTGGTTGAGGAGTTCAAAGAAGAAATGATGCAAGATTTTGAAATGACAGATCTTGGTTTTATGGCCTATTTTCTTGGAATGGAGATCAAGCAAAGCAAAAATGAAGTGTTCATTTGCCAGAAGAAATATGCAAAGGAAATTCTGAAGAAATTTCAAATGGAGGAATGCAAGTTGATGAGCATGCCGATGAATCAAAAAGAGAAACTTTGTAAAGAAGATAGAGCCGACAAGGTTTATGAAGGTTATTATAGAAGCTTGATCGGATGCTTAATTTATCTCACTGCAACAAGACCAAATATTCTATTTGTTGTAAGTCTTTTATCTTGTTTTATGCATTGTGCAAGTGAAATGCATTTAAGAGCAGCAAAAAGAATATTAAGATATATCAAAGGTATTGTTGACTATGGTGTAAAGTTCGAGAAGTGTCAAAGCATCAAGTTGTTTGGATTCTCGGATAGTGATTGGGCTGGATCTGTTGATGATATGAGAAGTACTTCCGGACATTGTTTCAGCCTAGGTTCAGGAATCTTTACATGGTCATCTAAGAAACAGGAAATTGTTTCACAATCCACTGCAGAAGCAGAATTCATAGCAGCAGCAAACCAAGTCTTATGGCTTAGGAAGACCTTGTGTGATTTACATATGGAACAGAAGGAAAGTACTGAGATTTTTGTCAACAACCAGGCAGCTATTGCAATCTCAGACAATCCGGTGTTTCATGGGAAGACCAAGCATTTCAACATCAAGCTCTATTTCTTGAGAGAAGTGCAGCAAAAGGGAGAACTGATTCTAGTCTACTGCAAGTCTGAAAACTAGCAAGCAGACCTGTTTACTAAGCCACTTCCAGTTAGCAAGTTCGAGCTTCTAAGGTAGAGAATTGGAGTTTGCATTTCTTAAAGCAAGGAGGAGTGTTAAAAGCTGCTTTAAGGAATGCACGTGACTTGTTTTATCTTTCTCTGGATTTTTAGATAAGACTCCTAGTCAAATTAGTATTCCTATTCTACGGGAAACTGTTAGCAGTATTCTGATTTTTAGCATAGCAAATAGGACTGCTTCTGTTACGCTTATTTACATGTATTCAGTTTGTATATTGGCTATTTAATATGCTGGAGATCATTCAATAAAGTATGCATTTTTTTCACTGGTTCATAAACTCTTATGCTTCTATATTTTCTTAATCCTTTTCCGCTGCTTTATTTTGGTTTCCCTTTGCTGTGTTGTTTTCCTTAACAGTTCTAAAACCTACAGATAGAATTAAAACTTCAAAGTTAGAAGCTTTAGTAGTGGCCTAAATTCACCTGGTGCAAATTGCAGTTCAAGCTGTGCAAGTTGACGTAAAATTACGCTGCTATTTGGAGCCTAAATCAAATAAAAGATGAAGAATCTAATATCAAATGAAGGATAGTTCGATAGCAGAAAACTTTACAAGTAAAGAAAGCAGCGAAATAACCACCATTCTAAGGACAAATTCAAAGCAGTTTTTAGCTCCATGGTAATCTCCTTTCTTGGCAATGCACCCGTCAAGGCAATTCCAAGCATCCAGCAGACGTGGATTCAAATTTGTCTGGAATGTAAAATTAACAATAAGAAGGAAACCAAACGCAATTTCAAACTTACACATTAAATACTCCCCGTCCATTTTTACTCTGTATTGACTTGACACACCTCTTAAGGAGCCATAAATAGAATGATAATTTTACTATATCACCCTCACGCCATCTAATGATTGAAATGAATCAAACATATATATTTTAAAAGTTCTGCAACCACTAGAAATTCAATGAAGTTTCCAACTCAATAATTAATACTCCCCCTGTTCTAATTTATGTGATACACTTTCTTTTTTAGTTTGTCCCAAAAAGAATGATCATTTTTACATTTAAAAATAATTTAACATAAAACTTTCCTTCTACTCTTATAGAACATAATTTACAGTCACACAAATATCTATAACTTATTTTATATTACAAGTTTCAAAAGTCTTCATTTCTTTCTTTAAACTCCGTGTCTAGCCAAACTATATCACATAAATTGGGACGGAGAGAATAGTAAGAGTAAAACAGGTATAGAATGGTAAATTTTGTTTTGATTTTCCGAACCAGACAAGTAAAAATGGACATCTTATAAAGTACGAGTAAAAATGAACGGAGGGAGTATGTAATTCTGGTTTGAGTCCTCACAGCTTTGACTAGATGACGCTCTGCTTCCTCCTTATAAACATCAGGAACTGCATTTTCTGCATGCATCCATTCTCGGTACTTGAGAAATTAAATTGAATGCAAGAATCCATAAAAGAAAATAACTCTCTCTGTTTCAATTTGTTTCTCTTACTTTCCTTTTTAGTCCGTTTAAAAAAGAATATTTCTTTCATTTTTTGGCAACTCTTTAATTCCAACTTTTCACCTGACATGTTTAAAACAAAAATATTAAGGGACATTTTTGTATATTCTATATATCTTTAGTTTATGACCACAAAATTCAAAAGTCTTTTTTTTTTTCTTTCTTAAACTCCGTACCAAGTCAAAACAAGATAAATAAGTTGAAACGGCGGGAGTGTATATATATATATATATATATATGTATACCTTGAGGAATTGAATCGAGGACTTTGATGCACAAACCGACTTGATGCTGGTGGCAAAAATTGTAGAGCAATTCCACCATATTAGTCGCATTTGGAATCCAATCCATTTTAGTGGAAACTTCTGGAGTACTCATCCGCTCCGTGGCCTAAAGCCAATTTTTTATAAGAGGCCTTATTTATTTAATAAAATTTTATATATTTTTATTCTAATTCTTTCTCTTTGTTTTATAAAGATGGTACATGGATCATCTTGTACCTATCTAGATTAATATTCACTCTGTTACATGCTACCTTCCACCATTAGAGATATTTAGTAACTCTATCCATTCAAAGTTAATTGAATATTTGTATAAGAAATATATATTGGTGGTTACGACAATATATTTATAAATTCTCATAATCTAATAATCTCAATTTTGCACCACTAAGTAGATGTCAATAATTTCATACATTTAGAATAATTCAATCTATTTGAAGTAAGAAAAGGTTTAATCCACTATTTATAAGAAAAACTCAACTCTACAAGAGACTTCATCTTTTTTAAAATTATCAAAGTCGTCATTAATTTGTTCATTTTTCTATATTGCATAATGTTTATTATTCTCTAATTCATGTGAAGATGTTTGGCTGCGCACAAAATTAAAATAAAAGAAAGATTCTTGAAACTTGTGGTCTAAAACAAGTTATAAAAATTTTGTAGCTATAAATCATTTTATTAAGATCAAAACGAAAAAACATTTTGAACCAAAATGCCCCAACAAAAAAAAAAGTTACTAAAGTACCTATAGCGCAGTAAAATAATGCGCTATAGCACTAACAGAAACGGTCCCGTTAACTCCTATAACGCAGTAAAATAATGCGCTATACGGAATACGGTCCAACGTATAACGCATGATTTTACTGCGTTATAGGAGACCATAAAATCACAAGTCCCCCTTTCCATTCTTCCCTTATTACGTAATTTTATCTTTTTTACGTAGTTTAGCCGTATATTAATCATGCTTTAAGACTCCGAAACTTCAATATTTTATATAGAACTCTAGTTATATTTATACAATTAATAAAATAGGCTCAACACATCAAGAATACGTAATACTTTAAATTGTCGTTTTAATAGTTGAAAAGTGCTCGAAATCCTTTTTTGTTTGAAGACTTGTAGTCATTAGCTTTAAGTTATTTATCTTTTAGGGTTTCGTCTTATTTTTAAATTAATGCTTAACTTTATTTCGAATGTGTCACGTTTTTTTTTATTATCAATAATAAAGACTAATGATAATATTTATAAATATGCAAAAAATGTATAATATTTACGATAAATTGTACAACACTAATGTATATACACTATCGCGGATGGGTCCCACATGTAGTATGACGGAGACTATCCCTAGGCCTAAGGCTCATACCATCCCCACCGCCCTCGCCATCGTCTCCGTCGCCCTTTTTCCTCTTAATAACCGGGCGCTCCAAGTCATGATCATCTCCTCTTCCCCTAGCCCTTACGCCCTTAACTAGAACGTGCTTCTTCTTGGGATCTTGTCCCGCTGGCACGCTCAGAACCTCAGGCTGAGCTGGGTCTGGAAACTGGACCTCTTCCTCGTCGGGAGTCGCCACCGCAGGCGCCAAAGGATGAACCTGAAAAATATATAAATATTAGTACCATTTCTTATTTATGTTGAATACATTAACATTATTTATTTAATCAAACCTGTGTGTCAACGGGCGCCTGAGAAAGCTCCTGAGATGGGTCTGTAGCCTCCTGAGATGGGTGTGATGGTGAATATAAGGTAGTCTCCTGGACGAGATGCTGTTCGAAGTCCAAGTAAAGGTTATAAAAATTAAATAAACATTTATCTTATATTGAATAAAATTAGTTTAAGTAAAAAACTTACATGCGCCTCGGTAGTCTCATGAGAAGACACCTCTGCCTCGGCAGGCTGATGAGAATGCTCCGGAATGGGCAGCTCCTGTGGACCCACTGGCGCCGAATCCTAACATATGAAAAAAATAAAATAATAAGTACTTTAAATGATCAAATATGTATATTAAATATTGACCTTAGATTGAATAAAATAAATTTTAATAAAAAGCTTACCTGTGGCTCGGTAGTCATATAGGAAGACACTGTTGGCTCGGCAGACCCATGAGAAAATGCTTGAGTGGGTGGCTCTGATGGACCCGCTGGCGCCGAATCCTAAAATATGAAAAAAATGAAATAATAAGTACTTTAAATGATCAAATATGTATATTAAATATTGACCTTATATTGAATAAAATTAGTTTTAAGTAAAAAATTAACAATGTTAACAATTCATAAATAATTAACCAAATTAACAACTCATAAACATATAACGAATTAACAATGCATAAACATTTAACAATTAACAATTCATAAACATTTAACAAATAATGAATTAAACCTAAAAAAAAAAAAAAAACGGAACAGTGGTCTAAGCCACTGCCCCCAGCCGATCAAACCCAAAAAAAAAAAGATTTATTTTTATTTTTTATTAATGATGATTAAATGTTAAACATGCATGCAATATAATGTATATAACAAAATAATAACAAAAGTTCATAGTAGAAAACCTTAATCGAAGATTTTTTGTAGATATTTTAATCGAGTTGTACGCCGCTTTTTCTCAAAATTCAAACTTAGAATCTTGCTCCTTGACTTGAATATACCGAGAATCTAAACTTTCCGGATGAAATTTACTAGAAAACGACGTTTTTAATGGGTGGGGACCACGAAAACCTGCCCTCCAATGGCGTTTTTGAAAAACAATTGCCACTGGAGGGGGCAGTGGTGGAACCCGATCGGGTTATAGTGGTAGACTATAACGCATGATTTTACTGCGTTATAGGAGAGAGGCAAAGTCCTATAACGCAGTAAAATCATGCATTATACGGTGCTTCGTATTCCGTATAGCGCATTATTTTACTGCGTTATAGGACTTAACGGGTCCGTCTCCATTAGTACTATAACGCAGTAAAATACTGCGCTATAGGTACTTTAATAACCTTTTTTTTTATTGGGGCATTTTGATTCAAAATGTTTTTTTTTTTGGAGCTATTTTAGTTCCGGACTCAGCAATTGCTTTAGTGGCTTCCCCTAAAGCCGGCCCCGTACTCATCATCTCCAATGCCGATTAAGTTTGAATAACTGCAAATTAAGTTTGTTACGTTATGGCAGTTAAGGTTTACGTACAACTTTTTGTGTGCGAAAATATGTTTTTGTAGTATTAATTCACGCTTTCTTACTATTGTGCTGCCACGCCGAGTAGTTTTTGTAATTTTCTTTTTTCACCCGTAATGTTTTCAAATGTGTTATTTAGAATCTCTTACTTCCTCCGTCATAATTTATGTGATATAGTTTGATTAGGTACGAAATTTAAAGAAAAAAAAACTTTTGAGACTTGTGATCTAAAATAAGTCATGGATATTTATGTGGTTGTATGAAAATGATCCAATTAAGGGTAAATGGAGAAGTGTTAAGTTAAATTATTTTTAAATATAGAAATGTATCATTTTGACAAATTAAAATGGAAAGTATATCACATAAATTGCTACAGAGGGAGTAGAATTTGCATTTGCAACTAGATAGATGGTCAGTTCCCACTTCAATCATTTTTCTTAACATAGTTTAACCCCTTTTTGTTTCATTAATTCTTACAAACATCATTTCTAGTCGCAAATCCACTTGACCATTGCAAAAATGACAGCTGGTAAGTTATTTAGTATTTAAATTTGTACATTAATAGCATAAATAATTGCATTGTTGTGTATTATTTAACCGATCATTATTGTAAACTATTACTATATTTTTAGTGTTACCACATTATGTTTGATGTAAACAATTACATGTAGTATAAGAAAATAAACACTCTCATGCACCAAGTGTACAATTGGTTCAAGAATTTGTTACTGGCAATATCTGGGGCTATCAAATTTACCACACTCGTTTCTTAGTGATTCAATATTGAAACTTCTTTTTTCTTTTTTTTCTTTTTTTCTTTTTTCGGCTAGTACTGCCGTTTTTAGTTATATATTCCGTATGTCAAAAGAAAACAAACATTTTTTTGTGTGGAAGTTACCTAGTCAATTCTCATTCCTTTTAAACCGAATATCTAATGCTTTTAATTTCTTTGTCCAAGCAAACACAATGTGCGCCTTTCTAAAAGAAATTTTAAAACATAAATAAAATAACCCTTTGAGAAAAAGAATTTTTTTTTGCCCATTCCAATCTAATTTAAGAAAACAGATGTAAACTGCAAGTGAAGTTATGGAAGTAATGACTTACGAGTTTGTGGGGAAATTAAGATTATTTATTAGTGGTCTAAATCAGAGAAATTCGTATATCATATAACATGAGTTGATAAGAGGGATTGCTTGATAAGAGGGGTTGCACAGCCCCACCTACAATCCCAGAATCGCGGGTTTGAGCCACCAAAATAACAATAGCTCCAACAGAGGGGATCAAATGGAAATCAAAGGGGAGGGGAATAGAAAAAAAATATAACATGAGTTACGGAGGGGTGAGATGTTAAATGCTATGCAAAAATTTCAGATATTGAGTCAAAATACAATGATATCAACCAATTTTAATGTATCAGGAGATGGAGTCAGTAATTAAGCTGATTTCCACATTAGTGAAGTGCTAGTTGCGAATGCATGTTTATTCAAATTTAATTGATCTATGCAAATGTATAATATCAAATTGATCTTCTAAAATGAAATAAATCAACTTTGAATAGCTCGGGTGGTAAGAGAATTTTAATATTCATTTGATTGACATATACAAAATTTACCTATCTAGAACTCTACTAGTGAATGGATTCTAGAATTTACCAAATTCCTTCTCTTAGGAAGACGCGTATCACGGCTTCACACAGTAAGATAAATTTAGGATCCTTTATTGCAGCAGCTTCCAATTCAATTAAGATTGTCTCATACTTCTCTAGATATTGATTCAACTGAAAAGTTAATCTTCAAATTTGTCTAAACAAACAGAGAATGGAAAACAACATTTAGACATTACTTGCATGTAGAAATAAAACTTGATCATGAATTGAAGTTAATCTTTCTAGAAATGGGTAACAAGTTATCCCTGAGAATATAGTAACCAGATTATAATGAGAAAATTAAATAATGGTTGGATTGTTTAGTGGAAATTATCAGTAATGTTTGGTTCATTAGACTAAAATAGAATAGACTAGAATAAAAAACATATGTTTGATTTAAACTGGATAACTGGGACAAACTTTTATTTCTAATTTATGCAACGACCCAACCAGTCGTTTTGTGTTTTAGAATCCATTTTCCCTATTTGACACTTTCTGTAGGTTTATTTGGTAATGTATGACTTGCGGATCTGGGTAACACGGGTTTCGAGGGGCTGTCGACAGAGGCGGATCTAGGATTTGAAGTTTCCGGGTGCCATGCGTCATTCAATCAATTTGGGCTTTGGGTCGGATTATTCATCTTTTCGGGCTTTGATTCGGGTTATTCGTCTTTTCCGATGAAACATTTATTTATAGCAATATATAGAAGAGAAAAACATAAAACTTCCAATAATATTACTAATATCATAAATATCCATCATTCATTTACAATTGTCCTCGATGAGGTTTCACCTTCTGAAAATGATCAATGATGACATCATTACTTACATTTGTAAATACATCACGCTCTATGTAACAAACTAAACAATCATTCAAATATTGATCACCAATGCTATTCCGCACTTCATTTTGGATCCGCTTCATAGATGAGAATGCTCTCTCCACAGTTGCGGTAGCAACATGTAAGATCAGAGTTAATTTCACAAGTAAATAAACAAGTGAATAAGTATCCACAAGATTTGCCTCAACCAATGCTTTTGCCAAATCACGAATTCCTTGCAAGTTGGAGAACTTGGGATTACCACTTCGCATATGAAATATGAAAGTATCGAGTTGATAACTCAAATCTCTAATTTGTACTTCATGAAGAGGGTTTGTTTCTTTGATGAGAATTGAGAAGAGAGAGAGAGTTTTTTTTTTTTTTTGATGAGAAGGAAGAGAGGGAACTTATGTTTTCAACTTTAAGAAATAAAAAAGTCGAAGATTAAAAAATTAAATTAAGTCAACAATGATTATAGAAATAAGAAAAGAGAATATAAAGTTAATGGGAAATTGGGAATTGTTTTGTACTCATTGCCCTGTCACATTGCTGACTACCTATTGTTGCCAGCAAGGTAAAAATAAAAATAAAGTGCAGCGAGCAGCCGCTGGGATTCGATCCTGCGACCAGACAGAAGAAAACAAAGCCCTTCGCCACTGGCACCAGCGGGTCATTTTGTAGTGAGGGTGCTACTTTAAATATTTGTATATAGTTTCTGTATATATACATATATATACATAGGGTTTCGGGCAAAGCTTGCGGGTGGTGCGGCACTCCCACGACCCTTAATGGATCCGCCCCTGGCTGTCGAGCATTTTGAAGCGCTTGAACCTAAACTAGTGTCTTAAAGTTCATTCAGTTGACCAAAGTCAATATTTTAAGCAAACAAGTTTGGATTCATGATTTGAAGATAAGACTGAATTTATCATTTGAAGGTTTCCTTAATCCCGCTTAATTTTTAAAGTGAATTCCTTAATCCATGTATCCAAACTTAAACCCTTAATTATTTTGGAGTGGATGAAGTATTTATATATTGAATAGACACCACTATTCACTTAGTTGATGATCCATTGTGCATTTTAAGAAGTACCACAACTTTATCTAATAAAAAATTACGATATTTATCAAACAATAAATTAGTTTTTGGTACAAAAATCTCCAGATAAGAGTTAAGTGTTTGGTTTGAAGGGCACAAAGTAACATCATAGGGTCAATTTGGTTCTTTAATATTTTAAATTAAATCTTCCTACTTTTGTATATAGATATGGATATGCTAACTACAGAATATCATTCCTAAAGACATAAAAGGCAATAACTTCAAATTGTTATAAATATAATGTATTGTGGATGTCCATTTAAGTGCTTCTATAACTTCCTGAAGAAGCTTGCAATTAAGCAAGTAGCTTATGTAGGCAATTTTCAAGCAGCTTTCTGAAAAGCCTCACGAGGCTTGCAATCAAGCAGACAGCTTGCAAGCAGTTTCTGAAGACAGCTTGCAAGCAATTTTTGAAAAGCCTTACAAGAATTTTCTGAGAAGCCTCACATCAACTTCCTTTCTTCTATAAATAGGAAGTCAAATTAATCCATTATGTATGTTAATCTCAAGAGAAATAGAATATCTCTCCCCCTCCTGAGACTTGCAATCAAACAAATAGCTAGCAAGCAACGCAAATAGGTAGTTCTTGCAAGCAGCTTCTGAAAAACCTTGCAGCGGCTTTTTGAAAAGCCTCGCAATAATTTCCTTTCTTTAATAAATAGGAAACTAAATTAATTCATTTTGTATGTCAATCTCACCCCCCCCCCCCCCCCCCCCATCCTGCATCTTATTTGTATTTTTTTAATTATTATTTCATAACACAAATGTAGGGGCAAGTGATTTGGACAGCCATCACATAGAACAAATTTCTGAAGATAATAATTTTACTTATTTGTGACTCATTCTGCCGCTAAATTTGAAAAAGTAATAGCGGGTGCTTCCGGGCATGTCAACATTTTAATTCATTTATGCAACTTATTATGACTAAAAAAGTACTCCCCAGGTCCTAATTTAAGTGTCTTATTTTCTTTTTTGTATGTCCAAAAAAGAGTCTCTTTTTATATTCTATAAGTTTTGGTAAATTTAGACCACAAGATTTAAAAAACTACATACATATTTAATTTAAGCTTACAAATTCAAAAAAAAAATCTTTATTTCTTAAATTTCGTGTTCAGTTAAACTAACACACTTGAATTGGGACCGAGAGAGTACTAGTTAGAATAGACTGATTTATAAACTATCACAAGGTCATATCAACGTGAAATTCAACTTGATTATGACCCAAGAGCCATCCTTTCAATCTTCATTTTCTTGTCAAATCTATAGTTTGTTTGGTAAAACTTTCAAAATCTGTGAAAAATATTTCTAATTATAAGTGTATTTTTTGAAAAATTACTTTTAGATTTTGTGGTTGGCTAATCATTTTGAAAAATATTTTTGTAAATGCTAGATCATTAATTTATGCTTGGCCAAAGTTTTAGAAACGCTTCTGAAAAAAAAAGCTACTTTTTTTAGCTTGAAAAATGATAAGTTATGCCATTTTGTGTTTTGATGATTTGACAAACATTCGAGGAACCAGAGAGGGACCAGGTACTCAATCAAGTCCCCTAGGCATTGTACAATCAACGATACAGCTGTAAAGCTGCAGTATTGTTCTGACTGACAGAACCGCAGTAGCACAACTGCAGCTTGCTAGATGCCAAACTAAAAGATGAAATGTCCCTATCCATCCATGTTCACGTGACTCTCACATGCTCCCCAATACATATACAACATGTTACAATGCTTAACCTATCACTTGCAAAATCAGAAAATCACATTCTTTCAAGTGTAGCTGCCACTGCTCCTTTAGTGCTCCCAAGAACAAAGCTTCATCAACGACCAGATCCCAACAATTGAAGATGTCTTAAGTCCTAGGTTTGTTAAGTCTTTGTCATTTTGTTCTTCATTTGCAATCCTACTGTACTTTCGAGAAGTGTCATTGTAGGAAGGTTTCAACCTTTGTTATTATGATTCGAAGGTATAGTTAGTCAAGGTGTGTTTTTGGGTGCTTGGCTAGAGTTAGTCAAGGTTAGTTTGGTTGCTTGGCTAGAGTTAGTCAGGGTTTATAGCTTACAATAGATTTATTGTAAGGGGTGAGGAATTTATAGTTTTAATTCTTAGGTTGCAAGAGGTTGTAATCTGAAAGTTGCTCAGTTTAGTGAAGTTAAAATCCTACTCCGGTGGATCGTGACTTTTAATCCTTTGAGCAAGGAGTTTTTCACGTAAATATCTTGTCTTATTTACTTGAGGAAACAGATAGAGAATCTAATTCTCTATACTATTTGGTGAACTCTTAGTTTCTATAAAAAAAATAAATAATTAAACATATTATTTCGCTAAAAGCTTTGGTCAATCATCTTAATTTTCTAAAACAAGTGCTTGTGGCGTCCAAGAAACTTAGTCAAACAAGCTATTAATAGAGAAAGTACGTTAACTAGACTAATCTGAATTTTTTGTGTATGTAAAAAAGAAAAGAAAAAGACTAATATGTATTCAGGAAATTTTATTAAGGGAAATGAAGCACTTACTATTAAAAAGTTTTTCATTTTAAGGTTTCAAATATCTGGTTAAAGATGAAGAAATCACACATATTTCACCGTACCTTTGAAGGTCCAATCATTCAATCTTTACAAATTCAACTAGACAGCCTAAAATTTAATGTTTATGGATTCATAATGCGAATTCAAATTAGTATACAATAATAGTTGAATTCACTATAAAATAATTTTAGATATTTAATGAATTTCTTAATACATGTATAAAATATACGTAAAAGTCACTTAGTTCGTAAACTCATAGGTTAGAAATTAGATCAGCCTCTATCTGGAGGGCTTAGAAAGTTTTTCAATAAAATGAACTACTCTCTTCATTTACTTTTACTTGTTCACTATATTAAAAATACATTTTTCACTTTTAGCGTGCGCATATCAAGAGAAAACTATTTTTTTCCTTGTTTTTCCTTGACATTAATTATTTATTCCACAAATTATTTCTCAAGACCTACGATAAAACATCAATTACTTTGCATATTGTGGTAAAATACCCATATGAATTATCGTTTTTTAAATGATGTGCAAAGTTTAAACTGGACAAGTAAAAGTTAACTCGGGGAGTATGTAATAAATCTAATTCCACTAAACATGAAAACGGTAGCACTTGAAATTAAATTCTTGCAACTTGCCGACATTATTATTTTTAGACCTTGCAGATACCTTACAAAAAGGGTCATCAATTTGTAGTTAATATTTTGTACTATATCTGTTGAGTGGTTAGGCATCAAAGAGACCGATCATCAATTTATAATTTATTGAAGTTCAACCCATTTCATTTATATCAAATGAGGAAATTTCAAAGATATGTCTTCCCTAGTTTGAGTCCTTCGTATCTAATTGTTTAGATGTTTTACTACATTTGCTTAAACAATTGATATTAATGACATTTGAAGAAAAGGTCTCTAGTTGAAAACACAGACCTTTCCTCCCATGCAGTCCAAATTTTAGTACGATAGGGAGGGAATGGCCTATCAATCATTGGTTGACCTTCCCTTGAACCAGTCACGAAACTCTCAACTGAATTGTTTAGGTTCTGGAATTCCATTTCTAGTTAAGTATAATGAACCAACTTGGTAGATGACTTTTTTTTTTTGGATTACTTGAGACGACTTGGCATATAAAATAATACTAACATTTTTGGATTACTATAGAAGACTTACAGCCTAGCTCGTACATTTTGTCCATTTATTGATTTTCTCATTTTGTGGCTCTGAACGTACAAAATCTCATTAATTAGATTGCATAGAAAAACGTTTATAATCGTGGTGTCCGGGCTTGCTTGTGCGCCTCGACTGATTTCACAGGCTCATGTATCAGGTAATTCTATCCACTAAGGCTTCGACAGATAGGAATATGAAGGCCAAAATACCAAATGAAAGTAAAGCATTTTTTCATTCCTGAAAGAGGTGCATTTATCTAGTGTTTTTGTCTCCGTTCAGATTTAAACCTAAGACCTTAGCATTTCTTGCTATATAAAGTATAAACAGTAGAACAAAGCTTCTTCATTTGGTCAAAATATTTTCCCAATCAAGAATATTGCTAATGTGCTTCAATCTTCTCATACTAGTAGCTCTCTTCTTAGTTAATTTTGCACCAGCTTCTTGTGAAGTTGATGCATTCATTTACAATGGATTTCAATCAAGGAATCTTAGCTTGGATGGCATAGCAGAGGTCACATCCAATGGCCTTTTGCTATTAACAAATTCTACAGTACAAGATCAGGGCCATGCTTTCTATCCAAATCCAATTCATTTCAAGAATAAACCAGATGGTAATGCATTTTCTTTCTCTACAACCTTTGTGTTCGCCATAAGGTCGGATAATCGACCTTTGGATGGTCATGGACTAATTTTCATTATCGTACCACAGAGAGGAATTCGGGGGGCTGTGGCAAACCACTATCTTGGCCTTTTTAACTCAACCAATAATGGGAATAGATCAAACCGGGTTGTTGGAATTGAGATCGATACGATCTTTAGCGACGAATTTGGTGATGTCGATAACAATCATGTTGGAATTGATATAAATGGATTGAAGTCTGTAGCAGCTAAAACAGCAGGTTATTTTGATGGTACTGGTTTGTTTCATAACTTGACTCTAATTAGTGGCCAGCCAATGCAAGTTTGGGTTGATTATGAAGGCAGTAATAAGCAAATTAATGTAACATTAGCTCCATTACATGTGGGAAAACCAGTTAGGCCACTTTTGACTTTGAAATATGATCTTTCACCAATTCTTGATCAGATTATGTATGTTGGTTTTTCATCATCAACTGGTTCAGTCCCAACACATCATTATATCTTAGGATGGAGCTTCAAGACAAATGGGAAAGCTCAAGAACTCTCTCAACTTCCTAATCTTCCTCGTCTTGCGCGCAAAGGGGCATCAAGATTTGTAATGATAGGGTTCCCACTGATCTCTTTGGTTTCACTTGTTGTAGCAACCTCAATATTGGTTTATTATGTAAAAAGGAAGAAGTATCAAGAACTTCTTGAAGATTGGGAACGCGAGTATAGACCGCAAAGGTTCAAGTATAAAGATTTGTACAAAGCCACTAAGGGATTTAGAGAAAAGGAGCTATTGGGAGCTGGAGGATTTGGTAAAGTTTACAAAGGAGTGATGCCTATCACCAAACTTGAGATAGCTGTAAAGAAGATATCTCATGAATCAAGACAAGGGATGAAGGAATTTGTTTCGGAGATTGTAAGCATAGGTCGTATACAACACAGGAATGTAGTACCACTTTTGGGTTATTGTAGGCGAAAAGGGGAGTTACTTTTGGTTTATGAATACATGTCTAATGGAAGTCTAGACAAGTATTTATACGACCAACCAAGATTCACCCTCGATTGGAACCAAAGATTCAGAGTTATTAGAGGTGTAGCCTCAGGACTATTTTTCCTACACGAAGAATGTGACCATGTAGTTGTTCATAGAGATGTTAAAGCCAGTAATGTCTTGTTGGATGGTGAAGTAAATGGAAGGCTAGGAGACTTTGGACTTGCAAGGCTATATGGTCATGGGACCGATCCTCAAACTACTCGTGTCGTTGGTACTCTTGGTTACCTTGCACCAGAGCATACCAGAACTGGCAGGGCAACACCTAGTACCGATGTATTTTCATTTGGGGCTTTTTTGCTTGAAGTTGCTTGTGGTAGGAGACCGATACAGCCAAGACAAGACGGCGATGATTTTATTTTGGTCGATTGGGTGTTCTCGTGTTGGAATAGGGGTAATATTCTTGAGGCTGTTGATCCAAACATAGGCATTGATTTTGTTCCAGGGCAAGTGGAGTTGGTCTTAAAGCTAGGTTTGTTCTGCTCTCATTCAGAGCCTTCGTTTAGGCCAACCATGCGACAAATCTTGTTGTTCTTGGATGGTGTTGTGGCCTTACCAGAATTATCAGAACTCGGTGTCTCCTCAGCTGGACTAACATTTGACCATCGCGGAGGTTTTGATGATTTTGTCAAGTCGTATCCATCTTCTTCGGTTAATGCACATTCCTGCTCTCCATCCGTAACAGACTCCTCTCTGATTGCCGATGATTCATGATGAGTTGGATAGAATTTCTAGTTGGAATATTGATGTATTAAGTCTGGTAAATATAACCTAGTTTTGGTGGATTATGTACTGATGAATTAGAGTAGATTATGATGAATACTTATAACGTTTTTCTCCTTTCCAGTATTCGATACTTGAAATAATTTCTTGTCATGAAAGGCTTTATAATAATCTTCCTATCTTTTTTTTTTTTTTTTTTTTTTTTTTGACTTCATGTCTTTGCCTGTTGACAATGGATAACTGTAACCACAGAGCAGTCTAACTCCTACTTTTAATTAGACTTTAATTAGTGAGCTCTTGCACTAGAATTTCTCTAATGTGTTACAATATTTTGGAGATTGACACCCTATTCAGCTACAAATATGCAGATATCACACGACAACCATGTTGGCATTAACAAAAATCAGATGAAGTCAAGAAGTATTTAAACCAGTACACTACGACATTCTTAGCAAGCTTGACATTGCAAAACATGAATCTTGTCGGCTGCTAGCCAATTCGAGCTTAGGTGGAGCACAATGATGGAAACAGCCAATGTTAAACCAAACACACATGTAGATATATGCCTTCAATATGGGAATTCACAACCAAATGTGTCTTTTGTTCCAATCGTTGAGTGAGCCCAATACAGAGGATAGGCTGCTAGTTCACTTAAACAAATCTTTTCTATGATCAGGTCCGGATCATGTTCTACATGAGCAGGCTCTGTAAGGTGCTGTTAAAAATTCAAGTTTTTTGATTTTTTACCTGTGATTATTGTTGACACCCAATTTTGTCCCTCTTTTATTTAATTTACTCGGGTTTCTATATTTACTGACGAGCTAAATACTTTATTGTCACAATATTTTATTACTACTACTATTAATATCATTACTTTTATTTTCAACATTATGAGCATTACTTTACCACAAATTTTGAACAGCTAGTCATCGTTTTCGTTTCAGGTTCGGATTCGTTAAATTAATTACAAGGCAACACTTTGTAAAATCCTTACTTTCTATATACTAATTACTATAATAAATATTGTACTATTTACTAAATTAAAAGCCCGGAAATAATTAGAATAGCGGAGGAAGGACCAATAGTTTTAGCTAAATTAATGGCCCAAAATACAAATACAATATTATTTCCCTACCCGAATAAGCAACCCACATTTTTAATATCCAATCCACATTTATATCAGCCCATATTTAAATTAATAGGCCAGCCCAAAACGGACCAGCCCAAACAATTCCGCGACCCGACCAGCCCAACCCCTTCACTTTTCTACCCTAATCCCTCATGCTCCTCTTTTTCTCTTCTCAATCTCTTCCGCCTCCATCTCCCTTCCTCCATTTTCTCCTTCTTTTTTCGCCTTCTTCTTCTCCTCCATTCCCGCTTCTTCTTTCCGCCTCTTCATCTCTCTTTCTTCCTTTTCCCCCTTTCCTCCGCCTCCACTCACCCGACACCACTCCCACTCGTCGCTGTCCCCCACTCTCTGTCCACGCTCCTCTCTTTCTCAAACCACACGAAGCCCTATAAATCTAGGACGAATTGTTCTGAAAAAGGGGGGAGATTTTACCACATTCAACATTTGGACCCTTCCGTTACTTTAGATTTCGAATCTGTTCAAATCCCAGTGTGTTTCGAATCATTCTTTCACTTACATTCAGGATTATTTAAAAAATCAAACCAAACTTCTCTTTGAAGAGAGTAATCGATTCCATCAAAATTTTCGATTTGGAAGACTATTTTCGGGTTCGAGTTCATCGCATTCGAGTGTAGATTCGAGACCCCGACGACCTCAGTTCACTGCGCGCAAAGCAGGTCAGTGCCACCCTCCTCTTTTTCCCTTTGGTTTCGATCTAACTCTTATCTGTGTCGGTGATTTTTTTTGGTTGCATGATTAAAGTGTTTTTAGTTTCAAGTTGGATGTTGCGATAAAATTCTGTATATCCGAGGTCATAAAGATAGGAAGCTACATTTTTTTCGTTTAATAATGGTTGCTGCTCATTTAGCGCATTCAGTGTTTCATCTGAAAATATGGCTTGAATCTCTATCGGGTATTCATATGAGTCGATTCTCTGAAGTTAGTTAGTCCTAGTTAATTTTATTCAATGAATTTCATGCCCGCTTGGTGTGCTAGTCGTGTCACTTGATTGATAATTGATTTAGATTGGGCGTCAAATCCGTTCATATGTTTGATTAGGAATCTCTGTTTAATGTTAATCTATAGCTATATGCTCAGTTTCAAGCATGCTTATTGTTGAAGTATGGTTCGATGCATTAGATGTCAACTGGTAATAATAGTCTTAAAATCATGTTATTAACCAATACGCTCAGGTTTAGATGACTTCTTGATAACGATTGGTTCTAATATTTGATATGCTTAACATCAGGATCTGTTTAAAAGAGTAGCATAATTTCCTTGTTCAAAGTTCAGAAATCAGCCCAGTTATGTGTTTATTGTCCAGATTCTGTTCGGTTTAATGACCATGCTTAAGTTTAGTTTAATGGCATCATCTGCTTAGTGTGATATTCTTGATTTGCTTAGCCTGATTATCGTATGGCTCAGTCTCATTTAGTCATCTTTGTTCTGAGAATGATATTAGTCTCTTGCTCAAAGTCTAATGCACATAAGGTCAGAACCCAATTAGTGTGTCCGAGACCCAGTTTCCATTACTTTTGAAATAATATGGGTTTCTGTCTAGGCTGTTTGCTCTATATGTTGCATGAAAGATCAGTCCGCTCCCAAATTAAGCCTGTTTGCTTTCATCATGGTAGGTGTGCCCTGTTGTTTTTTTTAGTACTGTTTATATGTGGTCATCGAGTGTTAACTCCTTAGCATGATTCAGCTGGCTGTTTATGCCCTTATCGTCTGGGCTTCTCTAGAGACTGTCCAGTGATATACCAGATATACAGGGTATATTCACTACCACACACTCTTTAAAAAAAAAAAAATGTACATGAGTTTAGTATATAAACTATGCTGATAATATCTGGGTCGGGACTAAATGTTAATGCATCCCATGTTATAAATCTTCTCAAACTGTTCTTTTTTTGCTTTCTCTGAACAATAAGTTGCTGAACTTTCTGCTCAATTTTCATGATTGGGGGTTGTTTCACCTATATTCCAGTCCCTCCTCTTTGTTTTCCCTTTCATCCTCTTGAATGCTATATGTTAATTAACCTATCCTAATTATAGCAATCTATCATGTATGTTATGTTTACCTCCTTGCTGCATTATGCTGTTTCCAGATATTTGTGTGCTGCCATGACTTCGACTCTACTTATTCAATATCTTTTCTCCTGCTTGCTTAGAAGCTGTTGAATAGCTATAGGCAGTTCCTGATTAAATTAAAGCCACTAAATTGCGAATAGATTGCTCCGCTCGATAAATGTCTTGTGGAGTATTGAATTGATGTCCCTGCCTTTTTTTAAAAAAAAAAAAACTGCTGTAGTTTTCAGCCAGCTTCAACTGGCTTCATCTCTGTATGGACTCCTTCATTGGTGCTCATATTTTCTTTTCTTTTGCTGAGCCATTTGAATTATAATAGAATAGAATATTGAGATTGCTTATCAGGGAAAACAAAACTGTTGTTTGCGCACCTTTGTTGATCATCAATCCCTGATGAAGGTTCTGTTTTGCCTTGCTTCATGTTTGAATCTTCTCTTTGGAACAAATAATGCTAATCTGCCGTGCTCCCTATCTGCTGGGTTGTTTTGTTTGTTGTTTGGGAACTATGATTGTGATCATAATAGCTTAATTAGCCGGTTGGAATACTTCCAATGCACCTACAGTTGTTTATATATCTATGTATACATGAGATATACTAAAATATACGTGACATATACGTATAATCGGCTGCTTCATTTTTTCGTTCTATCTCGCGTGTTTGAATCCGTTTATGGTTCGTATACTAATCTTTTCCTTTTCATTTTATGCATGAACATCGCACACGGGTCTCTCGGACTCATCATCTCCCGCATTTGGTGTTGGGCCATAGCCCAACGGGATCTTCTCCTTTCCTATCCTCTGTCCACAGCAAAAACAAAAAATGAAATCTGGGCCGAGGCCCAGCCATCAGCAAATCGTAACAGTCCAAGGAGATGGGTTGGGCCCATCTCCGTTATATCTATTCCATCATCCTTTTTATTTTGTTCTTTTATGTGCATTTAACGCGTATTGTATGATTAACATTGTGTTTGCTAATTTAGATAAACTTTAGTAACATTGGGGATTTCAGTTTAGTTGTGGGTAGTTAATTCAAAGAGAAAACTAACAATTAGCTCCATTAGTTTATGTCGAAATTATTTATTAATATTTATCTTTTAGAATAATTGATTTTCAAAGTATCATGACTATATACTTTTGACTAAGGGAACCAAATTATACTTTTCTATTTTAGAAATTTTTAAAACGCTCCAAATCTTACACTAGGTTAGCTTATTCTAAGAAACAAAAAGCAAACTAACTCAACGAACAACTCTTTCACCTTAGATTATTTCCAACACTTAAGCAAATCCATATTGAAATACATATTTGTCTAGAATAATCTTTAAAAACTTTTTTTTTATTTAAATAACTCTTTTAAATTTTAGTCATTTCCTCCATATACGAACATTACATATCCCGCTTTCCTTTTAGTTTATTTTTAACTAAACTCTTTTATGCGATTACTATTTTCTATAAGTATTACTTTAAATAACGCTATTATACTTTCGTCTTAAACTCTAACAACATTTATAAATCGTATTTCAAAATAGCATTAAAAGCACTCTTTTATACGAATTATCATTATTTTTATAAGTTCTATTTTAAATAGCATCCTTACATATTTATCTATAACTTTGGCCATACTTATAAAATTACTTTCCTTTTTCCTGTAATATTATATTTACATTTAGCCTAATTAATCATAAGTCCGGTCGGTTAACCATTGTTAATGGGTCTTAAAGGATGCCTAATACCTTCCCTTTAGACTAATTGAACCCTTACCTAGAATCTTAAGTTTCGCAGACCTTAAACAGAGTTAACTTTAAACATAACTTTAATAAACTTTAGGTGTCCTAATTCACCATAAGTAATTAGGTGGCGACTCCTTAAAAACAACAAACAAAAAAAACAGGAATCTCCAATACGTCGTACTTCTAATTTTAACCTCCGGGTAAAAAATGGGGTGTGACAGCTTGGCGACTCTGCTGGGGACTATTAGGTTCTAACCATAACGGACTTAGTTTAAATAGGCTTTGTTTGCTTATTTTATTTACTTTATTTATTTGTTAACTGTTATTTACATGCTATTATTTGTTTGTTTGATATAAACTGTTTGTTTGATATAAACTGTCTAAGTGTTACTGCTTTGATAAATTGTCATTCCGTTCATATTTCTTCCACTCCTGGAAAACTCACACATATTCACACACTTGAAACGGCTTCGCGGTTCGCGCCCGTGCACTACTAAATTATCCCTTTAGTTGGATTGATCTTGTGGATTTAGTCGATCGGCGGTGCAGTTGACGGCCACGGACTTTCCACTCCCAAGTTGTCCGCTTGGGGGAACCTTGTGTCATAGGAAGCCAACTCTTAGTCAGCCTAAGATAGAGCTAAACCAACACCCTTTATTAAGAGCATACATTTCATGACCTAGGAGGTTTAATACCCTTGGTGTATTAAGCCCGTTAGATGACTTTACCCAAACGTCCAGGCGGGTTGACGAACCCAAGTGACAATAATCATACTTTATATGCATGTTTGAAGGGTAACTGTGCCTAAATATTGACTATTTGCTCTAATTAATTAAACTTTAGGAAGGAGGGAATGACTAACGTTTCTATGACAGGTATGGATTTGCATTGGAGTACAATGAATAACGAGGATCAATGACATCACAAAACGGAGCTGAAATTTAGACATAGGAAATTGTATTTACTTTACTTAGATTAGGAAACACTTTATGTTGTATTCATTTGATATGTAATAAATATTACACAACTTTTGTACTCTATTTTTGGGAAAATAGAATTTGTTTAATTAATCAAAGCAACGGGATGACGTATCATGGCACACTTTACCCTTCAAACAAACGTTAGGCCTACCTCTGGCACAAAGAGGTCATATGCATACTAGGACGCGTTATTGTTTGATATACCCATTTACATGACAACTTGTTTGACTTTATTTGATGAATTATTTGTTACATGACTTACTTGACTCTATGTGATCATGACTTTACCTAGATATGTTGTGAGACTGACATCATTTGCACTATTGCGTTTCTTTTATTTTTTATTCCCAAAAGTTGATCCATGTTGTCGCCGAGACACCGACCATCCGGGATGCCGAACCAGGAGAGACATTGAACAATTGGATTCCTACTCCAGGAGTCTTTTGTGATAGCACGATTTTAAAATTGAGGCTTAAACCGTGCCTCAAAACTTTTGTTTGTTTTGCTTCATCTTGTGGAGGCATGAATTGCAAAACTATGAATGCATTTCTGATTTTCCTTAATCATCTATTTTCTACTATAATTATCAAATCTGCCAACTCTACGATTGTGACATGAACAAATAAACAAACATACATCCCGAAACTAGGGACAAAACGAGATTCCGCTCAAAAGAATTGAAATAGCCGATAGGTGATAACATAAGCTTGAAAGCTAGCAATCTAAGAAGAGATCAAACGAAGACATTAGGAAAGACAACCTAGTTTGCAACCTTTCCTTTAACAACCGTTACGAACTACGCTGACCTGATTCCCATGGGGGATACGTAGGCAGCCCACATAGGGTTCGGTTGCTTTATAACAAAAAAAAACCATATTTTTATGAACCATACGAACTACGCTGACCTGATTCCCATGGGGGATACGTAGGCAGCCCACATAGGGTTCGGTTGCGCTATAACAGAAAATTAAAAAAAAAAAAAAATCCTTACACAAAGACTATCAACATACAGACCCGTCACCCCTAGATAAAATCCAACAAACCCTTTACCCTAGATATAACAGAACTACGCCAACCTGATTCCCTTGGTGGGATACGTAGGCAATCCACATCGGGTTCGGTCCCTTTATTAAATTTCAAACCATTCCTTATGTACCTTACGAACTACGTTCTGACCTGATTCCTTGGCGGATACGTAGGCAACCTATATAAGGTTCGGTCACACCACAACATAAATTTAGCATACCCTTCTGAACCCAAAACTGGGGCATATTTTGAGAAGATATAGACAAAAGAACGGTTGGATATCAACAATATTAAGGCTACTAGACAGGAAGTATTATAGATCAATTACTTTAGAAGTGTCACAATCTGAAGTTGGCAGAATATTTTACAACTCACATATATATACGCTTACATATATATCTTTCCTTACATACATACATTTACATATACATATTTCACAACTTATATATGTATAGTTACATTTCCTTATACATATACTTACATACCTACCTTTCAAATGAAATACTTTCCTTCAATTATTTCACTACTGTTCATCTATCGAGGCTTGAACGGAGATCACAAGATCCAAACAAACAAGACAAATGGAGCACCAACAACATCAAGCTTCGAGTCAACACGAATCAACTTCCCCCTCCCAAAACTAAGAATTTTTCTTTGAGTGCAGGAACCTAAAACCGCGAGATCAACAGTCAAGTCTATCAATCATGCAGAAAAACATCCTTTGGCTCATTGTGGCCTCGCCTCAAAAGCCATACGGCTTTACTTCCAACCTTATCTTTTAATTTATTTTTTATCACAATAATTTTATGACTTTATATACCTGTTTTGTAGGTTGACGAGATTGAAGGCGCATTAAATCAGGATTACGTGTCCTGAATTTGGCCTGTCACGATACCACCAACATCATAATCCAGACGGCTATTCCACCACTTTACTCCATACTTTATCAATTATTTTATCATATACTTTACCAGCTTTAACCATTTTACTCTGAACTTTGCAGGAATCATTGTTAAGTTTCGAAAGACAGCTGGAGGCATCTCCCAAGACCGCTGGAGGCATCAATATCACACCCCGAGGATAACTATACATTTTAGGCTCGTCCGCCTTTAATAGGACATCATTTCCTCAAAAGCATCGCACTGCATATTCACTACACTGGCATTGCATTATTAATTTCAAACGCCCGACAAAGGGACAACATCATTGTTCGCAAACGCATAACATTTAGGCTCGTCCGCCTTTAATAGGACACTTTAGGATCGTCCGCCTTTAATAGGACGCTTTAGGATTGTCCGCCTTTAATAGGACGTTTAGGCTCGTCCGCCTTTAATAGGACACTTTAGGATTGTCAGCCTTTAATAGGACATTTTAGGTTCGTCCACCTTTAATAGGATATCATTTCTTTAAATGCCTCACACGGCATATGCATCATGTCCTCGAAAACAACCGGAGACATACTTGGGTTCGTCCACTCTAAAATAGGACACTTTAGGATCGTCCGCCTTTAATAGGACAATTAGGCTCGTCCGCCTTTAATAGGACAATTAGGCTCGTCCGCCTTTAATAGGACACTTTAGGATTGTCCGCCTTTAATAGGACACTTTAGGCTCGTCCGCCTTTAATAGGACACTTTAGGCTCGTCCGCCTTTAATAGGACACTTTAGGATCGTCCGCCTTTAATAGGACACTTTAGGCTCGTCCGCCTTTAATAGGACACTTTAGGATACTTGGGTTCGTCCACCCTAAAATAGGACATATTGGGTCATTCTACCCTAAAATAAGAATTCACATATTTATCTTGAATTTTACAAGATTGGCGTCGAGTCTCTGAAGACAACCGGGGGCATCATTCGGCTATACAGTCTCATATGCATAAGCCAGACGGCTACACTATGACTCTACTCTCTACCTTATCATTCATTTTACCAATTCTAACGATTTTACCTTGAACTTTACAGGAGACATCACATGGCTACACAACCTCACCCGCATAAGCCAAACGACTACATCATTTATCATCAAATCCCCGAAGACAACCGGAGATATATCATCAAGTCCCCGAAGACAACCGGAGACACATCATCAAGTCCCCGAAGACAACCGGAGACATATCATCAAGTCCCCGAAGACAACCGGAGATATCGCATGGCTACACGGCCTCACTTGCATAAGCCAAACGGCTATACACTTACCTTACTCCTTACTTCATTTCTTTATTTCATCATCTACTTTTCCTACTTCCACAATTTTACCTTAAATTTCGCAGACAGCATCAAGTCCCCGAAAACAACCGGAGACATAGCATCAAGTCCCCGAAGACAACCGGAGACGTAGCATCAAGTCCCCGAAAACAACCGGAGACATAGCATCAAGTCCCCGAAGACAACCGGAGACATATCATCGAGTCCCCGGAGACAACCGGAGACATCGCATGGCTACACGGCCTTACCTGCATAAGCCGAACGGCTATACACTTATTTTACTCCTTACTTCATTCCTTTATTTCATCATCTACCTTACCACTTTAATGAATTTACCTTAAAATTCGCAGATATCATTTATCATCGAGTCCCGGAAGACAGCCGGAGACCTTATCACTATCATCTTCAACTGCAACTAGAGACCTTATCACATCCTCGGCATACACGTCACACATTCATTCAAGTCCCTGAAGACAACTAGAGACAACATTGGCCACACGACTTCATCTTCATTCCCACACTCATATTTACTATCATTTTACATTCTTTATAATTTCAACTTTGTTACCAATTTTGACATGAATTTCAGTTTTGGCAGAAAATACAACCTGCAAGGACGCAACACAACGTGGAACTTTATCTTACGCAGTGAACTGGGGCAAATTTGCTGAAGAGGAATATCAAACTCATAAGCAAGGGTCACGAATCTACTCTCGAACTCGACTCCTCCTACATCCACAAACACGTGATACGTAGGTTAATTTCTCTTTCACATCTCCCGCTAAAACTCTACTGAATCTACTCTTTTCACAATCTCATATTCCTTTCTACATCCCCAGCGTTTCCATAACTCAACACTGGGGCATCTTTGAAGAATTTACGTCGTGTCTAGTAGAGTCCTACTTATGGGTGTGTTGTGCACCACATTTATAATTAGGAGGCTATAAACATATGTTCTATCCTTGAACGTTCTCGTCACCCGTCTACAACTCCCGCAAGTTTATGAATCCACAAAACTTTCGAACTACACATGGCCTGATTCTCGTGCAACCCGAGATATGTAGGCAACTTGAAACTGAGATTCGACCATAATTCTTTATAATTCCTTCGGTCCTCATAATATTTTCCATCAATTTTCCTAAATCGTACTTTCTTATAAATTCATATTCGTTGGCCCAAACAAAATTGGCTACTACGTCAACTTCTTCGCCCGAAGATTCTTACATCATCTCCGGTCGAAGAGGGGCATCTGTTGACACCCAATTTTGTCCCTCTTTTATTTAATTTACTCGGGTTTCTATATTTACTGACGAGCTAAATACTTTATTGTCACAATATTTTATTACTACTACTATTAATATCATTACTTTTATTTTCAACATTATGAGCATTACTTTACCACAAATTTTGAACAGCTAGTCATCGTTTTCGTTTCAGGTTCGGATTCGTTAAATTAATTACAAGGCAACACTTTGTAAAATCCTTACTTTCTATATACTAATTACTATAATAAATATTGTACTATTTACTAAATTAAAAGCCCGGAAATAATTAGAATAGCGGAGGAAGGACCAATAGTTTTAGCTAAATTAATGGCCCAAAATACAAATACAATATTATTTCCCTACCCGAATAAGCAACCCACATTTTTAATATCCAATCCACATTTATATCAGCCCATATTTAAATTAATAGGCCAGCCCAAAACGGACCAGCCCAAACAATTCCGCGACCCGACCAGCCCAACCCCTTCACTTTTCTACCCTAATCCCTCATGCTCCTCTTTTTCTCTTCTCAATCTCTTCCGCCTCCATCTCCCTTCCTCCATTTTCTCCTTCTTTTTTCGCCTTCTTCTTCTCCTCCATTCCCGCTTCTTCTTTCCGCCTCTTCATCTCTCTTTCTTCCTTTTCCCCCTTTCCTCCGCCTCCACTCACCCGACACCACTCCCACTCGTCGCTGTCCCCCACTCTCTGTCCACGCTCCTCTCTTTCTCAAACCACACGAAGCCCTATAAATCTAGGACGAATTGTTCTGAAAAAGGGGGGAGATTTTACCACATTCAACATTTGGACCCTTCCGTTACTTTAGATTTCGAATCTGTTCAAATCCCAGTGTGTTTCGAATCATTCTTTCACTTACATTCAGGATTATTTAAAAAATCAAACCAAACTTCTCTTTGAAGAGAGTAATCGATTCCATCAAAATTTTCGATTTGGAAGACTATTTTCGGGTTCGAGTTCATCGCATTCGAGTGTAGATTCGAGACCCCGACGACCTCAGTTCACTGCGCGCAAAGCAGGTCAGTGCCACCCTCCTCTTTTTCCCTTTGGTTTCGATCTAACTCTTATCTGTGTCGGTGATTTTTTTTGGTTGCATGATTAAAGTGTTTTTAGTTTCAAGTTGGATGTTGCGATAAAATTCTGTATATCCGAGGTCATAAAGATAGGAAGCTACATTTTTTTCGTTTAATAATGGTTGCTGCTCATTTAGCGCATTCAGTGTTTCATCTGAAAATATGGCTTGAATCTCTATCGGGTATTCATATGAGTCGATTCTCTGAAGTTAGTTAGTCCTAGTTAATTTTATTCAATGAATTTCATGCCCGCTTGGTGTGCTAGTCGTGTCACTTGATTGATAATTGATTTAGATTGGGCGTCAAATCCGTTCATATGTTTGATTAGGAATCTCTGTTTAATGTTAATCTATAGCTATATGCTCAGTTTCAAGCATGCTTATTGTTGAAGTATGGTTCGATGCATTAGATGTCAACTGGTAATAATAGTCTTAAAATCATGTTATTAACCAATACGCTCAGGTTTAGATGACTTCTTGATAACGATTGGTTCTAATATTTGATATGCTTAACATCAGGATCTGTTTAAAAGAGTAGCATAATTTCCTTGTTCAAAGTTCAGAAATCAGCCCAGTTATGTGTTTATTGTCCAGATTCTGTTCGGTTTAATGACCATGCTTAAGTTTAGTTTAATGGCATCATCTGCTTAGTGTGATATTCTTGATTTGCTTAGCCTGATTATCGTATGGCTCAGTCTCATTTAGTCATCTTTGTTCTGAGAATGATATTAGTCTCTTGCTCAAAGTCTAATGCACATAAGGTCAGAACCCAATTAGTGTGTCCGAGACCCAGTTTCCATTACTTTTGAAATAATATGGGTTTCTGTCTAGGCTGTTTGCTCTATATGTTGCATGAAAGATCAGTCCGCTCCCAAATTAAGCCTGTTTGCTTTCATCATGGTAGGTGTGCCCTGTTGTTTTTTTTAGTACTGTTTATATGTGGTCATCGAGTGTTAACTCCTTAGCATGATTCAGCTGGCTGTTTATGCCCTTATCGTCTGGGCTTCTCTAGAGACTGTCCAGTGATATACCAGATATACAGGGTATATTCACTACCACACACTCTTTAAAAAAAAAAAAATGTACATGAGTTTAGTATATAAACTATGCTGATAATATCTGGGTCGGGACTAAATGTTAATGCATCCCATGTTATAAATCTTCTCAAACTGTTCTTTTTTTGCTTTCTCTGAACAATAAGTTGCTGAACTTTCTGCTCAATTTTCATGATTGGGGGTTGTTTCACCTATATTCCAGTCCCTCCTCTTTGTTTTCCCTTTCATCCTCTTGAATGCTATATGTTAATTAACCTATCCTAATTATAGCAATCTATCATGTATGTTATGTTTACCTCCTTGCTGCATTATGCTGTTTCCAGATATTTGTGTGCTGCCATGACTTCGACTCTACTTATTCAATATCTTTTCTCCTGCTTGCTTAGAAGCTGTTGAATAGCTATAGGCAGTTCCTGATTAAATTAAAGCCACTAAATTGCGAATAGATTGCTCCGCTCGATAAATGTCTTGTGGAGTATTGAATTGATGTCCCTTGCCTTTTTTTAAAAAAAAAAAAACTGCTGTAGTTTTCAGCCAGCTTCAACTGGCTTCATCTCTGTATGGACTCCTTCATTGGTGCTCATATTTTCTTTTCTTTTGCTGAGCCATTTGAATTATAATAGAATAGAATATTGAGATTGCTTATCAGGGAAAACAAAACTGTTGTTTGCGCACCTTTGTTGATCATCAATCCCTGATGAAGGTTCTGTTTTGCCTTGCTTCATGTTTGAATCTTCTCTTTGGAACAAATAATGCTAATCTGCCGTGCTCCCTATCTGCTGGGTTGTTTTGTTTGTTGTTTGGGAACTATGATTGTGATCATAATAGCTTAATTAGCCGGTTGGAATACTTCCAATGCACCTACAGTTGTTTATATATCTATGTATACATGAGATATACTAAAATATACGTGACATATACGTATAATCGGCTGCTTCATTTTTTCGTTCTATCTCGCGTGTTTGAATCCGTTTATGGTTCGTATACTAATCTTTTCCTTTTCATTTTATGCATGAACATCGCACACGGGTCTCTCGGACTCATCATCTCCCGCATTTGGTGTTGGGCCATAGCCCAACGGGATCTTCTCCTTTCCTATCCTCTGTCCACAGCAAGAAAAAACAAAAAATGAAATCTGGGCCGAGGCCCAGCCATCAGCAAATCGTAACAGTCCAAGGAGATGGGTTGGGCCCATCTCCGTTATATCTATTCCATCATCCTTTTTATTTTGTTCTTTTATGTGCATTTAACGCGTATTGTATGATTAACATTGTGTTTGCTAATTTAGATAAACTTTAGTAACATTGGGGATTTCAGTTTAGTTGTGGGTAGTTAATTCAAAGAGAAAACTAACAATTAGCTCCATTAGTTTATGTCGAAATTATTTATTAATATTTATCTTTTAGAATAATTGATTTTCAAAGTATCATGACTATATACTTTTGACTAAGGGAACCAAATTATACTTTTCTATTTTAGAAATTTTTAAAACGCTCCAAATCTTACACTAGGTTAGCTTATTCTAAGAAACAAAAAGCAAACTAACTCAACGAACAACTCTTTCACCTTAGATTATTTCCAACACTTAAGCAAATCCATATTGAAATACATATTTGTCTAGAATAATCTTTAAAAACTTTTTTTTTATTTAAATAACTCTTTTAAATTTTAGTCATTTCCTCCATATACGAACATTACATATCCCGCTTTCCTTTTAGTTTATTTTTAACTAAACTCTTTTATGCGATTACTATTTTCTATAAGTATTACTTTAAATAACGCTATTATACTTTCGTCTTAAACTCTAACAACATTTATAAATCGTATTTCAAAATAGCATTAAAAGCACTCTTTTATACGAATTATCATTATTTTTATAAGTTCTATTTTAAATAGCATCCTTACATATTTATCTATAACTTTGGCCATACTTATAAAATTACTTTCCTTTTTCCTGTAATATTATATTTACATTTAGCCTAATTAATCATAAGTCCGGTCGGTTAACCATTGTTAATGGGTCTTAAAGGATGCCTAATACCTTCCCTTTAGACTAATTGAACCCTTACCTAGAATCTTAAGTTTCGCAGACCTTAAACAGAGTTAACTTTAAACATAACTTTAATAAACTTTAGGTGTCCTAATTCACCATAAGTAATTAGGTGGCGACTCCTTAAAAACAACAAACAAAAAAAACAGGAATCTCCAATACGTCGTACTTCTAATTTTAACCTCCGGGTAAAAAATGGGGTGTGACAATTATAATCTGTTCCACTACTAAAAAATTACTATTTTCCCACTGCATTTCTCACTGAAAATGTTTAGTAGTTATTTCCCACTGAATGTCGGTGCACGGGAAAAACCTAATTAGTAGTATTTTCACACGGAAAAATTAGAAAGTTTACCAGCGTTTTAATGGAACCTGTTTCCCACCACGCGTTTTCCCAGTGAGATTGTTCGGTGGGAATGAGATGAGAAAATCATGTTTTATAGCACAATTTTTTTACTGAATGTCCGTGGCAAAAACCCATGTTTTTAGTAGTGTTTGGAGAGCCAAGATAGGCGCGCTAAGAGAAAAAAGGTTGCAAGTGATTAAAAGGGCTAAACATCAGGATTATTCTAACAACATGAAGCTTGGAGCAAATAGTGTTCATAGAGACGTACAAACAAGCTAGTAATGTCTTGTCACACTCTGAATTTAATGTGAAGGGATTTGTTTGTAGAACAAATTTTGGTACAATCTATAAGGAGTAAGTCGAAGACTAAAATTTTGGTGATCGACCAATGATATTTTAAGCTCTTCAGTAGGACAAGAAGAAAGTATACAATAATTCATTTCATGGAAGAATTCATAAAATTCCTGAGGTAATCAGGGATACAGGAAAGACTGATAAATATCTTGCAGAATTAATCTACGCATTTAGCACAGATATGAATAGTTTTATTTACATTGGATAGTAAAATAATTAAGGCTTGATAGTACAGTTTGGCATGGAATTATTTACTTTCTCTGTACATTTTAGGCGACACGAACTTTTTAGTTTGTTACAGGAAAATGACACTTTTTTATATTAAACAACTTAATGTTAACCTTCTCATCTTATCATTGATGAGATTGGTTTGTCGCACAAATGTCTATATTTGTTTCGAATTACAAAGTTCCAAAAATTTTACCTTTTTTTTTTTTTAAAAAAAAAGTTGTGCCCAATCAAACATTATATGAAGAATAGTACTAGATAAGTATAATTTTTCACCCTTCAAAATATACTCCTCGACCCCGGTTTATGTGAAGGGTTTGGAGTACGAGGGTCAAAATACTTAATTTTTATTATAAATTTGAATATAAATTTATTGTTTGATAATCAAATTAGAGAATTTAGTTAGTCAAATATATTAAAATGAAATATTATTATATTCTTTGGTAGCACGGAGAATATAATTAATATTAATTAATAAATTAAAAAGGAGAATTATGAGTTGAATCCAATTTAGAATTGGACTAGGTCGGCAGCATTGTATTTACCAAAATTGGACATATTGTGGAAAGTCCACAAACTGCTGCTTTGGGCTATCACGTAACCAATAGAGAATGGGATTTTTTTTTTTTTTTTCGAATAGGAAATTCCTAGTTTAATTTGGAATTAAACTTCTACCCTATGTAGGAAACCTTAACCAAATAGGAAAAAGATTCGTAGTGAGGCTATATAAAGGTTTGGATGAAAAGAATTTCATAGTAAGTTATTATGATAAAAATACCTTCTCGAAAGTGTGAGAAATACTTGTTTTCTTGTTCAGTTTATTCACAATATTCTTAATACAATTTGTTCGTGAGCTTGATCAAGAGTTGATAGTACAAATCAAGTTAGGCTGCAAATGTTGGCAAGGAAGCAAAAGGCCAAGAATTTCAGGAGGAGGATTGGGACTGATGAAGATGAAGACTACATAGTTAGGAATGCGCAGGAAGAAAGACGAGTTAAGGGACGAACGTCCAGTGACCAAGATGGCAGTGATAATTCTGAGCCCGACCAAAAAATTCTTCGGGACCAAAGAGAGAGGGAGGAGTTGGAACGACGTATCAGAGAGCGAGATGCTGCAGGGACATGACAGTTGGCGGATAAAATTATTGAGGAAGGAGGGCAAAGAGGCAATCAGGAGGGCTGATGCGTTGGGCCAAGATGATTTTGCAAATTTGAGGAAGTTTCGAAGCGAGAATACTTGAAGAAAAGGCAGGAAAAGAAGATAGAGGAACTTAGAGACGAAATTGAAGACGAGCAATACTTGTTCGGGGGAGTGAAGTTAACAGAAGAGAGTTATGATATGTTGTGGTTTTGATGATTTGACAAACACACTAAAGACCAGGTCCTTGATCAGGTCTCCTGAACACTATATGAAACATGATAGCTGGTAAAGGTGTTGCACTGTTCTGGCAGAACTGAGCAGCACAGCTGTATGTGTGCTAGGAACTACTAACGCTTGGAAAGTTACCATTCATGGTCACATGTTTCCCACATGATCTATACCTTGGTCTCATATATATATACAACATGTTGGGGTGAGTTTGACCTAACACTTGCAAATCTGAAAATTATATTTCTCTTAAGTGCAGCGGTTGTTGACACCCAATTTTGTCCCTCCTTATTCCAATTCATTTTCTTGAGCTTCTAAGTTATTAATAAATTAAATATCTTATTTTTCGCCTTTACTTTATTATAATTTCCACTACTATATTAATATTGTTAAGTATTAATACGTCGTACATCGCCACTTACTTATTATGTATTGATCATAGGATATAACTTAGGAATATTTCTACTCTACTATTACCTTGCTTATATTTTATATACTAATGATAAGATTATTATATTAATGCTAATTATGAAATTTATTATTATTATTATTATTATTGTTGTTATTATTATTACTACATAATATATTTGATCTAATTTAGAAGCTAAAAGAAATATGAGAAGAATGGATTTTCAAGACAAGAAGCTAAAAGAAATATGAGAAGAATGGATTTTCAAAACAAGAGTGAGACATTTTATTATTTGGCAAGGCTTTGTAGTTAACCATTTGGCCATTTTTATCAGCCCATTTTCCTTTTTGATCAGCTCAAATAAGCAGCCCACTACCCACAACCACCGGCCCACTATCCATCATCCGACCCGGCCCACACCACTATTATTCATCCCTAAAACTAACGAAATAATCCTTCAGCGCCGCTTCCTCTCTCTCTAATATCTCTCATCCCTTTCCTCTTCCAAACAAGAAACCATTTCCACAGCCATGGCAGATTCTAACAGGTCCCATTTAAACAAAAAGCCAAGCTCCTTTCTCTCCAACTCAGTTCGTGCCTCTCCATTTCTATGAAATCTTTTGCTTTAACGTAAAATTTTCAGAAGTTCACTGAAAAAGATAAAAAACGAACAACTTTGTTCAAATTCAAACGGCTATTCACTCAAAATCTCGCGAAAATCGAAACCCTAGGTTTTGATTTACACCTATAAATACATCTCTAAGTCTTCAGCCGAACGGGGGTCTTTTTTTTGGGAGTCATTACTGGCATTTGAAATTATTTGAAATAAACCAATTTCTTTCAAAAGAAAAGAGTGTACTGTTTCTATTTCTATCGAGATTTTTGATTCGAAAGATTTTTCGAGTTTGGGTTCGTCGTGTTCGAGCATAGATCTAAACCCCGCACCCTGTTCGCTGCACACGAGGAAGGTCAGCAATCCTTTATTCTTTTTATCTTATTGCAGTTTACATTCCTCTGTGTGTTTTAGCGTTTTATGTGTTTAATTTGGTCTTGCTATGTCTATTTTCTGTTGCCTGTCTAGTTTAATTATCATGTTTTAGGGTAATGTTTATCTTCCGTTTAGTTTAGTTACCATGTTTAGTATAATTTAGTTTAGTTATCTATGTTTAGTGTGGTGTTTATCCTCTGCTTAGTTCAGTTATCGTATTTAATATAGTTTAATTGAGTCATCTGTGTTTAGTGTGGTATTTATGTCCTATTTAGCGTGGTTATCACGTTCAGTTTGTTTAGCTTAGTTACTAATGTGATTATGTGATTTGTCCGTAGGATAGTCGACTTTAACGAGTGTTATGTGTTGCCTGTGTTGATCCCAATCCCTTGACAAATGATTCAGTTTGAACATGATGCTTAACTTAAGTTTTGAATCTGGTTCCTATGAAAAAATGAAAGGCTATGCAAATAGATTTCATGAATTTGTAGTCAAAATATTATGTGTTCATTCTTGTTGTTAGGATGCAGTAAAAAATGGTTTAGTCGTGGGTTAAAACTGATGTTACATACTAAATTGAGAAACATTTAGTTCCCCTTACATGACTTTGTAGTTTGACATTTTTGATAACTTCTCGGTTCCTATGAAAAGAGTTTAAATTGTGGTGTGTGGACCTTGGTCATGACTGGCTTAAATGTCTGACTGTCTACTCTCTTAATGATTCATGAGAGTTTTTTTTTTTTTTGAACTTAACAGGTGTCTTCAATACAACAACAACAACAACAACAAACCTAGTATAATCCCACCAGGTGTCTTCAATATGTTTTCAAAATAATTGTGAAAGTCCCACACGTAAAAAATGAACTTGAAATACTATTTTAAGACTGTAACATAACCTTTAAACTTGTCTTCATCCAGTTTAACATAAAAACTGCTTGGAATTTTCCTAACTCTGAGTGAAGAGATTTTTGTCCTTTAATGAACATTCCCTACTTTGTTTTCTTTAGTTAATCTGAAATCTTGGGGTCTGTGGTGCATTCAGTGATAGTTTAAAAGTGTTTGGGTCGTTTTTATGTGTTGATCAAAGTCACTTTTAGTCTATTAAGGTAGTCCATAACTCATTTGGAAATAAGTATACTTCATCCATAATAGTAGCCAATGATGCCTTTGCATATTTATAGTTTCCTGATATCAACTTTTGTGTGCCATCATTTGTCCATACATGACTCAAGTTATCCTATCTTGATGAAAACTCAACCTATTTGTTCGAGAAAATTCAAAGCTAGCATAAACCTTTCTCTGAGAATTGATATGTGACATGTTTGGCCATGTTCTTGCCTTAGAAGGCTTCGTATGCCTATCTTGAGATTGAATTGGTCCTGCTATATCTAAAAGTGGTTCAAAACTTCTTCTATGAATTATGTGTTTGCTTAGTTGTGTAGCTTTCTTGTCTATGACAAACGTAGTATCAGCATTTTCCCATACTGTAAATCTCTTTGCTTTCTGATAAACCTTTTTCTTTTGATCTGTATTGGCATGATAGGAATTGGTAGTTGTTTACTACATGAATGTGAAACTCATGTATACATTATGATGTATACATGTATACCCGATATATACATGAGTCGTTTATTTTGGAAACTGAAACTGCCTTACTTTATTTGTTTCTTTTGTTGCTTGGACACGTTATTGGGCCTGCCCCTGTTTTCATTTGACTGCTTTGTTTGATATTTGGGCCTTACTGCCCATTTTATCTGTTTTTCATATGTCATTAGTTTCGGCTGTAAGCTTTTGTTTTGGGTGGGACATTTCTTTCACATGTGATAATTATCTTTAAGTTTTCCATGTATGATGATAATTATCTTTAAGTTTTCCAAAGAGAGGGGCGAGCCAAATGGCGAACCGCTGAAAACTTCGCTTTTCTACAGGAGCCAAATATGGCTTTACTTTATCCCCTTTCATTCGCTGATGTTGCTTATTTGCTGGAGTGATTGCTATTTTATTTGTGTTGTGATTATTAGTCGTCAATAATTCTACTTTGCTTAATTATGCGGGGTCTTTCTCCAAATTGACATTAGAATACTTATTTGATCACTTAGGTATTTCCTTTAATCAAGAGTGCATTTTTTTTCTTAAGCTTCAATTAACCCCGGAATTACCGGGATGTTGTAAATCATTTTGACTTCGTTAAAATGGGGTATAACAGCTTGGCGACTCTGCTGGGAATTATTTAGGTTCTAACCATAACGGACTTAGTTTTTTTTAATTAGGCTTTATGTGCTAACTTAGTTACTTTATTTTCTTAAACTGCTTCACATGCTATAAATTGCTTGTGTGATATATTGTTTTGTTTGATATAAATTGTTTATGTGTTACTTGCTTTGATAAACTGTCATTCCGTTTCACTTTCCTCCACTCCTAGAAAATTCACACAAATTTACACACTTAAAGCGGTTTCGCGGTTCGCGGCCGTGCACTATTAAATCATCCTCTAGTTGGATCGATCTTGTGGATTTAGTCGATCGGCGGTGCTGTCGACAGCCACAGACTTTCCACTCCTAAGTTGTCCACTTGGGAGAACCTTGTGTCATAGGAAACCAACTCTTAGTCAACCTAGAGTAGAGCTAAACCAACACCCTTTATTAGGTGCATACATTTCATGACCTAGGAGGTTTAATACTCTTGGTGTATTAAGCCCATTAGATGACTTTACCCGAACGTCCAAGTGGGTTCACGATCCCAAGTGACACTAATCATACTTTATGTGCATGTTTGAAGGATAATTGTGCATAAATATTGACCATTTGCTCTAATTAATTAAACTTTAGGAGGGAGGGAATGACTAACATTTCTATGGCAGGTATGGATTCTACATTGGAGTATGTCCGTGTCACGACCCAAATCATGGATCATGCGGGCACCCACACTAACCCTTCCTGGTGGGCGAACCTTTCAGGTAACTACCTTAATTTGATACAACATGCGGAATAACAACATGTAAACATACTCTAGCAGTTTAAATATTACACCAATGCGGAAAAAATACTTTTATTATAAGAAATTCCCAAAACCTGGTCTAGACTCGTACAAGAGCTTCTAAGAAGTTTACTATTTGAAGTAGATAACAGACTCAACTTGGATACGACTTCTGTTTAAGGATAGAGAACAACAGAAATCTAAGGAGAGACTCTGGGTTGCAAGATCTCAACTAATTCACCTAAACGCCTTTGACGAATGCCTCGAAACGGTCGTGAGACTCCGAACATCACCTGAAAATAACTCTACACTCCACAAAGAGTGTAGCAAGAGTAGTATGAGCACAACACAAGGCTTGTAGGTATCATAGGCCGACAATGGTTAGTTCACTCATATAAACAAGAAGCAACTAACAAGTAAGCAGATAAGTAATCAAACACAGTCACAACTCTAGCACATATGAAAGTATTGCAGTAACGATAGTCACAAGGGATTTCAATATCTCAGGTTATAAGCCTAGGGGGAAATCTCTAAACCTTGAGTCCATCAAGCCTCTAAAATAAATACTTACAAACAACAACTCAATAATTCACAAATCAAGAATCAATCAGAGAATGTGCCATGCAATGACATGAATAACAATTCAAATGGAGCGCTATGCAATGCAATGCAATGTCGTGCTATGTAGATGTTATGCAATGCAGTAGTCACCTCTCACGCTCCATTCTCGTACACACATGCTATGGCAATGCCTCATAGTCATGACCCATGGGGGACCCGCGAAGTCCATGTACCACTCGTGCTCTCCGGCAGAAACCTCGGAGGCTATTAATTACTCTCAATCTCCGGCAAAGACCTGAGAGTCTCTCAATCATATTCAATCTCCGGCAAAGACCTCCGAGTCTCTCTGTCACTCTCAATCTCCGTCTCTCAATCACTCTCCTCACCATTAGGAGAACATAAAAGTAATATGGAAGCATGTCATGCATGATATCAGTCTCAACTATATCACCAATATGCAATAAACAAGTACAAGTCATATTATTGTCCATGGCTCAATCATCAATATTACCCTTCCCTTTCATAAGGTGAGTGAGCTAGTATGTGATAGAGATACAACTAGGTGATAATTACATCAAATAGCACATAGAATATGGGATGCATGCCTCGCATGAAATCAACCTCAATAATCACCGCAATCATAGGTTCCATAGATTCATACTAGGAAATGCAACTCAATATTCAATTTCTCAGTAATAACCTTCCTCTTCCATATGACAAGTGAGATAACAAGAGAGAGAGGATTATATCAAGTACATGAAATCACAACCATGGTGACAAGCCCACATAACAACTGACAATACCAACCTAGATGGAATTCACCTCCACACCATGCCTGAAGACCTATCATGCTTTCCCCGTCAACCACTACTATCTACATACGTTTTGCTAACCGGAGTCTAGACATAAAGTAAGTCGTAACCTACCTCGAAGCCGAACAGGTGCCACAAACTTTCACGCCAAAGCTTTTTCCTTCTGAAGTGCTTCCGAACGGACAAAGTCTATCAAATAATCTACGTTAGAATACGAATCTAAGAGCGCCCATATTGCTATACTTATATTCGAAACCCAAAAACGCACCCCGAGAAGTGACCTCGGGCCCACAAGGGTAAAACTGGAATTTTCTTTAAAAATCATTTTACCCATAACCTAAGAGTCCTATATTCAGAAAATTATACAATTCCATCCACAAATTTTCTCCCAAATAATAAATTCTCATTTCTTAAGACTAGGACTCAAAACCTTCAATTACCCCCAAAATCTTTACTTAGGATTAACATCTAACTTTTCACGACTCAAATAGCATGATTTGAAGGTGTGTATATAATCTAGTGCACTAAATGTTCGATCACACAACCCAATATATGTAAAAACTAAAATTGCACACGACCAGTATAAGTGGACTCTAACAACTGAAGCATAATCCCAAAAGAAAACCAGTGACTTTCACTCAAAAAGAACCAAACGTACAGGGACCATTAATAGTACTTCAATTTTATCAATTTTTCCCTAATGATTGGCTTACCATTCGTTTATCATTGGCTCTCCTATCATTGTGCCATTATTAACCAAGGCAACCACAATTTTTATCTCCCTATCTGTAAAGGAACCAACCTAAACAATTTGTGTCAAATGACCACTGTATTTGGAAAAGTTCACTTCACCAACAAATGTTATAATAATCATAATAATGAGACACATTTAAAAACTTGAAGTAAAATGAAAACTGCAACAGTAACCTCTCCATCCTAGCATATACGTAGGACCATATAACAATACACCCATCCTATCATTTTTCCCTATTATGAGCTAATGATTACACCATGATTGACCCACTAATTCTTGTCTCCTAACTCCTTAAGACCAAACACCCACGGACCCAAACAAATCAATTTGAACTAAGATTCTACTCCACCAAACAATATTAATATTATTGATGCCAAGTGTTATATTCAAATGCCCAAGTATGGAAGCTTTACTCTTACCTGAAGTACGAAAATCGAATCTTGTGATGCCGTATCCTCTGCCAAACCGCTCCTTGGTTGAAATTTCTAATTTTTCCCTTAACATTTGGCAACCCTACTCACTTAAATAGTTAAACTCACTCATATATACGGGCCATGTGACATAGGGTGTTAAATTAATTATGGGCTTGGCCCATTAACCACCAATTAAAATAATTGTGCAAAATAATCTTTTTTACTCAACCAATATGTACAAGGCAAAAATTGACCCACTTAGTAAATTACATTATTCACGAACTTATACCTTATATAATTGCAAATAAAATTCCTATGAATAAACTATCCACACACATTAAATAGATAAATTCTAAAATTTACCCGTCAATTATATAACCATCCCACCTATCCCCGCAAGTCAAGAATATCATTTCCAAGTTACGAGAAGGATAATTTGGGGAAAGACTCCAAAACGCCAAAACGACCAAACTGGTCGTTACAGTCCGTGATCAACAATTGACGAGAACCAAGGACATCACAGAATGGAGCTAGAAATTTAGACATAAGAAATTGTATTTACTTTACTTAGATTAAGAAACATTTTATGTTGTATTCATTTGATATGTAATAAATATTACATTACTTTTGTACTTTATTTTTGGGGAAATAGAATTTGTTTAATTAGCCAAAAGCAATGGGATAACGTATTATGACACATTTTACCCTTCAAACAAACGTTAAGCCTACCTCTGGCACAAAGAGGTCACATGCATATTAGGACGCGTTATTGTTGTTTGATATACTCGTTTACATTTTGTAACACCCCGTATCTTAGAACTAAGTTTAGACTCATATCATTAGAGTTTTAGTGGAAAAACTGAAGGTTTGAACGTTTTGCGAAAATGGTTGATAGGCCTACTTCGGGCAGCGATAACTCCTTGGTTAGTTGGGAATTTGGGAAAGTACCCTTAATGAAAGTTGTAGTATGTAGAAATACCTTTCTAACGATATAAGGACCAGGTCAATCAGAGATCAGAGCAAGGATATATGATCGTCTCAATATGGCTAATAGTAAGGCACTTAAAATTCTATAGAATCGGCTAAGTTTTCGATACGTTTACCTTCCAGTAGAATTTGGTGAAAATATGGTGGGCATTTGAGGAAACTTAAAACATGAAAGTTGTATCCCTTTGAAATATCTTTCCAACGGTATATTGTGGAGCCCAAACAGAGCTCTGTACAAGAAGTTATGTCCATTTTACCGAACACTGTGCAGAACCGACACTCGTCGCTTCTCGGGGCGCGTGGGAGAGCGCGCGATGGCCCCTCTTCGCGGAACAATTGCGAAACTCTGAGTTTCTAGCTGCAGACTGTTGCGCGATGCACTCGCATCACGGAACCATCGCGAAACAGGTCGATTTCGGGTTAATAGTTGGGATTTCGCGTTTTAAGTTACATTTAACCTTGGGGTTTATTTTCCTAACACCCCTAGTCACGAAAAATCACCATAAAGTCAGAGGGAACAAGTCCCAAGCCTCAAGAACCCTCCAAGGTAAGTTTTATCATGATTCTAGGTTGAATTCAAGTCCCTAATCTCTTTCTAACTTGAGTAAACCCTTCTAATCATAGAGTTGTGAGTGGAACATTATTGTTGGGCGTGGAAACCCTAGAACTTGAATTCAAGAGGATTGAACGTCAAAAAGGTAATGTTTTTACACTCTAATCATTCATAATAGTGAATTGATGAGTTCTTGGGAGAATAGTAAATGGGTTTAGTAAAGAGAATTACACGAACTATAGTAGGGTTTTGAATTGTTGACTTGTGATTGTTATAATGGTATGGGTGATGGAGAATGATGTTAATTACATCTAATTGAGATTGTAGAATCACCTAGAATTAATAGAATGAGAATTGGGTGAAGAAACACCATTAATGGAGATTGTGGAGCTTAATGCCCACTAAGTGTTTGATAAAATGCTTAGATGACCAAAGCATGAATATTATTGCTAATATAGAATCACTTTGGCTTGTATTGATATAGATCAAAGTTGAAAGGGGTGACGAACATTGTATTACGCTCAAAGGATGGAATTAAGGTATGTGAGGCTATCTATCTACGTTAGGGAATGTTCATGATTCTCCCTACGCCTCATTCTTCATACTTGTCAGTAATTTGACTCGGAATACAGTTTAGCCCTAGTTTTATGATATGTTGTAGAACTGTTATCTTCTAGGGTTGCAGTTACAGAATTCGTTCATGGTAATCAATTTGAATATCATGAACTCAGCACGTAATCTTTATAGACTTATGTATTGTTACCACATGAGTCTCAGTCTAGAAATTCAGTATGCTCAGAAACAGTCAGTGTTTTCAATTCAGTCCAGCATGTCTATTTCAGTTCAGCATTGTTCATTGTTGTTATGGTCACAGTCCTTATTAATTAACCATAATTATACATATGAGATTTTACCCGAGGGCACAGCACAGTCTTGTGTATATGTATACATGGCCGAGGCCATTGACTGACGCACTACTAGGCCGAGGCCATAGCGTGTATTTATTATTGGGCCGAGGCCCCACATATACAAACACAGATAATAGAGATGATTCAGATACAGATCAGGGAGTATTCATATCTCTACTTCCTTGCTATTACAGTTACAGTTATCAGTTTCAGTTTCAGTATTTTATTGCTTCAGTTGCTTTACATACCAGTACAATTTAAATGTGCTGATGTCCCTTTTTATTGCTCGGGGGCCTGCATCTCGCGATGCAGGCAACAATAGACAGGTTGACGACTCAGCTATTTAGGAGTGCTCGTATCAGCTACTGGTGAGCCCCAAATTCCTTCGGGGCGATGTCAGCTATCTAATTATTTCAGTTTATAGACAGCTCTATTATTCAGTATTCTTAGAGGCTTCATAGACACAGTTTAGACAGTCAGATATTTATTATGTTAGCCGTGATGACAGTTGTTCAGTCATTTTGGTTTAGCCATGTTGGCTACTTTCAGATATATTTCAGATTGTCTATGTATTTCCGCATTATGATTTCAGTCAGACCTTTAGTATATCAGCATGTGTTTAGTTGTTTCCACATTCAGTTATGTTTTGATATCACATGTTGATTCAGTCAGCCAGTTGGTTCGCTTGGTCACATACAGTCAGGCCCCGGGTGCCGTGTTACGTCCAGGCCCAGGTTCGGGGCGTGACAAAGCTTGGTATCAGAGCCCTAGGTTCAAGTGTCTTAGGGAGTCTATGAAGCCGTGTCCAGTGGGGTCTCTTTTATCTGTGTGAGGGCCCCACACATATAAACAGTTGACCACCAAGACATTCAGGATTTGTCTCATTTCTTTCTACTCTAGATCGTGCCATAAAGCTTAGAGCAATAAGTAACTTCTCTTCTTATCGAATTACGTACGTTTTGAATGCGCAGGCGACGAATAGGTAATTCATGGCCCAACTGAGGTTGATTATACATAGGGGTACAATTGTGAAGTACTTGCTGGTAACAAATGAGACTTGAGGTGTTATTGAAAGGTGAATAAAGTGTAAGTTTCCCGAGAAAGGGTGTTGTATAATGAATGGGAAGTTGAATAATAATGATGCTCTTGAGAAAGGAGAATGGGATACAACAGGGAGAGGATATCAGAGAAATTAGAAAAGGAGCTAAGTCTGCAGGAAACGTAAATCATGGAGGATCTCAAGGAGGTGGGGGCAGTCAGTTTTCTACCGGAAGCTATCAGGACCCACTCCATCTGCAGCTAGTACACTAGTCTCGAGGTCTAGATATGATAAAAAAAAAGTCAGTTTAGCTAGAAACAGAGTTTAAGAGCACCAGCCTCATAGTGACATACCAGTGTGAGCCACAGAAGTTTTCAGAATCTTATGTGTAACAAGTGTTATAGGAGACACCAAGGGGTGTATCGTTTTGTCACGCCCCGAACCTGGGCCTGGACGTAACACGACACCCGGTGCTTGACTGCATGTGACCGAGCGAACCAACTGGCTAGCTGAATCAACATGTGATACCAAAACATAACTAATGTATAAAATAAAACTAACACATGCTGATTAACTAAAAGTTTCACTGAAATATTATAATGCGGAAATACTTAGACAATCTGAATATATCTGAAAGTAGCCAACATGGCTAAACCAAACAACTGAACGACTGCCAACAAGGCTAACATAATAAATATCTGACTGTCTGAACTGTGTCTATGAAGCCTCTAAGAGTACTGAATAATAGAGCTGTCTATAAATTGAAATAACTGGATAGCTGACAACGCCCCGAAGGAATTTGGGGCTCACCAGTAGCTGATACGTGCATTCCTAAATAGCTGAGTCGTCAACCTGTATATCGTTACCTGCATCGCGAGATGCAGGCCCCCGAGCAATAAAAAGGGACATCAGCACATTTGAATTGTATTGGTATGTAAAGCAACTGAAGCAATAAAATACTGAAACTGAAACTGATAACTGTAACTGTAATAGCAAGAAAGTAGAGATATGAATACTCCCTGCTCTGTATCTGAATCATCTGTATTATCTGTGTTTGTATATGTGGGGCCTCGGCCCAATAATAAATGCACGCTATGGCCTCGGCCTAGTAGTGCGTCAGTCAATGGCCTCGGCCATGTATACGTATACAAAAGACTGTGTTGTGCCCTCGAGCAAAATCACATATGTAAAATTATGGTTAATTAATAAGGACTGTGACCATAACAACAATGAACAATGCTGAACTGAAATAAACATGCTGGACTGAGTTGAAAACACTGACTGTTTCTGAGCATACTGAATTTCTAGACCGAGACTCATGTTGTAACAATACATAAGTCTATAAAGATTACGTGCTGAGTTCATGATATTCAAATTGATTACCATGAACGAATTCTGTAACTGCAACCCTAGAAGATAACAGTTCTACAACATATCATAAAACTAGGGCTAAACTGTATTCTGAGTCAAATTACTGACAAGTATGAAGAATGAGGCGTAGGGAGAATCATGAACATTCCCGAACGTAGATAGTTAGCCTCACATACCTTAATTCCATCCTTTGAGCGTAATACAATGTTCGTCACCCCTTTCAACTTTGATCTATATCAATACAAGCCAAAGGGATTCTATATTAGCAATAATATTCATGCTTTGGTCATCTAAGCATTTTATCAAACACTTAGTGGGCATAAAGCTCCACAATCTCCATTAATGGTGTTTCTTCACCCAATTCCCAGTCTATTACTTCTAGGTGATTTTACAATCTCAATTAGATGTAATTAACATCATTCTCCATCACCCATATCATTATAACAATCTCAAGTCAACAATTCAAAACCCTACTATAGTTCGTGTAATTCTCTTTACTAAACTCATTTACTATTTTCCCAAGAACTCATCAATTCACTATTATGAATGATTAGAGTGTAGAAACATTACCTTTTTGACGTTCAATCCTCTTGAATTCAAGTTCTAGGGTTTCCACGCCCAACAATAATGTTCCACTCACAAATCTATTGATTAGAAGGGTTTACTCAAGTTAGAAAGAGATTAGGGACTTGAATTCAACCTAGAATCATGATAACACTTACCTTGTATGGTTCTTGAGGCTTGGGACTTGTTCTTATTGACTTTAGGGTAATTTTTCGTGAATGGGGTGCTGGGGAAATAAACCCCAAACCGTAGATATAACCAAAAACGCGTAACCCGAATTTGTGACCCGAATCTAACCCGATTTGCGATGGGTCCGCGATGCGGGACCATCGCTCAATATTCTGCAGCTCAATACTCAGACTTGTGCGATCGGCCCGCGATGCGGGGCCATCGCACGCGCCCCCACGCGCCTGAAAGAGTGACGGGTGTCGGTTCTACACAGTGTTCGGTAAAATGGACATCACTTCTTGTACAGAGCTCTGTTTTGGCTCCACAATATACCGTTTGAAAGCTATTTCAAGGGGCTACAACTTTCATGTTTTACGTTTCCTCCAATTCGCTATGGGTGTTCACCAAATTGGACTGGAAGATAGACGTTTCGAAAATTTAGCCGATTCTATCGAATTTTAAGTGCCTTACTATTAGCCATATTGAGACGATCATATATCCTTGCTCCGATCTCTGATTGGCTTGGTCCTTATATCGTTAGAAAGGTATTTCTACATACTACAACTTTAATTAAGGGTACTTTCCCAAATTCCCAACTAATCAAGGAGTTATCACTACCCGAAGTAGGCCTATCAACCATTTTCGCAAAACGTTCAAATCTTCAGTTTTTCCACTAAAACACTAATGATATGAGTCTAAACTTAGTTCCAAGATATGGGGTGTTACATTATCTCCCCCCCTTGGGATCATTCGTCCTCGAATGATGGATTTTGATAAAGAGTGACTGTCGAGACATGTGCACACTAACTGACATGAGCACATGAAAACTGAACTGAAAAGGGTCTGAACTGAATTATTTGTTGAACTGAACAACTACTAAGCTGACTGTCTAACAGGCTGAATACTGATAATGTAGAAACTGTAGAAGGAAAGATCTGAGAGGGGAAGGTATAATACCTTCACCGGTTTCTGCTGATTCTTCAAAGAGATAGGGATAGCTGGACTTCATGTCTTCTTCTGTTTCCCATGTAGCCTCTTCAACTTTCTGACTTCGCCACAAAACCTTCACTGAGGCTACCTCCTCAATCCTCAACTTGCAAACATGGTGATTAAGGATTTTCACTGGGACTCCTTCATAAGTCAAATTATCATTGACTGTTATGCTATCAATCGGGACAGTCAATGACGGGTCTCCCACACACTTTCTCAACATGGACACTTGTAACACTAGATGCATAATAATCAAGTCATGTGGAAACTCAAGCTCATAAGCCAATTGATCAACCTTTCATTGGATTCTGTATGGTCCAATATGGCGGGACTATGCTTCCCCTTCTTACCAAATCTCATGCCACTCTTCCTAGGTGAGAGCTTAAGAAATACGCAGTCATTAACTTCAAACTCTAAATCTCTCTGTCTCACATTTGTGTAAAACTTCTGGCAATTCTGAGCTGTTTACAAACGCTTCTAAATCAACTTGACCTTCTCTGAGCACCATAGTCTGAAATAATGGACACTAGGGTCCCATGCAATCTGGCAATTTCATTAACATATGACTTGGCATAATCTTCTGTTCAATCTGTGGTCTTAACTGGCAAGAAGTGCGCTGACTTCGTAAGTCTGTCCACAATCACCCAAATTAAATCATGCCTCCTATCTGAACGAGGTATACCTAGAATGGTGAGCTTCTGACATAATTAGCTCTCTGAGTCCATCTACATCTGGAATGCATAATCTGCCTCGGTATCTCAAGGTACCGTTATCTCCCCCTTGTTCAAAAGCTAAGGCTTTATGTTCGTGAATCCCTTCTTTCATCTATAACAAGTAGGAATCACCAAACTGCTTCTCTCTAACTTTAATGACTAAGAAGGAATGCCACGTTCTGGGCAATAACTCCACCCGCTTCGAAGTCTGAAAGTCAAATTCCTAGTTTAGATAAGCGGTGAACTTCTTTCACCATAGTTCTCTTATCTGCCTAAATCGTGAGTTGTGCTTCCCATACTCGATTTTTTTTTTCTGAGATACTTTCTAAAATACTCATAGTACTGTTGTGCGCTAAGTCTATGACTAGCACCCTAAAGATTAGAGTCTCATGTAATGGCACTACCCTTGTGACACATAACTGGCATGATCTTATAGCTTTTCCGTAATCGCCTAATCGATAGTAATTGAACTTGACACGATTCGTTCGATGATCATTCTACTCATTTCGGGTTTCCTCTAAGTTGAGGCATATTCCTTATGGAGACTATATCATTATGCCAACCTAACTGAACTAAGGTTTTTCATATCTCATACTAACCCTTCGGGTCTTCAATTATCTCACTGGACTTACTGGCGATTTATGCATCTCCCCCTTAGATCAAGGCTAACATCTTATACTTATCAATTCTTCTCTTTTGATGGGATCCAATTAACATTCCTTATCTTCTGTAATTCCTTTGTACTCTACAACACTGATGATTTTTTTTTGACTCACATCTGAGCAATTTCTCATGGGGAAAAACTAAATTTACTTACATGAACGGGTTGCTACTGTATTAATAACTGGCATACTCCATCTTAACGACTTAACTCTACTCACACTGTAAATCTTAGGACAACCCCCTTTGACAACTCTTAAAGGCTATTCTTCTGTAGTTTGCTTTCTTACAGCCTAGCTGATTTCTTTTTCCACTGATCACTCTACTCCGAATTTAATTTAAGCCCTTGGTTTCTAACACACATTTGGATGTATCCGAATTGTCACCCACTTAAGGTGTTCATCTGACTAAGGAAATCAAGTCATACTTGTACTAGTTCTGCTGAAATTGCTAATGCATTATATCTACTCAAAACTTACTTACTATTTTTCTGTTAATCACCCGCTAGCTTCACATTTTCTTATTCTGCTCTGAATAACCTAAGTTATTTCTAACTCTCCCTCATCATTTGACGCTATTCTATGGTCGTATACTATCTTTTCTGAACTATGGATCACACTTAAGAAAATTTCATCTATCTTATATGAAAGGTTGGAACAACTAAACCTAAACTTTCTATACACTTCAAAATCGTATCAGACTATACACATCTGGGATAAACACTTACTCACATAGCTTAAGCGAGAACTATCACATCTTCTTATCTCATAATAATAATTACTTCTTATAGTAACCTACAACCATTGTACTCTCTAACTCTGATCTGACTAACTTAAACAAACTAAAATCATTTCCGAAAATTTAATATCGCCTGCTCATGGTTATTATTTCATACATACCTCTTTTCTTAACAGGCATAGTTCGTACGAAAATTTCATCTGTGGTGATAACTGGGGATGCCTCTTTATCCTGACGACCTGCTGAAGCTTCCAAGCAGTCTTCACTGAAAACTGAAATACCGGGATTATCTGTATTACAACCTGACTGGGCTTGAGAATTAAGAGAAGTCACCGAAACACACATTAAGGCCCCAAACGATACACCCCTTGGTGTCTCCTACAACACTTGTTGCACATAAGATTCTGAAAACTTCTGTGGTTCACACTGGTATGTCACTGAGAGGCGTGCTCTTAAAATCTGTTTCGAGTTGAACTGACCCTTTTGATCATATCTAGACCTCGAGACTAGTGTACTAGCTGCAGATGGAGTGGGTCTTGATAGCTTCCGGCAGAAAACTGTCTGCCCCTACCTCCTTGATATCCTCCATGATTTACGTTTCCTGCAGACTTAGCTCCTTTTCTAATTTATCTAATATCCTCTCCCTGTTGCATCCTATTCTTCTTTCTCAAGAATATCATTATCATTCAACTTCCCATTCATTATACAACGCCCTTTCTCAGGCAACTTACACTTTATTTATCTTTCAATCACACCTCAAGTCTCATTCGTTACCAATAAGTACTGCACAATTGTACCCCCTATGGGTAAACATCCTTACTTGGACCTGGAACTTACACTCTAAGCTTCATGGCACGATCTAGAGTAGAAAGAAATGAGACAAATCCTGAATGTCTTGGTGGTCAAATGTTTATATGTGTGGGGCCCTCACACATATAAAAGAGACCCCGCTGGACACGGCTTCATAGACTCCCTAAGACACTTGAACCTAATGCTCTGATACCAAGCTTTGTCACGCCCCGAACCTGGGCCTGGACGTAACACGGCACCCGGTGCCTGACTGCATGTGACCGAGTGAACCAACTGGCTGGCTGAATCAACATGTGATACCAAAACATAACTAATGTATAAAATAAAACTAACACATGCTGATTAACTAAAAGTCTCACTGAAATATTATAATGCGGAAATACTTAGACAATCTAAATATATCTGAAAGTAGCCAACATGGCTAAACCAAACAACTGAACGACTGCCAACAAGGCTAACATAATAAATATCTGACTGTCTGAACTGTGTCTATGAAGCCTCTAAGAGTACTGAATAATAGAGCTGTCTATAAACTGAAATAACTGGATAGCTGACAACGCCCCGAAGGAATTTGGGGCTCACCAGTAGCTGATACGTGCACTCCTAAATAGCTGAGTCGTCAACCTATATATCGTTGCCTGCATCGCGAGATGCAGGCCCCCGAGCAATAAAAAGGGACATCAGCACATTTGAATTGTACTGGTATGTAAAGCAACTGAAGCAATAAAATACTAAAACTGAAACTGATAACTGATAACTGTAACTGTAATAGCAAGGAAGTAGAGATATGAATACTCCCTGCTCTGTATCTGAATCATCTGTATTATCTGTGTTTGTATATGTGGGGCCTCAGCCCAATAATAAATGCACGCCATGGCCTCGGCCTAGTAGTGCGTCAGTCAATGGCCTCGGCCATGTATACGTATACACAAGACTGTGATGTGCCCTCGGGCAAAATCACATATGTATAATTATGGTTAATTAATAAGGACTGTGACCATAACAACAATCAACAATGCTGAACTGAAATAGACATGCTGGACTGAATTGAAAACACTGACTGTTTCTGAGCATACTGAATTTCTAGACTGAGAGTCATGTGGTAACAATACATAAGTCTATAAATATTACGTGATGAGTTCATGATATTCAAATTGATTACCATGAACGAATTCTATAACTGCAGCCCTAGAAGATAACAGTTCTACAACATATCATAAAACTAGGGCTAAATTGTATTCTGAGTCAAATTACTGACAAGTATGAAGAATGAGGCGTAGGGAGAATCATGAACATTCCCTAACGTAGATAGTTAGCCTCACATACCTTAATTCCATCCTTTGAGCGTAATACAATGTTCGTCACCCCTTTCAAGCCAAAGAGATTCTATATTAGCAATAATATTCATGCTTTGGTCATCTAAGCATTTTATCAAAAACTTAGTGCGCATAAAGCTCCACAATCTCCATTAATGGTGTTTCTTCACCCAATTCCCAGTCTATTACTTCTAGGTGATTTTACAATCTCAATTAGATGTAATTAACATCATTCTCCATCACCCATTTCATTATAACAATCTCAAGTCAACAATTCAAAACCCTACTATAGTTCGTGTAATTCTCTTTGCTAAACCCATTTACTATTCTCCCAAGAACTCATCAATTCACTATTATGAATGATTAGAGTGTAGAAACATTACCTTTTTAACGTTCAATCCTCTTGAATTCAAGTTCTAGGGTTTCCACGCCTAACAATAATGTTCCACTCACGAATCTATTGATTAGAAGGGTTTACTCAAGTTAGAAAGAGATTAGGGACTTGCATTCCACCTAGAATCATGATAACACTTACCTTGTATGGTTCTTGAGGCTTGGGACTTGTTCATATTGACTTTAGGGTAATTTTTAGTGAATGGGGTGCTGGGGAAATAAACCCCAAACCTTAGATATAACCAAAAATGCGTAACCCGACTTTTTGACCCGACTCTAACCCGATTCGCGATGGGTCCACGATGCGGGACCATCGCTCAATGTTCTGCAGCTCAATACTCAGACTTGCGCGATCGGCCCGCGATGCGGGGCCATCGCACGCGCCCCCACGCGCCTGAAAGAGTGACGGGTGTCGATTCTGCACAGTGTTGGGTAAAATGGACATAACCTTTTGTACAGAGCTCTGTTTTGGCTCCACAATATACCGTTGGAAAGATATTTCAAAGGGTTACAACTTTCAGGTTTTACGTTTCCTCAAATTCGCAACGGATGTTCACCACATTTGACTGGAAGACAGACGTATCAAAAATTTAGCCGATTCTATCGAATTTTAAGTGCCTTACTATTAGCCATATTGAGACGATCATATCTCCTTGCTCCGATCTCTGATTGGCTTGGTACTTATATCGTTAGAAAGGTATTTCTACATACTACAACTTTCATTAAGGGTACTTTCCCAAATTCCCAACTAATCAAGGAGTTATCACTGCCCGAAGTAGGCCTATCAACCATTTTCGCAAAACGTTCAAATCTTCAGTTTTTCCACTAAAACACTAATGATATGAGTCTAAACTTAGTTCCAAGATATGGGGTGTTACACGTTTGGGACATTGATATGTGTTTCGGTGGCTCCTCTTAATTCTCAAGCCCAGTCAGGTTGTAATACAGCTAAGCCTGGTATTTCAGTTCTCAGTGAAGACTGCTTGGATGCTTCAGCAGGTTATCAGCACAAAGAGGCATCCTATCACAGATGATATTTTCGTACGAACTATGTCTGTTAATAAAAGAGATGTGTATGAAATAAGAACCATGAGCAGACGATATTAAATTTTCGGTAATGGTTTTAGTTTATTAAGTTTAGTCATATCAGAGTTAGAGAGTACGATGGTTGTAAGTTGCTATAAGAGGTAATTATTATTATGAGATAAGGAGACGTGACAGTTCTCTCTTGAGCTATGTGAGTAAGTGTTTATCCCAAATGTGTATAGTCTGATATGATTTTGAAGTGTATAGAAAGTTTTTGGGTTTAGTTGTTCCAATATTTCATATAAGATAGATGAAAGTTTCTTAAGTGTGATCCATAGTTCAAAAAAGATAGTATATGACCATAGAATAGCGTCAGATGATGAGGGAGATTTAGAAATAACTTAGGTTATTCAGAGCAGAATAAGAAAATATGAAGCTAGCAGGTGATTAACAGAAAAATAGTAAGTAAGTTTTGAGTAGATACAATGCATTAGCAATTTTAGTAGAACTAGTAGAAGTATGATTTGATTTCCTTAGTCAGATGAATGCCTTAAGTGGGTGACAGTTCGGATACATCCAAATGTGTGTTAGAAACCAAGGGCTTAAATTAAATTCGGAGTAGAGTAATTAGTGGAAGAAGAAATCAGCTAGGCCGTAAGAGAGCAAACTACAGAAGCATAGCCTTTAAGAGTTGTCAAAAAGGGATTTCCCTAAGATTTACAGTGTGAAAAGAGTTAAGTCATTAAGATAGAGCATGCCGGTTATGAATACAGTAGCAATCCATTCATATAAGTAATTTAATTTTCCCCAATAAGAAATTGCTCAGAAGTGAGTCGAAAATTTTTTTTGTCAGTATTATGGAATACAAAGGAATTACAGAAGATAAGGAACGTTAATTGGATCCCAGCAAAAGAGAAGAATTTGTAAGTATAAGATGTTAGCCTTGGTCTAAGGGGGAGATGCATAAATCGCTAGTAAGCCCAGTGAGAAAATTGAAGACCCGAAGGGTTAGTATGAGATATGAAGAACCTCAGTTCAGCTAAGTTGGCATAATGAGATAGTCACCATAAGGAATATGCCTCATCTTAGAGGAAACCCAAAGTGAGTAGAATGATCGTCGAACAAATCGTGCCAAGTTCAATTACTATCGATTAGACGATTACGGAAAAGTTATAAGATCATGCCCAGTTATGTGTCACAAGGGTAGTTCCATTACATGAGACTCTAATCTTTAGGGTGCTAGTCATAGACTTAGCGCACAACAGTACTATGAGTATTTTAGGAAGTATCTCAGAAAAAAAAATCAAGTATAGGAAGTACAGCTCATGATTTAGGCAGACAAGAGAACTAAGGTGAAAGAAGTTCACCGCTTATCCAAGCTAGGAATTCGACTTTCGGACTCCGAAGTGGGTGGAGTTGTTGCCCAGAACATGGCTTATTCCTCCTTAGTCATCGAAGTTAGAGAGAAGCAGTTTGGTGATTCCTACTTGCTGCAGATGAAAGAGGGGATTCACGAACAGAAAGCCTTAGCTTTTGAACAAGGGGGAGATAATAGTACCATGAGATACCGAGGAAAATTATACATTCCAGATGTAGATGGGCTCAAAGAGCGGATTGTATCATAGGATCACAATTCCAGAATATGGCAGGGTTTGTAGTTAAGTGGCCCAAATTTTTTTTGCAAGTGAAAGCCGAACACTAGAGGCCCTGCGACTTGTCTCAGAATATAAATATTCCTGTTTTGAGAATGGGAGATGATAATTATGGACTTTATAGCAGGTCTACCTCATTCAGTTAGAAGGCACGACCTGATTTGGGTAATTATGGATAGACTTACGAAGTCAGCGCACTTCTTTCCAGTTAAGATCACAGATTGAATAGAAGATTATGCCAAGTCATATATTAATGAAATTTCCATATTGTATGGGACCCTAGCGTCCATCATTTCAGATTGTGGTGCCCAGTTAACAGCAAACTTCTAGAGATCATTTCAGAAAGGATTGGGTGCGAGGGTTAACCTCAGCACAACTTTTCAATCGCAGACCGATGATCAGACAGATACGCTATTCAGATATCATGTTATAATATTCATGTCAGCTTAGTACTCAGATGTCAGTCCAGTACTCATGTATTCATGCCAGTCCAGTATTCAGTTAGTGTGCTAGTTTCGTATTCAGTCAATCCAGTATTCAGTCAGCTTAGTATTCAGGTAGTTCAGTAGACATTCAGTTCAGTATCTGAGCAATTCAGTAATCATGTATTCATTCAGTTCAGTAACCATGTGTCCTTGATTTCAATTGTAATTGGGGTGACCACCTGCCTCTTATTGAGTTTACTTACAAAAATAATTATCATGCTAGTATTGGGATGACACCGTTTGAAACCCTTTTTGAGCGAAGGTGCAGATCACCAATTGGTTAGCTTAAAATTGGGGAAGCAGAGTTGTTAGGACCAGATTTGGTCTATCAGGCTATAGAGAAGGTCAATTTGATTTAGAAGCGTTTGAAAATGGCTCAGAATTTCCAGAAGTTTTACACAAATGTGAGACAGAGAGATTTAGAGTTTGAAGTTAAAGACTGGGTATTTCTTAAGCTCTCACCTAGGAAGAGTGGCATGAGATTTGGTAAGAAGGGGAAGCATAGTGCCGCCATATTGGACCATACAGAATCCAATGAAAGGTTAGTCAATTGGCTTATGAGCTTGAGTTTCCACATGACTTAATTATTGTGCATCTAGTGTTTCATGTGTCCATGTTGAGAAAGTGTGTGGGAGACCCATCATTGGTTGTCCCGATTGATAGCATAACAGTCAATAATAATTTGACTTATGAAGAAGTACCAGTGAAAATCCTTGATCGCCATGTCGCAAGTTAAGGACTGAGGAGGTAGCCCTAGTAAAGGTTTTGTGGCGAAGTCAGAAAGTTGAAAAGGATACATGGGAAACAGAAGAAGACATGAAGTCCAGCTATCCCTATCTCTTTGAAGAATCAGCAGAAACCGGTGAAGGTATTGTACCTTCCTCTCTCAGATCGTTCCTTCTACAGTTTCTACATTATCAGTATTCAGCCTGTTAGATAGTCAGCTTAGTAATTGTCCAGTTCAATAGATAATTCAGTTCAGACCCTTTTCAGTCCAGTTTTCATGTGCTCATGTCAGTTAGTCTGCACATGTCTCGGTAGTCACTCTTTATCAAAATCCATCATTCGAGGACGAATGATCCCAAGGGGGAGATAATGTAACACCCCGTATCTTGGAACTAAGTTTAGACTCATATCATTAGAGTTTTAGTGGAAAAACTGAAGGTTTGAACGTTTTGCGAAAATGGTTGATATGCCTACTTCGGGCAACGATAACTCCTTGATTAGTTGGGAATTTGGTAAAGTACCCTTAATGAAAGTTCTAGTATGTAGAAATACCTTTCTAACGATATAGGTATCAGGTCAATCAGAGATCGGAGCAAGGATATATGATCGTCTCAATATGGCTAATAGTAAGGCACTTAAAATTCTATAGAATCGGCTAAGTTTTTGATACGTCTGCATTCCAGTAGAATCTGGTGAAATTCTGTTGGGTATTTGAGGAAACTTAAAACATGAAAGTTATATCCCTTTGAAATATCTTTCCAACGGTATATTGTGGAGCCCAAACAGAGCTCTGTACAAGAAGTTATGTCCATTTTATCGAACACTGTGCAGAACCGACACCCGTCGCTTCTCGGGGCGCGTGAGGGAGCGTGGGAGATCGCGCGATGGCCCCTCTTCGCGGAACAATCGCGAAACTCTGCGTTTTTATCTGCAGACTGTTGCGCGATGCACCCGCATCGCGGAACCATCGCGAAACAGGTCGATTTCGGGTTAATAGTTGGGATTTCGCGTTTTAAGTTACATTTAACCTTGGGGTTTATTTTCCTAACACCCCTAGTCACGAAAAATCACCCTAAAGTCAGAGGGAACAAGTCCCAAGCCTCAAGAACCCTCCAAGGTAAGGTGTAACATGATTCTAGGTTGAATTCAAGTCCCTAATCTCTTTCTAACTTGAGTAAACCCTTCTAATCAATAGAGTTGTGAGTGGAACATTATTGTTGGGCGTGGAAACCCTAGAACTTGAATTCAAGAGGATTGAACATCAAAAAGGTAATGTTTTTACACTCTAATCATTCATAATAGTGAATTGATGAGTTCTTGGGAGAATAGTAAATGGGTTTAGTAAAGAGAATTACACGAACTATAGTAGGGTTTTGAATTTTTGACTTGAGATTGTTATAATGATATGGGTGATGGAGAATGATGTTAATTACATCTAATTGAGATTGTAGAATCACCTAGAATTAATAGAATGGGAATTGGGTGAAGAAACACCATTAATGGAGATTGTGGAGCTTTATGCCCACTAAGTGTTTGATAAAATGCTTAGATGACCAAAGCATGAATATTATTGCTAATATAGAATAGCTTTGACTTGTATTGATATAGATCAAAGTTGAAAGGGGTGACGAACATTGTATTACGCTCAAAGGTTGGAATTAAGGTATGTGAGGCTAACTATCTACGTTAGGGAATGTTCATGATTCTCCCTACGCCTCATTCTTCATACTTGTCAGCAATTTGACTTAGAATATAGTTAGCCCTAATTTCATAATATGATGTAGAACTGTTATCTTCTAAGGTTGCAGTTACATAATTCGTTCATGGTTATCAATTTGAATATCATGAACTCAGCACGTAATCTTTATAGACTTATGTATTGTTACCACATGAGTCTCAGTCTAGAAATTCAGTATGCTCAGAAACAGTCAGTGTTTTCAATTCAGTCCAGTATGTCTATTTCAGTTCAGCATTGTTCATTGTTGTTATGGTCTCAGTCCTTATTAATTCACCATAATTATACATATGTGATTTTGCCCGAGGGCACAGCACAGTCTTGTGTATACGTATACATGGCCGAGGCCATTGACTGACGCACTACTAGGCCGAGGCCATAGCGTGCATTTATTATTGGGTCGAGGCCCCACATATACAAACACAGATAATACAGATGATTCAGATACAGAGCAGGGAGTATTCATATCTCTACTTCCTTGCTATTATAGTTACAGTTATCAGTTTTAGTTTCAGTATTTTATTTCTTCAGTTGCTTTACATACCAGTACAATTCAAATGTGCTTATGTCCCTTTTTATTACTTGGGGCCTGCATCTCGCGATGCAGGAAACGATATACAGGTTGACGACTCAACTATTTAGGAGTGCTCGTATCAGCTACTGGTGAGCCCCAAATTCCTTCGGGGTGATGTCAGCTATCTAATTATTTCAGTTTATAGACAGCTCTATTATTCAGTATTCTTAGAGGCTTCATAGACACAGTTCAGACAGTCAGATATTTATTATGTTAGTCGTGATGACAGTTGTTCAGTCATTTTGGTTTAGCCATGTTGGCTACTTTCAGATATATTTCAGATTGTCTATGTATTTCCGCATTATGATTTCAGTCAGACCTTTAGTATAACAGCATGTGTTTAGTTGTTTCCACATTCAGTTATGTTTTGATATCACATGTTGATTCAGTCAGCCAGTTGGTTCACTTGGTCACATACAGTCAGGCCACGGGTGCCGTGTTACGTCCAGGCCCAGGTTCGGGGCATGACACATTTGCTTGACAACTTGTTTGCCTTTATTTGATGAATTACTTGCTACATGACTTCTTTGACTTTACGTGATCATGACTTTACTTAAATCACTTGCATTTTATGTTTCCTTTGTCTTATTATGTTTCTTTTTGTTTTTATTATTATTCCCACAAAAGAGTTGATTCGTGTTGACATTCGAGCTGACCGATCATCCTTACCTCACAAGATCAAAGACGTCATCATTACCTCGACGTAGTTGGGTTGTTCAAGGAAGGAAAACTACTATGTCTGATCCAGCCGCATCTATTTCAATTGGTGTGGAAAACATCGTGATCTCTAGTGATCCTCCCGAAACTTCCGAACATAGAACTACTATTCAACATGATGAACATATCGCCTGCTTGACTCAAGAGATTGAGGACCTACGTGGAGAACTGAATCGGGTTAGGGACCTGACCAATTTGTCCGTTACACTCCAAAGTACACCTCCTGAACCTAGAAATGTCGCACCAAACCCTTCTCGTTTTCCATCACTTGAATCTCCGGTTCCTGAACATTTCCCTCCACAAAATACTGCACCTACCAATAACAAATTTCCTCAAATCACCCTCGCAAATCCACCAAATCCATCATCCGTCTATACTCCTCCACAAAATCAACCACCCGCCTACACTACCTATGCTACTCCTAATCCACCACCCGTCAACCCACCAAGTCAATCGCGAGTTCACACTCCTTATGTTCCTTTACCCACCAACACTAATCCACCACCTACAAATACCACTTATAACACACCACCTCCAGTCCAAAACACTCCCACCGTCCAAACTTATCCAACCCAGTATATACAAGGGGCACACTTTGTCACTCCTAATGCACAATATGTTCCTCCGGTATATGCAGCGGAAACACAAGCCTTTATCAACCCAGTAACAGTCAGGTTCCAATCCGAGGTGGATCAATACGAGGAAATGGAAAAGGATGCAAAAGCAAGGGCGGATGATATGCTGTTAAAAGAGATCCACAATCTCAAAGAAGCAATGAGAAACCTTCAAGTTGCTAGGGGAAGCAAGAGTGTAGAATATGAGGATCTGTGTGTTCAGCCTGACGTCGATTTGCACGTGTTATACCCCATTTTAAACGGGTCAAAATTGGAGTACAACATATTGGAGATTCCTATATTGCTTTGTTTTAAGGAGTCGCCACCTAATTGATTTTAAGGTGAATTAGGGCACCTAATTTTAACTAAGGTAAAGCTAATTAAACCTCCGTTAATAGTCTGCTTAATCAGTGTGATTCTAGGTAAGGGTTCTATATTATCCTAAAGGGAAGGGGTTAGGCATCCTTTAGAATCCTTTAACTACGGTTATCCGGCCAAACTTAGGTTAATTAATTAATGCTAAATAAGATGCCTGAAATTTTAAGAAAAGGGGCTAAGAAATGTTGCTAAGGGTTTTAAGAAAATTATAAGAATGTTGCTTAAGATAGGATTTAGAGAAAATATAATAATTTGCATAAAAGAAGATTTTAAATGCCATTTTAAATAAAACTTATAAAAGTTGCTAAGGCTTTAAAAAAAAATGCTACTTAGAATGAGATTTGTAGAAAATATAATAATTTGCATAAAAGGAAACTTCAAATGCCATTTAAAATAAACTTATAAATGTTGCAAAGACTTTAGCTAATAATGCTATTTAAAATAAGATTTGCATGAAATATATAAGTAGAAGAAAACCCAGGTTTGTGCAGTGTTTTAATGAATATTTGAAACAACTCAAATGGTGAGATATTAATTGATTTTGCGATTTAAGAGCAAAAATATAAAAAAAATAACTTATGTGAGCTTTCTTTATCCTTTTATTAACTATGCTTAAAAATATGCGTAATTGACTCAAAAAACTAAAAGAGTTATTTATAAAATATATTTGAGCTTATATTTGCGTATTAGTGAAATTCTGAAATTCCTAAGATAGTAAGAACAAAAATGATTCTTTTAACCCAAAATATGTAGGCATGCTATTTTGCAAATCAATTATTCCAATAAAAATAAATATTATATATGCTATGAATAGTTCAACATAAAAAGAAACGTACGGGACTAATGGCGAGTTTCTTTCTTAAATTCTACCCATTATACTAAAGATAACCCACTAAATTTTACTAGAATTCATCTAAGCTAGGAAAACAACAAAGTAAGGGTTAGTCAAATAATACAAATTAAATGCATAAAAACAAAATAGAGGCTGAAATAAAATTGAATGGGCTCAGTCCAAATTTAGGACTGTTGCAATCTGTTTGCTATTTGGGCTTCAGCCCAGCAAATTTCCCTTCCTATATATTGCTGTGGATCTGCCTGCTATTGGGCTTCAGCCCAATAAATTCTGTTTGTCTATTTTTTCTGCTGCGGACAGGATTGATAGGGAATGACTCGGAAAGATTACGTTGGGCTTGTAGCCCAACTCCGAATGCGGGAGAAGAACGAGTCCCTCGGACTCGTATGCGGTGGTCATGCATAAAAATGAAAGAAAAGGATTAGAATAAGGAACTCTTATCTTCAACGGAATAAGTAAAAGGAGATAAAAATAAGCATCACATCCTCAAAGATAATAAATATACACTTATGAACCAAACTCGTTCTCGAAGTGTTCTGCTAGATACTCATTTTCCTTACATTCATCTTTTATATCAAGAGCACATTTTACCACGAACAAGATATATTATTGGCCATAAGCATGAGAAGAACTAAATTAAGAAGCCTTTTTAGTTTCTAACAGAAGTTTCATTCAAGCTTTTCTGATAAGCTTTCATCATCAACACTAATGTGAGTTTTTGAATCTCAGATCCTGTCAAGAAGAAACTGAGTCTAGTACTACACATTCAGGAGAGACCTTAATGACACAAAACAGTAACCACCGGTCAAACACATACTCCTTCGAAGGGGCAAAGACAAGTAGTAACAACAGCTATAAGCAAGGCAAAAGGGAGAGGTGTGCAGTTACTAAGGACAAGCAAAGGCAAACCAGGCAAAGACCATCTCATGAGTGGACTTAGAGTCTCAGCAAGAGCAAGTAACATTGAATAGTAGAAGAAAGTATAGGCAATAGGTACATGGGATCAGAGGACAAACATGATAGGTAAGGGTGTACCTTAAAATTCAATGACAAACTTAATTCAAAGAGAAGCATCTCATATCCAGCAAATGGTAGTTAACCCCAATCGTTAAGCCAAATATAGCTAGACTTAGGTAGATATGTCAAGTATGCACACTAAAATGAAAAGAGGTGTGTTTAACTTATCTATAGGAGTGTGACCATCAACCATGATCACAGACTCAAACAAATTAAAAGAAGTCAAATGAGTACTACAGGGTGATAGCTATATCATGGCATCTCGAGAATGGACAAAGGCAGACAAGTTCAATTATTCTGGCATGATAACAGAACAAACATCAAGTCTTAGCTAGATTCAAAGTGATATCAAGAAATGCATAGATAAATTCAAGACTTACACTTGCTATAAATCAAAGAAAGAGCAAAGGACAGGCAATCAGTTATGTTTTTGAAAGACAAAGGCTTTAAATGGTCCTAGTGACCAGATGATTCCTTTTCAATGATTTTAAGATTCAAATCCCATCTCTGTTAAATTTGCTCTTTCTTTTAAGGTTCAGCAAACAAAACAACAAGCCATAACAATGAGCTTATCAAAGCAGCGACAGTCTAGACCGAAACTTAAAGAGATTTAGGATTTTAGAGTTATTTACTACGGTTTCTAAAAGCCTACGAGTAGCAGCTAACTGGAAAAGAGGGAATCTCGACATACCTTTTTCAGCTTAGACAACACGATATAGGAAATGCAAACAAGGCCAACAATAATCCCTAGATGAAATGGTTCCTAGGAATTCTACTTGATTTAAAAATGAGGTTTCTGATATAAAAAAAGGGTACTAGACTACTGGTTTTGTCGAAATATATTAAACGAGATCTTTACACTTAAGAGATGTATACATTTATTCATTCACCATAATTCCAACTCTATTTCAATGCTCAAAACAAATAAATGTCTTAGAAGAAAAGCATGTCATTTCAGCACTTTAACCACATGTCCACTTCCCAATCCTTTTCGAAATTGAACATTCAAATTTTAAAATACTTAATTCGTGATTCAAGCCAGGGCAGGACCAACATCAGTAGTTATAGCTAAACCACATCTAGCTAGGCGCATGTTAACTATCATTAATCCTAGAACAACATATATTGATTAATACTAACCAAATAATCACCTAAACTAACAAATACATGAAAACAAACTATCAATCCTAAACTAACTAACACAGCAAGGACAAAATATCAACCTCAACTAACAAATACAGGACAAAGAATTGCAGATAAACACAAAACATAGCTTACACTAACACAGAAGCATACCCAACTAAACGTAAACCGAATCTAGCATATAAATACATAAACAACTCTTAAACTGCTAAACAGAAATCAATTAAATAAAGAAGAGCTGTTCACATACTTAAACAAGCCAAACTACATTATCACGTAAAACAATGTTTAGCCACGCAAACAAACCAATACAAGAAACAAACTTATCCATCAAACTAAATCAAATTAGCCATACTAACATGCTTAATCACAGAATGACAAACTACAATAATATAGAGCAACCAAAATGCGAAAGAAATATAATTTTTTTTTTGGAGAATTACCTTCTTCGGGTGCAGCGAAATGAGGCTTTGAATCTCCGATCTACCTCGAAAGACTGCCAAATCCGAGCTTGCGAGGCACGGGTTCACAGCAACAACAGAGCAAACGAAAAGCAGGAAAATTGTCTTAGTATTTTTGACTCGATATTCAGCAACAGAGCTGATGTACTAATATTGCTTAAAGGATTTTGGCCACTGGAAAACCTGTTTTTTCATAACTTTAATTTTCAGGGGGATTTTTGCGACGAAAAAAAACTAGTTTTGTAAGGGATTTTTGCGATTCCCGGGCTTGTTCTAATGGATTAACAGAAACGAATATTTATAGGGGGAAATCTAGGGTTTGCTTTTGAGAGGAGCGGGGACAAAGGGAAGTGGAAGCGGCAGAGGCGTGGGGGACAGGGGGAAGAGAAGAGACAGAGGCGTGCGTGGGAGAGAGAAGAGGAGCGGGGAAGAGAGGGAGAGAAGAGAGAGGAGAGAGAGAGGAAGGGGGTGTGCGGCGGTGAAGAAGGTGAGCAAGGAACCCTAATGGTTCCTTGTTAAACGAAAGGGCGGGTCGGGTCAAAAATTTGGACTGGGTTGGCTGAAAACATTGGGCTGGTTAATTAAAATGTGGGTTGGGAACAAAATATGGGCTAATGAAAAAAATGTGGGCTGCTTGACAAAAATAAATTTGCTTTTGAATTTGAGTAGAAGACCTATTTTAATTAATCATATACTAAGTGTGCTAAAATATCACCTAATATAAAAGCATGTATTTATTAGTGCTCAGATACAACAAAATTATATGATGCCATAATAGTCGTGCGATAATATATTTGAAATTCAGCAGTAAGTAAACGCTTTTATTAAATTACGCAAAAATAAATGCGATGCGTGTGCATAAGCTAGTAAAAAATACTGAAATGATAAAAGATGCGAATTATAATAATAATAATAATAATAATAATAATAATAATAATAATAATAATAGTGGTAGTAGTGGTAGTAATAACGGTAATAAAAGATAATGGCAGGATGATTAAATGCCGGTATTAATAAAAGCTAATAATTATAGTGAAAAATGCAAATAATTATTTTTTAAAGTTGCCAAAATATTGGAAGCGAAAAATAGGTATTTCGGAGGAAATGTGGGACAAAATTGGGTGTTAATAGCACGTAGGCTATAAGCTGCCGAAATTTGATACATTTAATGGAACAGGCGACCCTCATACGCATTTAAGGGCTTATTGTGACAAACTGGTTGGAGTAGGTAGAGATCAGAACATAAGGATAAAGCTATTCATAAGAAGCTTATCTGGTGAAGCTCTTACTTGGTATACACAACAAGACGTTTGTAAATGGCGTGGTTGGAGTGATATGGCACAAGACTTCATGGAACGATTCAGTTTCAACACCGATATCACACCAGATAGAGTCTACATCACCAAGGTAACCAAGAAATCAACTGAGTCGTTCTGCGAGTATGCGCTACGTTGGAGGTCAGAAGCAGCCAGGGTTCAACCCCCGATGAGTGATAGAGAAATGACTGCCACCTTCATTGAATGCCAAGTTGGCATATACTATGTGAAAATGATAGGCATGATGGGACAAAAATTCACAGAAGTTGTCAGAATGGGAGAAGCCTTAGAAGAAGGAATCAAATCGGGGAAAATTCAGGATCTTACAGCTTTGCAAGCTGTAAGCAAAGCTATTTAATATGGTTCTATCAACGGGACCAAAAAGAAGAAAGAAGATGTAGCTGCAGTCATGAACATCCAAGGGCATAATCCGAGCCAAGCCATTACATACCTTAACCATCCACAACAATCTTTCTACCCTTACTAATATGCTGAACCCTACCAAACTCCACTAACTCCCTATCCTGTTTATAACGCCCAAGCAAATTACTACCAACCCCGAGCACCTCCCTATCAAAACCCACGTCCATATTAATCCGTTCAAGCTCCAACTTACCAAAACCGACCACACGCTATACCCAAAACCCATTCAAACCCTGACATAAAAAATACCCGTAATTACACTCGATTCGCTGAACCCTTGGCTCAATTATTCGAAAGACTGAAAGCAGCAGGCGTGATGCAACCAATTGAAGGGAAAATTCCCGATCCCATTCCAAGATAGTTTGATGGCTCCAAGCGTTGTGCATATCATTCTGGAGTTGCTGGGCACGACACTGAGGATTGTTATGGTCTCAAAAACAAAATCGAAGCCTTGATTAAGGAAGGAGCGATCCAACTTACTGGAGCTTGGCCCAATGTGGACAACAACCCTGTAGGCCTGTACCTACTCACGAAAATGCCAACATGAACATGATAACTGTTGAGGAAGATAAGGATTTGAAAGGAGCCATTATGCCAATTGGAAAAGTGGAAAAGGGTATGTCATCAACTTTTGTTGCTCCCGTGGGAACAATCCAAAGACAAGCACGAATGAAGATTACTTCTACAACTACTCGCAACACCGACCATCTGGGGTGCCGAACCAGGAGAGACTTTGAAGAATTGGACTCTTACTCCGTCCTTGGTTCGCCGGGAGTCTTGGAAGATTGAACATGTAGTGAACTTTTGAAATAACACGATCTTAAAAATTGAGGCTTGAATCGTGCCCAAAACTTTTTGTTGCTTTGCCTCATCTTTTGGAAGCTTAATTGCAAAATCTATGAATGCATTTCTGATTTTCCTTAATTGTCTATTATTGTTATTTCCTATTTTATTTATCAAATCTGCCAATTTTATAATTGTGACATAAAACGAACGAATGAATAAAGTACATCTCGAGATGATAACAGAGAAATTAGAGGACAAGACAAGATTCTACTTGGAAGAAAATGAAATAGTTGATAGATAATGACACAAGCATGAAGGCTATCAAGTCAGGAAGAAATCAAAGGACAACATCTGCAACCTTTCCTTTAATGTACCTTACGAACTACGTTGACCTGATTCCCGTGGTGGGATACATAGGCAGCCCACATAGGGTTCGGTTGCATTATAGCAGAAAACCCAAAAAGCCTTATTATTTGTATATAAGGAGAACATACGCATAGCTTGATTCCTTCGGCGGGATATGTAGGCTATCGACATACGGTTCAGTCATATTTAGGTAGAAATCCAACAAACCTTTTAGCCATTTACATTACGGAACTACGCTGACCTGATTCCCTTGGCGGGATACGTAGGCAATCCACATCGGGTTCGGTCCCTTTATTAGAAAATTTCAAACCATTTTTATGAACCTTATGAACTACGTTCTGACTTGATTCCTTTGGCGGGATACGTAGGCAACCTATATAAGGTTCGGTCACACCATAACATAAGTTTAGTATACCCTTCTGAGTCTAATGCTGGGGAAGATTTTGAAAAGATATAGACGAGAGAATGGTTGGACATAGACAAGATTAAGGCTACCAGATAGAAAGTATTATAGACAAATGACGTTTCAATTGTTTCAGAAGTGTCACAATCCAAAGTTGGCAGAAAATTTACAACTTATATATATATATATATATATATATATATATATATATATATATATATATTTACATATACATCTTTCCTTATATACATATATTTACATATATATCTTCCCTTATATACATATACTTACATATATATTTTTTCAAATGAAACATTTTCTTTCAATTGTTTTCACTACTATTCATCTACTGAGGTTTGAACGGAGATCACAAGACCTAAACAAACTAGACGAATGGAGTGCCAACAACGTCAGGCTTCGAGTCAACACGAATCAACTTTCCCCTCCCAAACTAAGAATTTTTCTTTGAGTGCAGGAATAAAAGACCGTGAGACCAACAGTCAAGTCCATCAATCATGGCCGAAAAGCATCATTAGGCTCATTATGGCCTCGCCTTAAAAGCCAAACGGCTTTATTTCCAACTTCATCTTTAATTTCATTTTTATCACAATAACTTTATGGCTTTATTAACAAATACATCCGTTTTGTAGGTTGTTGAGATTGAAGGCGAATTAAATTTGGATTACGCGTCATTAATTTGGCCGTCACGCCCGCATCAACATCATTAGCCAAACGGCTACGCTATCACTTTACCCTATACTTTACCAATTACTCTATCACTTACTTTACCAACTTTAACGACTACCCTGAACTTTACAGGAATTATCATTAAGTCTCTGAAGACAACCGGAGGCATCATTTGGCTATACAACCTCATCTGCATAAGCCAAACGGCTACACTATTACTTTACCCTCCACTTTGTCATTTACTTTACCAACTTTAAGGACTTACCTTGAACTTTACAGGAATCTTCATCAAGTCTCCGAAGACAACCGGAAACATCATCTTTACCTACTTTAACGACTTTACCCTGAACTTTACAGGAATCTTCATCAAAGTCTCCGAAGACAACCGAAGACATCATTCACTTTACCTACTTTAACGACTTTACCCCGGACTTTACGGGAATCTTCATCAAGTCTCCGAAGACAACCGGAGGTATCATATGGCTATACAACCTCATTTTCATAAGCCAGACAGCTGCACTCTTACTTCACTTTCTACTTCATCAATTACCTTATCATTCACTTTAATAACTTTACCTTAATTTCACAGACATCATCGAGTCCCCGAAACAACCGGAGACATGGTTTGGCTGTACGGCCTCATCGGCACATCATTTACCATCAAGTCCCCGAAAACAACCGGAGACATTATTTTGCTATACGGCCTCATCTGCATAAAACATCACGCATTTATTCAAGTCCCTGAAGACAACCAGAGACAATATTTGGACACACGACCTCATCATAAGCCACACGGCTTCATCCTCATTTTCACACTCATATTTATTATCATTTTTACATTCTTTATAAGTTTTACATTTTCAACTTTACCCCAGACTTTATCACTGATTTTGACATGAATTTCAGTTTTGACAGAAAGTACAATCTACATATAGAGACACAACGTAACGTGGAACTTTATCTTATGCAGTGAACTGGGGCAAACATGCTCACAAGAAAAGGTCATGGATCTACTCTCGAACTCAACTCCGCCTACGTCCACAAACATGTGATACGTGGGTTATCCAAAAAATTTCTTTCATATCCACCGCTAAAACTCTACTCAATCAACTCCTTTCACAATCCTGTAACCTTTTCTATATCCCAGTCTCACCATAACTCAACACTGGGGCAAAAGGTGTAGCGTCGGTATCGATCCGCTTCTTTTGAACTACATACAACTTGATTCTCATGGAACCCGAGTTATGTAGGAAACTAAAAACTGGGGTTCGGCCATAATTTTCTAACATTCTTTCCATCCCATAATATTTTCCACCAATTCTCCTAACCCATATTTTCTCAAGTTATTCCAAGTTCATATTGGTTGGTCAGAACAAAATTGGCTACTACGTCAACTTCTTCGCCCGAAAACTCTTACATCATCTGCGGTCGAAGAGGGGCATCTGTTGACACCCAATTTTGTCCCTCCTTATTCCAATTCATTTTCTTGAGCTTCTAAGTTATTAATAAATTAAATATCTTATTTTTCGTCTTTACTTTATTATAATTTCCACTACTATATTAATATTGTTAAGTATTAATACGTCGTACATCGCCACTTACTTATTATGTATTGATCATAGGATATAACTTAGGTAATATTTCTACTCTACTATTACCTTGCTTATATTTTATATACTAATGATAAGATTATTATATTAATGCTAATTATGAAATTTATTATTATTATTGGTATTATTATTATTACTACATAATATATTTGATCTAATTTAGAAGCTAAAAGAAATATGAGAAGAATGGATTTTCAAAACAAGAGTGGGACATTTTATTATTTGGCAAGGCTTTGTAGTTAACCATTTGGCCATTTTTATCAGCCCATTTTCCTTTTTGATCAGCTCAAATAAGCAGCCCACTACCCACAACCACCAGCCCACTATCCATCATCCGACCCGGCCCACACCATTATTATTCATCCCTAAACCTAACGAAATAATCCTTCAGCGCCGCTTCCTTTCTCTCTAATCTCTCTCATCCCTTTCCTCTTCCAAACAAGAAACCATTTCCACAGCCATGGCAGATTCTAACAGGTCCCATTTTCGTGCAATACATTCTGCCCTCTTCTTCTATTTTAAACGATAAGCCAAGCTCCTTTCTCTCCAACTCAGACCGTGCCTCTCCATTTCTATGAAATCTTTTGCTTTAACGTAAAATTTTCAGAAGTTCACTGAAAAGGATAAAAAACGAACAGCTTTGTTCAAATTCAAACGGCTATTCACTCAAAATCCCGCCCAAATCGAAACCCTAGGTTTTGATTTACACCTATAAATACATCTCTAAGTCTTCAGCCGAAGGGGGGGGGGGGGGGGGGGTCTTTTTTTTGGGAGTCATTACTGGCATTTGAAATTATTTGAAATAAACCAATTTCTTTCAAAAGAAAAGAGTGTACTGTTTCTATTTCTATCGAGATTTTTTATTCGAAAGATTTTTCGAGTTTGGGTTCGTCGTGTTCGAGCATAGATCTAAACCCCACACCCTGTTCACTGCACACGAGGAAGGTCATCAATCCTTTATTCTTTTTATCTTATTGCAGTTTACATTCCTCTGTGTGTTTTAGCGTTTTATGTGTTTAATTTGGTCTTGCTATGTCTATTTTCTGTTGCCTGTCTAGTTTAATTATCATGTTTTAGGGTAATGTTTATCTTCCGTTTAGTTTAGTTACCATGTTTAGTATAATTTAGTTTAGTTATTTATGTTTAGTGTGGTGTTTATCCTCTGCTTAGTTCAGTTATCGTATTTAGTATAGTTTTATCGAGTCATCTGTGTTTAGTGTGGTATTTATGTCCTATTTAGCTTGGTTATCACGTTCAGTTTGTTTAGCTTAGTTACTAATGTGATTATGTGATTTGTCCGTTGGATAGTCGACTTTAACGAGTGTTATGTGTTGCCCTGTGTTGATCCCAATCCCTTGACAAATGATTCAGTTTGAACATGATGCTTAACTTAAGTTTTGAATCTGGTTCCTATGAAAAAATGAAAGGCTATGCAAATAGATTTCATGAATTTGTAGTCAAAATATTATGTGTTCATTCTTGTTGTTAGGATGCAGTAAAAAATGGTTTAGTCGTGGGTTAAAACTGATGTTACATACTAAATTGAGAAACAGTTAGTTCCCCTTACATGACTTTGTAGTTTGACATTTTTGATAACTTCTCGGTTCCTATGAAAAGAGTTTAAATTGTGGTGTGTGGACCTTGGTCATGACTGGCTTAAATGTCTGACTGTCTACTCTCTTAATGATTCATGAGAGTTTTTTTTTTTAACTTAACAGGTGTCTTCAATATGTTTTCAAAATAATTGTGAAAGTCTCACACGTAAAAAATGAACTTGAAATACTATTTTAAGACTGTAACATAACCTTTAAACTTGTCTTCATCCAGTTTAACATAAAAACTGCCTGGAATTTACCTAACACTGAGTGAAGAGATTTTTGTCCTTTAATGAACATTCCCTACTTTTTTTTTCTTTAGTTAATCTGAAATCTTGGGGTCTGTGGTGCATTCAGTGATAGTTTAAAAGTGTTTGGGTTGTTTTTATGTGTTGATCAAAGTCACTTTTAGTCTATTAAGGTAGTCCATAACTCATTTGGAAATAAGTATACTTCATCCATGGTAGTAGCCAATGATGCCTTTTCATATTTATAGTTTCCTGCTATCAACTTCTGTGTGCCATCATTTGTTCATACATGACTCAAGTTATCCTATCTTGATGAAAACTCAACCTATTTGTTCGACAAAATTCAAAGCTAGCATAAACCTTTCTCTGAGAATTGATATGTGACATGTTTGGCCATGTTCTTGCCTTAGAAGGCTTCGTATGCCTATCTTGAGATTGAGTTGGTCCTGCTATATCTAAAAGTGGTTCAAAACTTCTTCTATGAATTATGTGTTTGCTTAGTTGTGTAGCTTTCTTGACTATGACAAACGTAGTTTTAGCATTTTCCCATACTGTAAATCTCTTTGCTTTCTGATAAACCTTTTTCTTTTGATTTGTATTGGCATGATAGGAATTGGCAGTTGTTTACTACATGAATGTGAAACTCATGGATACATTATGATGTATATGTTACACCCCGTATCTCGGAGAAGCACTGGTTGAATTTGAATGTAAGTATGTCGAGTTACGACTAGGTAAAACCATTTTGGAGTATGAGGAACGAGACATTATTAAGTATATTGTTTAAGTAAAGGATGATTGTGATCCCGTAAGTCGTAATCGGGAAAGACTATTTTGAAACACAAGAACATGGCCATTATCATGTATAATAAATGATAAATATCATGTATGGATAGTTTCGGAAGATTTCGAGATCAAGCAAATTGAAGAAAATAAGTTCGACGAAAATTTGAGAAATGTTGGGCAGATTTTTTTACTCAACTTTGGAGGGGCATATATCCTAGTATATTAGGAGTTTTAAGGTGTTTCAAAAGCCTAAAATGAAGATCGCTGAGTCTAGTTTCTAACGCAACAGGCCGCTCGTTGATAGGAAATCGGAGTAGAGAATTATAGACGTTAAAACTGAGCTGTCAACGCAGAAACAGGGCTGCTACAGTACTGCCGACTTAACCACTATAAAAGGGATTAAAATCCCATTTTTCTTCATAAAAAATCCTCTAAAATGTTCCAGAATTTTCAGCAACCAAGAGGGCTTTTGTGCCACACAAAAGTGAGGATTATGAGAAAAATTCAAGCTACGGATCATTAAGCGAGGCCCGGTAACGTGTAGACGCGATTATAATTTCAATTGGTGTTGGATTGAGCTTGGAAACAAGTGTCTATTGAATATCTTGCTACTTTAGTAAATATAAGGTATGAATCATTGAATCTTTCTCTTTACCAACCTTGATTAAGGAATATTTGCAAGAAATAAAAGTTGTAGTTGTTGTGTTGTTGTTGTTGGCTTATGGATTGAGGTTTGAAGAGAATTTTGGATGAAAATATATATAATTATCTTGTAGAATGTTGACGGTATTGTTGTTGTTATTATTAGTATTAATTTCGGCTTCTTTACGGAAATAAAGTAATTAAATAGTCGTATCACAAGTTGGTTTTTTTGAGAAATTTAGATAACATCGTGTGGGATGTTTTAGGAGATATATTGGCATGGATAATGGTATTGATGATGTTGGTATTGTTTTTTTTGATTGGTTGTTGATATTATGATTTCGGGCTAGGCATATAAACAGGGGAGATGCTGCCCGAATTTCGACAGAAGCTAAAAGGATTTTAAATAAGGTTTTGAGACGAGCATGATGACGAGCCTAACAATGGTATGAATGGTTGTATATGTAGATTACGAGGCTACGAATGATCTTAAGTGAATTGCAAGGCAGGAAGTAAGTTATGTCGGGAAATTGTCTTCCAGGTATGTTAAGGCTCGTCCCTTTCTTTCAAAGGCATGATTCCGAGGTTATGGCTTCATAAACGTTTCCATATCTTCCTTGTTTTCAAAAGTTAGATGTTTATGACTCCCAGGCATAATTCCTTTCCTGATAATTCATAAATGTCTTCCAAAATGCTCGTATTTTCTAAATAAGAGATTTATGGCTCCATGAGCTCTTGTGATAACAACGATGAACCTGTTTCCATAATGATAATGATGATGTCAAAGATGAGAATATTTTTCCTACGATGATTATGAGGGATTTATTTATCCAAGCTCCAAGGCATACGGATTTCATGTTATTATGAGATGATTTTTATTCGTAGAGATTTCCATGTACATGAGCTTGATATTATTATGAGGTGATTGAGCTTACTTTGCAATTTCTCAATTTCCTTCATTGTTGGTAATCTCACCTTATGACCCTTGTTCCTTCAAGGTGGGATAAACGATGATGATTGATACATAATACAATCGGAGGCTACCGACCTTCCGTCACTCCGATATAGTTGTGGCTTTTGATTGGGCTCTTATGCATGCTTTATATATATGTATGTATTTTCTCACACCGCGTCGCGCTATAGTCAGCCGGGCATGGCACGTAGATGTGCACACCACTGCAGTGGGCATGTTATGATATTGCCCCGGACGCTGGAGGCCCGGACGCGGGCTAATGATGATAATACCGAGCCTTAATGGCTGGGCATGATACTATATATATATGACACCGAGCCTTAATGGCCGGGCATGGTACTATGTATATGTATAAAATGTTTTTTTAAAAGGCTAAGCATGCATGACATCCGCCTTACGAGGCATTCAGATGTACAGGTTGTCTTTCTTATTCCTTGTTACTTTTCATATCTATGTTATGTTGTTACTCATGCCTTACATACTCAGTATATTGTTCGTACTGACGTCCCTTCTTGTGGACGCTGCGTTTCATGCCACGCAGGTGTATACAGATGAGTAGAGGATATTGCTAGAAGATGCTCCAGCTGGATTGGCGAGCTCCATTTCTTTCCAGAGTGTTGCCGAGTCAGAGTATCTATGTTATGGTATATTGATTTATGTTAGAGACTTTGCAGACAGAGTCACGTATATAGCATGTCAGTCTCACAAGCGACTCTGCAAGCTGATGTATCATTATGCATTATGTCACAAATTTCATATGATTACAGATTTTACTTGATTTGAGAAAGACGAAAAAAATGTTTTTTTTAAAAGCTTTCATCATGCATTCATTTCGTGATTTAAGAGTCCAGTGAGATTATGAATATAACGAGAACCAGCGGGTTCGCTCGGCTCTAAGTAAAGGGTCGGGTGCCCATCATGCCCTATCAGGACTGGGGTGCGACAGTATACATGAGAGTATACCCGGTATATACATGAGTCGTTTATTTTGGAAACTGAAACTGCCTTACTTTATTTGTTTCTTTTGTTGCTTGGACACGTTATTGGGCCTGCCCCTGTTTTCATTTGACTGCTTTGTTTGGTATTGTTACGTCCCGTGTTTTTACATATTGGGACAACCCGGATGAGCTATGATAATTTAAGGCCAAGATTATTTCGGGATACAAAGTCGGGATTTTTTATCTTTGATTTTATTTAAGTCATAAGTTGTGCATGAATTTGTTGGCATGGAACAATTAGGAAAATTTGGGACCAAAAGTGATAAAATTGGAAGTTGGAAATCATGAATTATTTGGCCCTTGGCCGTGTGGCATTAAAGTGGTGCCCACACAATTGTTGTGTCATCTTTTAATTAATCCAACACATGGAGTGGGCCATGAACCCTTGACCAAGTCTTGCTAGCATAAAAGATGACTACTAGTATTCATTTGCTTCATTTTTTTTTTACACTTAGAAACAAAAAGGGTGAAGAACACCACACAAAAGAAGGCTCTCGGCCAACTTAAAAAACAAATAAACCAAGTCCCATTTCTAGATCTTCCAAAATTAATTCCTTGATGTAAACCCACTATATTGAGGTCCCTAAGTAGCGTGGAGGTGTCGTTTGAGCGATCAACCCTTTATTTTTCATCCTTGGAAAACCCTAGCCTATTGTGGGATTGAAGAGAAAAGGTAAGATTTCTCTATGTTTTATGTGTTATAGAGGTTGTTTTTATCTTGTAGTATGTTAATTTAGATGAATATCATGAAAAAGAATATGTTGGAAATGAGTTGTGTGTAAGGGGTGTGTGTTGTGTGGTGTTGGAATTATGAATTAAAGCTTGATTAGCATGTTGTGATCGTTGTAAGTGAAGAAATGAATGGGAATCATCTTTGTATGTTGGTGGGAGGTTATGGCCGAAGGTAGGCCATTATTGTAGCGAGAATTGAATTAATATCGCTTAATGTTTAGTCGTCGTCGCTATGAATTCTATGTTGGAAATGAACGTTTAATGACTCAAATTGATGTTGTAGTTGTTGCGGACTGTTTTGGAGGATACTGTATATTCAATGTAATTTTGTATATTGATGAATAGCATTGTTAGAATGTGAATTGTGGGTGCAAATCATGATTTGAAAATGAGGAATGTGTAAAGTGAGTGCCTCGGGTTTAGGGGCTGTTCTCGGCTAAATTGGAGAAAATTTTGGGATTGTTGGAAATGTTGTATGAATTGCTTAGAATGTCTTTAAATATTGTTGGTATGGGTTCGGGTTAGTAGGTGAGCATATAAGTGTCGATTTTGGGCTTGAAGGTAAGTCGTCGAATTGAATTTATGAAAATTGATAAATGATGGCAAGAGAGCTATTATTGTTGAATTACCTTTCGGATTAATTATTAATGTTGTTAGGTTGGTTGTTGTGGTTGTTGTTGATTGATATGGCCGAGTTAAATTCTCGGGATGGCCTAATTACAGGGGAAGTGCTGCCGAATTTTTCTGTAGAATTTAATGATTAGCTGGAATGAATGGCTAAATGCCCTTATCTAATGTTTGGTGTTCGTTGGCGTATTGTAGACCTTGGGGAGCCCGAGGCGTAGATTGGATATTTACTTAAGATTGGCTATCTTGAGTGCGTTCGAGGTATGTAAGGCAACTTCCTTTCTTTTTGGCATGTCTTAGTTTTTATAGGCTAAATTAGAGCCTTAAGGAAACTTCCAAATCCGAAATCCGAGCATGTTATGATCCGTGTACGTTCTTTGGCACTCTTATGTATGATCTGATGAAATATGAACCTTTATGTATTTGAAAAATCGCTTTTCGAACTTTGCGCAAAAAGGTTTCACTTTAAGGAACTTCGAAATATCCGAATGCCATATCTTTCACATAAATGCTCGGATTGCTCCAATATATTTTTATAAAATTTTGCATTACGTATAACGAGTATGTTTTTCATAAGCGGGCCCGACTTGGGTAAATACCCACCCGTGGGTCCCGCGACTTCCTTTTATGAAATTCAGGAGATTTTGAAAGAATTTGTTAAGACTACTATTCGATTTTCAAATATGATCGTTTTGCTTATGTTTGAATTTATGATATTGATTTTATGCATATGACTACTCACGACTCTATTCGTGCATTTTGTTATTCCCTTCGCCGAGTCCCGGGCCGGTTATGTTATCGTACGCATTTTGATATACTCCGGAGTTATGCTGTGTTTATGGTCCACCGAGCTACTCGCAAAAGACGGTCGGGTTCCATCTATATTTGGTGTTATGCTGTGTATGGCGTTATGTTGTGATGTGATATGAGACGGGGACACGGAGATTTGAAATCTTTCTGGTGTTATGCTGTGTTATGGCGCTATCGATAGGCGGGCGACCATATTCTTCTGTACCCTATGCATGATTTACATATTTGAAACTAAATAATTTGATAAGATTGAATTTGCACTTATGTTCGATACCCCCATTTCGTTACGTCTCAGATTTGCTTTCTGTACATTCTGCTTTGCATACTCAGTACATATTTCGTACTGACCCCCTTTCTTCGGGGGCTGCGTTTCATGCCCGCAGGTACAGACGCACAGTTCGGTGATCCCCCAGTTTAGGACATCCCTATCAGCTGTTTGGAGTGCTCTTCTCATTTCAGAGCATACACTTTTGGTATATACTTTTGTTCGTTATGTATGTATATATATTTGTTCCGGGTACGGTGGGGCCCTGTTCTGCCATATGATTCGTTTGGTCTGTTTAGAGGTCTGTAGACTTATTTGTGGGTGTGTGTGCCTACTTCTGTACAGTTGTGTCCATATGATCTCCTTCGTTATGGCAGCCTTGTCGGCATGCATTTTTTATATGTTTATGGCAGCCTTGTCGGCTCGCACATGTATATGTTGTTCTGTTGGCCCTGTGTGGCCTTTGTTGGTATTTGCTGTGTACAGGGTTATTTTGGATAGTCCGAAAAACAAAGGAAACTCTGCCAAAATTTTTCTGGAAATTGTCTAAATTTGAAATATAGCCTTGATGGCTTCTGCTATATACTTGAATGCGTTTGATAAAAATTTGAGATAGCATTTGATAGATGTGTTTGGGTGCCCAGATCGGGTACTAGTCACGGCCTACGGGGTTGGGTCGTGACAGGTATTTGGGCCTTACTGCCCATTTTATCTGTTTTTCATAGGTCATTAGTTTCGGCTGTAAGCTTTTGTTTTGGGCGGGACATTTCTTTCGCATATGATAATTATCTTTAAGTTTTCCATGTATGATGATCGCGTATATTATAAAAATTATGTCGTGCTCTAATCTTACTTTTTCTTTTCTTTTCTTTTGCATGACACACCGGAGTCGAAGAGTCTTACTTTAAGACTCGACGTCACCCCGCAAAGGCTTGAAATGTGCATCCACATCCTCCTTTATGCCTCTCAGTCCCTCGAAATGCCTCCGAACAGAAAGAAAGAGAGGGGCGAGCCAAATGGCGAACCGCTGAAAACTTCGCTTTTCTACAGGAGCCAAATATGGCTTTACTTCATCCCCTTTCATTCATTGATGTTGCTTATTTGCTGGAGTGATTGCTATTTTATTTGTGTTGTGATTATTAGTCGTCAATAATTCTACTTTGCTTAATTATGCGGGGTCTTTCTCCAAATTGACATTAGAATACTTATTTGATCACTTAGGTATTTCCTTTAATCAAGAGTGCGTTTTTTTTTCTTAAGCCTCAATTTCCCCCCCCCCCCCCCCCCCCCCCTTTTTTTTTTCCAAAATGTCATCTGTTTGAATAAATGAAATTAAATGGTCTTCGTCTTTGAGTCATTTGTTTACTTTAGAAAATCATCAATTTCACTTGACCCACTTTGGCTTCGAATTCATCATAATATGATGAAAGTGAGTCCTTTAAATCTACAACCACGTTTAGCCTTGGCTCACTTTTAAGTTTTAACTACCTTCTTTTTATGAAATGTATTTGAAAAGCTGAACCTTGTTTCATTTTTTCAACTTCTAATCAAGAATCATTTTTGGGAGTACTGTTACTTCAGTCAATCTAAGGAGCACAAAGTATTTCTTTTTTTCAAATTAACTAGTTACCCACTTAACCTTTTAATTAACTCTAAGTCCGGTCGGTTAACCATTTTTTAATGGATCTTAAAGGGTGCTTAATACTTTCTCTTTAGATTAATTGAACCCTTACCTAGAATCTCAAGTTAGTAGACCTTAAAACGGAGTTAACTTTAGAAAATAATTTTAATGAACTTTAGGTGTCCTAATTTACCATAAATAATTAGGTGGCGACTCCCTAACTTTAATTAACCCCGGAATTACCGGGATGTTGTAAATCATTTTGACTTCGGTTAAAATGGGGTATAACAGCGGCCACCCCTCTCAAGGTGCTCTCAAGGACAAAGCCTTAACAAGCCAAAGGACCAAGTCCCTGAACTGAAGATGCCTCAAGTCCTTAGGTTGTTGAGTCTTTGTTCCATAAATTGTAAACCTACTCTTCTCGTTTAAGAAGCTATTCATAGGTGCTTGACTTCAAAGGAACTTGCTTGTAAGAAGTTTCTCTTTACAAGTTTTGAGTGGTACACTAGGCTAGAGTTAGTCTAGGTGTATTAGTTTGAATTCTCAGAGCGTGTTTGTGGGTTGTTCACCTACTTAACCTTTGAGTGGTACACTTGTCTAGGTATAGGCAAGGTGTATTAGTTTGCTTGGCTAGTGGTAGTCGAGAGTTGCTTACAATAGGGACATTGTAAGGGAGAGGAATTAAGAGTTTAATTCCTAGGTTGCTATAGGTTGTAATCTGAACATTCCTCAGTTTAGTGAAGTTGGAAATCCTACTGGAGTAGGTCGTGGTTTTTAATCCTTTGAGCGGGGAGTTTTCCACGCAAATATCTTGTCTTATTTACTTTCCATCATTATTTGTGAAAACAGCTTAGGAACCAGGTCCCTTAGACTGTTTTGGTAAACTTTCTGGTGGTGAACACGAAAAGGGTGAACTCATAGGTTTTATCAAGCAGAAAGATGCGAACTAAGACATAAGCAAAAGATCTATGAGCTAGTTAAGAAGAAATCAGAAGATACTGATGATATGGGCAAGTATAGGATGCCTGATGTGTATGATCATGAAGGTGGTGTAAATCAGAAAAAGAGATTTTCAGTGGCTTCGCAACATGACAGGTATTCAGATGCTGCTGGAAAGATGAACCCTTTTGCAGAACAAGAAGCATGGGAAGAACATCAAATTGCGAAAGCTACTCTTAAATTTGGGTCAAAAAGTAGAATACCAAGATCTGAGGAATATAAATTTGTGTACGAAGGCCAATAGAGGAAGCAGTAATGGATGGTGTTAATGTTGATCAACAAAGTCTTACCAAGTCGATAGAAAAATCTATAGCTAGATCAGCTTTGGAAAAACTTCAGGAGGATAGGAAGACACTACCAATTTATCACTACAGGGATGATCTGCTCCAAGCTATTAATGATCATCAGGTTGTTGTTATTGTTGGAGAAACGGGCTCTGGAAAGGCTACTCAGATACCACAGTATCTACACGAGGCAGGATATACTAAACGGGGGAAAATTGGATGTACTCAGCCTAGTCGAGTTGCTGCACGTGTTTCTCAAGAAATGGGAGTGAAACTCAGCAATGAGGTTGGCTACTCCATACATTTTGAAGACTGCACTTCAGAGAAAATGATTCTTAAATACATGACTGACGGGATGTTGCTACGAGAGTATCTTTGTGAGCCTGATTTAGCCAGCTATAGTGTCCTTATGCTTGACAAGGCTCACGAAAGAACACTTTCGACTGACATTTTGTTTGGTTTGTCAAGGATATTGCACGTTTTCGGCCTGGTCTGAAATTGCTTATATCAAGTGCCACTCTAGATGCAGAGAAGTTCAGTGATTATTTTGACTGTGCTCCAATTTTTAAAATTCCTGGAAGGCGATTTCCAGTTGAGATACACTATACAAAAGCGCAAGGGGCGGATTACATGGATGCAGCAGTCGTAACCTCTCTTCATATCCATGTAACTCAACCACCTGGTGATATATTAATCTTTTTGACTGGGCAGGAGGAGATTGAAACAGCGGAGGAGATCATTACGCATCGGATAAGGGGTCTGGGGGCAAAAATTGCTGAGCTGATAATTTGCTCGATATATGCAAATTTGCCAACAAAATTACAAGCTAAGATATGTGAGCCCACTCCTGAAGGGGTTCATAAGGTTGTCCTGGCTACAAATATTGCTGAAACACCATTGACGATCGATGGGATTAAATATGTTATCGATCCAGGATTTTCTAAGATGAAGTCTTACAACCCTCGGATAGGTATGGAGTCCTTGCAGGTCACTCATATATCTAAGGCGTCTGCCAACCAACAGGCTGGTCAATCTGGAAGAACGGGTCCTGGAAAGTGCTTTCGATTATACACAGCAGATAATTACATGAATGAGTTGGCAGATAACACAGCCCCGGAAATACAAAGGACCAACCTTGCAAATGTTGTGCTCTCTCTCAAGAGCCTTGGGATTGGGACTATGGACTTGATGAATTTCGAGTTCATGGACCCCCCCCCCCCCCCCTCCACCATCAGAATCACTACTTAAAGCACTGGAACTGCTCTTTTCCCTTGGTGCCCTTAATAAGCTCGGTGAGTTAACAACAACAGGTAGAAGAATGGCTGAGTTTCCTCTAGATACATGATGTCCAAGAAGATTGTTGGTTCTGACAAATACAAGTGTTCTGATGAAATAATAAGTATTCTTGCAATGCTTTCGGTAGGGAATTCAATCTTCTATCACCCAAATGACAAACAAGTACACGCGGACAACAAATGGATGAATTTTCATACAGGCAACGTGGGGGATCATATCGCTCTGCTAAAGGTTTATAATTCCTGGAAGGAGACGACATTTTCAACACAATGGTGTTATGAGAATTACATCCAAGTCCGAAGCATGAAGAAAATTAAGGATATTCGAGATCAATTGGAAGGACTTCTGGAAAGAGTGGAAATTGAGTTGACTTCAAATATTAATGACTTGGAATCTATAAAGAAGTCTATAACATCAGGATTTTTCCCGCACTTAGCAAGATTACAAAAGGCTGGATCTTACTGAACTGTTAAACATCCCCAAACAGTCAACAGTCAACATTCACCCGAGCTCAAGTTTAGCGCAGGCACTTCCTAGATGGGTTGTCTACCATGAGCTGGTCTTGATGAGTAAGGAGTACATGCGACAGGTTACTGAGCTGAAACCGGAATGGCTTGTAGAAATAGCTCCTCATTACTATCTGTTTAAAGATGTTGAAGACTCTAGCTCAAAGAAATGATGGGAATAAAATAGATCCGCAAAAATAATATTCACGGTATTAGTGATAAACGCGAAACACTAAGTTATGGTTAAATCAGCAAGAATAAAATGCAGCAATAATGACACCAAGATTTTACGTGGAAACCCTTCTGAAAAAGGGAAAAACCACGGCCAAGAGGAGCAACTGATATCACTATAGCGAGGAATTTTACACTGTGTAGTAACGAGTACAAATACTCCTAAGACCACTACACCCTCAAAAGAAATAACACTCTTTTGATTTTCCCACCTCACTACAATATCACTCATACTCTATTTTTCTTCATAGACTATTTTCTTACATAGTCTATGGTATACCTCACTTTGCTCTCACTCAGATGTATTGTCTGAGATTTTGGTGTGTATAGCAAATGATCTTAGTATTTCACAAATGAACCATAAGCTGCCTATTTATAGGAATGAATTTCCTATGATGAGGTAAGCGCTTACATCACGACTGTGATGAGGTAAGCGCTTACATCACGACTAAGATGAGGTAAGCGCTTACATCACGACTAAGATGAGGTAAGCGCTTACATCACGACTAAGATGAGGTAAGCGCTTACATCACGACTATGTGAACAAAAGAATTAACTTGTTGGTCAATTCCACAATTGCTACCAATGTGATTTTGTCAAAGGAAGAAAAATCTTCCTTCCTTAAAATATGGGATAGGGGACTGGACCCCACAAATCTCCCCCTCCAGTCCCATTCACCTGAAGGAGGGTACACTTGCTTCTAATTTGAGTGCATGCCGACAAGTTCTTTGCACGATTCGAACTTGTCTCTCGGTACCGCCTTGGTCAGCATATCTGTAGGATTTTCACTCATGTGAATCTTCTTGACCTGGAACAATTCACTCTCCACTTGTTCACGAATCCAATGATACCTGACAGTGCGACACACTTCTGCAACTTCGACTGCCATGGTATAGCCCCCCCTGAAAAAAAAAAAAAAACAGATATCCGGTAGTGGATTTTCTGTTATCAAGGTCACCTGCCATATCAGAATCTATATAGCCCTTCAAAATTGGATTTGATCCTCCAAAACACAAGCATTCATCTGAGCTTCCTCTTAGATACCTGAGTATCCACTTCACAGCTTCCCAATGCTCTTTCCCTGAATTTTCGAGAAATCTGCTAACAATACCAACTGCATGAGCAATATATGGTCGAGTTCATACCATTGCATACATCTTGTTGTTACGAGTTTTTCGAGCATACAAACTTTCAAGATGCTCCCATAGGGTTCGAGTATGTGCCTCTACAGAAATATGGTTCAACACATTATCGTCAACCCACTGTCTAATAAAGCCGCAAACCTGCCGATGCAACAAATTCCACTCTTCATCTGATTTATTATCAGGCTTTTTATTTCCAAAGACAGGTTGATGAAAATTCTTGACATAGAGCAAATCTTCCATTTTGCCCTTCCAAATGGCATAATTTACGCCACTCAAAGTAACCATTCTACTAGTGTTGGCTTCCATTGTTTATCACAAATACAAATACTATTTTATTCGAAGACCAAAGTAATTCTTTTCTGATGTCGAAGTTCAGACTGTGCTGCAACCACAGAGCATACTCAGACAGAACCTTGGCTCTGATACCACTTGATGGGAATAAAATAGACCCGCAAAATAATATTCACGGTATTAGTGATAAACGCGGAACACTAAGTTATGGTTAAATCAGCAAGAATAAAATGCAACAATAATGACACCAAGATTTTACGTGGAAACCCTTCTGAATACGGAAAAAAACCACGGCCAAGAGGAGCAGCTGATATCACTATAGTAAGGAATTTTACACTGTGTAGTAACGAGTATAAATACTCCTAAGACCACTACACCCACAAAAGAAATAACACTCTTTTGATTTCCCACCTTACTACAATATCACTCACACTCTATTTTTCTTCACAGACTATTTTCTCACAGTCTATGGAACACCTCACTTTGCTCTCACTCAGATGTATTGTCTGAGATTTTGGTGTGTATAGCAAATGATCTTGGTGATCTTACAAATGAACCATAAGCCGCCTATTTATAGGAATGAATTTCCTATGATGAGGTAAGCGCTTACATCACGACTGTGATGAGGTAAGCGCTTACATCACGACTAAGATGAGGTAAGCGCTTACATCACGATTAAGATGAGGTAAGCGCTTACATCACGACTATGTAAACAAAAGAATTAACTTGTTGGTCAATTCCACAATTGCTACCAATGTGATTTTGTCAAAGGAAGAAAAATCTTCCTTCCTTAAAATATGGGATAGGGGACTGGACCCCACAAGAAAATGCCTCGCGGAATTGGCCGTGCTTCTTAGGATCAACTCCTATTTTTGCAAGTGAAAAGAGCATTTTCAAGAGATTAGCTTATGCTAGGATTTGGAAATCTGTCATTATACTGCTAGGCAGGAGGATTCTGCTAACAGAGGAAAGTCCATTCACATTAACTGACATGAATCAGATAGCTGTATCATTTTGTAGATTCTTCATTATTTTTTGGATTTTTATAGATTTACGGCTGTAATTCTCTGTACATTGCTTATTCTATCCATTATGTTGCACAAGGAAGCGCAACTGTCTAATTCCTTTTCTCGGCTGCTAATTCGTTTTATTTCTTCATAACTTTTCCTGTAGATATAGCTTATGCTTTCTTTCATCCTCATTATTTGGGTTATAGTGGCATATGAAGAATATAAACTTCTCATATTCTTCTTTTTGGTACATTGCTAACGAGATTAAAATGGTTTACATGAGAATTTCATAAATGACGAAAATAGATAATTTGATAGAGTAAGTATGCTTATAGCTGACTAACCAAAAACTTTGAAGACTAGAAAACTAAATCCTAATCCCCAAGACCAAGTCTACAATTCTAAAATGACAAATAGATCAATACTTGGAGAATGGCATAGTAAATGGATTGTTATCTTACTTTATCAATTTGATAAGAATCATAGCATGATTCACATTCAAATTTTTATCTAGATATGTTTAACAAACTGTATAAAAAGGTTGTGAAATTTGGACGATACATTATATATTAGGATAAAAGAGCTCTGATCAAGCTTTCTGAGAGAGATGTTAAAGGTTTTCAGCTGTCAATTTCATCAACTGCAGGATTTTGTGATCATAGTGTTTTTTTGAAGCTTTTCTTGGTTTAGAGAACATAACTACGTGGCCAAAAGCTGTTGGCTACTTTCAGATATTTGTATTATGATGTAGCTAAAATTCGCAAATTTCTTGCCATGAATGGTGTAACAGACAGTAATCTTTAAGGTTTTGTTGCTTTCAGTAGAAAAGTCAATTCAAAACAAAATTTAATAACCTTACTTGTAGTTGTTAGATTAGATTGTCAGGACTTAAGTCTAGTTGACTTTTCCTTCAGGCAGAACCACAAAATAAAATACACCATTTAAAGCACATATACACCTACATACACGCAACGCAAATTCCTGTTGTTCAATAAGCTTTAGAAAAAATTGCACTAGTATTTTCAATAGAAAAGTCAATTCAAAATAAAATTTAATAACCTTATTGTAGTTGTTAGATTATATTGTCAAGACTTAAGTCTAGTTGACTTTTCCTTCAGGCAGAACCACACATAAAATACACCATTTAAAGCACATATACACCTACCTACACGCAACGCAAATTCCTGTTGTTCAATAAGCTTTAGTAAAAATTGCACTAGTATTTTCAGCCATGTCTTTCACCTTGTTTCTACTAGTTATATTTTGTGCTCTATCTGAGCTTGCAGCCTCAGAATTTGAGTTCGCTTATAACGGATTCAAATCAGCAAACATGAGTGTAGATGGCTTATCAAAGTTAACCTCTAACGGGCTGCTGAAGTTAACTAATTCAACCACACATAAGACCGGCCATGCATTTAATCCTAATCCTATCAACTTTAAGAACAATTCAGATGGCCCAGCATATTCTTTTTCTACCTGTTTTGTATTTGCCGTGGTACCTGAATATCCAACTTTGGGTGGTCATGGCTTGGCTTTTGTTATGGAACCAACTAAAGGCCTTCCAGGAGGTCTTCCATCACATTACATTGGTCTTTTCAGTGACAAAAACAATGGGAACATCACCAACCATGTTGTTGCAGTGGAGTTTGATACGATACTGAGTCGCGAATTTGAAGACATTAATGACAACCATGTTGGAATTAACATCAATCAGATGAAATCTGAGGTATCAAAGCCAGCAGGTTATTATGTTAGTAACGATCGTCCATTTCAAATGACTCTCATCAGCGGCCAGATAATGCAAGCTTGGGTTGAATATGATGCTGCATCTAAGCAAATTCACGTTACCTTAGCACCCGTCGCAGCACCTAAACAAAACACTCCACTTTTGTCTTTGTCCTATGATCTTTCACCTATAGTGGAACAGACCATGTATATCGGTTTTTCAGCAGCCACCGGCTCTGTGGCATCATCTCACTATATTCTGGGGTGGAGTTTCAAGATAAATGGCATGGCTGCAGGACTTGATATTTCTAAGCTTCCAAAACTTCCTCGAATCGGACCTAAAAAGGTATCAAGGCTTCTATCCATTGGCTTGCCTGTGATTTTTGTAGTTGTTCTTTTAGTTTCTACCTTTGGAGTTGTTTATCTCACAAGAAGAAAAATGAAGTTTGCTGAATTGCTTGAAGACTGGGAACTTGAATATGGACCTCACAGGTTCAAGTACAAAGAATTGTACATGGCTACCAGAGGTTTCAAAGAGATGGAGCTATTGGGTAGTGGGGGATTTGGTAGTGTGTATAGAGGGGTATTGCCTAGTACAAAAATGGAAATTGCAGTAAAAAAGGTGTCTCATGAATCAAGACAAGGAATGAGGTCTTTTATTGCAGAAATTGTCAGCATGGGTCGTTTACGCCATAGGAATTTAGTTCCCCTTCTTGGTTATTGCCGGCGAAATGGTGAGCTGCTCTTAGTTTATGAGTACATGCCTAGTGGAAGCTTAGACAAGTATCTGTATGGAAAACCAATAGGCATCCTAAGTTGGAGTCAAAGGTTTCATGTGATTAAAGGTGTGGCTTCAGGCCTGTTTTATCTACATGAAGAATGGGAGCAAGTAGTGGTTCACAGAGATATAAAGGCTAGTAATGTCTTACTTGATAGTGAATTCAATGGAAGATTAGGAGATTTTGGTCTTGCAAGATTATATGATCATGGTACTGATCCTTATACAACTCATGTAGTGGGGACCATCGGCTACCTTGCCCCTGAGCATACTAAAACAGGCAAGGCTACAACTAGCAGTGACGTCTTCTCTTTTGGCGCATTCTTGCTTGAGGTTGCTTGTGGGAAAAGGCCAATAGATCCAAAAGCACCGTCAGATGAAGTTGTTCTGCTAGAATGGGTGTTTTCTTTTTGGCGCAGAAGTGAACTTATTCAGGTGGTTGATCCTAAAATGGGATGTGATTTTGTGCCAGAGGAAGTGGAGTTAGTGTTAAAACTTGGGTTGTTATGTTCTTCTTTGGAGCCATCATACAGGCCAAGTATGCGACAGATAATTCTCTACTTAGAGGGCTCTGTGGCTCTGCCGGAGTTTGCGTCGCTCAATCTTTGTTCTGCTGGACTTATTGTTACACATACTCATAGCTACGACGAGATGGCCTTGACACACTCATCTTCTGTGGAGAAGACATGTTCTTATTCTTCCTCCATTTCAAATTCCCTTCTTTCTGGAGGTCGATAATTAAATAAGTTTATGCACTAAAATTATTGACTGATATAAGGAGGTTCATGATATTAGTAGTGTTCATGATATTAGTAGTGGCTAAGTGTAGCAGACTATCATTAAGCAATTAGATAATTGGTAATATCAAATATATGTAATTTTCTCATTTGCTCTATTTTATGTTTAGGCTTTCAGTATGGCTTTTCTGTTCAAAGCATTATTATTTGCACTTTATGTAATTCAATAAAATTGTTTTGATACAACAATGTTTCTGTTATTCCTATATCTCAGCAAATATCTCCCTTTACAAATTAGACTCACAAAATTTATTTTACTCTGTGGCTTGTCATGATTGCCTAACTGATACAATTAAGATGTCATGTCACTTTTCACTCTAAAATATGAAGACAATTCAATAATTGAAGTGAAAAAGAAAGAAACTGCAGTGCCTTGGAAGTTATGGCAAAACTTTTCAAAGTGACCAGGGACAACATGTTTTCTATTTACTTCTTGTTGGAAAATATCCACCACTTGATTTGACTTGAGCTTGAAAAATATGACATAGTTTTTATATTTCCATTACCTCAACATTATACACAAATAATAAGCTTTATAAGAGGCACACAAATTTACACAAAAAGAATAAAGGGAAATTACCTCAAAGATATAATGAGGCCCAAAAATCTGATTGAGTTATGCACAAAAATACACTTCAAATGAACCATCAAAAGAACAAACATATCATAAGCTTAAAATTAAATATACAATTTTGAACGACTCTTAGACACATGTAGGAATAGTTCCACATTACTCATGAGAATGTCCCCAAAGACAACGTATCCTTAAGGGAAATATCACATCAGTATGTTGGAATATCTTAAAATCTTAAAGGAACATGAAAATGAAAAACATCTGTGGCTGCTAACTGGCATTTGTGATTGTGTTGTAGACAATGACTTGAAGGAGGTAAATGGGAACCTAAAACAGTGTTTCTATTTAAAATAGTTTTGACTGTTTTATTGGACATGGCTCACTCCATTGGCAAAAGGGGTTTCACCTCTTCTGTATACGGTGTACCTTAAGCCAAATGGTAATATATTGTGATAATGTATATGGGGGTGAATTGTAAGCCTGTTAAAAAATCTAGTCGACTACTGTTTGATGTCAGTCGACTGATAGCGAGACAGCCTGCACAAAATTATCAATCCTTCGATTTGCACAAGTATAAACCACAATAAATAGTAAGGGTGCAGAATATAATATGAGAGCAATAAAATAAATGACACCAGGAATTTTTATACTGGTTCGGAACCAATGTGGTATCCTAATCCAGTCCCCTTGGGTTGCAAGGAGGTTATCTCTTTAAGCTCTTTATAGTTTGAGTTGAGTACAGCCTTTGTGGTTTTCCTCGTTCACCACCAACGTTTACAAGGTTGGTTTTCACTCGCTCACCAACAACGAACAAGGTTTGGTTTTGACACGCTCACCAACAACGTACAAAGTTGGTTTTTCACTCGCTCACCAACAACGACTCTTTGGTTTTCACTCGCTCACCAAATAAACGAACAATGACACAACCTCTCAATACAAAGCCTCACCGACTATACTATATCTCTCCTCTCTTTTTTGTTTACACAGTAAGTCACTCAGGATTACAATGCTTATGAAAAGTAGAGCAAAGAACTTGAGAAGGTTGAGACGAAAGTATAAGTGGCTGCGTACTTTTGACTGTTGTGGTGTCTTCTCTTTTATATTTAGTCCTTGAATATTCTAGTAGTTGATCTTCAAAAATGCAGTGATCTTCCAATCTTGGAATATTCCTGATATCGCTCCAATCTTCCTTAAATTCTTGAATGCCTCCCTTGGTCCGTGACTTGATTCATCCAAATCCTTGATTTCCATATAGCATGCTTGTATATAGCTTTATTATTTGGAAAGAAAAGCTTTGTGCCTGTACAATATGATCTTTGTAACATAGAGAATATTTTCTCTTATTTGTCTCACGTAAAACAAGGCTTTCCTTATATCCTCTTTCATAATTTTTGACACCAGTGATAGTATAGAGGAGATCACCACTTTGTTGATCATAATAGGAAAATACATTGTAACACCCCGTACCTTTAACGAAAGTTTTGACCACGATCCTAGACTTAGAAAAATCAGATAAAGAATGTGGGAATTGAAATTTTTCTGTTCAGTTGTGATATGGTGGTTTACGCATATGAACAGTGGTCGTATTTCAATTTACGACCATGAACAGTGCCCGTAAACTGAAACCAAGAATTTCTGAACATTCTGGAATTTGACATATTGAGGTCATATGGTTAAATACGGACCGTATATCACTTTACGGCCCGTATTTCAAAATTTATTTGGAATTTGGGAAAACTTCCTTGATGAAAGTTGTATAGCTTTGAAATACCTTTCCAACGGTATATTATGGGGGTCAAACGGACATCTGTGAAAAGAGGTATGGCCATTTTACTGAAGAGACGCAGTGCAGTCCGTATTGCAAAATACGGCCCGTATTGCAGTTTACGGTCGTAAACTGAAAATACGACCAGCACTGTTCAGGTTGTAAATTGCAATTTCACAGGACAGTATATATTCATCCATACCAGTTCAACTCATTATTTTTCATTCCTTCAAACCCTAGAACGACCTCCTACTCTCCTCCAACATCAAGAACACCAAAGTAAGTCCATTCTAATTATTCTAACTCAATTCTAACATATATCCTTGTAATCTAAACAAGAAATCATCATTCCTAATCTAGGGTTTTCAAGAAAACCCATCTCAAGATTGAAGAATCAAGATTTAGGAAATCTTCTCCAAAATTCAAGTCTTTAATTCAAGTTTTGGACCAATTAAGGTATGTAGAACTTCCATCCACATGAGGGAATCTCTATGTTCTTCCCCATGCTTCGTTTCCTTGATATCCATGAAGTTCAAATCTTAGGGCATTAAACCCAACATATTGGTAGCCCGTATTTAAGTATTTATGTACATGAATTTTGCATCTATATTCGTTGTTGTATTCCTAATCTTCCATTACGGTTATTAGGAACCCTAGCTTAATCCATGAATCATGAATTCTTCCTCATGTGTTCTCATCATGTTCATATGAAACTTTATGATTTTATTTTGCAAGTTACAAGCATGTTTTCAAGTCAATTACAAATATATGATTATGAACTATTGTATTACTCATAAATCAAGAACATGTTTACAAGCTATTTCATGAAACCATGTTTACAAGTTATTTCGTGAAATCATGATTACAAGACAAGTACAAGTTAATTCACGAAAGTCATGGGCTTCTTAGCCAACTATATTATGTTCATGTTTTTGGGAGTTGCACGAATTACCGAGAAGGCTCAGATAGCCTGAAACTATGTAGCCACCATAGGACAAGGATCGCTCCGCCCAGTTAGGACGATACCTTAATTTTACACTGAATGGATCCATCGGGCATGTTACCACCTTATACCCTGGCAAGGTATAGGGGCTCTGCTGGTCCGGCGAGGTACCAGACTCCACGTATCCACGTGGTGATATCATGTGTCGGTTTATGAAATGATCTCCCTACTAATCATGTTTTACTCATGTTATATATATATATATATATATGTACTCATGCTCATGCTCATGTTCATGTCCATGTTTTCAGTTTCAGTTCTTATCATGTTATTCCATGTCCCATGTTGTTTCTTTCGGTTACTTTACATACTAGTACATTCAATGTGCTGGCGTCCCCTTTTATTGCCCGGGGGCCTCTATTTCACGATGCAGGTACGGATTTACAGGACGACGCTTCTGCTCATTAGGATTTGCACGTACCAGCTTATTGGTGAGCCCCATCTCATTCGGGGTTTAGACATTGTATTTCTTTATTTATTTTTGCATCTAAAGGTATGCTGGGGGCCTTGTCCCAGTAAGTATGTTTTCCAGTCAGAATCATGATAGAGGTTTTATAGACTAGACAAGTCAGTTATGTCATGTCAGACATTTGGAGTCGTATAGCCATTTTGGCTCACTCATGTTTAAACAAGTATTCTATTAAGTATTATGACTTACCATGTTTTATAAAGGCTCATCATGCATTCACGTTATATTTCTCTTATGTCATGTATAATGATAATTCAGCAAGCCATGTGGTTCGCTCGGTCACATGCAGTCAGGCACCGAGTGCCGTATTACGTCCAGGCCATGGTTCGGGGCGTGACAAAGCTTGGTATCAGAGCCTAGGTTCAAGTGTCCTTAGGGAGTCTATGAAACCGTGTCCAGTGGGGTCACTTTTATATGTGTGAGGGCCCCATACATATAAATAGTTGACCACCAAGACATTCAGGATTGTCTCATTGTTTCATATTCTAGATCATGCAGTTAGAGCAGTATTTTTAGGATGGCTTCCTAATTCGTGCGTGTACGTGTTTTCAGAAAATGCCTTACAAAAGAAATTACAAGAAGAGAAACACAGCCACCAGCCAAAGGGCTGCCGCAGAAGTAGCTCACGAAGATACTGTTCCGACTCAGGCAACAGCTCCAACCGCCCCTACCGTTACACCTCCTAGTGCTTTAGACGGGGATGTTAGGAGTGCTATCAACATGCTCACCCAACTGGTAGCAGCTCAGGCCCAACGTCAGGAATCTGGGTCAAGTTCGGGAGGTAATGGAGAGTCTTCTAAGACGAAGGAGTTTCTCAGAATGAATCCCCCAGTCTTTACGGGGACAAAGAAAGATGAAGACCCTCAGAACTACATTGATGCTCTCCAAAAGATCTTTAGGATTATGAGAGTTACAGAAACTGAAGCAGCTACTTTTGGAGCTCATCAGCTGCAGAGCATTGCTAACACGTGGTATGAATCTTGGGAATTGTCCCGAGGTGAGAATGCGCCTGATGCTACATGGGATGAATTTGCTAGTGCATTCCTAGATCACTTTATGCCAGTAGAGGTCAGAGAGGCTAAGGCTGAACAATTCCTGAAGCTCAAACAAAATGGCAGGCCAGTTCAAGATTACTATTTGGAGTTCGTTAGCCTGGCTAAGCATGCCCCACACATGTTACCCGATATGAGGGCAAGAGTGAGAAGATTCGTTGGAGGTCTTGATTCCCATTTGTATGATGGAGCCAATATTGTTGCACAGAATGGGGTAATGACTATTTCCAAGATGGTTGCTTTTGTACAGGGCAATGAGACAAGGCTAAAGGAGGAAGAAACCTTACAAAAAGAGAAAGACAAAGAGTTCAACAAGAAGGTCAAATCTACTGGACAATTCAGCGGGAACTGAAACAGGAAATTCTTTAAGAACAGGTCAGCAGTAACTGCTCCGTCCACAGCAAGTGCCCCACTTCCTAAGTTCCGTAATGATAAGAAGCAGAATTTCAGGCCATCAAGTTCTTACTCTCAGGCTAGTGGGGGTCAGTCGACTTATACTCATCCGATGTGCGGCAAGTGTAATAAGAGACACTCAGGTGATTGCCGTGTGGGTACTGATGCCTGTTTTAGATGTGGACAGAAGGGCCATTTTCAGAAAGACTGTCCATCAGCCAGACAGGGTACTGGAGGTAATGTGACGCAATCCATAAATTCAGCAGTCCCTCGTAATAATCAGGCCCAGCAGGGGAACAATGCAGCTAGGTCTGGAAACACAAGCGGTGGGCGAAACCGTTTGTATGCATTGACAGGCCGTCAGGATACAGAAGCTCGTGCAGATGTTGTTACAGGTACTCTAACAGTTTTCACTTTCGACGTATATGCCCTTATTGACCCAGGATCCACCCTATCTTATGTAACCCCTTTTGTTGCTAAGAAATTTGGTATTGAACCTGAAAAATTATATGAACCCTTTGAGGTGTCCACCCCAGTTGGGGAATCAGTCATAGTTAGACGTATGTACAGGGGTTGCCCAGTTTTAGTCTATCACCGCAGAACCATAGTTGATTTAGCAGAATTAGAAATGGTAGACTTCGATGTGATCATGGGTATGGAATGGTTAGCTTCATGTTATGCCACAGTATGTTGTAGGACTAAAGTGGTAAGATTCGAGTTTCCTAATGAGCCAGTCATAGAATGGGAGGGTAATTCAGTAGTACCCAGGGGTAGATTCATTTCTTACCTAAAAGCCAGAAAAATGATTTCCAAAGGTTATATCTACCACCTAGTTCGAGTCAAGGATTCAGATGCCCAGACTCCAACTCTTCAATCTGTTCCAGTTGTAAATGAATTTCCAGAAGTCTTCCCAGAAGATCTTCCAGGAGTCCCTCCTGACAGGGAGATTGAATTTAGAATTGATCTACTTCCCGATACTCAGCCGATATCTATTCCGCCATACAGAATGGCTCCAGCAGAGTTAAAAGAGTTAAAAGCCCTGTTGAAAGATCTTCTTGATAAGGGGTTATTAGGCCCAGTGTTTCGCCTTGGGGTGCGCCAGTCTTATTTGTCCGAAAGAAGGATGGTTCCTTACGTATGTGTATAGACTACCGTCAGCTGAACAAAGTCACCATTAAGAACAGGTACCCTCTTCCTAGAATAGATGACTTATTTGACCAATTGCAGGACGCCCAATGTTACTCCAAGATTGATCTCAGATCAGGCTATCATCAGTTAAAGGTTAAGGAAGTTGATATTCCGAAGACCGCTTTTACAATCCGTTATAGCCATTTTGAATTTCTTGTTATGTCATTTGGGTTGACAAATGCGCCAGCTGCTTTCATGGATCTTATGAATAGGGTCTTCAAACCTTATCTCGATTTATTCGTCATTGTCTTCATTGATGATATTTTGGTGTATTCCCGTAATGAGGCTGATCATGCAGAACATCTCAGAATAGTGTTGCAAACTCTTAAAGATCGCGAACTTTTTGCAAAATTCTCAAAGTGTGAGTTTTGGCTTAAATCAGTAGCATTCTTAGGTCATGTGATCTCGGGTGAAGGTGTTAAAGTTGATTCTCAGAAGATTGACGCCGTAAAGAGTTAGCCCAGACCCACCTCAGTTTCTGATATAAGAAGTTTCTTGGGTCTGGCAGGCTATTATCGACGCTTCGTAGAAGGATTTTCTTCTATCTCTGCTCCATTGACTAAGTTGACTCAGAAGAAAGTTAAGTTCCAATGGTCAGATGCTTGTGAGCGAAGCTTTGAAGAGTTGAAGAAGAGATTGACTTCTGCTCCAGTTTTGACTTTGTCAGAGGGAACTGAAGGGTTCGTGGTTTATTGTGATGCTTCGGGAGTTGGTCTCGGATGTGTCTTAATGCAGCATGGCAAGGTTGTAACTTATGCATCTCGTCAGCTCAAAGTTCACGAAAATAATTATCCGACTCATGACTTAGAGTTGGCAGCTGTAGTTTTTGCACTTAAGATATGGCGTCATTATTTATATGGAGTGCACGTTGATATTTTCACAGATCATAAAAGCCTGCAGTACATCTTCAAGCAAAGGGAGCTAAATCTTAGACAGAGGAGATGGCTCGAATTGCTTAAGGATTATGATGTAGATATTCTCTATCATCCGGGGAAAGCGAATGTTGTAGCTGATGCTCTTAGTCGGCATTCCATGGGAAGTTTAGCCCACGTAGACATGGATAAGAGAGTTATGACAAAGGAAGTTCACCGTTTGTCCAATCTTGGAGTTCGACTTTTGGACTCCGAGGATGGTGGTGTGGTTATTCAGAATAGTGCTCTTTCCTCTTTAGTCGTTGAAGTCAAGGAGAAACAATTTAGTGATCCCTATTTATTGCAGCTGAAGGAGGGGATTCACAAGCATAAGACAATGGCTTTTGAACAAGGGGGAGATGATGGTACCTTGAAGTACCAAGGCAGATTATGTGTCCCAGATGTAGATGGACTCAGAGAGCGAATCATGTCAGAAGCTCACAATTCCAGGTATTCCATTCACCCAGGTTCCACTAAGATGTATCATGATCTCAAGGAGATTTACTGGTGGAACGATATGAAGAAGAATGTGGCAGATTTTGTAGCTAAGTTCCCGAACTGTCAGCAGGTGAAAGCCAAACACCAGAGGCCTGGTGACTTGGCTCAGAATATTGATATTCCTGTCTGGAAATGGGAAATGATCAATATGGATTTTGTATCGGGTTTACCTCGTTCATCTAGGAGACATGACTCCATTTGGGTGATCGTTGACCGGTTTACTAAGTCAGCACACTTTTTGCCAGTCAAGACCACATATTCAGCAGAAGATTATGCCAAGATGTATGTTAATGAGATTGTCAGATTGCATGGGACACCAATGTCCATTATTTCAGATCGTGGTGCTCAGTTTACAGCGAACTTCTGGAAATCCTTTCAGAAAGGATTGGGTACCAAGGTGAACCACAGCTTTTCATCCACAAACAGATGGCCAGGCAGAGCGTACTATTCAGACTCTGGAGGATATGTTGAGAGCATGCGTCTTGGATTTCAAAGGTAATTGGGATGATCACTTACCTCTCATTGAGTTTTCTTATAATAACAGTTATCATGCTAGTATTGAGATGGCACCATTTGAAGCTCTGTATGGGCGAAGGTGCAGATCACCTATTAGTTGGTTCGAAGTAGGTGAAGCAGAGTTGTTAGGACCAGATTTGGTTTATCAAGCTATGGAGAAAGTCAAGTTAATACAGGAGCGTTTGAAAACAGCTCAGAGTCGCCAGAAGTCTTATACAGATGTGAGACGAAGGGATTTAGAATTTTCAGTTGATGATTGGGTGTTCCTTAAAGTCTCACCTATGAAAGGTGTCATGAGATTTGGCAAGAAAGGGAAGCTAAGTCCAAGATATATTGGACCCTACAGAATTCTACGAAAGGTTGGTCTAGTAGCTTATGAACTTCAGTTGCCACAAGATTTGGCTGCTGTACATCCAGTGTTTCATGTATCCATGTTGAGGAAATGTGTAGGAGACCCATCGTTGGTTGTTCCTGCTAATACTATAACAGTTAAGGATGGCCTCACATATGAGGAGATCCCCGTAGCCATTCTTGATCGTCAAGTTCGCAAGTTGAGAACTAAGGAAGTAGCCTCAGTGAAAGTCCTGTGGAGGAGTCAGAAAGTTGAGAAAGCTACATGGGAAGCCGAGGAGGATATGAAATCCATGTACCCACATTTGTTTCAGCCCGCAGAAGATATTTATGATGAAGCACCAAGATTTTAAGGTATGTAACCTTTCTTTTCATGCTTTTGGTCGTGCGTGGCCAATTTATAGTGCTATTGTGATATAGCCCTGTGAGGCAATGATATTATGGGTTGTTGTGACAGGTTGGTAGTGCCATATTACAGGGGAAACTCTGGCGAAATATTTGTAGAATCCCGAATGTTTAACATTCGAGGACGAATGCTCCAAAAAGGGGGGAGAATGTTACACATTGGAAATTTCCCCGTTAGCGTACCACGAATAGACCCATGAAGGGTATGACGTACACGACATGTTGACGAGTAAGAAGTAATATTTAATGATTCTAAATGAGATTTCAAAGACATTGGAGGTAGGAGGCAAAAGTTGTTAAGGAAAGCAAGGTATATGTTGGATGTCGGGCAAGAATTACGAGTATCGAATTAATGATGGCTTAATGACATTTTGGAGAAGATTTATAATGTCCCTTATGTATTCATGCCTCACGTTTCACGTTCAAGTTCATGTATTCTCTATTCATGTCTCACGTTTTAGCACTCATGTTTTCATGAAACTATGTCATGTCAGCTTTCCATGTTCCATGTCATGTTTCTTCACGTTCATGTATTCAAGCCATGTCCAGCCATATCCTTAACCATGACCCATCATTTGAGGACGAATGATCCCAAGGGGGAGATATTGTAACACCCCGTACCTTTAACGAAAGTTTTGACCACGATCCTAGACTTAGAAAAATCAGATAAAGAATGTGGGAATTGAAATTTTTCTGTTCAGTTGTGATATGGTGGTTTACGCCCATGAACAGTGGTCGTATTTCAATTTACGACCATGAACAGTGCCCGTAAACTGAAACCAAGAATTTCTGAACATTCTGGAATTTGACATTTTGAGGTCATATGGTTAAATACGGACCGTATATCACTTTACGGCCCGTATTTCAAAACCTATTTGGAATTTGTAAAAACTTCCTTGATAAAAGTTGTAGATCTTTGAAATACCTTTCCAACGGTATATTATGGGGGTCAAACGGACATCTGTGAAAAGATTTATGGCTATTTTACTGAAGAGACGCAGTGCAGTCCGTATTGCAAAATACGGCCCCGTATTGCAGTTTACGACCCGTAAACTGAAAATACGACCAGCACTGTTCAGGTCGTAAATTGCAAATTCACAGGACAGTATATATTCATCCATACCAGTTCAACTCATTATTTTTCATTCCTTCAAACCCTAGAACGACCTCCTACTCTCCTCCAACATCAAGAACACCAAGGTCCATTCTAATTATTCTAACTTAATTCTAACATATATCCTTGTAATCTAAACAAGAAATCATCATTCCTATTCTAGGGTTTTCAAGAAAACCCATCTCAAGATTGAAGAATCAAGATTTAGGAAATCTTCTCCAAAATTCAAGTCTTTAATTCAAGTTTTGGACCAATTAAGGTATGTAGAACTTCCATCCACATGAGGGAATCTCTATGTTCTTCCCCATGCTTCGTTTCCTTGATATCCATGAAGTTCAAATCTTAGGGCATTAAACCCAACATATTGGTAGCCCGTATTTAAGTATTTATGTACATGAATTTTGCATCTATATTCGTTGTTGTATTCCTAATCTTCCATTACGGTTATTAGGAACCCTAGCTTAATCCATGAATCACGAATTCTTCCTCATGTGTTCTCATCATGGTCATATGAAACTTTATGATTTTATTTTGCAAGTTACAAGCATGTTTTCAAGTCAATTACAAATATATGATTATGAACTATTGTATTACTCATAAATCAAGAACATGTTTACAAGCTATTTCATGAAACCATGTTTACAAGTTATTTCGTGAAATCATGATTACAAGACAAGTACAAGTTAATTCACGAAAGTCATGGGCTTCTTAGCCAACTATATTATGTTCATGTTTTTGGGAGTTGCACGAATTACCGAGAAGGCTCAGATAGCCTGAAACTATGTAGCCACCATAGGACAAGGATCGCTCCGCCCAGTTAGGACGATACCTTAATTTTACACTGAATGGATCCATCAGGCATGTTACCACCTTATACCCTGGCAAGGTATAGGGGCTCTGCTGGTCCGGCGAGGTACCAGACTCCACGTATCCACGTGGTGATATCATGTGTCGGTTTATGAAATGCTCTCCCTACTTATCATGTTTTACTCATGTTATATATATATATATATATATATATATATATATATATATATATATATATACTCATGCTCATGCTCATGCTCATGCTCATGTTCATGTCCAAGTTTTCAGTTTCAGTTCTTATCATGTTATTCCATGTCCCATGTTGTTTCTTTCGATTACTTTACATACCAGTACATTCAATGTGCTGAAGTCCCCTTTTATTGCCCGGGGTCTCTATTTCACGATGCAGGTATGGATTTACAGGACGACGCTTCTGCTCATTAGGATTTGCACGTACCAGCTTATTGGTGAGCCCCATCTCATTCGGGGTTTAGACATTGTATTTCTTTATTTAGTTTTGCATCTAAAGGTATGTTGGGGGCCTTGTCCCAGTAAGTATGTTTTCCAGTCAGAATCATGATAGAGGTTTCATAGACTAGACAAGTCAGTTATGTCATGTCAGACATTTGGAGTCGTATAGCCATTTTGGCTCACTCATGTTTAAACAAGTATTCTATTAAGTATTATGACTTACCACGTTTTATAAAGGCTCATCATGCATTCACGTTATATTCCGCTTATGTCATGTATCATGATAATTCAGCAAGCCATGTGGTTCGCTCGGTCACATGTAGTCAGGCACCGAGTGCCGTGTTACGTCCAGGCCATGGTTCGGGGCGTGACATACATAAAAGAATATAATTTCCTTTCTCTCTTCAATTAAATATTTTAAGAACGGATCCTTCCTTTGCCATATACAAATCTGATCCCTTTATGGAATAATAAAAATGTTCACCATTGACTCATAATTTCCAACTTTTATAGACCTTCCTTTTTTAATCCAGTACCAGTCTCTCTTTGGATTGGAGCCTTTCCTTCTTTGGTGCAGTACCAATCTTCATGATTTATTCTTGCTGAATATATCGTCATTGCTTGTCGAAGTGTTCTTCTGGCTATACAAATTTGAGCTCTTATTTAAACAACCCAAGAGAATTTCAAGATCCTCTTCATTTCACCTTGGATCTTTATATTATTTTGAATGTAATCACATTCATCTTCTTGAATTTGGACTTTGATAACTCTGAATGTGGACACTTTTGTAAACTTGAGACATCTTGATACTCTATAGATTTTGGATCTTCCTTAAGCAACAAATTGATCGTGATATTTCTTTTTGTAGAATATTTTTCTTCCATAGAATCGTAGTAAATATTTTTTCCATAATTCTTGCACCTTGATTTGAGTAAGTATTTTCTTCCACATCTTCTTCCGTAATTCCATCTCGTAATATCTTCTTTTCCATATTTGATTAGATCTTCACCAAATCCCTCTTCATCAAATAAACCTATACCAAAAATAAATTTACCACAAGTAAATGTTCTTTTATTAATAATTATGTTGGTTTGTTATCATCAAAATTTATAGGTGAAACCTTGGACCTAACACTAGCTGCAATGCAAAGGCATAACTGCTACTATTAAATAGATCTCAGCAAATAATTCACTTATGACTGAACTCAGGTCTTAATCTTCTTTATAATTACAGTAAATGTTCATAATAGGACTACTATAATTGTAATTATGCAGGCTCGTTATCTCAATCAATAACTTATTTCAAGAGAATCAAGTTTTTTCTCTCTTTTAGTACTAACCAAAGTCTGATGGAAGTATGCGTACAAAACAAAAATAAATAAATATGGCATTTGCTATTGTTCCCTCTTTAAACATGAAATTTCAAATGAATCAAAAAACTAAATAAGGTAAGCTATGGCTAGATAGCTATTACATGAAAACAAAAATCTGACTTAACAAACAAAAAACACTCCTCATCCCTCAATATCTAATTATCGAACAGATGATTTAAGCCAAGACTAAGTATCCTTAAGGGTAACATTACATCTGCATGTGGAAATACCATATTACCATTAAAACCTGAAAGAAACATGGAAAATGAGAAAAGTCAAGCTAAGAAAATTTCAATGACCACTTTTTTCTGGTGTTTTACTGACCCTGGTTACACGGCATATCTTGCCTGTTGTTAAATAGGCTTTAGTAAAAATTCCACTTGCATTTTTTGCCATGTCTTTCAACATCTTTCTGCTAGTTATATTATGTGCTCTATGTGAGCTTGCAGCCTCAGAATTTGAGTTCACTTATAATGGATTCAAATCAGCAAACATGAGCGTAGATGGCTTATCACAGTTAACCTCTAATGGGCTGCTGAAGTTAACTGATTCAACCCCACAGAAAACAGGTCATTCATTTTATCCGAATCCAGTCGATTTTAAGAACACTTCAGATGGTGCAGCACATTCTTTTTCTACTCTTTTGTCTTTGCAATTGTGCCTGAATATCCAAATTTGGGTGGTCATGGCTTCGCTTTTGTTATTGAACCAACTAAAGGCCTTCCAGGAGGTCTTCCATCACATTACATCGGTCTTTTCAGTGACAAAAACAACGGGAACATCACCAACCATGTTGTTGCGGTGGAGTTTGATACGATACTGAGTCGCGAATTTGAAGATATTAATGACAACCATGTTGGAATTAATATCAATCAGATGGAATCTGACGTATCAAAGCCAGCAGGTTATTATGTTAGTAACGATCGTCCACTTCAAAATTTGACTCTCATCAGCGGTCAGATAATGCAAGCTTGGGTTGAATATGATGCTGCATCTAAGCAAATGCATGTTACCATAGCACTGGTCACAGCTGTTAAACCAAACACTCCACTTTTGTCTTTGTCTTATGATCTTTCACGTATCATAAAAGAAACCATGTACATCGGTTTTTCATCAGCCACCGGCTCAGTGGCATCATCTCACTATGTCTTGGGATGGAGTTTCAAGATAAATGGCATGGCTGCAGGACTCGATATTTCTAAGCTTCCAAAGCTACCTCGAATCGGACCTAAAAAGGTATCAAGGCTTCTATCCATTGGATTGCCTGTGATTTTAGCAGGTGTGCTTATAGTTTTTACCTACGGAGTTGTTTATTACATAAGAAGAAGAAAGAAGTTTGCAGAATTGATTGAGGACTGGGAACTTGATTATGGACCTCATAGGTTCAAGTACAAAGAGTTGTACATTGCTACCAAAGGATTTAACGAAAAGGGACTGTTGGGTTCTGGAGGTTTTGGTAGAGTCTATAAAGGGGTGTTGCCCAGTTCAAAACTTGAGATTGCTGTAAAAAGGGTGTCTCATGACACAAAACAAGTAATGAGGGCCTTTGTTGCAGAAATTATCAGTATGGGTCGGCTACGCCATAGGAATTTGGTTCCTCTTCTTGGTTATTGCAGACGTAAAGGAGAGCTGATTTTGGTTTATGAATTCATGCCTAATGGAAGCCTAGAAAAATTTCTGTATGACCAATCTGATTGTGCCCTTAGTTGGAACCAAAGATTTCAAGTCATCAAAGGTGTTGCCTCAGGACTATTTTATCTGCATGAAGAGGGGGAGCAAGTAGTGGTACACAGAGATGTAAAGGCAAGTAATGTTCTATTGGACTCTGAATTTAATGGAAGGTTAGGAGATTTTGGCCTTGCAAGATTGTATGATCATGGAACTGAACCTCATACAACCCTTGTGGTTGGGACTATCGGCTACATTGCCCCGGAGCAATCAAGAACTGGTAAGCCAACAACCAGTTCTGATGTATTTGCTTTTGGAGCTTTCTTACTTGAGGTTGCATGTGGAAGGAGGCCAATAGATCCAAAAGCATTGTCCGATGATCTTGTTTTGGTCGAACGGGTGTTTTCTTGCTGGAGTGAAGGTGAAATTCTTAAGGTAGTTGATCCCAAATTAGGTGCTGATTTTACGCCAGAGGAAGCAGAACTGGTGTTAAAAATTGGTATGTTATGCTCACTTTCAGAGTCTACAGCTAGGCCAAGTATGAGACAAGTTGTCCAATACCTAGAAGGGTCTATTCCTCCACCAGATTTAGCATCACTTAGTTTATCTGCTGCAGGCCTTATTGCTGGTTGCAATGAAGGTTTTGATGATTTTGTCACTTCAGGTTCATCTTCTGTGCAGAAGACATGTTCGCATTGTTCCTCTATTACAAACTCACTTCTCTCTGGAGGTCGATGATTAGGATCTTCTTGAAGTCCGTCCTCAAATGAGAGAAAATTCCATTATCTTCTTGGCATCATATGCCTTTTATTAAGTAATGATTAAGTGTTGAATTGTACGTTAGAGATATTACTATTACGTAATGGCATAGGACTGCTTCTTGCTTTTTTAGTAGCCATAGGCCGTATTATCTGTAGGGATCCATGTGGTGTACAAGTAGCGCTTTAATTAAATGTGTTAGTAACTTTAGTTTGTAATCATGGTTTGCACTTCATCTTTGTCTTAATTGAATCTTTATACTATCTTCTTTTACAGCATCTCAAGAAAAATGGAAATGCACATTTTTTTTTATCAAGCTTATCAATTCGGCTTCAACTTAGTAGCATACATGTAGTTACTGGTCATCATTAAATATGCATGCTCTCATACATGAATTTGCATGTATGTTACTTCCATTGTTTCCAGCAGAGCTACCATTGCTGTACCGGTTACCTTGCTTGGAAGTTAGGCAGCTCAATGACAAGGATCGCCTAGCAATTTGCTTGGGAAATTACATTATTAAGATTACAATTCCAAATTCATGAATTGACATGAATACCAATTGAAGTCCAAAAAGTTGGACTCTTCCCAATCTTGATTTTTGGAGAAAGCAACGTCAAGCGCATGCCCACTGAATTTGAATATGTTGTGTAAATGTTTGTTATATATATGGCTTCAAGAAAAGGACATTACCGAGTTCACATTGTAGACTTGAACGTTAGAAGATAGGTAGTCAAAATTTGTGATTCTATGAAGTAACTTAATGAACATTATTATCAGTATCATCCCTAGAAAAAACTGAAAACAGACATAAAGAAATTGTTATAGCCATGGTATTTCAGTTTATTGTTTTGCTTTTTTATGCTCCATTAGGCCATGCATCTGCAGACGATTTAAAATTCACCTACAACAGGTTCCATTCAAGTCTTAAGGCTAACAAGTGCTTCTCAAATGGCTGAGCTTTCTCTTTCTCAACCACATTTGTCTTTGCCATAGTGCCTCATTACTCGATTATGGCTGGTCATGGCATGTCTTTTGTGATTGCACCAGCTAGAAGGCTACCGGAAGCACTTCCAAGCTCTTATCTTTTGCTAATTTAATAACTAGTTTCTGGGAACGCCCTTCGCACGTGTACCCCATATTAATGAATATCGAATACTATAAAAATTTTACATAAATAAATTAAACAATATATGTGTGACGTGCAATTGTTAAATGTCAGTTGATAGTATTTCTAAAGTTTAGTGTTCAGTTAAATACATGTCATTTGAAGAAAAAAATATTCGATGTCTTAATCTTTGTAATTCTTAACAGTACCAAAAGTATCACTAATCAATAACCATTATGTGAAATTTTACTCAAACTTAGTTGTAAATAGTCTCAAGTTATGACACAGAATATTCTAAAACATGGATAGACCTTTATGTTTAAGTTGTCATGCGATATATGTCATTTGGAGAGTTAATAACTTAAAAGGTCATTCAACTTTAGCAAATTCAATATCAAAGTCACTTATATTTGTTTTATACCAATAAAGTCACTTAAGTTAGAGTAGTATATCAACAAAGTCATTATAGACAAAAAGCTAAATGAAAAATTACATAAACCTCCCCTCAAGTTTGATCTTATCTTATTTAACTTACCTTCTTTGGGGCTATGTTTACCTCTCTTATTTTAATTTCTTTTGCATAATAATTTTTTAACCTAATTATTATTAAGGATAATTTCAGATACCTCTCACCACTTATGTATTTATCACACAAACTTCCCTTGAGGTTTGAAATATTACGTTCACCTCCCTTATTTCCTTTAACATAACTAAATTAAATGATAAATTTTATATAATGTTCTAAAACTCCCTTTTTGTAGCATAAGTTGTTAAGAATTACTACACACTTTTTAAATGCTAAAAATAAAATTGCTTGCACATGTCTAATTGATAAAAAATGGAAAGAAAATGTTTTCTTACATTTGAACGTTTAAGCATTAAAAATGATTCTTTCTATTAAAAAATGCAAATACGTGAAGAAGAAACACATCACAACTAATGTTGCGTACATACATTCACATTTACTTAAAGCCTATTTTTATTTATAGAAATGTGATATATTATCCCTTTCTCCTCCAACATCCCTTTCAATTTACTGAATTTTATTAAGTAATATTTGATATATCATTCTACCCGTGGAACGAGGGAAAATCATATGAGAAAGTAAGTATGTTAGGTCAGTGGTAACTGGGAATCAAACTTTAGAATTTTTTTTAAAAAGTACTGTTAAATAATTTTTTAAATCTAAGATATTTTAAGGAAAAAAAAAAGAATTTAGATATATATGTCACGTGAATAATAATGGAGTTGAAACTAACTTTTTCTTCAAAAAAATGTTCACAAAATTAATTAACCAAAAGAATATGTGGACAATTTAGTTAGATTATATATTTTTATACTAATAACAATTAGGTTAGAAAATTATTACAAGGAAATTAAAATAAGGCCATAAAAGAGTTAAGTTAAACAAAATGAAACTTTCGGAGGAGGTTTATGAAATTATTCATTTAGCTTTTTGTCTATAATGACTTTGTTGATATACTACTCTGACTTGAGTGATTTTATTGATATGAAACAAACATAAGTGACTTTGGTAGTAAATTTGCTATAATTGAGTGACCTTTTAAGTTATTCACTCGTCATTTGGATGGTGAAAAATGAAATTTAAATTTCATCCGCATTATGTGGATATTGATAGACATGTAAGAGCAAAAATTGCTAAAATAATGTAAGCGTAACCTATAGAAGAGTAGAAAAATTAAGAAATGAACAAGGACACCTGCATAGATCAACGGGAATAAGTGATATTGATGACAAAATTTTTTGATTATTTATTTAGAAAATCTAGTCTTGAAAGATGTATCAAGTTTCCTCTAACGACTTAAGTCAAAATGTTACCATGTATTTCGCGCAACTGATGATAATTATCTGAAAATTTCTCATGATTAAATAAAGTGAATTTTTGTGGGGAGAGAATATCCCTCCCTTTTTGAGTTTGATCAGTTGTGTCTCCCTCCCTACCTTATTTTCTGAATTGTTAATTTTCAATTTTTTGTTGCTATGTTAGATAATTTGGTGAAAAGATTTCGTTCTAGTTGTAATTAGGAGCTCACTTTTGTCACCTTGGATAAAACCCTTAGGTTTAATATGCAAAGTGAATACCATCTTGATCTTGCACATTAGATATGATCATTCGATATAATTTTAATCAATATCAAATTTTGGTATGCTCGATCTACAAGTAAAATCATGTAAAGAACAGCAAATGTTATTACATTTTACAATTTTCTTAAAATTTTCAAAGCTATACAATAACTTAGTAAAACGATCAATAAGAACAGAACGTAAATAGTTGTGTACGTTGAATACTTTAGTAATTTGATGTTTACATTTGGTTTTGAAAATGCTTCCTTTTTTTTTTTTTTTCTCTAGTGTAAAATAAAAAATTGGTTGTTCCATATCTTCTTCACTTGTCTGTCAATCTCTTCGAAATCCAAAATAAATTGTTAAAATTGTTAACCCAGCTAATTATTTTACCCAATTCCTCAATTGAGATCTCTTTTTGGTCAATTTCTAAAGATAAACTAAAGTTACGGGCATACTATAAGTTCTAAACTCATTGAGGAATTGGAGTCTGACAAGGAAACTAAAAACAAAAACAGAACAAAATACTCCCTCCGTCCTAAAAAAATTGACGTTTTTCGCTTTTCGAGAGTCAAACGAGTTGTTCTTTGACCGTAATTTTTTCATACGTCTTTTAAATATTTTAAATTATTAATTATGGTGACTTATGGTACTTTTTACGTAGTTTTTAAATATGTAAATTTTATTTCGAAAAAACAAAAGATTTTATGTTAAATAACACGGTTAAAATTAAAAAATTTGACTCTCGAAAAGTGAAAAATATCAATTTGTTTTGGGATAGAGGGAGTTGCGAAAGTTAAGGAGAATTTCTCACCAACTTTAAGACAAGAGTTCAACCTTTGTTGTGGAGATACACCAAGCGCAATGAAGTATTTACACAAAAATTAAAAGATAAAAACTGAACTGACCTGAAGGCCGGGTAGGTTATTTCACTATCCACTTTATAGAATTTGATAAAGAATGTGGAAAGTTTAAACTGTTGGAAGCTAAAAGGAAGAAAATAAATACGGGACAAAAAACATTGAACTTGGAAATTAAACTTCACAGAATCTGTACGGGTCATTAGGTTGATGAAAGGTCTTTTCAGTTTAGTCAGAAGTACTCATTTAATAGGAAATTAATTTTTAATTTTTATAAAAGGATAAAATGGTTAATCACTTTAATTTTAAAGGATATTTTGGTAATTCAACTTTTGACTTAAGTTATTCCCACTTTTAATATAGTATGATGATAATATGATGATAGTATCATATGATTGTAGTAACAGCGATGCCACCAGCCATGTTGTTGTTGTGGAGTTTGACACGCTACAGAACTGTGAATTTGATGATATTGACGGTAACCATGTTTGCATTGACATCAATGGCCTAAAATTTGTAATAGCAAAGCCAACAGGTTATGATGCCAGCAACGGGAAATCCTTCAATAAGTTAAACTCTAGCTAGTGTCCAGACAATGCAAGTTTGGGTGGAATATGGCTAAGCATATAATATTAGAATGGCTCCTCTGAACGCTGCAAAACCAGACCGTCCGCTCCTGTCCTTAGTCTATATATGATCTTTCATCTTTCACGGCTGAACACGTGTCTATTGGCTTCTCAGCATCCACCGGTGCAGTTGTTTCAACACATTATCTCCTTGGATGGAGCTTTAAAATGATTGGAATTGATCAAGGCTTGATCTCTCTCAACTTCCTAAGCTTTCTCGAGTAGTACCTAGATAGCAGTCAAGAGGGTCTCTCGCGGATCAAGGTGAGGGATGAGGGAATTTGTTGCAAAAATTGTTAGTATTAGCTAGCTAGCCACAGAATTTAGTAACACTTTTGGGTTATTGCAGGCGCAAAGGGGAGTTACTTCTGGTTTTATGAATGCATGCGTAACGGAAGCCTAAGCAAGTATTAATTTGACAAGCCAAGCTGCACTCTTGATTGGAACCAAAGATTTCAAGTCATCAAAGGTGCAGACATCAGAACTACTCTATCTTGATGAACAATGGGAGAAGTAGTGATCCACAGCCATGGGGATATAAAAGCCGGTAATGTGTTGTTAGATGGTGAATTAAAGGGAAGATTGAGATTTTAGGCCAGCATTGAATGATCATGGGACCGATCCTCAAACTACCCACATCGTTGGAACTCTTGGACACCTTGCCCCAGGGCATACAAGAACAGGCAAAGCCACAACTACCCCTGATGTATATTCATTTGGGGCATATTTCCTTGAGGTGGCTTGTGGGAGAAGGCCGACAGATCCAAGGGTATCGGACTAGGACATTGTTTTAGTTGACTACGTATTTTCTTGTTGGACCAGAGGTTAATTATATTCTTGAAGTCATTGATCAAAAAATGACTGTTAAAGAAGAGGTTGCCTTTGCCAGAATTATCACTGATGCAAACTTCAAAAACTAGTTTATCCTTTGTAGGCTTTGATCATTTTGCAATGTCATATCCATCTTCTGACAAGCTACCTTCTTCTGTTACATATTCCCTTCTCTCCAGTGGTCGATGACTCGGCGAATATTTAATTTTTTCTGCTTCTCCTAGTAATAAAATAGTAATCCACAAATAGCTGGCCAGATTTACTGTTTACTTTTCCTAACCTGTATATATAGATTATACACATATTATACATGACTGTAGACAAACTATACATATATTATCCGCCGGCTATTTTTACTTAAACCTTAAACGGATGGGTTGACTGCTATTTAGGTTAATTCTTCGTAAAACTACTTTTGTTATATTAGCTATGTTCAACCTAAAGTTGTAGACTTAGTCCATTTAGTCATCTTGGAAACTTCAATTATTTGATGATTTGATCCCTAACGCTTATGCACTAGTTTTGTTTCTTCAATATTGTGTACGTTCCAATTTAAGTATCTTACTTTCCCTTTTGATCTGTTGCAAAAAGAATATCTCTCTATATTTAGTAAGCTGACAATTCAAACATCCTACATGACAAGTTTATAACCACAAGATTCAAAGCACATTTTAGTACATTATAAGCATATGTAGTTTAAGATCACAAAATTTAATAATCTCTCTTTATTTCTTAAATTCCTTGTCTAGTCACGTTAAGACACTTAACTTGGGACAGAGAGAGTAGGAAAGAAGACTGAGAAAAGTCCTAGAGTTCTCTTTATGAAAATTACATTTTCCTCATTCATTGTTTTTTTTTTTAAAATTTTAAATCAAATTTATCATCAGGCATCTGCCTACTGATGTTGTTTTATTAATATTTCCTCCGGATCAAAAAGAGTATCCACTTAGCTTTTTTTTCCTTAGGGTCAAAAAGAGTGTCCACTAATCAAAACAAGAAAGAATTAACCTTATTTTTCTATATTTGTCCCTATTAAGTGTTATGTGATTAAATCCCAATACCTATTTAATTAGGGACAATTTAGTCATATTACCTATTTTGTCTAGAAGTTAGTATTTTCTTAAGGAATTTGCAAATGGCTCCGTGGACACTTTTTTGATCTGGAGGGAGTAATAGGCAATTAAATAAAGAATACAGGAAATGTTTAAAGTTTGAGCTGGCTAGAATAAGGAAGTTGCAAAATTTCAAAAATACAGATCATAACCAAGCATGAAAATGGCTTCTGATCGTGGAACATATGATCCCAGCTGTTGTTCTTCACATAAACTGAAATTGCGACAAAAGAAGTTTCTAATTCTTCAAGTTCCCATTTGAGAAATTTCCGGGACTTTCTAGCTTAAAATGTAGCAGAAACTAAAAAAAAAAAAAAAAAAAAAAGGTATCCAAATTGATTGGAGAATGATGAAACTAATTTCTTCCTACATTTTCTTCCAATGGCAAGTTCATTTATGTCAACAATTTAAATTCTGACTTCAAAAGCAGATAATTTGATTTTCATTGTTCAACCAATCACTAAATTATATCTAAGAGAAGGAAAAAGAAAAAAAACTAGTCGTGATGTGTTTAGTGTGTTTAGGAAAATAGTACCATTGCTTAGTTTACAATTATCTTAAGAAAAAAACATTCCATCATTCACTGGCGTAAATATTAAAGTATGACTTTTAATTGTTAGGGAGCACTGGGTCAAAGTATGTATAGTGATCTGTTAGTTGTGATATTTCTATATATTATAATATACAATATTATATATATATATATATATATATATATATATATATATATATATATATATATATATATATATATATATATATATATATATATATAAGGGCAGGTTTCAACATGCCTGCTTAAAGGTCAATTAAATTGAAATCATTTATTAGACTTTAATTTTAGTTACAAAGAAAATGTGTCTTTCAATTATTAACCAAACCCTACGTGTCTTTCATTCGCTTACTTGTGTGTCTCTACGTGTACATAGCCTTGTTTAGTTCTCTTATGCCTGCAATTTTTGCAAATTTTTTGCAGCTCTCATCTATTATCTTCATCTTTTTCGTTGTCTGTTATAGTTCTTTATCCATCCTTTTGTTATGGAGAAATTACTTCAACAAAGCGGTGTTGGTGAAGTCTCTAATCCACTATGAATAAATACTGAAATGAGTTGTTTAAGGTCTGATGGTAATAATGAGATTCATCCCAATGTTTCTATTCGGAAGCGGATTAAGTTTCCGATAAAAGCCTGACGTTTTAGCTCAATTATTATATATTTAATCTATAATTGGAAAATATTTTCAACAGTGATTGGTCTGCTTATGTATAACCGATTCTGGATTTGCAGTTTTGTGTTGAGCATGTGAGATTTTCTGCTTCTTGATTTTTATTTTTTGCTCTGGTTTTGTTTTTATGTTCTGCTGTTTTCTCCTCTGTTGTATGTCCGTTCTCTCTATTTGCAAGGGAATTTGGTGTTTAAAGATTTCTAAATTTCAAAGTTCAAAGTTATAGACTTCTCAAACTCGACATTGACGATGACACCGTTGCATAATACGGTAATGGAAGGAACATAGGAATTTGTCGCTGGGTATTTGACCAAATAGAATCGTCCAGTTCATACAGAACCTATCACTTAAATACCCCTAATGGGGGATAAGGCTAGGCAGTGTTTTCTTCGACTATGTTGACTAGATTCTGTGAGTTTGCTTATGCGATTTCTTAATTGTGTGTTTTCATAGTTGACTGTGGTATGCATTTGATATATCTTTTCTGGGTGTATCTTAGTTCGTATCACAATATTCGTGCGCCGGTCTGGTCTGATTCATAGATCACTTTATGTATCTTTTCGTTTCTGAATTGTTTTATATATGGAGGAATTATATTTGGGTGTCTGATTTTGATTCTGAATGGTAATTTCCCACTCAAGGTTCAATTGTTTCGAGAATTATGTTTCAGGTGGAGTGACCAGTTATTTCCATGAGAAAGTATCAGGTGAGTTGGAAAACATGTTTTCAATTAGGTTATTTCAATATGTAAGTCCATCCATGGTAGAGTTTGATACTACATATTAATGTGTTTTGACATTTTTGCCCTTAAAGACTAGAATGCTGAGAAATATGCTATGGTACTGGAATGGATTAAAGCTCACATCATAGTTATCAGCATAAGCTATCAGAACTATATGAAATCAGAATTAGGTTATAGAAAAAAATTGGGTTGAACTGTTTCTTCCTTTTGCAGGAAAATGGGTGAAGATGGACCAAGATGCATAAAGGTATGTAAGCTCCCCCATTTTTATTGCATGTTTGAGGCTTGTTATGTGGAAATTTTCACATGCAGATACAAGATTAAAATGTTGTGCTTTATCTATGAACTTCCTTCCATCTGGAGTTTATGGTGAAATATGTTTTCAGATATTTTAAAATAGCAAAATCTGCTATTGGAACTGATAAACTATTCGAAGTCATATAGTGTATCTCCATTATCAATACAGAATTAGATAGTATTTATCTAAGATGCAATTAAGGTGTCTTTTCGTCCGACGTACGTGGTTTGAAAATATTTTGCTTCATTCTGAACATGTTGGAGATGTCATTAAGCCTGTAATTCCATATCTACCTCTATGACGAATTGCTATGCTTTAGAACCAAAAGGGATTGTGTTCTCATTGGCAAAAAGTTTAAGGTCACCCCTTCCTACTTAACAAGCACAACCACTTAAGATTTACTACATTTCTTCATTAAAATGATACCCAAAGAGTTACTATCTTAATAATGTGAGCAAAAATTAAAATGATGGGAAGCTAAACCAAGAATAAAGTGATGAAACGAGTCACCGGGGATAGATTAACAAAATGGAGCTGTTTAGACAATGTGTCATGTCCTCTGTGTGATACAACTAATGAAAGCACTAATCATCTGCTTTTCAATGAGAGTTCTCTGCTGCTGTATGGTCCAAACAATTGATATGGCAAGGCATCACTTTATTCTTGATTCTAGCATATAAAAAAGGTAAAAATGTGAAAGCTGACTTCTATAGGATTATGCTTGCTGGAAGCCTGGAGTTGTCTATCATACATGGCAAGAACAAAATCAAAGAATATTTGAACACCGAGACAGACTGAAGTCCTTATTAGATTAATCACTGAAGGTTAAGTCTGCAAAAAGCTTGATGAACTTAATTTCTATTCTTAGCATAAGAATAGTTATAGTAGTTGTGAGTGGAAGCTATTAGTCATCTGTTGTGAAATACATATGTTTACAAACACTGTATTTGTGGTGCAAGAGTAGTCCATTAGAAAACCCAACACTTCTCTTGTATTTCATGGAATCTTTGATGTTGTAACTGTAGTAGTGGACCTGTCAATCTCTTTTGTACTTCTGATGCACCTTCTTGGTATTAACCATCAGTAAAATACTTTATCTTACAATGCATTTACACAAGTTCAAATACATGTCTTGATTGACTTGCAATAACCTAGTTGTTTCCCTTTCTTCAAACTTATATACCTTTAAAAATACAATTTTTTCACCTTCGCTACCCTATGTAACAGGTTCCAACTTCCAATGTTGTTGAAGATCACTACAAATGAGACTGCACCTCGGCTGATTTTCAAGTTAATGCATCACATTTTGTTATTGTGTAAACAGAGTGTATATAAGTATTTTGTAAATCTCTGGTCTAAAACTTGTCTCCTTACCAAAAAGCATCAAGCAGTTAATATGTGATACGCTTCCCTTCTCAATCTTAGTATGTTTACATTTCACAACTTATGCGACATACTCACAATATGAACTGTCCAACTTCCAATTGGTATCAAAATTGGAGATTCTATTCAATCTTAAAATACTCAACTTTATACAAATAAAGCCAATCGTATATCCGTTAAACCTTCTTCACAGCACGGGCCATTCTCCCCTATTATAATTATGAGGCATGGTTTCAACATGTCTGTTTTTGGTCAATAAATGAAAAAATTGAGGGTATTATAGTCTTTAAAGCCCATTACAAGATTAGCTTGCTTATGGAGATTCTCTGGTTTGTTTTGTTGGACCTTATCAACAACTCAGAGAAAGTCCACTTTTTCCTTTGTAATTACAGATCATGCCCTCATTTGAAATAAGTGTCATTTAATACGATGGGCCATTGGATTTTCCAAATGAACTTTTCAAATTGACACGTGGGATACCCTCTCTAATTTCCTCTATAAGTATAAATACTTATATCTACCAATCTTTATAACAATTGTTAAGTAATTTAATGAGGTAATAATTGATATTAACTAATCATTATTTATTAAATACTAAAATTTTATGTATAAATACATGAATAAATTTTCTCCCTTTCTTTTTATTTAGCCTTGATATTGAAGAATTTTTCACTTGTCTATTTTAGCAACCAAGAGAGATTTATTATTTTCTTTCAATATTATCAATAGTCAAATTTAAATTTTTAAAGCATAATTAATAAGATTAATTTAGGAGAGTATCAAGGCAACATAACCAAATTAAAAAAAAAATGACGGGTAAACACTGAAAACGAATAAAAAAAAATTACCTTTGTGAGGAGTAAACATAATTCACTATCATATAACGTGTAATAATTCACTATTCTTTCGTATGCAAAACAAACCACCCAATATTTGATTAAGTCTAATACTCCTATGAGTTATTCATATTACATATACTAAAGCTCAACTTTGGGTTTCATGAACTTATCACATTTTATATCCTAAATAAAATCCATTAACATAAAAAGGATAAGAATTTGTGACTTTTTTCTTTGAAAGTTTAAAAAAAGTTCTTTTATTTCGCTTTCAAATACTTTTATAAGATCAATAAGAGGTTTCTCAACTAAAATATATCGAATTATTTTTTATAATTTAAATGATGTTACAAAAAGAATGAACAAGAGCACAGAAAAATTTACTTCTTTCATTTAAACTTATGATGTAATTTGGCCAAATATTGACATACACTTTTTTAAATATTAACATTTTTGAGTCCATAACTATGGTTTTCAATGTACAAGATCTTGACAAAATAAGATCTTTAAAGTTAAATTATTCTTCAATATAATTAGTGATTTTTTAAAATCTAAAAATAATATCATATAAAATGAAAAAGGTAATAAATTCAACTTTTCAATGTGGGCGTGGGCCCTTACTCCCGGAGGTGATCAACTATAATATTAAATAACATGTTCGCCTAGTGCTTGCTATATTCTTAGATATAAATTAAGAGGTTAGAATTTAGAACATAGATAGACTATACATATCCTGATATTTGTTGTTTTAACAAAGATATATTTATAATTTTAGTAGTAACTAGTGTACTACTAAAGGGAGAACTTATCTAATGTTAGAACAGTTCTGTCCCAATTTATGTGGCACAGTCCGGATTTCAAGAGTCAAACCTGTTAATTTTGACTGTGTCTTCGGACAAAAAATCTTTTAATTTTGCCGAGATAAAACTTACATGTTCGAAAACAACGTAAAAAGTATTATAGATCACAATAATTCAGTATTCAAAAATTTTAAAAGACATGAAAAACGCGTGATAAAAAAAAATTCATTTGAATCTCGAAATCTGAAAGGTGTCGCATACGACGGAGGAAGTAGTTTCTTTCACTACCAAACTATTGTTATTAGAATTGACAATTAACCTTACAAGTATAAACTTCATTTCTCATGATTGTCATTCTCCATTCTAATTCAAAACAAAATGCAATCCATAATTTCCTGTTTGTATGCACATAGTGTTTAAAAGGCAGTTACAGAACTCGCCTCGGGACTCGTTTCGGGGCGGAGCACTGGCAAAACGCCCCAGGGCTCACGTGCGAGGCTTAGTTCTTGTGAGGCTTACGCCCTAAGCGCCCGACTGTACGCCCCAAACACGCCTAACGCCCAACGCTCGGGGCTCGCCTAACAGTTCTTACACAAATTATATGTTAAATTTCTTAATTAAAATCGTTGACCCTTATAATTCTTTAACAAATGAATGATACTTAATAGTTTTTCATCTATCGAAATAAGAAGATTGAGTGTAACTCAATTAACAAATCGTAGTATTGCATTCATTTGAGAACATCGTGAGGGTGAATACCACTTTATATTTCTTTTAAAAATACATAACCGAATTGTACATTTTCACGTTGTCATTGGTCTTTTGTCCTATGTATTAAAATTATCATATTTTATTATTTCTCCATTTGAAAGTAATTTTATTTTTATTCATGAAGGAGTTACGTTTTAATTATAATACTGATAAGGTTTATTGATTATTTGCTTATAGGGAGACAAAATGAATAGTATGATATTGTTTTAGGAAATTGTGATTTTTTTTCATTGTTTGAAAGTTAAGATATTATAGTTGATTTGCATTTCATGATGGCTTTTATTTTATTGTATTTTTATACCTGTAAAATTATGTTTATATATATCTCATTTATTTACAATTTTATTTTTATTTTTTATTTAATTTTACCTATTTAAAAGTATTTAAGTAATTATATTATTTTATGAAATATTAAAAATTAAATCCCATAGGGTTTACGACCCGTGCCTCGGGGCTTACGCCTCGCCAAGGAATATGTAAAACGTTCCGCCTTACGTCCTTGCCTTTAAAAAAACTGTATGCACGTTAAGAAAAAAGAAAAAAAACAAGAAGAAAATTAAAGGAACCCATACAGTCAAACCTCTCTATAATTGTCATTCGTTATAATGACATTTCACTATAACGGCCTGATTTTCTCCGGAGCCGATTTTTCATGTTATATTATACTTCTCTATAATGGCATTCTGCCTATAACAATAATGAAATCCATTATTGTCACGACCCAAATCATGGATCATGCGGGCACCCACACTAACCCTCCCTGGTGGGCGAACCCTTCAGGTAACTACCTTAATTTGATACAACATGCGGAATAAATACTTTTATTATAAGAAATTCCCAAAACCTGGTCTAGACTCATACAAGAGCTTCTAAGAAGTTTACAATTTGAAGTAGATAACAGACTCAAACTGGATACGACTTCTGTTTAAGGATAGAGAACAACAGAAATCTAAGGAGAGACTCTGGGTTGCAAGATCTCAAATAGCTCACCCAAACGCCTTTGACGAATGCCTCGAAACGGCCGTGAGACTCCGAACATCACCTGAAAATAACTCTACACTTCATAAGGAGTGTAGCAAGAGTAGTATGAGCACAACACAAGGCTCGTAGGTATCATAGGCCGACAACGGTTAGTTCACGCATATAAACAAGAAGCAACTAACAAGTAAGCAGATAAGTAATCAAACACAGTCACAACTCTAGCACATATGAAAGTCTTGTAGTAACGATAGTCACAAGGGATTTCAATATCTCAGGTTATAAGCCTAGGGGAAATCTATAAACCTCGAGTCCATCAAGCCTCTAAAATAAATACTTACAAACAACAACTCTATAATTCACAAATCAAGAATCAATCAGAGAATGTGCCATGCAATCACATGAATAGCAATTCAAATGGAGTGCTATGCAATGCAATGTCGTGCTATGTATATGTTCTGCAATGCAGTAGTCACCTCTCACGCTCCATTCTCGTACACACATGCTATGGCAATGCCTCATAGTCATGACCCATGGGGGACCCGCGAAGTGCATGTACCACTCGTGCTCTCCGGCAGAAACCTCGGAGGCTATCAATTACTCTCAATCTCCGGCAAAGACCTCGGAGTCTCTCTGTCACTCTCAATCTCCGGCAAAGACCTCGGAGTCTCTCTGTCACTCTCAATCTCCGGCAAAGACCTCGGAGCCTCTCAATCACTCTCCTCACCATTAGGACAACATAAAAGTAACATGGAAGCATGTCATGCATGATATCAGTTTCAACTATATCATCAATATGCAATAAACAAGTACAAGTCATATTATTGTCCATGGCCCCATCATCAATATTACCCTCCCCTTTCATAAGGTGAGTGAGCTAGTATGTGATAAAGATACAACTAGGTGATAATTACATCAAATAGCACATAGAATATGGGATGCATGCCTCGCATGAAATCAACCTCAATAAACACCGCAGTCATAGGTTCCGTAGATTCATACTAGGAAGTGCAATTCAATATTCAATTTCTCAGTAATAACCATCCTCTTCCATATGACAAGTGAGATGACAAGAGAGAGGGAATTATATCAAGTATATGCAATCACAACCCTGGTGACAAGCCCACATAACAATATCACAATAATAGCGACAAGCCCACATAACAACTGACCATACCAACCTAGATAGAATTCGCCACCACACCATGCCTGAAGGCCTATCATGCTTTTCCCGTCAACCACTACTATTTACATACGTTTTGCTAACCGGAGTCTAAACATAAAGTAAGCCGTAACCTACCTCAATGCTGAACAGGTGTCACGAACTTTCACGCCAAAGCTTTTTCCTTCTGAAGTGCTTCCGAACGGACAAGGTCTATCAAATATATAATCTACGTTAGAATACGAATCTAATAGCGCCCATATTGCTATACCTATATTTGAAATCCAAAAACGCACTCCAAAAAGTGGCGTTGGGCTCACAAAGGCAGATTTGGAATTTTATTGAAAACTAATTTCACCCATTATCTAAGGATCATATAATTCGGGCGGCATCTCCTCTAAATAATTCACCCCATGGGAACTCCAAATTAGTTCCGAATCACAACAACAACACTACAACCTTATGTACATCTAAATCCATACGAACATAGCACCACAACAATTCTCATAATTCCACAAAATCCAAACTTGAAAATAACGCTAATAATAATGGTTAGTATTAATCTTAAGTTATATTAGCTTTTATAATTAGAAGTTATAACTAAGTACAAGTTATTATAATTACTTGAAGTTATACATTATAATATATTGATATGAGGTAAGATATAATAACCTTAAGATATCCATTATATTACCTCAATACTAAATTACAAGTATATTATACTTGATATAATCATGTATGGGTACTGTAATATAGGTTATCATGATATAATATATATAAGTATATAATATAGGTTATCATGATAACAACCGGCCCACTTATTTTTAACCAATGCCCAGCCCACTTATTTAACCATTAAATACCAATGCCCATTCCGTTATTATATAAGTATATAATATAAGTTATTATATATAATCGTTATTTTTAACCATTAAATACCAATGCCCATTAAGTATAGAATATAGGTTGATTATATTAACTTTTATAATTAGTTGTAAGCAGTATATAATTATTGATACAATTTCAATAAATACCATTATAGATAATAACCTTTATTCCGCAAAATCACGTCCATTACAACATCATTAACCCCAATTTCATGACAAAAAGAAAGGAACGAAATCTTACCTCAAATTTAATTTGGACGGCCCTACAATAACTTGCACCATTTGCACCACTTTATCTTCTTCAACTTAAACTCTAACCTTGCTGCTCCTTTAAGTCCCTAGAACACTTTTATGGAATTAAAATTCCCTTCCTTTCACCATATTGGAGCTGGCCGTGAGCTTTCAAGGGCTGCCATGGTTGTGAGCTTTAAGAGCTGTCATGGCCGTGAATTGCCATGGCTTAGGAGCTTCTCTCTTTAAAAGTATTTCAACGTTGCTGCTTAATCTTCTTAGGAACTAAATGTATAGTCCAAGAACTAAAAGGTCATTAATATTGTAAAATAGATGCTGCCTAGGATTTCTTAAGTGAATGATTAATTTTTAAGAGAAGTTGCTGCAAATATATATGCTAGACGTGGAAGACTTAAAATCTGAAAGTGCTACCATATCATTATGTCTCCTTTATTTGGACGTGGGGCCCATCACTAAAACATTCATAATAGTAAAGTTACTTTAAGATTGGCACTAAATCTGTATATAATCAATGAGTCATTTCTACCTTATAGAATGACTCCCACGTGGAAAGGGGTCATTTCCCACTTATTCCCTTAATTTATTAGCTAATCCCTTTTTGTCATCCACTAACTCATACGTTATTACTACAAGTTGCTTTATTCCCTTACTCTCGTGCAAGGAGAAAAAGAGTTGCTGCATAATACCTTTGTAAGTGAATTAACTCACTTCTAATGAGATATGAAAAGGAATCTTCTCATAATGGAATGTGGGCTCTAATTCTTTAATTAACTTCAACAATACACCTATATTCTGAATGTGTCACCTAAATATATAATACATGAGTCAATTGTTGCTGCCATTCTAAGGATCCACGTGGGTCAGCCACCTATCACTTATCACTCAACTTTTAATTAATTCATTTATCCCACTACAATACAATATTTAGCCAATTGCACACCTAGCCACTTTATTTACTTACTCACTAGTTGCTGCCACGCAGAGGGTCATGATGTCCACCTTAATCATTAACCATAAGCTACTTATAGGTAATTAATCTCCCGATAAAATTAAACATATAACCAATTATTCACTCCGTCAAATACCATATTTACCCACTTACACCTTATATGTGTGCAAATATTATTTCTATGAATAAACTATTCACACACATTAAATACATATATTCTAAAATTTACTCGTCAAGTAAATAACCAAATCACTTGTTATCGCAAGCTATAGACACCAAAATTAGATCACGAAAAGGGTATTTTAGGGATATTAGGCCTAAAAGTTCTAAACGACCAAATGGATCGTTACAATTATAGCGATACATTCTTTGTAAAATTACCTCTCTATAACAGCCATATTCAAATAGCGTGTAATAATATTTTGTAAGAAATATATTATGTGACAATAAAAGTGTCGATGAAGAGCCTCAACCTACTGCTACTTGGAGATAGAAGAGTCATCTGTTAAGCACTTAGACAACCTTCAAGGGAAAGCTATTGAATTTCTTTTTTGCTGAAAGTTTGGAGAAAATTCTTCGTCAGTTCAAGCGTTATATTATCATTGAGAGACTAGAATTTATTAAACAGCCTATAATTGTAGAGTTCTTACACAAAACTTGAAATATTTAAATTCTCAATTAATTTAAAATGCACATGTTCCATATATTTTAATTCTTTATCTATGTGGTACAACTAGTTATGGATTTAGTAGTAATTTATTAGTTTTTTCAATTTTCAATTTATGAGATATGAATATCAATTGAGATTTTAAAATTTACAAGTATATTTTTTTCGTTTATAACATAAAAAGTACAAAAGTTAATTGTTTGTATACTTTTGTTTATAACAGCTAAATGAGATCTAAATATCGAATGTCAGTATACCTGCATAACAGCACCTCACTATCACAACCGTGAAATTTCCGGACAAACGCTGCCACTATAGAGAGGTCTGACTGTATATGTTTTTCAAAAGACTTCTAAATTACAGTTCAAATTTCTTTTGTTTTATTTATACCAGGCCCATTTATGAAATTATACTGAAGATATTGTTGTTGTTGTTTATTTCTAGCAACAAATGCCTCGAATCCTATTCTTTAAAAAATAAAAAATAAAAAGAGTAAAGATAGACATATTCACTTGAGTGTTATTAATCTTTATATCTTGATGACAACAAACAATGAACCAACAAGAAGAAGAATTGGATTTTGGTGGGGAATGGGGATCTGGTCAGAAAGCTTTTTGCAGCATATCTAGTAGGACCGGGTTTGGTTATCTAGTTTTAAGTTAAGGAAAATTTACTTGTCATAGCTACTTCTAAGACTTATTTATGAATAGTAACTATATTTTATTTTATTTATTGTTCATAACTAAAATATTTTCTTAAATTACACATCATAACTAGTGTGTTGTATTTCATAAGTTTCTCTTTTAAATTGATTTTCTCTCACCTCTCAAATCTATTTCTCCCTCACCCTTCTCTTTCTCTCTCTCCGTTCCCTCTCCTGCCCCTATCACAGTTTGTTGATTCCAAGCAGTACCAAAATTCCAAGCTTTTCCTTCCATTAGTTTGCTGATTCCAAGTAGTACCAAAAGTAGTGGAGGATCTCTAGCCAATTGTAAACATTATTCAGTCTATGAACACTGATTTTCTTCATAAATTAATTTTATAACTGAATTTCAAACATAAACTGCAAAATCACAGAAAGAGGATAGAGAGACCACTGTATAAGAAAATAAATTCAAAACTTACCGGAAAAGTAGGGACAACTGTCGGTAATACAGAGAGTTTACGATACATTGACCGGGAGATGGAGGTCTCCGATGAAGACGTTGCTAGTGATAGTGATGAAAGCGACGCCATTACGTATTTCTGTTGTATTTTGTTGTTTATATACTGTCGTCGTTGTTTTGCTATGATATTGTAGCATCATCTAGGAGCAAGAGAATAGGTTGTTGTTGTAAAAACACCATTGATGAGAGTTGTGGAGCTTCATGCCCACCAAGTGTTTGATAAAATGTTTCAGTATATTTCAGTGTATTATTTCACTGTATTTATCTTTTTTTTTTTTTTTTTTTTTGTGTAAAGTCTATTTTTGCTCCATTTTGTTTTCACGATTTTTGTATTTCACTGTATCTCAATGTAATTCTGCATTTTGTATTTCTAATTTATGAAATAGTTCTGATATATTTCATTGTATTCCATTATATATACGCATACTACAACTTTATATTTCTTAAACAATCAACCATATTTCATTGTATTCCAGCGTATAATTTTTCTATATTTGGAAGTTTTCAGATCTTTAGTGGTTTTTGAATTCAAAAAGTTTTGATTGTGATAAAAGTTGAGAGAGATTCGTGAACTGTTATGGAATGCTTGAAATATGGTTGATTTAATTTAACTTACCATTTAAAAAGAAAAAGAAGAATCTGTTAAAAAAATATAGCCTATTTTTACTCAACCCGATTTTGTATTTCCGTGTATTTCACTGTATTTCAAAAAATCTATTCCATAAATAGCTCCTGATTTCACTGGAGCGTGTTTACTGTTCACTGTATTTCTCTATATTTCAAAAAAAAAAAAAAAAAACAGAAACACACGCGTTTTTAAAGAAAAGTAGCTACGCTTGGTAATTTTGCATTTTATAGTTATATCTAGTTAGAAGCCAATAAAAGATAGCTATTTATGTAAGTTTCCCTTAAGTTAATGGGTTCTAAATTACTAATTTGTATTTTAATTAAATTTTTACGATAAATACAAAATTTAGATCAAAATTACTAAATTTGACCGAACCCGTGACAAACACACGGCTTCTCCCCCCTCTTACGGTGATGCACAGTAGCAGATGTATTCTTTACCATAGAACCTCAGTATTTATATTAAAGAGTTATTTAATATCTATAAATTATAAATTTATATCTGAAACGTTGACCATCTGGACCCTCGAACATAAGATAAAATGTGCCATTTGAACCCCTCGTGCCAGCTGGGCACACACGTGCAGTACACTTGCAGTGACATGGAAAAATAGACCAATAAAAATAAGCCATGTCAACAAAAAAAATTTTTTAAGAAAAATTAATTTTAAAATCTTTTTAAATAATTAAAAAACCGAACCCATCCTCTTCGATAGCCCACTTCGCCGCTGCCACTGCCTCCGCCTCCCCCACTACCGCCGCCACCTCTTCAAAATTTATTTAAATAATTAAAAAAAATGGTGTCATTTTTGTCGGAGATTTGAATAAATATATTTTGAAGTGGAGCAGCGGCGGAGGCAGCGGCGGCGGCGAAGTGGTCTATTAGAGAGTATGGGTTGGGTTTTTCATTTTTTTTAATTATTTAAATAGATTTTAAAATAGAGTTTTTGTTAAAATTATTAAAAAATTTTAAAACAAGAAAAAATTTGGTCTCTCACGCTCTGTTTAAAGCAATGCACTGTACGCATGTGCCCAGCTGGCACGAGGGGTTCAAATGACACATTTTATCTTATGTTCGAGGGTCTAGATGGTCAACGTTTCAGTTAAGGGGTATACATGAAAAATCAGGATAAGTTCAGGGGTCCATCTATGACTTTTGCCTTTTTCTTTTAAATCAACATCTAATCACCGCTCCTCTCTCTTTCTCTCGGTAAAACATAATGAATGATTGAATGGAGTGTAATAGACAAATCAGTTTGTATCATTGTATGGATATTTTCATTTAGCTCTTCCCTTTGGTCTTTACTCTTTGAGAAAACAACACAAAATATCCCTAAAATGTAAAATATTTATCAGCTGATGTCTCTTCCTAAACTAATTTTACTTTTACCCAACTGGCCAAAAATATTTATCAAAGTATCCCCTCACCCAACACCCTTCCTCCATGATATCATCTCAGTATATTTATATGTCATGATGGTATCATGGAGGACTGCTTCAGTCCTTCGATGAAGCACTCTCTTAGTCCTCCATGATACCATCTTTGTATATGGTATATATCATGATGATAGCATGGAAGACTGAGGAGTGTCTCATTGAAGGATTGAAGCAGTCCTCCATGATACTATCTCACTATATGTATATAAGATGATATTATAGAAGTTTTTTTTTTTTTTTTAAAGTTTAGTTTTTAAATAAATGAACATGATCCTCTATGATACCATGTCAGTATATTATATATGCCATATGGATTTCATAGAGGGTTGATGAGTGTTTTTGATGAAATGAAATAAGTCATATGTGACACCATCGTGGTATATAAGAGACAGGGTGATACTATGTTTGTATCATAATTTTGGAGACATTTATGAAAGTAAGAGAGTATGAACGGATAATTATTTTATTTACAAGGGCATCAACGTTCCTTCCTCTTGCGTTTTTTTTTTCTGTTTACTGTGTCCCCTTTGCGTTGTCCCAATCGTCTTATAAAGTGTACTTGGTGTGACCGTAATTATTTTCTTAAAAATATTATAATTTTGGTCAAAAATATTTTTTTTGGAAAAAAATTATTTAAATTTATATATATTATAAAGCTAGGTATAGACAAGGTGATGTGACATTTCTCTATAGCCTCCATTTCTATTTATCTTTTTTCTCCTTTTTTGACATTATTTCTTTAACACTTCTCACTCAATCTATTAAAAAACTAATTACAATATTATCTATATACCAACTAAATGGAGCAATAAAACAAAATAAAGTCATAACTGTTGTAAAACCATTTTAAAAGAGTTAGTACAGTATATCAAAAGATGAAGCAAGAACAATAAAGAGAGACAAGAGATGAGAGCTTTCTTATTCATCCAAGTATGTTCAAGTGTAATTACATCACCTATTATATCCCTATATAAACTACTACATAGAGGATAGTCAAAAGGTGACAATAAACAAGATAATAACTATGAAGGCTATGGGGGAAGATCATGGAGGTGTGAGAATTAATATTTGCATAATGAAGATAGGAGGCGGGAGATTTAATAGCTACATCATGGAGAAAGTAGTGGGAGTAACTTCTTAGGAGTTATGGACATCCACCATAATATACATAATATTTCATAACACTCCCCTTTGGATGTCCAAAGATAATAGATAATGTACCTCGTTAAAACCTGATTAGGAAAAACCCAGTGGGAAAAAATCCTAGTAAAGGAAAAAGAGTACACATCTCTTCTAATATGCATTGCTTGCTGCCTCGTTAAAAACATTGCAAGAAAAACCCAGTGGGACAAAACCTTGGCTAAGGGAAAAAGAATACAACGCGTATTATACTCCCCCCGATTAAAATATCTCTTCATTCTGGGAGACAACGCAGCCAAATCTTGTATACCAGCTTCTTAAATGTCGAGGTTGCTAATGCTTTCATGAATATATTCGTCAAATTATCAATCGAGCGTATCAGTTGAACATTTATTTCACCTTTTTGTCGAAGATCGTGTCTGGAAAAGAACTTTGACGAAATGTGTTGTATTATGTCTCCTTTGCTATATCCTTCTTTCAATTGAGCTATGGAAGCTTCGTACAATAATATTTTTGAAATCTTCATTTCCAAATAAACATCATACTATTGCAAAATGTGTTGAATTATTAGTCTTAGCTAGACACATATTCCTAACTTCCTTTGTAAGTAGCTAATACCTTGGTAGGACTTGAATAAGTATCGCGATATAGAACGTCATAATGTGTTGTTATCACCCGTAATGCACAACAGTGATCAGTATACCAGTTTGTGTTTGTTAATAAAAAACCAGAAACATAAAATATACAACAGAAATTTAGAAGGAGTAGAAAAATTATTTCGAGCCCACAAGTTGCTTGTGTGTCCTTAAGGAATTATAACCCCCTCACTGTTGCCAAAGGAAATGGGTTACTTCCTCCCAGGATAGAACGGAAGAACGTTTCTGTAGTAGCGGTAAAACAGACCACAGAACTCCGGCGAACTCAAATAAACGGCGCAAATCACAGGAAACTCACAGTTTAATAGTTTGTAAAACAATGCACTGAAATGTGAAAAGAAGAAGTTGAGAATTTTAATTGCTGGAAGCAGAATTTCGTTAGGTGTAAAATAGGGCGAAGCCTCTGGAATTTATGGGAGCGGAAATACCTGTTCCGAACAAGCAAGGTGTCCATTCGGAAAGGACTTGCCTTTTCAAACAAAAAATGGCCGTTGGGAAATTTCGCGAATATCAAATTAGCGGAAATGATATTAAATAAGCCGATATGAAAATTAAATTATGACTTTGGAAAAATAAATTTTGTCCAAAAAGATTATCAATCAATCAGATCATTTGACCAAATCCAAATCCAAATCCAAAGCCGAACCGAACGACGATGACAGCGCGAGGGGAGTCCCTCTTCTCAAACCTTTATGAGCTAGAGGATGTGTTTTGATTTATAAACACACAACTCTCTCTTTCCACTACCAACGTGATGCAAAGTGCTCTTTCTAAAAGGAACTTTGGTCAAATTTTCAATTTTCCCTCCATTTCTCATTCACACCAACTAAGCTTGAGTTTAAAATCCTTACAATCCCCCACATGAATGGGGAATGGCTATAATGAAAATATGCATGGAAAAACTATGTGATTTGCAAATAAGGATTAATCGCATCTGGATAAGTAGTTTTCCCTTTGAACTTTCCGTAGTGAACATATCTCGGGTATACTCGGTCAATCGGTAGATTTGATATCCTTGAACCGTCGAGCTTTGGTGTATACCCAGACAACATAGGTCACACAATTAATCCTTAACCGTCTTTGGTTCTCATTGTTGTGTTTTTTTCAGCCATGAACACCACCTGGTTTCATAAGTGTATAGAGAATTGGCCTTACAAAACTCTCCTTGAAGCGACTTCCACTTCTCACTTACATAGGTGATTCCTAAATGTGTAATCCTTTAAGAAATAAAAAGAACCGCAATTTGATATACCCTGTATCAAACTTAGAAACCATTAAAAATCCTTAATGCTTTATCCTTGATACTGAACATTGTCTTCATCACGAGAATGGACCAAAGTTGTTGTTTGACGATGTTGAACCGTCAATAATGACTTTGTTTGATCTCTTTGAACCTAGAGCTTGGGATCTCCAGTCTTCTAGGTAGAGTTACCGCCATGATGACTTGTCCTCGGCCATAGTCCCGTTCCCTTTGATGATTTCTCAACTGCCTCTCTAGCTAGGCTTTTTGTAAGTGGATCCGACATATTATTCTTTGACTTGACATAGTCAATTGTGATAATTCCACTAGAGAGTAGTTTTCTAACGGTATTATGTCTTCGTCGTATGTGATGAGGTTTTCCGTTATACATAACGTTCCCAGCCCTTCCTATTACGGCTTGACTATCACAATGTATGCATATAGGTGCCAGAGGTTTGGGCCAAAATGGAATGTCTTCTAAGAAATTCCGGAGCCATTCAGCTTCTTCACTGGCTTTGTCCAGCACTATAAATTCAGATTCCATGGTAGAGCGGGCAATCCACGTCTGCTTAGATGACTTCCATGACATTGCTCCTCCACAAGTCGTAAAAACATATCCACTAGTGGATTTAGTTTCGGTTGGACCGGTGATCCAGTTTGCATCACTATATCCTTCAATTACCGCGAGATACTTGTTATAGTGTAGTGCATAATCTTGGGTATATTCCAAATACATCAAAACTCGTTTCATTGCCATCCAATGAGTTTGGTCAGGATTACTTGTATATCGACTCAGTTTGCTTATAGCACAAGCTATATCAGGTCGTGTACAATTCATTATATACATCAAACTTCCCAACACTCGAGCATAATCCAATTGGGACTTACTTTGACCTTTATTCTTTACAAAGGAATGGTTCAGATCAATTGGAGTTCTCGCGACTTTAAAATTAAAATATTTGAATTTTTCAAGTACCATTTTAATATAATGAGACTGAGACAATGCTAAACCTTGAGGATTTCTTTGAATTTTAATTCCTAGAATTAAATCAGCAACTCCTAGGTCTTTCATATCAAATTTGCTAGCAAGCATGCGTTTTGTAGCATTTATGTCGGCAATGTCTTTACTCATTATCAACATATCATCTATATATAAACACACAATGAATATATGATTTGGAGTGTTCTTAATATATACACATTTATCACACTCGTTAATCTTGAAGCCATTTTCTAACATTGTTTGGTCAAATTTTGCATGCCATTGCTTGGATGCTTGTTTTAGTCCATAAAGAGACTTAACAAGTCGACACACCTTCTTTTCTTTTCCTGGAACTACAAACACTTCAGTTTGTTCCATATTGATTTCTTCCTCCAAATCTCCATTTAAGAAGGCCGTCTTACATCCATTTGATGGATTTGAATATTGTACACGGCGGCTAAGGCTATTAGCACCCGAATGGATGTAATTCGCGTTACCGGTGAGTACGTATCAAAATAATCAAGACCTTCTCATTGTCTAAATCCTTTGATAACAAGTCTTGCCTTATATTTGTCAATAGTGCCATCATCCTTTATTTTCCTTTTGAAGATCCATTTGGAACCTAAGGGTTTATTTCCTGGAGGATGATCAACCAATTCGCAAGTATGATTCTTTAATATGGATTGTATTTCACTATTGATTGCCTCTTTCCAATATTGTGCATCTGAGGAAGACATCGCTTCTTTAAAAGTCCGAGGCTCATTTTCCAACAAAAATGTTAGAAAATCTTGTCCAAAGGATATAGACGTCCTCTGACGTTTACTCCGTCTTGGATTTTCCTCACTATGAATATTGTCATTTAATTCTTCCCGAGGTCCTTGAGATCTTATGCTAGACGCCTCACATTCATTTTTATAAGGATATATATTTTCAAAAAATTCAGCGTTGCCTGATTCAATTACCGTGTTTACCTAAATCTCAGAATTTTCTGATTTATGAACCAGAAATCGATATGCTTTACTATTTGTTGCATAGCCAATAAAAACACAATCAACTGTTTTCGGTCCTATTTTCACCCTCTTAGGTTTTGGAACTTGCACTTTCGCCAAACACCCCCATACTTTGAAATATTTCATGTTAGGATTTCTTCCTTTTCATTTTTCATATGGGATGGATTGTGTTTTGGTATGGGGAACTTGATTGAGTATTCTATTGGCAATAAGAATAGCTTCCCCCCACAAGTTATGTGGTAAACCAGAACTTATCAATAATGCATTCATCATTTCTTTTAAGGTTCTATTTTTCCTTTCTACAATCCCATTGGATTGAGGCGAATATGGAGCATTTGTTTGATGAATAATGCCATATTCCAAACAAATTTATTCAAAAGGAGATTCATATTCACCACCTCTATCACTTCTGATCATTTTAATCTTTTTATTTAGTTGTGTTTCCACTTCATTTTTATATTGCTGGAATGCATTAATTGTTTCATCTTTACTATTAAGTAAATACACGTAGCAATATCTTGTGTTGTCGTCAATAAAAGTTATGAAATACTTTTTCCCACAGCGATATGGTGTTGACTTCATGTCGCAAATGTCTGTGTGAATTAAGTCTAAAGGATCTGAATTCCTTTGAATTGACTTAAAAGGATGTTTAACATAGTTTGATTCCACACATATTTGACACTTGTTGTTATTACATTCAAACTTAGGCAATATTTCTAAATTAATCATTTTCCGCAACGTTTTGAAGTTGACGTACCCAAACGTGAATGCCATAAAGAATTTGACTCAAGCAAGTAAGAAGAAGCTACATTCTTATTCATTTCAATCGATATTACATTGAGTTTGAAAAGACCCTCATTTAGATAACTTTTTCCTAAGTACATATCATTCTTACTAAGTACAAATTTTTCAGCAACAAAAACGCACTTAAACCCGTTTGTAACGAGAAGTGCTACAAAAACTAAATTCTTTCTAATCTCTGGAATATGGAGAACTTTATTGAGCGTCACCACTTTTCCTGAAGTCATCTTCAAGCAAATCTTTTCAACTCCTTCGACCTTGGCAGTTGACGAGTTTCCCATAAAGATAGTCTCGTCTGGACCTGCGGGAGCATAGGATGAAAATAATCCTTTATTAGAACACACGTGATGAGTAGCCCCAGATTCAATCCACCATTCTTTAGAATTTCCTACCAAATTACATTCGGAGAGCATGGCACATAAGTTCTCCACTTCCTCGTTTGTTTCAATCATATTTGCTTGATGCTTCTTGTTTTCTTTCTTCGAAGCTCCGCACTCCGCAACCTTGTGTCCTATTTTTCTGCAATTGTGGCAACTGCCTTTGAATTTCTTCTTTGGTGGAAAATTCTTAGGTCCAGACAAACTCTTTCTCTTTTTGTTTTTCTTTGGTGCCTCTTCAACAACGTTTGCCCCCACAATTGTTGAACTTGCTCGTGACTTCTTTTCCTCAGCCTTATTGTCTTCTTCTATTCTTAGGCGCACAATCAGATCTTCAAGGGTCATCTCTTTTCATTTGTGTTTCAAGTAATTTTTGAAGTCTCTCCACAGCGGAGGCAACTTCTCAATAACTGCCGCCACTTGAGACGAGTCGTTTATGACCATACCTTTAATTAATAAATTAAAATTAGTAACATAATCAATATATTTAATAAAAATATTTATTTGGATTATACCTTCTGCTAGAAGATCATGGATTATGATTTGTAGTTCCTGAACTTGTGACATAACGGACTTGCTGTCCACCATCTTGAAATCCAAGAACTTTGCAGCCATGAATTTCTTCAATCCCGCCTCTTCTATTTTGTACTTCTTCTCAGGTGCGTTCCACACTGAAGACATTATACAAGCCATCCTCTAAGCCGTTGAGAATGTAGTTTTTGCACATAAAATCAGAATGTTTCCATGCCTCAAGTACCACAAATTTCTCATTATCAGGAGTCTCCTCAGGCAAGATGGGAATGTCCTCATTGATAAATCTTTGTAGGCTAAGGGTGGTCAGATAAAAGAACATTTTTTGGATGCCACTTTTTGAAGTGCTGCAACTTTTTGAAGTCAATACTGGTAAATTTTCCCGGCTTTTCTGCCTTGGTGAACGCTGGAGCCAGAGTAGTACGACTCGACGACGCAGTAGCCGTTGTCGCTGTGGCGGTACCATTCACAGAATCAGTTTGTTGTTCTGTTCCAACAGTCATTTTTCTGAAAAAGAAATTGACACACAAATGATATTAGTAAATTAGTGAAGTTTTTAATCTTCAAACTATATATACTCTCAATGAAGATTTTATATCTTCAAATTGAGGACAAAAACTACATTAACTCAATGAAGAGTTTATATCTTCAAATCGATTACAAATGACTAAATAATCTCGATGAAGTTTTTATATCTTCAAATCAAGTAACAGTATGAGTAGAAAGTCACAAGGACTTTAATGTAAAAAAAAAAAGAGTAAATATGTTTTTTTTTCCTTTTCTGTTGAACAGATTTACAGAATATTGAAACAAAAAGGCATATAATTCCTTAAGCTTTTTATCACCCGTAATGCACAACAGTGATCAGTATACCAGTTTCTCAACCCTTATGAGCTAGAGGATGTGTTTTGATATATAAACACACAACTCTGTCTTTCCACTACCAATGTTGTACAAAGTGCTCTTTCTAAAAGGAACTTTGGTCAAATTTTCAATTTTCCCTCCATTTCTCATTCACACCAACTAAGCTTGAGTTTAAACTCCTAACATGTACAGTATCCTTACATGCAAATTGGTAACTCGCTTGAAGAACAAACTTCATATAATAATAAAAATAATGTCCTGCATTTTACATAACCAACAAAACCTTGATAATATTTGTTAGGATAAACAAATCTATATTAATAATTTCTTTTGTAGTATGCAATACAATATACTCATCATTATCATGAGGTCAAACTGATGTTTATTTATATTTAGCAACATCACAACCATTGGGATACTCAATTGAATCGCTTTAACCTATATAAAGATTTGTTGAAGCTTTATTTACGTAAACCTTATATGCTTCAAGCCAATTTAAATCCCTACGGATTTTCTTTCATTGTCAATATAACCATGTTGACAACAACTAGTGATACGCATTCAAATTATCATGTATTGCCAGACTGATAAGAAATCTCATTGCATCCACTGCAGGAGAACACATGTATCTCCATACAATAATGGCAGGACTTTTGCGAAAAAATTTTATGCCAGAAGGCACAAGCCATACTTTATATTTACGGCTTTTATTTCTCATTTTAATCTTAGCACAAGAACCCAGTTGTACTCCACTGACATTATACCTTGAAGTCCTTGGGCTATAGGTCCAAAACATCATTTTTCCCGGTGAAACAAAATATAGTTGAATTGCGTATATGGTCAGTTTGTCCACATTCTTTGACAGATTTAAGTTCAAGATCCTCATCACCATTTATAATGTTGAGAGCTACATTGTATCAAAGGTACCGTCGACGGTCATTTGATATCGGTTCCAATGTGACATAATTTATCGAGATCTCTTCATTTTTCATCAATTTCAGGTACCTGAACCTTTCCCAAGGTTTTATAAAGTATTATGACGTGGTGCTCTTTTAAAGCACCTGCTTCATTATTATGACCTTCTTGATCATTTGCTCCTCACCTTCTTCAAGGATTTTTATATGTGGAACTGATTGGTCTATCGTCATAGACATTGTCCTTCAAGGACTTTAGTTCTAATTAGAGCATTTGCAGCTGGAATATAATATTGTCTTTTGGGTTAGCAAATGCGTCTGGCAGTTAACATGAATTATCTTTTCAACGAGGATCATACCAGTGATAATTCATTATATATACATTATTTCCAGTTGCCTATCATCCCTCCCCCTAATGTTAGGAAATCTAACATTTGCCTTCCAACTTTATTTGGGGACCCAACTTTGTGTATTGTGGTCGAGTAATTAAATCATACATTTACGCACATTCAAACTCTTAGATGGGATTTATTTGGTTCCTGACCCTGAACCAATGATAGGAGAACTTATTATAAGTTGTTGGCTTGATGCGTACAAGTGTTGCTACATATTAAATAACATATCTCATCCCAAATTTCGTTTTGGGAGTTTGTTCTCAAAACCAATTGTTTAGATATAATTGGAGGCGTCCAATTTCTGTTAAACCAACTTGGATATAAACCAGCATTATCAACATCATTTTATAATTTGGAATCGTACTCTTAATTTAAAAATTTGAGCAAACAACCTTACAAAAACCAAATTGCAAGTTGATACCAAATGCACATGTGACCATAATATAGATGCATCTATTAAAATCATATAATAGTAAACCGGTCCACATGGCAGGTGACTGAGCCCATATATACATACATACATACATACACACACACACACACACACACACACACACACACACACACACACACACACACACACATATATATATATATATATATGTCACGCCCTGAACCATGGCCTGGGCGTAACACGGCACTCGGGCCTTGCTTGCATGTGTCCGAGCGAACCTCATGGCTTGCTTGTCAACATGGGCATCAAAACAATATAATCTATATGATGCAATTTAAATAAATCATGAAAATGTAATTTGCGGAATAAAGTCTTGAAATTATCTCATAGCATGAAATGTCATGGAAACACAATAGTTTGCAAACATAAAAGCATAACTGACTCTGTGAACTAACATATGTCTATGAAACCTCTAAAACATGTTTGAATACTAACTACCAGGACATGGCCCTGGACTACCATAAACTGAATACTAATGCAGACTCCATGTTGAACCCCGAGAGAAGTGGGGCTCACCAATAAGCTGATATCTGAAGTGATCCTACTGCGCAGATGTATGCTCTTGAAAACCGGTATCTGCACCGTGAAGTGCAGGTCCCGGGAAAAAGGGACGTTAGTACATGGTGAATAGTACTAGTATGTAAAACCTGCTGAAATGAAGAACATGACACAACCTAGATATAGGATACGAACTGAAACTGAATGTAACTTGAACATGAACATGAAATGTGAGTGAAGTCTTAAAACAGTAATCAATAGAAATACTTGTATGTAAAACTACTTGTAACGTGGGGAATGCTATAGTATAACCGACAACATGGTCTGGTACTTGCATCCTACCAGCAGAACACTCACAACCTTGCCAGGGATATGAGATTTAAGTAATAATAAGCATGTAAGGATCCAAACTGCATAATGAGGTGTTGCCTCCTTGCTGACAACCCTTATCCTACGGCGGCAACGTAGTTTCAGGCTATCTGAGCCTTCTCGGTTAACTAAGCAATTCCCAAAAACATGAACATGATATAGTTGGCTAAGAAGCCTATGATTTTCGTGAAATAACTTGTAATCATGATTTCACGAAATAACTTGTAACATGGTTTCATGAAATATCTTGTAATATGGTTTCTTGAGATAAGTTGTCAAAGCCTTGCAAACATGTTCTTGATTCATGAGTAATAACAATAGTTCATAATTATATATATATATATATATATATATATATATATATATATATATATATATATATATATAATTGACTTGAAAACATGCTTGTAACTTGCTAGTTAAAATCATAAAGTTTCATATAAACATAATGAGAACACATGAGGAAGAATTCATGATTCATGGATTAAGTTAGGGTTCCTAATAACCGTAATGGAGGATTAGGAATACAATAACGAATATAGATAAAAAATTCATGTACATAATTACATAAATACGGGCTACCAATATGTTGGGTTTAATGCCCTAGGATTTGAACTTTATGATCAAGAAACGGAGCATGGGAAGAACGAAGAGGTTCCCACATGTGGATGGAAGTTCTACATACCTTAATTGCTCCAAAACTTGAATTAAAGACTTGGGCTTTGAAGAAGATTTCCAAAATCTTGAATTCTTGAACCTTGAGATGGGTTTTCTTGAAAACCCTAGTTTTAGAATGATAATTTCTTGTTTAGATTACAAGGATAGGTGTTAGAATTGAGTTGGAATAATTTTAGTAGGCTTACCTTGGTGTTCTTGATGATGGGAGAGGGTAGGAAGTCGTTCTAGGGCTTGAAGGAATGAAAAATAATGATTTGAACTGGTATGGATGAATATATATTATCCTGGGAAAATGCAGTTTACGTCCAGCACTGTGCTGGCCGTATGCAATACGGGTCGTATTTTGCAATATGGACTGCACTGCGTCTCTTCAGTAAAATGGCCATAACTCTTTGCACAGATGTCCGTTTGACGCCCATAATATACCGTTGGAAAGGTATTTCAAAGATCTACAACTATCATCAAGGAAGCTTTCCGAAATTCCAAATACGTTTTGAAATAAGGGCCGTAAAATGAAATACGGTCCGTATTTAACCATGTGACATCAAAATGCCAAATTCCAGAATGCTCAGAAATCCTTGGTTTCAGTTTACGACTTGGTTTACGGCCCGTAAACTGAAATACGTCCACTGTTCATGGGCGTAAACCACTATCTCACAACTGAACAGGAAAATTCCAATTCCCACATTCTTTATCTGATTTTTCAAGTCTAGGATCATGGTTAAAGCTTACGTTAAAGGTACGAGGTGTTACAATATCTCCCCCTTAGGATCATTCGTCCTCGAATGATGGGTCATGGTTAAGAATATGGTTGAGCATGGCTTGAATACATAAACGTAAAGAAAACATGACATGAAACATGAGACATGAAATGATGTGATTACTTGAAAACATAGATACTTCTGGCATGAGACAGGAAACATGAGCACTGGAAACATGACATGAGCGTGAAACATGAGACATAACATGACATGGGCTACGGAAAGTTACCTTGAAGGTTCTCTGCTTGCTGTTCAAACAAAAATGGGTACTTGGATTTCATATCCTCCTCGGCTTCCCATGTAGCTTCCTCAACCTTCTGGCTCCTCCACAAGACTTTCACTGAGGCTACTTCCTTAGTCCTCAACTTGCGAACCTGACGGTTAAGAATGGCTACGGGGATCTCCTCATAAGTCAACCCATCCTTAACTGTTATAGTATCAGTAGGAACAACCAGCGACGAGTCTCCTACACACTTCCTCAACATGGACACATGAAACACGGGATGTACGGCAGCCAAATCTTGTGGCAACTCAAGTTCATAAGCTACTAGACCGAACTTTCGTAGAATTCTGTAAGGTCCAATATATCTGGGATTGACCTTCCCTTTCTTGTCAAGTCTCATAACACCCTTCATGGGTGAGACTTTAAGGAACACCCAATCATCAACTGAAAATTCTAAGTCCCTTCGCCTCACATCTGTATAAGACTTCTGGCGACTCTGAGCCGTTTTCAAACGCTCCTGTATTAACTTGACTTTCTCCATAGCCTGATAAACCAAATCTGGTCCTAACAACTCTGCTTCACCAACTTCGAACCAACCAATTGGTGATCTACACCTTCGCCCATACAGAGCTTCAAACGGTGCCATCCCAATGCTAGCATGATAACTGTTATTATAGGAAAACTCAATAAGAGGCAAGTGATCATCCCAATTACCTTTGAAATCCAAGACGCATGCTCTCAACATGTCCACCAGAGTCTGAATAGTACGCTCTTCTTGGCCATCGGTCTGCAGATGAAAAGCTGTGTTAAGGTTCACCTTGGTACCCAATCCTTTCTGAAAAGATTTCCAGAAGTTCGCTGTAAACTGAGCACCACGATCTGAATTAATGGACACTGGTGTCCCATGCAATCTGACAATCTGATGAACATACAGCTTGGCATAATCTTTTGCTGAATCTGTGGTCTTGACTGGCAAAAAGTGCGCCGACTTAGTAAGCCTATCAACGATCACGCAAATAGAGTCATGTCTCCTAGCTGAACGAGGTAGACCTGATACAAAGTCCATATTGATCATTTCCCATTTCCAGACAGGAATATCAATATTCTGAGCCAAGCCACCAGGTCTCTGGTGTTCGGCTTTCACTTGCTGACAATTCGGACACTTAGCAACAAAATCTGCCACATTCTTCTTCATATCGTTCCACCAGTAAATCTCCTTAAGATCATGGTACATCTTAGTGGAACCTGGGTGAATGGAATACCTGGAGTTGTGAGCTTCTGACATGATTCTCTCTCTGAGCCCGTCTACACTGGAACACATAATCTGCCTCGGTACCTCAAGGTACCATCATCTCCCCCTTGTTCAAAAGCCGTCGTCTTATGCTTGTGAATTCCCTCTCTTAGTTGCAACAAGTAGAGATCACTAAACTGTTTCTCTTTGGCTTCAACCACTAAGGAGGAAAGGGCTCTATTCTGAACAACTACACTGTCATCCTCGAAGTCTAAAAGTTGAACTCCAAGAATAGTCAAACGGTGAACTTCCTTGGTCATAATTCTCTTATCTGCATCAACGTGGGCTAAGCTCCCCATGGAGCGCCGACTAAGAGCATCGGCTACAACATTCGCTTTCCCCGGATGATAGAGAATATCCACATCATAATCCTTAAGCAATTCGAGCCATCTCCTCTGCCTAAGATTCATCTCTCTTTGCTTGAAGATATACTGCAAGCTTTTATGATATGTGAAAATATCAACATGCACTCCATACAAATAATGACGCCATATCTTAAGTGCAAAAACTACAGCTGCCAACTCTAGGTCATGAGTCGGATAATTCTTTTCGTGAACCTTGAGCTGACGAGATGCATAGGCTACAACCTTACCATGCTGCATTAAGACACATCCGAGACCAACTCCCGAAGCATCACAATAAACCACGAACCCTTCAGTTCCCTTTGGTAAAGTTTAAACTGGAGCAGAAGTCAATCTCTTCTTCAGCTCTTCAAAGCTTCGCTCACAAGCATCTGACCATTGAAACTTAACTTCCTTCTTCATCAGCTTGGTCAATGGTGCTTAAATAGATGAAAACCCCTCTACGAAACGTCGGTAATAGCCTGCTAGACCCAAGAAACTGCGGATATCTGAAACTGATGCGGGTCTGGGCCAATTCTTAACGGCCTCAATCTTCTGAGAGTCAACCTGGACACCCTCACCAGAAATCACATGACCTAAGAAGGCTACTGATTTGAGCCAAAATTCACACTTAGATAATTTTGCATACAACTTGCGGTCCTTAAGAATCTGAAGAACTATACGAAGGTGTTCTGCGTGCTCGGCCTCACTACGGGAGTAAATGAGGATATCATCTATGAAGACAATGACAAAGAGGTCGAGGTATGGCTTGAAGACTCTGTTTATGAGGTCCATAAATTCTGCTGGGGCATTGATCAAACGGAAGGACGTGACACAGAATTCGAAATGACCATATCTGGTACTAAAGGCTGTTTTAGGAATATCTTGTCTCCTAACCTTAAGCTGATGGTAACCTGATCGGAGATCTATTTTAGAGTAACATTGGGCACCCTGAAGCTGATCAAATAAGTCGTCTATTCGTGGAAGAGGGTATTTGTTCTTGACCGTGACTTTATTGAGCTGGCGATAGTCAATGCACATGCGCAAAGAACCATCCTTCTTGCGAACGAAAAGGACTGGGGCACCCCATAGAGAGACACTTGGTCGGATAAAACCCTTGTCTAAAAGATCTTTGAGTTGAGCCTTAAGCTCGCGTAATTCAGTTGGAGCCATCCTATAAGGTGGAATAGATATAGGTTTCGTACCTGGGAGTAGGTCAATTGCGAAATCAATTTCCCTATCAGGAGGGATTCCGGGAAGATCCTCGGGAAAGACTTCTGGGAACTCATTAACAACAGAGACTGACTGAAGAGTTGGGGTCTGGGAAGATGAATCCTTAACCCGAACGAGATGATAGATATAACCCTTAGACACCATCTTTCTTGCCTTGAGGTAAGAAATAAACCTACCCTTAGGACTCACTGAATCACCCTTCCACTCTAAGACTGGCTCATTAGGAAACTTGAAATTCACAGTTTTGGTTCTACAATCAACTAACGCATAACATGAATATAACCAGCCCATGATTACATCAAAATCTACCATTTCTAACTCACATAGGCCAGCTGGAACAACATGGTGATAGACTCTGATTGGACAGCCCTTATAGACACGTCGGGGTATGACTGACTCACCAACTGGAGTTGACACTTCAAAAGGTTCTTTTAGCTTTTCAGGTTCAATACCAAATTTCCTAGCAACATAAGGGGTGACATAGGATAGGGTGGATCCAGGGTCCATGAGAGCATAAACATCGAAACTGAAAACTGTGAGTATACCTGTGACAACATCAGTACGGTTATCGATATCCTGGCGCCCGGTCAAAGCATACAAACGGTTTGGGCCACCGCTTGTGTTGCCAGATCTAGCTGGTACATGTCCTGACTGAGTCTGGTTGTTATGAGGAACTGATGAATTTACTGACTGAGTCCGATTACCTCCTGTGCCCTGTCTGACTGAAGGGCAATTTCGCTGAACATGGCCCGGCTGGCCACACCCATAGCAAATATTTGATCCAGAGCGGCACTCCCCAGGATGCCTCTTCCCACACTTAGCACAAATCGGATTGGTGAAGTTACTCTGAGTCACACTGGCCTGAGACTGGGAGCCTGACCACCTGAAATTCTGTTGACGGTTCTCTTTCCTGAACTTGGAAACTGGAGCACTTGCCGTGGACGGAGTAGGTCCGGCTGACTTGTTCTTAAAGAACTTCCTATTTTCATTACCGCTGAACTGTCCGGTGGACTTGGCCCTCTTGTTGAACTCCTTGTCTTTCTCTTTCTGCAAAGCTTCCTCCTCCTTCAACCTTGTCTCATTTCCCTGTACGAAAGCAACCATCTTGGAGATAGTCATTCCCCCATTCTGTGCGACAATTTTGGCTCCATCGTATAAATAGGGATCAAGACCTCCAACAAACCTCCTCACTCTTGCCCTCATATCCGGACCATATATGAAGCATGCTTAACCAGACTGATAAATTCTAAGTAGTAGTCCTGAACTGACCTACCATTCTGTTTAAGCTTCAGGAATTGCTCAGTCTTAGCTTCTCTGACTTCTATTGGCATGAAGTGATCTAGGAAGGCACTTGTGAATTCATCCCATGTAGCATCAGGTGTATTCTCATCTCGGGATAATTCCCAAGATTCATACCAGGTGTTAGCAATGCTCTGCAGCTGATGAGCCCTAAAAGTAGCTGCTTCGGTCTCCGTAACTGTCATAATCCTGAAGATTTTCTGAAGAGCATCGATGTAGTCCTGAGGGTCTTCATCTTTCTTTGTCCCCGTAAAGACTGGGGATTCATCCTGAGAAAGTCCTTAGTCTTAGAAAACTCTCCATTAGCTCTTGAGCTTGACCCAGACTCCTGACGTTGAGCCTGAGCTGCTACCAATTGTGTGAGCATATTGATAGCATTCCTAACATCCCCATCCGAATCACTAGGAGGTGTAACTGTACGAGCGGTTGGGGCTGCTGTCTGGGTCGGAACGGTTTCTTCGCGAGTTGCTTCCGCAGTAGCCCCTTGGCTGGTGGCTGTAGCCTTTCTGGTGTATTTCCTTTTTGCAGGCATTTTCTGAAAATACGTACACGCATGAATTAGAAATATATCCTAAAAGTACTGCTCTAACTGCACGATGTAGAATATGAAAGAATTGAGACAATCCTGAATGTCTTGGTGGTCAATTGTTTATATATGTGGGGCCCTCACACATATAAAAGTGACCCCACTGGACACGGTTTCATAGACTCCCTAAAGACACTTGAACCTAGGCTCTGATACCAAGCTTTGTCACGCCCCGAACCATGGCCTGGGCGTAACACGACACTCGGGCCTTGCTTGCATGTGTCCGAGTGAACCTCATGGCTTGCTTGTCAACATGGGCATCAAAATAATATAATATATATGATGCAATTTAAATAAATCATGAAAATGTAATTTGCGGAATAAAGCCTTGAAATTATCTCATAGCATGAAATATCATGGAAACACAATAGTTTGCAAACATAAAAGCATAACTGACTCCATGAACTAACATATGTCTATGAAACCTCTAAAACATGTTTGACTACTAACTACCAGGACATGGCCCTGGACTACCATAAACTGAATACTAATGCAGACTCCATGTTGAACCCCGAGAGAAGTGGGGCTCACCAATAAGCTGATATCTGAAGTGATCCTACTGCGCAAATGTATGCTCCTGAAAACCGGTATCTGCACCGTGAAGTGCAGGCCCCGGGCAAAAGGGACGTTAGTACATGGTGAATAGTACTAGTATGTAAAACCTGCTGAAATGAAGAACATGGCACAACCTAGATATAGGATACAAACTGAAACTGAATGTAACTTGAACATGAACATGAAATGTGAGTGAAGTCTTAAAACAGTAATCAATAGAAATACTTGTATGTAAAACTACTTGTAACGTGGGGAATGCTATAGTATAACCGACAACATGGTCTGGTACTTGCATCCTACCAGCAGAACACTCACAACCTTTCCAGGGATATGAGATTTAAGTAATAATAAGCATGTAAGGATCCAAACTGCATAATGAGGTGTTGCCTCCTTGCTGACAACCCTTATCCTACGGTGGCAACGTAGTTTCAGGCTATCTGAGCCTTCTCGGTTAACTAAGCAATTCCCAAAAACATGAACATGATATAGTTGGCTAAGAAGCCTATGATTTTCGTGAAATAACTTGTAATCATGATTTCACGAAATAACTTGTAACATGGTTTCATGAAATATCTTGTAATATGGTTTCTTGAGATAAGTTGTCAAAGCCTTGCAAACATGTTCTTGATTCATGAGTAATAACAATAGTTCATAATTATATATATATATATATATATATATATATATATATATATATATAATTGACTTGAAAACATGCTTGTAACTTGCTAGTTAAAATCATAAAGTTTCATATAAACATAATGAGAACACATGAGGAAGAATTCATGATTCATGGATTAAGTTAGGGTTCCTAATAACCGTAATGGAGGATTAGGAATACAATAACGAATATAGATAAAAAATTCATGTACATAATTACATAAATACGGGCTACCAATATGTTGGGTTTAATGCCCTAGGATTTGAACTTTATGATCAAGAAACGGAGCATGGGAAGAACGAAGAGGTTCCCACATGTGGATGGAAGTTCTACATACCTTAATTGCTCCAAAACTTGAATTAAAGACTTGGGCTTTGAAGAAGATTTCCAAAATCTTGAATTCTTGAACCTTGAGATGGGTTTTCTTGAAAACCCTAGTTTTAGAATGATAATTTCTTGTTTAGATTACAAGGATAGGTGTTAGAATTGAGTTGGAATAATTTGAGTAGGCTTACCTTGGTGTTCTTGATGATGGGAGAGGCTAGGAAGTCGTTCTAGGGCTTGAAGGAATGAAAAATAATGATTTGAACTGGTATGGATGAATATATACTGTCCTGGGAAAATGCAGTTTACGTGCAATACGGGTCGTATTTTGCAATATGGACTGCACTGCGTCTCTTTAGTAAAATGACCATAACTCTTTGCACAGATGTCCGTTTGATGGCCATAATATACCGTTGGAAAGGTATTTCAAAGCTCTACAACTTTCATCAAGGAAGTTTTCCAAAATTCCAAATACGTTTTAAAATACGGGCCGTAAACTGAAATACGGGCCGTAAACTGAAATACGGTATGTATTTAACCATGTGACATCAAAATGCCAAATTGCAGAATGCTCAGAAATCCTTGGTTTCAGTTTACGACTTGGTTTACGGCCCGTAAACTGAAATACGTCCACTGTTCATGGGCGTAAACCACTATCTCACAACTGAACAGGAAAATTCCAATTCCCACATTCTTTATCTGATTTTTCAAGTCTAGGATCATGGTTAAAGCTTACGTTAAAGGTACGAGGTGTTACAATATATATATATATATATATATGTTTAAGTATACTATATATATGTCACGACCCAACCCCGTAGGCCGCGACTAGTGTCCGTGCTGGACACCCATACGTACCCAATAACCCAAACCAACATATTAACAGAATATATCAATACAATGATCAATTGGCACTGCTAGTTGTCACAGATGAACAGTTATAGCACAAGGAAGCCGATAAGGCTATCACAGATCATGTCAACCCAAAAAATATACAGAACCCACACAAGTATGTCTACAGACCTCTACAGAACATGACAGAATCATAAGGCGGGACAGGGCCCCGTCATACCCCTGAATAGCATACATATATACAACAGCAGCAGACTGTACCAAGGTATAGGCTCTGGACAAAAGAGCTCTCCAGAATAGCAGAATAGATGTCCTAGACAGGCAGGTCAGCAAATCTGTTGTCAGTACCTGCGCGGCATGAAAACGCAGCCCCCGAAGAAAGGGGGTCAGTACGAAATATGTACCGAGTATGTAAAGCACGAAACGTAATAAACAAAGTCATAATCAAAGCAGAAGATACAGAAAATGATCGGAATATCCAGATTAGCAAAATGCTGATCATAAAGCATAAGTAGTACTTGCAGAAAACGTTTGTCATACCTGGTTCCATTACGGAACAAAATCATAACCGGAACAGAACGTACAGAAAAGTGAGTGTGATGTCCAGAGTATTAAATGCATATTTTCAAAACATAAAGAGTGAGTACAGAAACATATGCCATATCATATCCGGCCCCTGCCAAGGGACTCGGCAGACAGAACGTGGTCACCCCCCGACGCTGGTGCCACAACACATAAGGATCAGAAAAGGGGGAATAACCCCGTAACATAACATAACATATCATATCAGATGGCCATATCAGATCATATCATATCATAATGTGTGTACATGACACAACATACTCCACAACCCATGTACATGTATACCTGCCCCCTCACATCGAGGCACGGCGAACAATGCATAGGAATACGCTTGAGAACATATCATGGCCCGGGCTCCGTGGGGGAAAACATTGAGGCATCCACGAACAGAGTAGTGAGAAACTAAATGCAATAAAAATACCATCTAATTCCAGAGACTCAATGAGACATATCGAATGGCAAGTCGAAATGATAAAACCGGACAGAATTATAGTAAGCGTATTTCGGATGTCATAATGGATTACGGAGGCATAATTTTTCTGAAATCATTTCCAAGTTCCAAAACAATTTACAAGACTTAACGGAACATTTAAAACAATTTTTAATTAATAGGTAGAGGAGTAGTTAAAACATTTCCTTTAAAGCCGCTCGTAGACAAGTCATAAACACAAAAGGGTAAAATCAGAAATAGTGGGCCCACCTCGGGACAAACGAAGCGGTGGGCTCAAATTACTTATTTTAAGCTTATAAAGTCACCTACGGAGGTTCTGGGGACCTTCCATGATTTTCTAGGCAATTTGCGGAAGTTTGCACAATTCTTTCAATAAAGCATACTTATAGGGTTCAATTCCATTGAATGAAAAAAGGGTATTTTCAAATGCGGATTCCGATGAGCAGAACGCTTTCCGAGGCTCAAATCCGATCCTAGTACACCTAGGGCATGCCAAAAGAAGAATCGGGATAGATTTACATACCTTGTATGCTCTTTACGCCTTTCCAAATTCAATTCCCGTTTCGCCCAAAATCTGCAATTGGTCACATTTACCAATTCTCAATTTCCAATCTTTAAGTATTCAATCTTTATTCATAATTGCCTACAGAAATTTGGGCAGCATCTCCCCTATACATATAGCATCCCCGAGAATTTAACTCGGCCAAAACAATCAACAACAACCCAACAACAACACCAACACCAACAACAATCAATATAGGACACAATATAACACAACTAGTCTCTTTCCGACATAATGCAAGAACTTTCATTCCGACTTCCCATTTCCAAACCAATCTCAATGTTTTCATATTCATTATTAATCTAGATTATCACAATATAATTTGGAAGCATTTCATATCATTTCCACAAAATATTCACAAGATATACAAAATATACAAACTTTCCACCAAAGTCATAATTCATCCAAAACTTCTAATATTCAACCTACATATCCATAACATATTTCCATCTTCCAATTTCATCAACCATAATCATAATTCACATCTTAACAACTTCATTTCCATAATATCACAAAATCATTCTAAAGTGACATAATCTTCTACATTCCAACTTCAACCAAAATTCATTCAACTTTCATTCCCAATATAATTTTCACCATAACCACAACTAGAATACAACATAAAATTCAACTCATATATGTATACAACATATATACACTCACGGCTACATAGTTTCTACTCATTTCCATATACTACAATACAAACAAACCTTCATAACATAATGAAAAGGTATGAATTCTTACCTTTTTCTCCAATCTTCTTCACTTGTCCAAAGTGTGAGATTGATGAAACTAATGCTCAATCTTCCAAAACAACTACACCAAGTTGTAGAGGGACCTTGAATTAGTAGGAATTCAACAAGAAAATAATTTTAGAGGCAAGATTTTGAGGGATGATTTTTCTATGGCCAAACCCGAAATGGTCCTTATGTTGTTGCTCTTGGTTTTCTTCTTCTATGCTCTCTTTGTTTCTTGAAAATTCTAATAGATAAGGCCTTATATAATTAATTAGGCACATGAGAAATATAATTAAACCATGGGTTGGGCCTCACTTGGCCGGCCACCCCTTAAACATTGGGCCTAATTTTTTTCTTTTCATTTTTTTGGGCCAACTCGGTTGGCCCCGAGTTGGGCCTATCCCACTGACCTTTCGACCTTAAAACGTTCATATCTCCTTGTACCTGTTATATCCCGTATTTTTGAACGTCAGATTATTAACTGAGGTGGGGCCCACACGTCAATATTTTTTTTGGGACACGTGACAAGTTATATGAATCGCATGTGTAAAGTAAAACACAACTTGTGAAGGGCCTTGGGGCCAAATCAAAGTGGAAGCCCTCCAAACGAATTTTTTTAAGAAAACGTTTTCTGATGACCTGACTTGGAGGGGCAAAAACGGCATTATAAGTCTGGAATTTGGGAAAACGCCAAGAATTAAAAGTTGTAGATAATTGAAATAGCATTCCAACGGTAGGTCGTGGGCCTATAGGTGACATCGGGATAAGGAGATATGAACATTTTAAGGCGGAAAGGTCAAGCTGGGCAGTGAAATGGGCCCAACCCGATTCCAATCCGGGTCAGGCCCATTTCCTTGTTATTTAAGGGAGGTTTCAGCCTCCTCCTCCACATTTTCAGATCAGAAAAGATCCAGAAAATTCTATAGAGAGAGAGGGAGGAAAGACTTAGAGAGATAAATAAAGTTTGATCAAAATCTGAGCCCCGAATCCCGAAGCCCATGAAGAGAAAAGTGTTCTACGTCGCGTTGCCTTCGATTTGAGCTAAAAATCAACTAAACATTAGAGGGTGGACGTGGTAGCTGTGCACTTAAGGTATGATTAAGGCTCTTTTTCATTGCCAACAAGTTTATTTAAAGTTTCAACGGAATAGAACGGGAAAATAGCGATATAAATTCGTCCGTTGGCATTGAAATTGATTGTAGAAGATTATGTCATTTTAATATGATTTTATGATATTATGGAAATGAAGTTGTTAAGATGTGAATTATGATTATGGTTGATGAAATTGGAAGGTGGAAATATGTTATGAATATGTATGTTGAAGATTTGAAGTTTTGGATGGATTATGGTTTGGTGGAAAATTTGTATATTTTGTATATCATGTGAATATTGTATAGAAATGATATGAAATACTTCCAAATCACATTGTAATGGTCTTGATTAATGATGAATATGGAAATGTTGATACTAGTTTGGGTTTGTGAAGTTGAAGTGGAAGTTGTTGGACCATGTGGAAAACAAGGCTAGTTATGCCATACTATGTGTTTTGTAATGCTTGTTGTTGTTAGTGATGTTGTTGTTGGGTTGTTGTGTTGATATATTAAGCCGAGACAAGTCTCGGGGATGTCATATATATAGGGGATATGCTGCCAAAATTTCGGTAGGCAATTATGTGATTAAGCTTAGATTCTCGAAAAGCTTGAAATTGACAATTGGTAAACATGACCATTTGTAGATTCTGGACGAAATTGGAATTGAAGCCAAGCGAGCGTAAGGCGCAATCGAGGTATGTAAATTCTTCCCCTTTGTTCTTTGGCATGTCCTAGGTGTGCTAGGTGGAGATTTTAGCCTCGGGGGCAATTCTGCTCATCGGAAACCGAGATTGATTTCTTGGTACTATTCATTCAATTCAATTGAACTTCAAAAGGTGCTTTTGTTGAAAAAAAGTGGTTAAACCTCCATAACTTTCACAAATGTAATCCAATCACTCCGAAACATTCCTGGATGACTCCGTAGAGTCTAATGGGTGTGATTCATGTCCGCCACCCCGACTTGACCCGAGGTGGGCCCGTTACCCCCGGCGCCCCTCCTATGGTTTTGTTTGTCTCACTTCGGTGCGACAAGTCTAGGGACTTATGGCTATTGTCCCGACTACTAAACGGGAGATATTTTATCTATCCTGAGACGGATTTTAATTATTATTGAACCAACTGCGGGGACAGAAACCCTGATATGTGTTGTATGGCTTTAGCCAATGTACTCTTGTCTGGAGTTCGCAGGTAACTCCTGGTTATTATGCTGTTTACTATACGATAGGTGTTATGACCACCTTCATGAGAGTTATAAAATGTTTTTGACATCTAAAACGTTTTGAAAACCTTACCCTGATAATTTGGATAAACTACTTATCTTCTGTATTTTCTGATATACGATCTTGGCATACCTAAATCTTGTGTGATGCATGATCCTGGCACGTGTGATTTATGTTTGGGAAGTAGTGATTTGGTATCCTGTATGGTTGTTTTCTGTTTCACCGAGTCCCGGGCCGGTTATGTGAATATGCGCATATGTAATATTGGCCGCTGGACCCTCGACCGCGGCGTGTCCGACATTGACAGCTGGACCCTTGACTGCGTCATGCCGGACGTGTGGCATTGACTGCTGGACCCTTGACCGCGTCTGCCGCACTTGTGATTGTGCCTGACATAGACCGCTGGACCCTTGACCGCGGTATGTCAAATGTGTGATTGTGACCGCTGGACCCTCGACCGCGGTATGTGTGATTGTAACCGCTGGACTTTTGGTCGCGGTATGTGTGATTATAACCGCTGGACCCTTGGCCGCGGTACGTGTGATAGTGACCGCTGGGTACTTGGCCGCGGTATGCGTGGTAGCGACCGCTGGACTTATGGCCGCGGAAATTGTGCGTTGATTCCTTTATATGTGTGAAACAAAAATGTTTTTCAAAAGAAAGTAAAGCATTTTGACATTCTAACTGCCGTATTTGCCTGCTGGAACCTCTTGGGTATGACTTGTGCACTAGAGGCGACCCTGTGGCGACCTGGTTATTTGTGCACACCCCAGTGCACTGTCCATTGCGCCCCTCACTAAAGGGCCGAAACCTGAGGTAAATATATACTACCTGTGCTTGTGTAAGTTTATGATTCTGCATGCATGGTTCTGGCTGTTACATTTCTGGACAGCGGATTCGGAGAATGATTCTGTTGGTGTTGCTTCTGCATGATTGAGCCGGACTATGCTTCAGTCGGCTATAGTTCTACACCCCTAGCTTCGGTTGCGGGTATGTCAGTAGCACTCTGTGCCCCGATCCGCACGATGATCCTGCCAGTTAGGCTTTGTACCTCTGTTTCATATCACGATTCAGACGGCTACACCCCGTGCTTATGATATATATCGTGGTCCTGGCCATACACTCTGTATTTCCGTTTCGGACTTGGAGCCGATACTACCTGTTCTATTTCTATACTTCTGGCTCGGTTTTGCTTATATTGTTATATTTCCGCTTTACATACTCGGTACATTTCCGTACTGACCCCCTGTTCTTCGGGGGCTGCGTTTCATGCCGCGCAGGTACTCCCAGTTGAGTTGAGGACGGATGGAAGATGTTCCAGTGCAGATGGCAAGCTCCATTTGTTCCCGGAGTGCTGCCGAGTCAGATTCTGTATGTTATGCTTTTGGGATCTTATTAGAGACTTTGCAGACAGTGTCGTGGGTATTGGTTGTCGGTCTGTGTACGTAATGAATTTTGTATGATCACAAATTTGTTCGGCTTGAAAGCCACGAGACAGAATATTTCTGAAAGAAAAGTTTTGCTATGTACTTTATTATTTGTTTTAAAGAAAAAAAAAGAGTTGACGTGATTTTATGTGCAGCGAGAGTCTGAGGGTTCGCTCGGCCCTAAGTAAGGGTCGGGTGCCCATCACACCCCAGCGAGGTCGGGGTGTGACAGTACCGACGTCACCTGGGAACCCACGACCTATGGATGGAAAGCTAATTCAATTATCTACAACTTCTATTTCTTGGTATGTTTCCAAATTACAAACTTATAATACCGTGTTTGCCCCTCAAAGTCAGGTCACCCGAAAACGTTTTCTTAAAAATATTTGTTTGGAGGGCTTCCACTTTGATTTGGCCCAAGGGCACTTCATGAGTTGTGTTTAACTTTACATATGTGATTCATATGACTTTTCAGATGTTCCAAAAAAATCTCGGTGTGTGGGTCCCACCCCAGGAGATAATCTGAGGTTCAAAAATACGGGATATAACATCCTCCCCCCCTTTAGAACATTCGTCCTCGAATGTTAGATTAATCTTATAAGGTCTTGTAAGCATTTTGGGGAAGGTTCCTTATATGGGCAGCATACATAACTTATTTATCAATCAACATAATCCGTAACAGAATTTAAATTACCTGTAGACGGAGGAAACAGGTGAGGGTACTTCTTCTTCATTTCTTCTTCAGCCTCCCAAGTCATCTCTTCCCTGTTCTTATTTCGCCACAGTATTTTAACCGAGGCTACATCCTTCTTGCGAAATCTCCTCACCTGGCGATCCAGAACGGCTACAGGTGCTCCTCGTAAGATAACTCTTCTGTCACCTGAATATCATTCACTGGAAATATTCTGGAAGGATCGCCAACACATTTGCGGAGCATGGATACATGAAATACCGGATGCACTGCTTCTAAGTCAGATGGCAGGTCCAATTCATAGGCAACTTTGCCTACCTTGCGGATGATTTGATAAGGACCGATATATCTCGGACTGAGCTTCCCCTTTTTGCCAAATCTCATGACGCCTTTCATAGGCGATACCTTCAGGAATACCCAATCACTAACTTGGAACTCCAAAAGTCGACGTCGTTTATCTGCATATGATTTCTGTCGACTCTGAGCTGCTAGCAACCGCTCCCGAATAAGTTTTACCTTATCAACCGCCTGCTGGACCATATTCGGGCCTATTAAGTCAGTTTCGCCAACATCGAACCAGCCAATCGGAGACCTGCACTTTCTGCCATACAGAGCCTCGTACGGAGCCATCTGGACACTAGAATGGTAGCTGTTATTATAAGAAAATTCAATCAGCGGCAAATGATCATCCCAGCTGCCTCTGAAATCAATAATACAGGCCCGCAACATATCTTCCAGCGTCTGTATAGTGCGCTCGGCCTGCCCGTCAGTCTGAGGATGGAATGCTGTGCTGAGACTCACCTGGGTCCCTAATCCTTCCTGAAATGATCTCCAGAAATTTGCTGTAAACTGGGCACCTCTGTCAGTGATAATAGATATAGGAACTCCGTGAAGTCTCACTATCTCCTTAATATACAGCCTGGCATATTCCTCAGTTGAATAAGTGGTTCTGACAGGGAGCAAAATGGGCTGATTTTGTCAGCCTATCAACAATAACCCAAATGGAATCATACTTCCGTGGAGTGCGAGGTAAACCTGTAATAAGGTCCATATTAATATCAACGTGGACCCCATGCAAGTAATGCCGCCATATCTCTAAAACATGGATCACTGCAGCTAATTCCAGATCATAAGCAAAATAATTTCTCTCGTGCGGTCTGAGCTGCCGGGGAACATAGGCTATAATCCGACCATGCTGTACTAATGCAAAACCTGTCCCAATACCGGAAGCATCATAAGAAATAACTTGCCCATCTTCCCCTTTAGGAAGAACTAGGACTGGAGCTGTAATTAATTTTTCCTTTAACAACTGGAACCTACATTCACAAGTACCGGTTCACTGAGGTTTCACTGCTTTCTGAGTTAGCTTCATTAATAGTGTCGTAGTGGAAATAAAGTTCTCCAAAAATCTACTGTAATATCCGGCCAATCTTAGAGAACTACGTATTTCAGTCGATGTCGGAGGCCTAGTCCAATTCTTTATCGCTTCAATGTTTTGTAGGTCAATTGTTTCCATTTATACTCACTTTATTTTACTTTCATTCGCTCCCCCCCCCCCCCCCCCCCCTTTGGGGTTATACTTATACCATATCCATGTTTTTTTCTTTCTAACCCATAGCTTGATTATCTTCGTACGAGACCTTAACAGAATCGCGATTATGTAGTACAAAGTCTTATCCGATAGCAGACACTCAAGTAATATAGCTAGTGTAGCAGTTTATCTCTTAGTAATCACATTCTTCCTTCATACCCATGCCTTATCTGTCGTTCTGTTGTCTCAATAATCGAATTATTTGATATTCACATAATACATCATTTCATGCCATAAGTTTTCCTTTGCCCTGCACTATTTCATTTTAGTTCGTTTTTCGCAATTAACTTCATGCTTTGCCCGTCGACTCTTTTAAAGACTCTGCTCAATTACGTTTCTTACGATCCACTCAATTATTCTCTTTCCTTTCCAAACATCGTTGTATTAAAATTTTATATTCTCAACCGGTAGCAAAATGAATATCAGTTTTTTTCGTAACATCTGTACCATTCCTTTCCCTTTTTCTCGTAAATCCTGTCCAGTTAATGTTTTCCATATGTTACAACACTGGCTATTAGGGTTCACCAATCGATCGATATAGTCATAGATGGGGGGTCCTACACATACGTACATATATCACCGCCACTTCTTTTATAATACATTTTCAATCACTTGCTCAAATTTACTCTAATTTCAGAGCTGCGCTGCTTTTTCTTTCTTTTTACCAATCCAATCCGTCTCAGCTCACGTGACCCCTATAAAGTTTCTAACCATTCCACATATCCTAATTCCCTTTAGGTTACCCCGAATTTCCTATTCATCTCTTATATCTATGTTTGTAAGAATTTTGGTACATTTCCCAGGGGGTCACCCATCCCGAAATTGCTCTGGCCCTAGCACGCTTAACCTTAAAACTTTAATGCATTTAGGTGCGTTAAGGCCGATATAATCACGTCAACTGCCCCGCGCGACCTTTGTCACGTAATTTAAGGCAAATCGGGGTCTTAACAACTTTCAAAACGTTCTCATAGCGGGTCCCACCCCGATTTAGGGGGGGGGGGAATTCTTTTACTCTTCTGACTATATAGTTACCGTGTCACCCCTGTAAATCCTCAATATTTACCTCCATGTGTGTATCTATATAATTCTAGACAGCTCACGGGTTTAAGTTTTTATTCCACAGATCCCATCTCCAATCAGTCGATGAAAACTGATAAAATGTTACTGTAAGGCATCTTCCGACCACCAACAAAAGAAAACTAGAATCCGACGAACTTCGCGGGATCTTTTAGCACTTAATTCACATAATTACCTCCATATTTGTGTATATATATTTTTGAGTCGTAAACGGACCACTCAATTCCCAACTGCCTGTCATACACTTTGTATTCTTCCAATTAGAGGAAACTTAATCGTTGGACATTTTTGCCCTTCCACATATGCTGTCCTAAAGCAAAATGGGGTCGGAATATATTCTGGTCCGTTTAAATAAATTGCAAATCTGCTACTCATATATGCTTTCTCGAAATAAAATTTTCCAAATGAGGATAATGCTTCTTACGAAGGACATGGAGAGTATCTCTTAACTTTTAATCCAACATGATGGATTTACCCTATCGGTATCGACCTTCAAGACATGTTAAGAATTTATATCTCATCTTCCTCTTCATATTTCCAGAAAAATTTGGGCAGAGGTTCCTCTGTATTTCTTACTATCCCAAAACCTGCACACAGGAACTACCAACCACGCCTCACAGGGCCAACACACATACGTATATATATATCACATCATATCGCATCATAGCCACACAGAGCTGACAATTTCAAATAAAAACATAAAGATGCCGAGGCTTACCTCACATGTCCAACTCAAACTGCACCTGTTACACTTTCCCTTTCAATTTTCAACTTTACGTTTCAATCGTACTTCAAATACTTTACCCAACATACGTTTTTCATACCATTGCTTACCTGTGTACTGTGTAGCTGCCCATGTCATCAGTCATTGTCTTACGTGATACCGTTCTCCAGCTGAAATCAGAAGTTAGTAAAAAGGAATTCATTTCCTACAGCTGGCTCTATCGCACGATCTAAGATTCAAAAAAAGGTAACACCCTAAATGCCCTGTAGCCTCCTGTTTATAGATGTGGTGCACAACACACCGATAAACAAGACTCTACTAGACACGACCTGTAGACATTCCGAGGACGAACCGCTCTGATACCACTTTTGTCACGACCCAACCCCGTAGGCCGCGACTAGTGTTCGTGCTGGACACCCATACGTACCCAATAACCCAAACCAACATATTAACAGAATATATCAATACAATGATCAATTGGCACTGCTAGTTGTCACAGATGAACAGTTATAGCACAAGGAAGCCGATAAGGCTATCACAGATCATGTCAACCCAAAACATATACAGAACCCACACAAGTGTGTCTACAGACCTCTACAGAACATGACAGAATCATAAGGCGGGACAGGGCCCCGTCATACCCCTGAATAGCATACATATATACAACAGCAGCAGACTGTACCAAGGTATAGGCTCTGGACAAAAGAGCTCTCCAGAATAGCAGAATAGATGTCCTAGACAGGCAGGTCAGCAAATCTGTTGTCAGTACCTGCGCGGCATGAAAACGCAGCCCCCGAAGAAAGGGGGTCAGTACGAAATATGTACTGAGTATGTAAAGCACGAAACGTAATAAACAAAGTCATAATCAAAGCAGAAGATACAGAAAATGATTGGAATATCCATATTAGCAAAATGCTGATCATAAAGCATAAGTAGTACTTGCAGAAAACGTTTGTCATACCTGGTTCCATTACGGAACAAAATCATAACCGGAACAGAACATACAGAAAAGTGAGTGTGATGTCCAGAGTATTAAATGCATATTTTCAAAACATAAAGAGTGAGTACAGAAACATATGCCATATCATATCCGGCCCCTGCCAAGGGACTCGGCAGACAGAACGTGGTCACCCCCCGACGCTGGTGCCACAACACATAAGGATCAGAAAAGGGGGAATAACCCCGTAACATAACATAACATATCCAGAGAAAGTAATATTATTTTCCAAATCTATTATTTTTGGAGATACATCAACCCATTTAGTATATAAACTCTTAAAGGGTTCTGGTAAAGTTTTCACGGTTGGACCATAATGGATCCACCATTGATAAAACCAATTTGGAATGCCCTGTTTATAAACATTGGCAAAGATTTTTATAAACCAAGAATCTTTTTTATTATCATTCTCGTATAAAAAAGCTTTATTAAAGCTTTCCACATAGTCCCAATAATTAAATTTAACTGGAACTTTTTGTTCTGGGTGGATATAATTCCTGTCCTTTAACGGACTTATTCCCCATTCATTTGGAGAAAAAATCTTTATTATTATAATTTTTGAAAAGTTATAAACTTTCTTGGTATTAGCCGGGTAAAAATGCTGAATTTCAGCTGATCCTGTATTTGAAAGGACCATTTCATAATGCATCCGATATTTATAAGTCAGAGTAGCGTATGACGCTGTATCAAAATACCTTTGCATTATTTGCCAAGGTTCCTCTTTCCATTGGAGGTCATCATTCTCAAGGAGAATTATTAACTCTCGTTGAGTATTTTCTTCATATGAATCAGTGTCCCCATTATCATCGATGACGAGAGCACTAGAGTATGATGGAGGCATATTATCCCCTTTTTTCTGTGCTTCTATAAAAGCCAGATATTCAACATAAGTAATTTGCTTCTGGGTATTACCAGAAATTTCTGCAATATTGTCGGCTATTAGCCTTTAGTTGCCCATTTGAGCAAGAACAGTGCCTCTGCCCGTTCCTTTATGTCCTTTTCCCCTTCCTCTATTAGAGGGAGGTGTCAATGTGGGTCTCATCCTGCAAATGAGAAAATGACAGTTATGAACTTAAATATTCTCTAGTGAGAAAATAAGGGAGACTATTATCTGTTCCCTTTTTATAATGAATTTCAAAATCAAATGGTGCTAAAAGGGCTTGCCATCTGGCAAACATTTGTTTAGAAACATCGTGTTTGCAATCGTTGTTAAACATAAATTTGGCTGCTTGGCAGTCAGTTTTTATTAAAAACCTTTGGTTATATAAATCACCTTGAAATTTAAGAACACATTTAACTATAGCAAGAATTTCTTTTGCTACAGTAGCATAGTTCTTTTGACTATTATTCCATTTGCCAGAATAAAACTGGACTAAATATTCTTGTTTTTCAGTTGGAGAAAGCTTTTTAAGTATTCCTCCATAGCCAATATCAGAGGCATCAGTTTCTATAATTTTTTGCCAGTTAGGATTGGCTAAAGTAAGACAAGGAAGATTATTAACTTTCCCCTTGATTTTTTGGACTGCTTGCGTATGAGCATCGGTCCAGGGTTTTGGAATCTTTTTTAATCTATCATATAAAATAGATGTGTCTTGAGCCAAATCTTTATAAAATGGCGAAATATAATTCAAACTTCCAAGAAATCTTTGAAGTTGAGTTTTATCAGTAATAATATCGGGAAATTTAGAAGCAAATTCTATACTTCTGTTAATAGGAATAATTTTTCCCTTTTCAATATTATGACCTAAAAATCTGACTTTTGTTTGAAAAAGTGACATTTTTGGTTTAGATATGACCAAACCATTCTGAATAATAATTTTCTTGAATATATCAAGATGTTTGAAATGCATTTCTATAGTATTTGAAAATACTAAGATATCATCGATATAAACAATGATAAAGTTGCTATAAGCCATAAAAATATCATTCATAATTTTTTGAAATTCTGAAGGGGCATTCTTCAATCCAAAAGGCATAACATTCCATTCGAATTGTCCAATTGGAACATTGAAAGCAGTTTTATATTTATCTGCTTTGGCTATTTGGATCTGCCAATAACCTGATTTTAAATCAAATTTAGAAAATATGATCGCATTATGAAGGCGATCTAGTAAATCCTTTTTATTAGGAATAGGATATCTAATCCATTTTAAAACTTTATTAAGGGGTTTATAATTTATTACCGATCTTGGAACACCTCGTTCCTGTTCAGCATGTTTATTAACATAAAACGTTGTACATGACCATGGAAATTTCGAAGATCTTATAAGACCCTTTTGTAAAAGAGTAGAAATCTCATTTTTACATAAATCCAAATATTCGGAATTCATTTGACATGGTCTTGCTTTAGTAGGAATATTATTTTCAGAAAAAGATTATTCATATGGAAGAGTGACAATATGTTTTTTCCTGTCCCAAAAAGCATTAGGATGATCACTACAAATTTGTAGAGAAAACTGATTTTTTATAAACTCAATTTTTTCCTGTAATTTAGGATTTTGTAAAAGATCTTCAATTTGAAGAGTGACAATATGTTTTTTCCTGTAATCAGTTTTCTGTAACTTTATCATTGTTTATATCGATGATATCTTAGTATTTTCAAATACTATAGAAATGCATTTCAAACATCTTGATATATTCAAGAAAATTATTATTCAGAATGGTTTGGTCATATCTAAACCAAAAATGTCACTTTTTCAAACAAAAGTCAGATTTTTAGGTCATAATATTGAAAAGGGAAAAATTATTCCTATTAACAGAAGTATAGAATTTGCTTCTAAATTTCCCGATATTATTACTGATAAAACTCAACTTCAAAGATTTCTTGGAAGTTTGAATTATATTTCGCCATTTTATAAAGATTTGGCTCAAGACACATCTATTTTATATGATAGATTAAAAAAGATTCCAAAACCCTGGACCGATGCTCATACGCAAGCAGTCCAAAAAATCAAGGGGAAAGTTAATAATCTTCCTTGTCTTACTTTAGCCAATCCTAACTGGCAAAAAATTATAGAAACTGATGCCTCTGATATTGGCTATGGAGGAATACTTAAAAAGCTTTCTCCAACTGATAAACAAGAATATTTAGTCCAGTTTTATTCTGGCAAATGGAATAATAGTCAAAAGAACTATGCTACTGTAGCGAAAGAAATTCTTGCTATAGTTAAATGTGTTCTTAAATTTCAAGGTGATTTATTTAACCAAAGGTTTTTAATAAAAACTGACTGCCAAGCAGCCAAATTTATGTTTAACAAAGATTGCAAACACGATGTTTCTAAACAAATGTTTGCCAGATGGCAAGCCCTTTTAGCACCATTTGATTTTGAAATTCATTATAAAAAGGGAACAGATAATAGTCTCCCTGATTTTCTCACTAGAGAATATTTAAGTTCATAACTGTCATTTTCTCATTTGCAGGATGAGACCCACATTGACACCTCCCTCTAATAGAGGAAGGAGAAAAGGACATAAAGGAACGGGCAGAGGCACTGTTCTTGCTCAAATGGGAAACTAAAGGCTAATAGCCGACAATATTGCAGAAATTTCTGGTAATACCCAGAAGCAAATTACTTATGCTGAATATCTGGCTTTTATAGAAGCACAGAAAAAAGGGGATAATATGCCTCCATCATACTCTAGTGCTCTCGTCATCGATGATAATGGGGACACTGATTCATATGAAGAAAATACTCAACGAGAGTTAATAATTCTCCTTGAGAATGATGACCTCCAATGGAAAGAGGAACCTTGGAAAGTAATGCAAAGGTATTTTGATACAGCGTCATACGCTACTCCGACTTATAAATATCGGATGCATTATGAAATGGTCTTTTCAAATACAGGATCAGCTGAATTTCAGCATTTTTAACCGGCTAATACCAAGAAAGTTTATAAATTTTCAAAAATTATAATAAAAAAGATCTTTTCTCCAAATGAATGGGGAATAAGTCCGTTAAAGGACAGGGATTATATCCACCCAGAACAAAAAGTTCCAGTTAAATTTAATTATTGGGACTATGTGGAAAGCTTTAATAAAGCTTTTTTATACGAGAATGATAATAAAAAACATTCTTGGTTTATAAAAATCTGTGCCAATGTTTATAAACAGGGCATTCCAAATTGGTTTTATCAATGGTGGATTCATTATGGTCCAACCGTGAAAACTTTACCAGAACCCTTTAAGAGTTTATATACTGAATGGGTTGATGTCTCTCCAAAAATAATAGATTTGGAAAATAATATTACTTTCTCTGAAGAAATTTCTAATATGTATTTTTTCATTGAATTTTCTATCCCATGGATCATGAAATGGTCAGTTGAAGTGGGTTATACCCCGCAAAATATGCCTTGCTTAAACAGGATTTTTTATACAAAATTCTGAAAAAAATTACTTCAAAAATCAAAGGATGGTACTATTCCAGGACAAGATTTAATAAATCAGATTAAAACTACTATTGCACATTATAAGGACTCCATTAATTCCAGGCAAAAGGAAGTTCTCAGTCCTTTCAAGCATATTGCCCGAAAAATCCAAATGAAGAAAGAAGCAATTCCCCCAGAACAGCTTATAGCCACCTACATGGAGGAATTTAAATCTAATTTGATGCAGCATCTTAATATGGAAGCTATGTCAGATATATCAATGGCTTCTGTTGGTCATACCACTGATAATGATAATGAAGAAGATGAAGAATATAATACACAAGTCTTGGCAGGAGAATCCCAGAGTCCAGATAATACAGAGGACTTCGAAAAATTCGCGGCTCAATTTCTTAGCCAACCGGAAGAATCTTCCAGCTCTGCAAAAGACAAGGGCAAGACACCAATGAAGTGATTGGTGGGACCCGCCACTAGGCGGCTACTTTTATAAAGAAGGAATATGCTTTAATAAAGAAGCTTTAATTGTTAAAGTTGTAATAATTATTTTTTCCACTTTGGTCACTTTCGGCCACTTTTACTTTTTTTTCTTTTATCTGGCCATAATTATGTCGGCCATTTACTTTTTCATTTTGTTGTTTTGTATCCATGATCCGCTATATAAGGATCATTCTTCTCAGCTGAGAGGCAAGTCTTGGATCCCCCAAGCACAAGCTCTCTCCAGCTCTCTCCCTTGTAAAAATTTTCCTTTATAAATAAAAGTTTGTTTATATAAATCTTCTTCTGCTGAGCACAACTTTCGTCCTTAAGGTATAATTTTTAATTTTTCTTTTGATTAATCTTATTTTAATTCAGTTCATGTTTAGCCTTATAGGCTAAATACTCCGTTGAATTACGTCACACTAGACTACTGAGATCATGGTAATAATGCTTTAACGCATCATGATCAACGCCAAAACATGATGTTCAAGGTTAGGTAGAGACTGACCCAGGCGGACTGTTCATAACCAGCCGGTGGTCTTGTTGTTTGCCCGCTTAGCCAAGGATGGAATTTTAGGGCGTTTGTTAGACTTGTTCTGGTCGGAACAACCCCAACGCCAGGGTCGGTAACCTAGTAAAACTGTTGTTACCTAGATGGCATCATGTGGCGGCGCGATATTATTATTATTATTATTATTATTATTATTATTATTATTATTTTCGTCCATTGGCATGCCCACATTCATTTACATATTTAACCATTTGTCTTACTGCTACCACATTTCCCTCAGAAAATGGAGCATATCAAGTGAAACGGCCTTTATGATTTTTTCATCAAATACACATTATTTTGCCTTAGTCATCTACATCATTAATATAGTGCATCGGGACTCAAACACAACGTTTTATCCATATAAATGCGTGTTAGGCCATAAATCGAGGGGACTCAAACAAAACATCTTATAATCATGGTGCACCAGGACTTTAACCCGATGTCTTATCCTCATGGTGCGGTAGGACTTGAATCCACCGTCTTACCTCAACCAAGTACATAATAGGCCAAAGTACAGTGAGATCACTCTTGAATCTTTCAAAAATAATACCACTTTATGATTATAAACATAAACAAAGTTTATAAAATATAAAACCATTTACATATATATTGAATAAACAAAATGTCTAACACATCCTAATTAACTATTTGAAGAGTTACCAATAATTTATTTGGAAGGAAAGATTATCCAGACACAACGATCTATACAGATTGTCATGCTCTTAAGTCCACAAATTGTATTAAAATATAAAACTTCACGATCAATAAATTAATCATCAAAAAGTATTAGCAACAGCTTTTTTATTTTTGGATTGGAAAACTAACACATAAAAGACATTTAATTGAAGATAGTGGATATTATCATACCTCTCAATCTGGCATTTATTCATCATCTTGATGTTATAGCATCCAGATGGAGAAGCAAAGCATAGCTTTGAGAAAAACAGTTCAATGTCGTAGACATATATAACTCGACAGGTTAGAGACTCGTGCTAATAACATGTTGTAAAATCATTCTAAAAGAGTTAGTATAGTATATCAAAAGATGAAGCAAAAACAATAAAGAGAGACAAGAGATGAGAGCTTTCTTATTCATCCAAGTATGTTCAAGTGTAAGTACATCACCTATTATATCCCTATATATACTACTACATAGAGGATAGTCAAAAGGTGGCAATAAACAAGATAATAACTATGAAGGTTATGAGGGAAGATCATGGAGGTGTGGGGATTAATATTTACATAATGAAGATAGGAGGTGGGAGATTTAATAGCTACATCATGGAGAAAGTAGTGGGAGTAACTTCTTAGGAGTTATTGTTGACACCCAATTTTGTCCCACCTTTCCTCCGAAATACCTATTTTTCGATTCTAATATTTTGGCAACTTTAAAAAATAATTATTTGCATTTTTTACTATAATTAGTTTTTATTAATACCGACATTTCATTATCCTGTCATTATCTTTTACTACCGTCACTACTACCATTATTATTATTACTATTATTATTATTATATTATTTTGTTATTATTATTATTATTATTACCAGTATTATCATAATTATCATTTCAGCATTTTTACCGTCTTATGCACACGCATCGCATTTATTTTGCGCAGCTAAATAACATCATTTATTTACCGTTGACTTTCAAAATATTATTGCACAACTATTACGACGTCATATCATTTTATTTTCATTTGAATACTAATAAATACATACTTTCATATTAGGGGATTATTTTAGCACACTTAGCATACAATTAATTAAAATAGGGGATTTTCTTTCACTCAGCCCATATTCTTAATTCATCTGATCCAAATCAAAGTCCAATCAACAACATTATTTTCGGATTAGCCCATTATCACTTAGAATAATTACCAGCCCATTCGTTTTAATACCCAGCCCAACAATTTAAAACAACCCAACCCACAAAATTACCCGACCCGACCCGTTTTTTCCATTTAACAAAGGAAAGGGTTTCCTTCATTTTCCTTCACCTCCTCTTCAGCCGTACACCCCCCCCCACCCCCCACCCCCCCGCTCCCTTCTCTCTTCTCTCCTTCATCTCCCTCACCCGCCCCATCCTCTCTTGTTCCCTCTGTCTCTTCCACCTCCCTGTTCCCCACGCTTCTGCCACCTCCACTTCCTCTATCCCCCACGCTCCTCTCTCTCTTCTTCGCAAACCCTAGATTTCCCTATAAATACCGATGTCTATGTTCGTTGCAGGGGATCTTTTTCGATTGAGGAAATTCCCCAAGAATGAGATTTTTTCCAGTAGCTGAAATCCCCTTAAAAATTAAAATTCTGAAGCAAGTTTTTTTTTTTTCGAAACCTTGAAGATCTCTGAAATATGAGTCTTTTTTTTAGTCGCCTATAATTCCTAAAATACGAGTTTTATTAGCAGTTACAATCTTGTTTTATTGTCGAGTCAAAATACTACATCAATTTTGTTTCGTTTACCTTGGTGTTGCTGCGAATCCGAGCATCGCAAGCTCAGATTTGGTAGTGTTCGAGTGTAGTTCGGAGATTCGATGCCTCACTTCGCTGCACCCGAAGAAGGTAATTCCCCTTTTCCCATTTATTTTGCATTTTTTGTTTCCTCAGTTACTATGTGTTAGCTCAGTTTTGCCATTTTTTGTGATTAAGAATGTTTATGTGACGAGTTAGTTAGCTAAATAATGTTTGTCCTGTGTTAGTTTATTTTGCTGCCCCTATGGGATTTGTGTGTGTAGTTTGGTATCTACATATGTGTTAGAATAGACCTGTTCTAAATAAGAAATACCCATGAAATCTGTAGTATCAAATTAAGTTTCTTCCTATCATTTCACTTTTCTGAAAGTTTCTGATCTATGTGGGAATATGATGTGGTTATAATCTGTGTTTTGGCGGGTTTCACGTGGGTAAACACCTCAGGTGTGATTAGTTTCTTTTGGTAAGTGTCAAGGCGTTAGCTGTGTTCTAGGATGGTATGGTGGTAGCTTTTAATTACTAGTTCAATATCTGCTTATGTGTGTTGGTTGTCATTCTTAGTTAGTTATGTTCGTTAATGGTTGCAAGCATGTTTAGGCGCATTAGCTTTTTAGCATTGTTTCGGGTTCAGCCGTATTGTATTGTTTAGTTGGTAATCTTCGTCTCCTTTTAGTTTTATTGTTTTCTTATGTGTGTTTTAATTCTTTGCTCGTTTGTTTCGATTTCTCGCTTAATATAGTTGGTTAGTATTCAACAGTATGATCTCATGTTAGCCGCTTAAATGGTTTGCCTCCATGTTTCGTGCTAATGTATTAAGGTAGTTTGAAGTGTTAGTTTCTTGCATATTTAGCCGCTAGTCCTTATCCCATTATGTATATGATTCAAGTATAGTAGTGTAGTTTAGAGCAACTTGAACTATTTAATCTGTTATTTGTTTGAAGTATTAATCTGTCAGGAAGTAGATCTCTGTAGCATGTTCTGTGTCTATCGTTAGCCATATTTATCGATTACATACTAATCTTTTTCCTTTCATTTTTATGCATGACCACCGCGTGCGAGTCCGAGGAACTCATCTTCTTCCGCATTCGATGTTGGGCCAAAGCCTAACGAAACATTCTATCGAGTCAGCCCCATCAGCTGTGTAAAATGATTCTGGGCCGAGGCCCATAACCGCAGCAACAGTGCACAGCAATTGGCCTGAAATGGGCCGATCCATTTAATTCCTCTCCTCCTCTATTTTATGCTCCGTTGAGCATTTTGCTTTGGTATTGAATGACTAACGCTTTGCCTTGTTTCGTTCCTTAATATTAGATGAATCCTAGCGGATTAGTGGGGATGATGTTAGTAGTAACGGGTAGTTAAATTAAAGGAGAAACCAATAGTTAATTCCCTAGGTTTCAGTTCTTATGTTAAAATTATTTAAAGTCCTCTTTTATGCAAATTATTATGTTTTCTCTAAATCTCATTTTAAGCAACATTCTAAATCTCATTTTAAGCAACATTCTTATATTTTCTTTAAAACCTTAACAACCTTTCCTAGCCCTTTTTCTTAAAATTCAAAGCACCTTATTTCGCATTAATTAATTAACCTAAGTTTGGCCGGACAACCGTAGTTAACGGATTCTAGAGGATGCCTAACCCCTTCCCTTTAGGATAATATAGAACCCTTACCTAGAATCACATTGATTAAGCAGACTATTAACGGAGGTTTAGTTAGTTTTACCTTAGTTAATAATTAGGTTCCCTAATTCACCTTAAAATCAATTAGGTGGCGACTCCTTAAAACAAAGCATATATGAATCTCCAATATGTTGTACTCCGCTTCAACCCGGTTAAAATGGGGTATGACAGCTTGGCGACTCCGCTGGGGAAAACGGAAGGTTCTTAACCATAACAACTTAGGTTAATAATTAATTAATTGGATTGTTTTGGGTGTTTTCCCTTTATTTTTGCTTGGTTGTTTCCTTATGTGCTTTTAAATGGCTGCTTTATTATGACAAGTTTTCTATGTTACTGCTTTCCTTAAACTGGCATTTCGTTCATATTTCATCCATTTTTGAAAAACTCACACTATCACACGTACACGCGAGGTGTGTTTTGCGCACCCGCAAATTTCTTCGTAGAATCCAAATTTTAGGAGAGTTGGCGTATGCGCGGGGTGTCTGAATAACGGTGACCGCGTAGCCTTCTCACTCGAGTAGTCCGCTCGGGAACCTTGCGTCTAGTAAGCCAAATCTTAGAAAACCTTAAGATAAAGCTTTGCCACCAATTTTATTAAGTCATGCATGCATAAGCCTTAGGTGGGTCGGTCCTTGGTATCGACTCCGCAATTAGGAAACCTACCAGATTATCGACGGGTTTCATAACCCAACGACCAACAAGCATATTATGTGTAATGTGGTAATGATAGAAGGATCCAAGCCTAACCATGACATGTCGTGTTTGGAATCATTTCTTTTTGTAAGATGGTTTTTCACACCCCCAAGCTAGTTTAATGATTAAGTTCCTATGTTACATTAGAGATTTACTTTTGTGTTTGATTATGTAGTTAGCAATGCGATCACTTTGAGTGTAAAGAGTTCTAAAAAGAGCATGAATAAATTTATGTTTCCCCTTAGTAATTAAAGGTGTATTTACTGAGTGTTAGCTTGTAGCTTGGTTAATAGTATGCTGCCAGTTGAAGTTATTATTTGAAATGACTTGAATGAGATTTGTTAAGAGTTAATCAAGTCCCTACTGTGCGTTAATCTTGGTAAGGAGTTCCCTTTTATCATGATCCGCAGCTAATCCATGTTTGAAGATAATAAGGAGTTCAACAGTCTTAGTTTAAAGTTTCTCTCTATTTTGGTTTTGAACATTTCCATAACTTTAGTTGTTTTCTTCTAAATATCACCTTGAGGCACATAATATATTTCTCCTAGTGGTTGGTGGTCTAGTAGTTAACATCTTTTTCTTTATGGCAAACTGTACTCAATTCAAGGATTCAAAATGATTATTTTAGCTTAGCTAAGATATCTTTTCTGGTTAAATACCTCCCAAAAGAGGGGTTTGAGTTATAGGCCAATGGTTTGTAAGTATGAACCTGGTTCTGATTTGATATAGTTGTCGTAAATGTTCATTAGATTTATTTTCCTTCCATTGTGGACAGCTTGGGTTATCCTAATGGGAAATTGAAATAAAACTGCAGACCCGGCCTTGTTTGAGCCTAGGGGATAACTGCTTAAAAACATGATATTTTAAGCTGGGACTTTGGGGAATCTATTAACATTTTGCTGGTTCCTCTTTATGTTGTCTGTATGCATACCATTCTTTGAAAACATAACCAGCTTATCAAGGCTATCCAAGTTCCCTCATAATGAGCTCATCCTTAGCTAAATGGCCTTATGGATTAACAACTCTTAATTCAGTACAAGTGCTGACTGAATTAAACTTCAGTTTATTTTAAAGAAATAAGTAGTCACTAGTATCACTCAAGTTTTTCTTTCTTCTGAAGCTTAGTCCCAGCTACCTCTTACTTTTGTGAATGATGTGGAACACCAGGGGTGGTTCCCTATGTTAGTTTGATGGTGCAGAGCATTTGATATTAAAAGTTTAAAATAGTGACTCTTTTCTCTGGAACACAAATTTCTGAATCTTTGCTACTTTCAAACAGTTTTCTCCCTAAGTGTGTCTAGCCAAATGTAATAAAATATGATAAATGCGTTCATCACCAACTTCGATTTGTGTGTGATCAGTTTGAGATCATGTTGGGGTAAAGAATAACTTTAATGATGTTCTAAACCCCATCTGATGTTGTTCTTCCTTCCCAGGATGTTCAGTACATGAGCATATGTCCCTATGTCTGAACCAGTAAAAGCAAGATTGTGCTAGGAGATAGGGGAGCTTGATCTTTGTCGATAATTTGCATTTGGTTAAAAGAAGAACTTGATGTTGGTTTGTTGTGTGTCACCATCCACCTAAATATGTTAAGGGGTGTGATACCCATACCATGTCGATTCTACCAGAAAAATGACAAGTCATTGGATGAATAATATGATAAGCGTCTAATAATGGCCAGTTCTACAGTCTACCTGCCCATGCACTATGTTGTCCTTTCAAGCTTACTGTTTTACATAGTAATTTTCTTTGATATCTTGGCTTCTCTGATAGCTCTTGTTATGACTGAGGGTTCTTTTGAGTTGTCTTATGTGATAAAAAATATGAAGCTTTGGATGCTTATCCTGCATTCCTTGTTTATTTGCATGAATTGGGATTTTCAAATTCAGAAATATTCAATGAGTTGTCGTCTTGTGTTGTTTCTTTGAGTATGCTGCTTTGCTGCGATATTTGAAAACACACCTAGATGAGCTTGCTTCCACATTTTAAAGGTAAGGTAAATGGATGGAATTGAGGTACGTAGTCTCTTATTAAAGTTGCTTCATTTTGCTGCCATGATCAAGTAGTCCTCTCATTGCTTCTATGCTATGGTGTGTTACTTTGATAAGAGTTGACACTACACTTGAGTTACTGACTCTTGGTAAGTTGTCGTGCTGCTTCTTGATATGCTTAACTTAGATCTCCCTATTGTTGCTACTCTGAGATGATTTTGGTTCTAGAGTTGCACTTTATCTGCACTATGATGCTATTATGGGCTGCTAGAGGATGAACTATTGAAAACCATGGTGTGATTGTTGTTTTGGCCTGAGAAAAACATAGAACTAGACCTGAGCTGACTCTCACATTCCTTGTGATTGAGCTGCAGCCAGGTTCTTGTGACTGAAGTATTGTTTCAAGACTGAACATGATGTTACACGAATGCTACATTTGAATATGCACCCTTTCGAAACAAATATGGAGTTTTAAAAATAGCTTCTATGAACAGCCTTGCTACTGCTACATTTCAGCTGACCTACTACCAGGTAATGAGTTGGCTGCACTAGTGAACTATTTATTGCTATCTGTTTGTTGCCATTTGTAGCTGTTCTACGACCTGTATTTGGTTGCTGCACTGTTGGGTTGACTGTTTTGCTTCAACAAGAAAAATTGCTGAGCTTCAAGGCTCATTTTGGTACTATTGTCTGGCTGAAGTTATTGTCATTCTGCTGCTACTCTGTTTTAAGTAGAGGTGAGGATAAACTGCGGTATTATGAGGCTTAATGATGCCATATTTAAGTCAACTTGTCACTGCATTTTGAACTAAGCAGTTCTTGTTTCCTGGTCAAGTGTACCACATTTGTTGTCTATTGTTGCTACTGGTTGCTGCTGTTTCTGTCAACTCTAGAAAGACAGCTTCCCGCTATATTTTTGGTATTAACTACTACATTTTGCACAGATGATGCACTTAATTTCTGAATCAATAGTTGTCGCTACACTTGTGGCATTAAGTCAGGCAAATGCTATAATTGGTGCTGCTTTACTTTGGCTTTTGCAGCTGCTTGATCAATGTGGCTTTGAAGTGTTCACTTGATATCACCTGTTTGCTGCTGCATTTTGGGTCACTTCTAGGGCCAGTTTGTTGCTGCTATCTTGCTACTGATACAAAGCTAAACGAAGGACATTAGAACCGAACCGATCTTGCCATTACGTTTTGAGACCTGTACTGCTGCATTGTGAAACAAAATGGCTGCTTCATTTTGGCCATTTACTGTAATATTTTGGGCCAAATAGTTTTATCTTGATATGGTTGCTACTTTTTTCTCAAAAAATGAGCAGATGCTACACTAATGTTATGCAGCTGCTCTTGGCTTTTGTTGATTTTGCGATCTTTTCTTCTTTTGGTTTACGTTGAAGATTTTTGTAGAAGTCATTTGTATTTCAATTCTGGATTACGAATCAGCATTTGGTTTGAGAATCACTTGTTTCAGCTAGCTTTGACTACAGCAGATACAACAAATGTTATGGACATTTTGAGGCAGGAATTAAATAGACCACCCACGAAGTCTAAATCTGTAGACCATAGCAAAATGGTAAAATGCATCATTAAAATATCAAACTCCGAAGGAAACATTTTGATAGCTAAAGCAACTGTCTTGCTTCTTGTTCCTCAAGTTTGAGGACTCTGCACATTACAATTTATTGGGTGAAGAAATTGGTTCTTCTCCAAGCACATTTTCTTCTATAGCATTGTCAGGAGGAGCCTGTTCTAGATGGAAATTAATAGGGAATTTCGTGACTCGGGGTTTGTCAACCAAAATATTCCTCTGGACCCTATCAACCAAAACCTTTTGTAATGTTGACGGCGCTCATTGTCTTTACATTATGTCACCTTTTTTATGTATTTCGGTTTATTGTCTAATTGATGTACTCGCTTTTGTCATTTCAATGAAACTTGGCCTTTTATTTCCAAACTCAAGTGTCTCAATTAAATGGCTTGGATCACTCTATCATAATCTCTAATATTTGGCGTTAGGCTTACCTCTGGCATAAAGAGGTCCCTGCATATTAGGACGTGTTATTAATGTTTGTGTTATAAACTTTGTAAGTCATTTGCTTGCCTACTTGCTAAGTGATTTACTGGAATTTATTTGTAATATGCTCGCTCTTGAATTTATTTGTGATTACTTGATGCTAAGAGAATTATTTGAATTTATTTTCTACTTGTTTAGTTTTAATTCTTTAGAGGTTGCCTAGCATTGAACATTGCGTTGGCTGCGAATCTGCGTTAAGGACAAGATATAATGGCAAAAAGATTTGAATCATTCAACATCAGTGTGGGATTGGTGCAAGCGCAAAATGAGGATAGCGAGAAGAATGTGGTACAGAGAAGCATGTTGGTCAATTTGGGAAATACCTTTAGCCATCTTCCTAACACAAGTTCAGCATCCAGCTCAACCCAAAACATTTCCTTCACTATTTCTCCTCACCCAGCTCCTACATATATACCGCCAAGATACTCTATTAAACCAGAAGCTTTGCAAGTCACATTGATGCCTAATGTCCAAAAGCCTTCACTTGCAGCACCTTTCACAGAAAACCACCAAAATCAGCTAGCGGTATGCCCATACAAGAGATTGAGAAATGAAACGAATGCAATCAATTGGGATGACTCGGATAGAGAGCTTCACAATGTGAGGAGAATTGTCGAAGAAGAGATGCGGGTAAGAAATGTCCAAAGTTTAAGATATGAAAGCTTGTGCATGCTTCCAAATGTTGAGTTGCCGCCAGGATTCAAAGTGCCAAAATTCAACACCTTCAATGGCAGAGGAAATCCTGTTACGCACTTGAAGGACTATTGTAGCAGATTAATGGGAATTGGACAAAATGAAGCCATACGAATGAAATTGTTCATTCAGAGCCTATCAGGGTTAGCATTAGATTGGTACACAGAACAAGATTTTCGCAAATGGTACACATGGGAGGACATGGCCCGCGACTTTGTAGAACAATTCAAGTTTAACATCGGGGTTAGTCCAAATCTTTATGATATGCGTGAGATAGAAAGAATGCCACATGAGTCTTTTCAGGAATATGCCATCCGATGGAGATTGGAAGCTTCAAAAATACGCCCTCCATTGCGCGAGAATGAGTTGATTTCAACTTTCATCCAAATGCAAAAGGGCATATATTATGAAAAGTTGTTATGTGCGCGGTTACGTGACTTTTCTGATCTAATTCAAGTTGGAAAGCAAGTGGAAGCGGGCGTTCGAGCAGGAAGAATTGTTGACACTTCATCAGTACAAGCATCTTTTCAAGCTGAGACATTCAACAACTTGCAAGGCAAAAAGAGAGGAAACGACTCAGCTGTCAGGTCTACATATCAGCCACAATCACGACAGAACTATCAAGTTTCGCGTGATCATATATCTCTTCATCAACGAGGCTTTCAATATCAACCCGATCAAGCACAGTCTAGCTTACGACAGTCAGAGCACGTAAAATTCAGCACTTTTACTCCTCTTGAAGAGTCATTAACCAGCATATCTAAGAGAATGAAAGCCAAGGGACTCCTGAAGCCAAAGAAAGGATGGATCCCTAAAAGCCTACTGCCAGATTTTGATTGGTCCAAGAGTTGTGCTTACCACTCTAATGTTCCAGGTCATGACACAGAAAATTGCCCAGCACTTAAGCATAAGATCCAGAACATGATTGAAAAGGATAAGATAAGCGTACAACGAAATAAATTGTGCGACAATGATGGCCCTCCAGTTGCAAATGCAATTATTGTTACCGGTGATCTATCAAAATTGGCACCGAGACATTTGAAAAGGAAGCATGGAACTAAGTAAGATGATTGAAAGGATCTACCGTCACTAGTATTCTCCACCCACTTGCCTCATGATCAGCTTTCCTTCTTGTAATTTTTGCTAAAGCTTTGTATGAACTACTTTTGACCTGATTCCTTCGGGATAAGTAGGCAGTCCATTCTTGGACACGATCTTAATATAGTGAAAATTCCATTTTTCCCACAAAGCAACACTGGGGCAGCTTTGCAAATGGCCTATCACTATTCGACAAAAGCATGAATCGAAATCTCAAGCAATATGTTAGCGTCACCAGATTGTTGCAATGCCATCACCACGAGAAATGCAGACTCAACGCCAAAGCTTTGGTGTTCAATGCAAGGCAACCATTTTATTTTACACTAACAAATTTTCTTTGAGTACGCAGGGGCATATTTTAGCTATTCTTGAAGGATATCGCACAGTATCAAGTCGGCAATTGCAAGATTTAGATAAAGCAAGGGGAAAAGTCAACTTAATACTGATTAAATTTGAAACTTACAAATTTCTTTGAGTGCAGGACCTTTTTAGATGCAAATTTTGGCAGGGTAGAAGGTCCCCAAATCTTCGGCACTGCATTATGAATATTCGCTGCTGCAAATTACGCACTGCGTCAAACTCGTCTCACCGCATATGAATCAAGCATCACAAAAGCTCTTTGCTCCGCACTAATTTTAGTAATCATAAATCAAGCACTGCATTTAGGCTCGTCCGCCTTAAATAGGACACTTTAGGCTAGTCCGCCTTTAATAGGACATTTTAGGCTCGTCCGCCTTAAATAGGACATTTTAGGCTTGTCCGCCTTTAATAGGACATTTTAGGCTTGTCCGCCTTTAATAGGACATTTTAGGCTAGTCCGCCTTCAATAGGACATTTTAGGCTAGTCCGTCTTCAATAGGACATTTAAGGCTAATCACCGCCTTCTATCTGTTGCATGGGCTGAACACCGCCCTCTTGATGTTTCTGCATAAGGCTGAGTGTCGCCTTCTATCTGTTGCATGGGCTGAGCACCGCCCTCTTGATGCTTCTGCATAAGGCCGAGCACCGTCTTCTATCTCAATTTTATTCTGACATGAACTACGCCTGACCTGATTCCCATGGTGGGATACGTAAGCGGCCCACATAGGCCTCGGTCACATTATTACAAAATCTCAATTTTATTTCTGCTTGTAATTTGAACTACGCTTGACCTGATTCCCTTAGTGGGATACGTAGGCAGCCTATGTCAGGCTCGGTCTCGTCATTTTTAAAGTCCCACATCGTCCTATGCCAGAAACTGGAACAAATTTTTAAAAGCATCATCACAAGCGACATCGAGAGATGTGAAGAGTTGTGGTCAGCAGACAGAGGAAAGCTTCGGAGAAAAGGCATTCACTTTGTTTCACAGTTCCAAGTTCAGCGGAAATTATTTATCACTATACACATATTTTACTATGCATATTTTATTTTGAAATAATATGATTTTCAATCAGATCGTTTTATTAGTTGGTCAAGACTTAAGAATGAGCGGAGGTTACGAGTCCAGACAAAGTTGGAGGCATGAAGCGCCAAGAGCCAGATCTTCAAAGTCAACGCGAATCAACCCCCTCCCGAAACTTACAAATTTTCTTTGGACGCAGGTTTCCAAGTTGCGAAAGCTAAAATATGTACAGCCTTGCAAGGACGGCACGTCGAACGGTTTGAGCTTTCTTATAATAATTATGTCTTTCAAGTATCAATAACTTTCGACAGTCGCAATAAATTAATGCTTGAGTCTTGCAAATGATTTTTCAAATGTATCGACTCACAAATATTTTCTATTTCTTTCGAATGCATTGTAGTATCACTTTTAAATCCCCTGCAAATGCTCACAGGCGCACCGCACGTGCATTGCTTTATTATTTTCAAATGCTCTGCGTATGCTCGCAGACGCATTGCACCGCACCCGCATTGCTTTATTACTTTCAAATGCCCTGCGTATGCTCGCAGATGCATTGCCCCGCACCTGCATTGCTTTATTATTTTCAAATGCTCTGCGTATGCTCGCAGACGCATTACACCGCACCCACATTGCTTTATTATTTTCAAATGGCCTGCGTATGCTCGCAGATGCATTGCCCCGCACCTGCATTGCTTTATTATTTTCAAATGCTCTGCGTATGCTCGCAGACGCATTGCACCGCACCAGCATTGCTTTATTATTTTCAAATGCCCTGCGTATGCTCGCAGATGCATTGCACCGCACATGCATTGCTTTATTATTTTCAAATGCTCTGCGTATGCTCGCAGACGCATTGCACCGCACCCGCATTGCTTTATTACTTTCAAATGCCCTGCGTATGCTCGCAGATGCATTGCACCGCACCTGCATTGCTTTATTATTTTCAAATGCTCTGCGTATGCTCGCAGACACATTGCACCGCACCTGCATTGCTTTATTATTTTCAAATGCCCCTGTGTATGCTCGCAGACGCATTGCACTGCACCTGCATTGCTTTATTATTTTCAAATGTCCTGTGTATGCTCGCAGACGCATTGCAATGTACCTGCATTGCTTTATTATTTTCAAATGCCCTGCGTATGCTCGCAGACGCATTTCACTGCACCTGCATTTCTTTATTATTTTCAAATGCCCCTGCGTATGCTCACAGCCGCATTGCACTGCACTTGCATTGCTTTATTATTTTCAAATGGCCTACGTATGCTCGCAGACGCATTTCACCGCACTTGCATTGCTTTATTATTTTCAAATGCCCTACGTATGCTCGCAGACGCATTGCACCGCACTTGCATTGCTTTATTATGCCCCTGCGTATGCTCGCAGCCGCATTGCACTACACCTGCATTGTTTCATTAATGCCCCGCGTATGCTCGCAGGCGCACCGCACCGCACCTGCATTGTTTTATTATTGTCAAATGCTCTGCGTATGCTCGCAGGTGCATCGCACCGCACCTATCATTTTAATCACTGCAGTTTTTAGGGGTTTATTTTACATCGCTTTATTTCGATATTTATTTTTACTGACTATTTTTATCTAGTTTAAAGTTTCGCAGGAGCTTTAGCGCAACGTGGAACTATTTCTTCGGCACAATGCGTCGGGAAGGAAAGCAGACTTCCCGACAAGGGTCAAAAATCTACCTCGAACACTCACCTCCAACTCCAAATATCCCGCTCACATTCAAGCAGAATTTTCGAGTTCTACCATAATACCCAGTGTCACCATAATTCGACACTGGGACAATATTTTGCAAAGATTCGCACCAATCGGGATTTGTTATTCATAGGGGTCGTAGTCATCGCAGAACTACACACACCCTGATTCTCATGCAGCCCAACATATGTAGGCAACTCGGAGACCGGAGTCGGCCGTAATTTTCTCAAAATTTCTTTACCCTTAGTCCTCCAAAATCCTTTAGCCGGGACAAAATAGGCTACTAGGTCAACGTCTTTGCCCAAAAATTCTTTCATCATTACCGGGCAAAGAGGGACAAGTTGTTGACACCCAATTTTGTCCCACCTTTCCTCCGAAATACCTATTTTTCGCTTCTAATATTTTGGCAACTTTTAAAAATAATTATTTGCATTTTTTACTATAATTAGCTTTTATTAATACCGGCATTTCATTATCCTGTCATTATCTTTTACTACCGTCACTACTACCATTATTATTATTACTATTATTAATATTATATTATTTTGTTATTATTATTATTACAGTATTATCATAATTATCATTTCAGCATTTTTACCGTCTTATGCACACGCATCGCATTTATTTTGCGCAGCTAAATAACAACATTTATTTACCGTTGACTTTCAAAATATTATTGCACAACTATTACGACGTCATATCATTTTATTTTCATCTGAATACTAATAAATACATACTTTCATATTAGGGGATTATTTTAGCACACTTAGCATACAATTAATTAAAATAGGGGATTTTCTTTCACTCAGCCCGTATTTTTAATTCATCTGATCCAAATCAAAGCCCAATCAACAACATTATTTTCGGATTAGCCCATTATCACTTAGAATAATTACCAGCCCATTCGTTTTAATACCCAGCCCAACAATTTAAAACAACCCAGCCCACAAAATTACCCGACCCGACCCGTTTTTTCCATTTAACAAAGGAAATGGTTTCCTTCATTTTCCTTCACCTCCTCTTCAGCCGTACACCCCCCCCCCCCCCCCCCCCCCGCTCCCTTCTCTCTTCTCTCCTTCATCTCCCTCACCCGCCCCATCCTCTCTTGTTCCCTCTGTCTCTTCCACCTCCCTGTTCCCCACGCTTCTGCCACCTCCACTTCCTCTGTCCCCCACGCTCCTCTCTCTCTTCTTCGCAAACCCTAGATTTCCCTATAAATACCGATGTTTATGTTCGTTGCAGGGGATTTTTTTCGATTGAGGAAATTCCCCAAGAATGAGATTTTTTCCAGTAGCTGAAATCCCCTTAAAAATTAAAATTCTGAAGCAAGTTTTTTTTTTCGAAACCTTGAAGATCTCTGAAATATGAGTCTTTTTTTTAGTCGCCTATAATTCCTAAAATACGAGTTTTATTAGCAGTTACAATCTTGTTTTATTGTCGAGTCAAAATACTACATCAATTTTGTTTCGTTTACCTTGGTGTTGCTGCGAATCCGAGCATCGCAAGCTCGGATTTGGTAGTGTTCGAGTGTAGTTCGGAGATTCGATGCCTCACTTCGCTGCACCCGAAGAAGGTAATTCCCCTTTTCCCATTTATTTTGCATTTTTTGTTTCCTCAGTTACTATGTGTTAGCTCAGTTTTTCCATTTTTTGTGATTAAGAATGTTTATGTGACGAGTTAGTTAGCTAAATAATGTTTGTCCTGTGTTAGTTTATTTTACTGCCCCTATGGGATTTGTGTGTGTAGTTTGGTATCTACATATGTGTTAGAATAGACCTGTTCTAAATAAGAAATACCCATGAAATCTGTAGTATCAAATTAAGTTTAAATCGCCTGCTTCACACAAAATACTATGAATAATTTGTTTAGTATCCAGTTGTTGGATTTGTTGGATTTTGATATAACTGAATTACCCAAGGATGTTTTGGAGGGTTGAATCTTATTTCGCATGATGTTTTGAACAGTAATGAAGATTGAAACTACGTATTTATCGTATTGTAAGTACGCCTAAGGCTTGAAGCATGTATGATCGGGTAATATCCATCTGCGTGTTCATGGGCGAATAGATGATCACTGTAGTTTCAGATTAGTTTCTTCCTATCATTTCACTTTTCTGAAAGTTTCTGATCTATGTGGGAATATGATGTGGTTATAATCTGTGTTTTGGCGGGCTTCACGTGGGTAAACACCTCAGGTGTGATTAGTTTCTTTTGCAAAGTGTCAAGGCGTTAGCTGTGTTCTAGGATGGTATGGTGGTAGCTTTTAATTACTAGTTCAATATCTGCTTATGTGTGTTGGTTGTCATTCTTAGTTAGTTATGTTCGTTAATGGTTGCAAGCATGTTTAGGCGCATTAGCTTTTTAGCATTGTTTCGGGTTCAGCCGTATTGTATTGTTTAGTTGGTAATCTTCGTCTCCTTTTAGTTTTATTGTTTTCTTATGTGTGTTTTAATTCTTTGCTCGTTTGTTTCGATTTCTCGCTTAATATAGTTGGTTAGTATTCAACAGTATGATCTCATGTTAGCCGCTTAAATGGTTTGCCTCCATGTTTCGTGCTAATGTATTAAGGTAGTTTGAAGTGTTAGTTTCTTGCATATTTAGCCGCTAGTCCTTATCCCATTATGTATATGATTCAAGTATAGTAGTGTAGTTTAGAGCAACTTGAACTATTTAATCTGTTATTTGTTTGAAGTATTAATCTGTCAGGAAGTAGATCTCTGTAGCATGTTCTGTGTCTATCGTTAGCCATATTTATCGATTACATACTAATCTTTTTCCTTTCATTTTTATGCATGACCACCGCGTGCGAGTCCGAGGAACTCATCTTCTTCCGCATTCGATGTTGGGCCAAAGCCTAACGAAACATTCTATCGAGTCAGCCCCATCAGCTGTGTAAAATGATTCTGGGCCGAGGCCCATAACCGCAGCAACAGTGCACAGCAATTGGCCTGAAATGGGCCGATCCATTTAATTCCTCTCCTCCTCTATTTTATGCTCCGTTGAGCATTTTGCTTTGGTATTGAATGACTAACGCTTTGCCTTGTTTCGTTCCTTAATATTAGATGAATCCTAGCGGATTAGTGGGGATGATGTTAGTAGTAACGGGTAGTTAAATTAAAGGAGAAACCAATAGTTAATTCCCTAGGTTTCAGTTCTTATGTTAAAATTATTTAAAGTCCTCTTTTATGCAAATTATTATGTTTTCTCTAAATCTCATTTTAAGCAACATTCTAAATCTCATTTTAAGCAACATTCTTATATTTTCTTTAAAACCTTAACAACCTTTCCTAGCCCTTTTTCTTAAAATTCAAAGCACCTTATTTAGCATTAATTAATTAACCTAAGTTTGGCCGGACAACCGTAGTTAACGGATTCTAGAGGATGCCTAACCCCTTCCCTTTAGGATAATATAGAACCCTTACCTAGAATCACACTGATTAAGCAGATTATTAACGGAGGTTTAGTTAGTTTTACCTTAGTTAATAATTAGGTGCCCTAATTCACCTTAAAATCAATTAGGTGGCGACTCCTTAAAACAAAGCATATATGAATCTCCAATATGTTGTACTCCGCTTCAACCCGGTTAAAATGGGGTATGACAGTTATGGACATCCACCATAATATACATAATATTTCATAACAATAACATCTTTAAAGCTCAAATTAAAGAGCCTTTTCGGAAAGACCACGTAGAGTAAAGTAACACATTCTTCCCATTAATTTAGAAAATGTAAAGACTCCATTTAGAGAGGAATTTGAGAGGGTTCTTCCCTATGATGCCCAGTAGCGGATTCAGGATTTTCACTCAGGGTGTTTGAAAAAATAACTGCACCTAAATATACACTGTAATATATGTTCAAGGTGTTCAAAAGTTAATATATGTACATGAACACAGAAAATTTACCCTAAATATACACTCTCATTTTTTGTCCAGGGTGTTCGGGTGAACACTCTGGCCTCTTACTACATCCACCCCTCATGATGCCTTGACATCCTCTATATATACACAAAATGGAAACACTCAACTTGTTGTGATTCGTGTAAGTGGAATTTATGTTTTTTTTTTTTTGCAACTAAATATAGTACATATAGATATAGATATAGATATTTATTTATTTTCATTAGAAATATATTGTAATCTTTTTTTTTTCTTATAGGTGCAAATATGAATATATTCGTGTTGGTATTTTTTTAATTCAGCAGTTCATAACTCATGTGCTTCAATTGTGCTACCACCACATCCTTTAGACACTTGATCAAATGACGTCGAAGCATTATGTGCAAGTGCAAAGTAACTACCGCTTCAATATCTATCAGTATTTTCATTGTTTTTTTCTTTAATTCTCAATATTCATTTATATGTTTTAATTCCATAATTGCTTATTTGTTAGATTTATGAACACCTCATTTTTGTGTGTTTATTTCGTTAGTATGTTTAAGTAACCTTCTTGCCATATGTGTTTTCTGGTTCTTTTGAATAAAATAGAAGCTATGCGTGATGTGATTTACACCATATCTTGGATGAATTTCGATCTTTCTGCTCTACTTCAAGAAATTCTTCAGTTATGCCTAAAGTACCTCATTATGCACTAAGAAGTAGTGGAAATTTCTATCTACGGAGTTTTGAGAATATATTTTTCAATTCGAAGAACATATTAATATTTGTGAACGCTTTCAACTAATCATTTGTTACTGTTGAGAGAAGTGGTAAAATAGATCTCATAAAATTTAATTGGCTTTGTTGTTGGTTCTCTTTGCCAATTTAAGCAAGGAGAAAATTATGGAAAGCACCAAAATATATTTTCTTAATAAAATTAAAAAAAAACAAGTCAGATACTTATATAAGCGTATTTTTAAATGTAAGTACATGTTTTTTTTTTTTTAAAACATGCGCATGTAAAAAAATCAATGTTTCTGTAAGTTCTTTTCTTTATTTACATGCTTTGCAAGAAACAATAAGACATGTAATTTACACTTTTATCAACTTATTCAAAAAATCAAACATTCCTACCAGATTTAAAATCCTAATGGGTGAAAAATTAGACAAAAATACAAGACTATTAATGTCAAAACTAATGAAATGGGTTAACACTTGGAAACTAATTTATTTTGGATTAAAAAATTAGAAAAAAAATTAAAGATATTTTTAATATGCGGATGTTAGAAAATTCATATATATAAATTTAATTCGCGCAAAGATTATATTTTATTCAATATAAGAGTGTTCAAGAAGTGTCAGATACATAAACTACGTTTCTTTCTACCAACACAAATGAGGTATAACTAAGGATAACAAAGAATCTTTTTTTCTCTTTTCCCCTTCTGCCATAATGAATGTGGATATGTGCAGGTTTAGGAGTCTTATTTGATCTTTCATTTCAAGACAGCCAGATGTGTTTTTCTGGGCTATGGCTATGTACCGATTATTTTGGTGGTTAATAAAATCATGTTAGTTACCAAAAAAAAATGTGGATATGTGATTAATCTATATCTATATATAATATAATGTGACACCTCTCTATGGTCACCATTCATAATTATCCTTTTTCTAATTTTTTTGACATTTTTCTCTATTTTCCCCTTATTTTGTAATTAAAGGATTAACAATATTCTACCTTATTTATTTTCATTAAATGTTGTAACGATCATATTCATTCATTTTGTATAAATTACTATATTGATTATGATATTATGGTATGTACTAAATGGTGGTAACGGTGGGATTGGCTTAACTTATAACACTAAATCAAAAACTAAAATAAAATAGAGTTGTGTATGAGATGGATCATTTTTAATATCATTTATTTTGCTTGAAAAAAGTAATGGCTCTTTATCTTCTTTTATTGTATATAGGTTACTTAGGTGAAGAAACTTATCATTTACCCTTCTTTATTGTATTACTTATTGCACATTAATTTTAAATTTTAATAGTAACAACTAGTAGAGGATATATAAAGGAGAAACCAACATTCACATACTTCCGGAAGATCCTTCATAATCTCCAGATTTGCAAATATCTTTTTGGTTCTATTTCTAGATTCCTTTTCTCTTCTTTGTTGATTGATTTGGTTAAATAAATAAAAAAATAGTGTTAGAAATTGTTACAAAAATCATAATAGAAAATCGTAAGAGAGAAATTCGGCACTTCAGAAAACGGGTGAGTACTACTTCATAAATATGACCCAATTCCTTTTTTGTTATCAGTGGTGTTTTTTTTTTTTTTTTTTTTTTTTTTTTTTTTTTTTTTTTTTTTTTTTTGTATAAGAAAATGAAGTTGCTAACTTATTTTTTGGTTCTTTTCCTTAAAAATGCTTTCCTTTAGGCTTAGGACATTATTTGTTAAAACATATGCATGTGATGTTGCAGTAAGGGGCGGATCCACCCTTTAGGGTGGGGGTGGCATGACACCCTAGATTGATAAATTTTGTATATACTTATGTTGCAATTTGCTTAAACTAGGTTAAATATTTGATCCTGTCACCCCAAGTCGCAAATTAGACAAAGGTGTCATCGCTGGTAGACACAAGTTTGAATCTAGCTTGAACATTTTTCGACTCCCGTTTTTCTTTATGCTTTTCAGTTCCTTTGTACCAGTAATTCTCTTTTCCGCTCTCACAATTTTCTATTTATCTTTTTATTATTTATATTGCCTTTCCTCTATTTTATTATTTTATCTGTGATATCTAGCGAGAATACACAAATAGAAACTTCAAAATCCCTTAAATTAAGCATTTCTCTTAATCTCAAATCTGTGAGTATTTAAATCGAAAAATTGGGTCTCAATGAAATTTTGGATTGAGATCAAATTCAATTTTTTTTAAATACTTTCTTTTGTTTATTACTCCCTCCGTCCATGTTTACTTATCTATATTTGACTTGGGACTGGGGGTGGGCATGATACGGTATGGTACGGTAATAGAAACTTTGGTATGGTAATTTCGATTTTTGGTTTTTAAAAATATTATACATTACCATACCAAATTAATTCGGTATGGTTCGGTATTTTGAAGTGCGGTTTCGGTATTTTACGGTACGATAAATCGGTAACCATACTTTATTCGACTTTGACTTATATATACCCATATAATAGAGAATTATGATTTCGGCTATTCAAGAAGCATCTAAATAATATAGTACTAACACCTTACACATGTAAAAATATTCAAAACAAAGCACAAGCAATCCCTCGTAAACCAATTAGACAAAAAAGGCATTTCGATCAAGTTTAATTAGTCAAAATTTCAACATCTAAACAATTAATTTGGTACTAATACTAGATTAAATAGTTTTTAGTATTTTAATACTAATATATATGAATTGTATATGTAACTATATACTTCGGTATGGTATTCGGTATATTATTTATAAATACCAAATACCGTACCGAATACCAAACTTTTTAAAAATGCATACCAAATACCATAATACCAAAACAATGATATAAAAAAATTCAATTTCGGTATGGTAATCGGTATATACCATACCATGCCCACCCCTACTTAGGACACTCTTAATAAGCAATAAATAAAATGAAAAATGAATTGCAGTACTTAATAATAAGGGTAAAATAGGTATAAAATGATAAATTATGTCTTGTTTTTTCAAACTATACAACTTACAAGTAAAAGTGGACATATATTTTTAGTATAGTGAACAAATAAAAATGGACGAAGGGAGTGTATTATAAAAATTTATGCTATTCTATAATTGTTAAATTCAATTTAAATTACTTTACTACTTAAATTGTGATAGAAATTTCGTAAGCATTTCTTAGAAGAAACATGAAATTTATGATTTATTTTTGAGAACTTTTAATTTATCTAATTCTACATTTACTTATGGGGTGTAATTACCTATTGAAGAGTTTTTCTATTATTTTTCTTATTTTGATTGGTGTAATTCCCTTATTGAAGATGTTATTTTACTTGTACAAGTTCATTTTCTAACATACATAAAAGATGCAAGTCCCTTGGTGAAAATTTTGATTTTACCTTGTTGTTAATTGGTGTGATTCCTTGTCTACGATGCTAATTATGTTCGTTTCTTGATTTTTGAGATATAATTTTCATATTTGCAAATAAAAAAATGGCTATTAGTTGACCTGAATAAACTAAAAAGAGATGGACCCGATCCGAATACACGTTTCTAACAAGATGTACATTGAATAAAATTGTGGCACCTGCCACCTTTAAGTCCTAGATCCGCCTTTGGTTGCAGTTGTATTTCCTGATGGGTATTTGAATATTAAGGACATGTCAAAGGATACAACCATAAGCAGTGGAGAGAATCTAAACATTACTTAGAATAGACGTTATTGTTATTCACCCATCTAACGATGAGACAATTAGTAGTGCGACCAAATGAATTATGGATGAAACTCCTGTGATTCCTGTTAATCAAATAGTAATCTGTTTACATAAACTAAAGAACAATATGTTTATTTCGAGCCCACAGAAAGTTGTGTTTCCTTAAAGAATTTAATCCCCTCACAGTTGCCAAAGGTTTGGATTAATTCTTCCCAGGATAGAACGAAATTCTATTCTGCAATACCGACAATGGAAATTGCAGAATTTCAGCGAACTCAACGAATGGTAGTAATCACACGACACTTACTGATTTTTGGTTTTGAAAAGAATGCAGTATGAGGGGAAAGGAACTTGCGTTTTTAAGAGAGCAAAGATGTTTTTAGTTTTCTGTTTTTAGTGTGTGAAAATGAGGTGAAGCCTCTAAAAATTTATAGCCTGTAATTCTTTATCTGAACAGGTGTGAAAGTTCCTGTTCGGTGAAGGAGATGACCGTTGGTCATCGTTATGTCCGTTGGGAAAATGAATTCCGTTGGGAAAAAATAATACTGCGAATTTAATGAATTAAGTTAATTTTCGCGTGAATTAATTAATATCCAGATTGGAAATATTAAGTAACAAAAATGGAAATAAAATAAATTTGGTCCAAAAAGATTATCAATCAATCATATCATTTATCCAAATCCAAAGCCGAAGCCGAGCCGATCGACAACGACGGCGCGAGGGGTGGTCCTCTTCTCAACCCTTTATGAGCTAGAGAATGTGTTGCTTAATATAAGCACACACATAACACTTTCAACCACCAATGTGGGAGAAATGCTTACTTGAAAGGTTGTTTTTCAAACTTTCATTTCCCTCCACTTTTGTTTCCCTCCATTTCCCAATTCATACTTCACCTTTAAAGTCCCTCACTTAATGCATTTGTGGACTTTAAACTCAACAATCCCCCACATGAATGGGGAATGGCAATATATGTAACATGCCTAAAAAAAACCTGTGTGATTACATGTAAGGATTAACCGCATCTGGATAAGTAGGTTTCCTTTTGAACTTTCCATAGTAAACGTACATCGGATATACTCGATCAATCGGTAGATTTGATATCTTTGAACTGTCGATCTTTAATGTATATCTAGACAACATATGTCACACACTTAACCCTTAACCATTCTTGGTTCCTATTGTTGTGTTCGTTTCAGCCTTGAACACCGCCTGGTTTCATGAGTGTGTAGAGAACTGGCCTTACTCTAATTCTCCTTGAAGCGGCTTTCACTTCACGCTCACATAGGTGATTCCTAAACGTGTCATTCTGTAGATACACAATTTGATATACTTAGTATCAAACTTAGAAACCATTAAAAAGCCTTTGCACTTTATCCTTGTTCCTGGACATTGTCTTATCATGAGAATGGATTGAGTTTGACGACAATGTTTAACTGTCGTTCATAACTTTGTTTGATCTCCTTGAACCTAGATCTTGGGATTTCCAGTCAGCTAGGTGGAGTTACCATTATTATGACTTTTTCTTGGCCATAATCCCATTCCCTTTGATGATTTATCAACCGCCTCTCTAGTTAGGCCTTTTGTAAGTGGATCCGACACATTATCCTTTGACTTTACATAGTCAATTGTGATAATTCCACTAGAGAGTAATTGTCTAACGGTATTATGTCTTCGTCATATGTGACGAGATTTTCCGTTATACATGACGCTTCCAGCCCTTCCTATGGCAGCTTGACTATCACAATGTATGCATATAGGTGCCACTGGTTTAGGCCAAAAAGGAATGTCTTCCAAGAAATTCCGTAGCGATTCAGTTTCCTCACCAGCTTTATCCAAAGCTATAAATTCTGACTCCATTGTAGAGCGAGCGATACATGTCTGCTTGGATGATTTCAAAGAAACTACTCCTCCTCCAATGGTGAAAACATATCCGCTTGTGGATTTGACTTCAGATGATCCGGTGATCCAATTTGCATCACTATATCCTTCAATTATCGCAGAATATTTATTATAGTGCAAAGCATAGTCTTGGGTGTATTGTAAATACCCCAAAACTCTTTTCATTGTCATCCAATGAGTTTGGTCAGGATAACTTGTGTAACGACTCAATTTACTTATTACACAAGCTATATCTGGTCGTGTACAGTTCATAATGTACATCAAACTTCCTAACACTCGAGCATAGTCTAACTGAGACTTGCTTTGACCTTGGTTCTTTGTAAGAGCAAGGTTCACATCAATCGGAGTCTTTGCAACGTTAAACTCCAGATACTTAAATTTTTCAAGTACCATCTTAACATAGTGAGTTTGTAACAATGCTAGACCTTGTGGAGTTCTATGGATCTTAATTCCTAGAATTAAATCAGCAATGTCACGCCCCGAACCTAGGCCTGGATGTAACACGGCACCCGATGCCTGACTGCATGTGACCGAGCGAACCAACTGGCTGACTGAATCAACATGTGATATCAAAACATAACTAAATGTGGAATAACTAAACACATGCTGATATACTAAAGGTCTGACTGAAATCATAATGCGGAAATATTTAGACAATCTGAAATATATCTGACAGTAGCTAACATGGCTAAACCAAAACGATTGAACAACTGCTAACAAGGCTAACATAATAAATATCTGACTGTCTGAACTGTGTCTATGAAGCCTCTAAGAGTACTGAATGATAGATCTGTCTATAAACTGAAATAACCGGATAGCTGACAACGCCCCGAAGGAATGTGGGGCTCACCAGTAGTTGATACGTGCACTCCTAATTAGCTGAGTCGTCAACCTGTGTATCATTACCTGCATCGCGAGATGCAGGCCCCCAAGCAATAAAAAGGGACATCAGTACATTTGAATTGTACTGGTATGTAAAGCAACTGAAGCAATAAAATACTGGAACAGAAACTGAAAACTGAAACTGAACTACACAGGAAAGCAAGAAGCTGAAGTACTCCCTGTTCTGGATGAAGAATCACCTGTAAAACTGTATATATATAACTGTGACCTAGGGCCCAAATAATGTGCACAAAACTGTGGCCTCTGGCCCAAGCAATACGTATGCATAAACTGTGGCCTAGGGCCCAAAACTACAGATACAGGTGTTCAACATTGATATTTTACAAAACTGAGACTGGCTATAGCTGATAGCATGATAACTGTTTCTGATTCTGGGACTCTTGCAGTTAACTGGTTATACACTAACTGAGACTCATGTGATAATAATGCATAAGTCTATAAGGATTACGTGCTGGGTTCATGATGTTCAAAGTGACAACCATGAACGAATTCTGTAACTGCAACCCTAGAAGATAACAGTTCTATATCATTTCATGAAACTAGAGCTAACTATATTCTGAGTCAAATTTCTAACAAGTATGAAGAATGAGGCGTAGGGAGAATCATGAACATTCCCTAACGTAGATAGTTAGCCTCACATACCTCAATTCCAGCCTTTGAGCGTAATACAATGTTCGTCAACCCTCTCAACTTTGATCTATATCAATACAAGTCAAAGGGATTCTATATTAGCAATAATATTCATGCTTTGGTCATCTAAGCATTTTATCAAACATTTGGTGGGCATGAAGCTCCACAACCTTCATTAATGGTGTTTTCTTCACCCAATCCCATTCTATTACTTCTAGATGATTCTACAATCTCAATTAGATGTAATTAACATCATTCTTCATCACTCATATGAAGACAACAAATCCCAAGTCAACAATCCAACAACTCTAGCATAGTTCATATAATTCCCTTCATCAAACCCAATTATTATTCTCCCAAGAATACATCAACACTTTAATCATCATGAGAAAGTCATGAAACTTACCTTAGATAATGGTTGAACAAGTCTTGAGTGGAGTTACTCCTTTAGCACCAAAACCCTACTTCACTTCCCTTGGGTTTTCTTGAATTAGATGAACTTTGGCTAGGTTTCATACATTTGGGTTCATGGATTTGGTGTTATTGATCATGGATTTCCCTTGAATTTTCTTGTGGATGAATGTTAGAGAGTATTTTAGAGGTTTTCTTGACCAAGAATGATGAAAATATGATTTTGGACGAGTTGGGTCTTATTTAAAGTAGTCCAGAAAAGTCTGGACAAAATCTCTCTGGCACAACTTGCGACGGGACTGCGGCGTCGCATGTAGTGTTTGCGAGTCGCATCCTGAGTCGCATCTTGTGACAGAGGGTGATATTCTGTCGAATAGTCTGTCATAAAATGGCCATAACGTTTTGTGTATAGCTCCGTTCAAGACCCATAATATACCGTTGGAAATCTATTTCAAAGGGCTACAACTTTCATCAAGGAAGTTTTCCCAAATTCTCAATTAATAAAGGGGTTATGGTCGTTGGAAGTAAGACCTTCTATAAACTCACTTGCAAACATGCCCCGTAGAGTGGTTTTCAACTTTGCTTTGCCTAAAGACATTTCTTATGACTTAATTGGTTTTCATAACACTTCCTATAACCCTCATATTGGTTCCATTATATTATCATCTTATAAGTCAAACTTACGTCCGAAGTTACGAGGTGTTACAAGCAACTCCTAAGTCTTTCATATCAAACTTGCTAGCAAGCATATGCTTAGTAGCATTTATGTCGGCAATGTCTTTGCTCATTATCAACATATCATCACCATACAGGCAAGCAATGACTAAGTGATTTGGAACGTTCTTAACGTAAACACATTCATCACATTCATTAATTTTAAATCCATTTGCCAACATTGTTTGGTCAAATTTTGCATGCCATTGTTTGGGTGCTTGTTTAAGTCCATAAAGTGACTTAACAAGTCGACACACCTTCTTCTCTTTTCCGAGAGTTATGAACCCTTCGGGTTGATCCATATAGATTTCTTCCTCTAACTCTCCATTCAAGAAGGCTGTTTTCACGTCCATTTGATGGATATGGAGTCCGTACGCCGCAACCAACGCTATCAACACCCGAATGGATGTTATCCTTATTACCGGTGAGTATGTATCAAAATAATCAAGACCTTCTCGTTGTCTGAATCCTTTGACAACGAATCTTGCCTTATATTTTCAATAGTGACATCATCTTTCATTTTCTTCTTGAAAATCCATTTGGAGCCTAAAGGTTTGTTTCCTAGAGGAAGATCAACCAATTCCCAAGTATGATTGTTTAATATGGATTCTATTTCACTATTTATTGCCTCTTTCCAATATTGTGCTTCGGAGGAAAACATTGCTTCCTTGAAAGTTTGAGGCTCATTCTCTACTAAGAATGTCAAAAAGTCTGGACCAAAGGAAGTCGATGTTCTTTGGCGTTTGCTACGTCTTGGATTCTCTTCATTAGGCATATTTTCCTTTGTTTCTTCCCGGGGCCGTTTAGGTCTTTCACCAGACGACTCACGTTCTATTTTATACGGATAAATATTCTAAAAAAATTCAGCATTATCAGATTCCATTACCGTATTAACATAAATGTCAGGATTTTCTGATTTATGAACCAGAAAACGATACGCTTTACTATTGGTGGCGTATCCTATAAAAACACAATCAATGGTTTTTGGTCCAATTTTTACCCTTTTGGGTTTAGGAATTTGTACCTTGGCTAAACACTCCCACACTTTGAAATATTTTAAGCTAGGCTTTCTACCTTTCCATTGTTCATATGGAATGGACTTTGTTTTGCTATGGGGCACTCGGTTGAGTATTCGACTTGCTGTAAGTATAGCTTCGCCTCACAAGTTTTACGGTAAACCAGAACTTATCAATAAGGCATTCATCATTTCCTTCAATGTTCGATTCTTTCTTTCCGCAATTCCATTGGATTGTGAGGTGTATGGGGCAGTAGTTTGATGAATAATTCCATATTCTAAGCATATTTCTTCAAAGGGAGATTCATACTCTCCACCCCTATCACTTCTAATCATTTTGATTTTCTTGTTCAGTTGTGTTTCGACTTCATTTTTGTATTGTTTAAATGCATTAATAGCTTCATCTTTGCTATTAAGTAAATACACATAGCAATATCGAGTGCTATCGTCAATAAAAGTTATAAAGTACTTTTTCCCACCGCCTGATGGTGTTGACTTCATATCACAAATGTCGGTATGAATTAAGTCTAAAGGATTGGAATTCCTTTCAATAGACTTATAAGGATGCTTAGCATACTTGGATTCAACACATACTTGACATTTGGACTTATTGCATTCAAACTTAAGAAGTATTTCCAAGTTCATCATTTTTCGCAATGTTTTATAATTAACATGTCCCAAATGTGCATGCCATAAACTATTTGACTCAAGTAAATAAGATGAAGGAGAAATTTTATTCATATCAACTGAGATTACATTGAGTTTGAAAAGGCCCTCTGTGAGGTAGCCCTTTCCAACATACATATCGTTTTTACTAACAACAACCTTATCAGAAACAAAAACACATTTAAATCCATTCTTGACTAGTAGTGAAGTTGAGACTAAGTTCTTCCGCATTTCTGGAACATGAAGGACAGTCTTGAGCGTCACAATCTTTCCAGACGTCATCTTCAAGGCAATGTTGCCTATTCCCTCGATTTTGGCAGTAGCAGAATTGGCCATGAAGATCGTCTCATTGGGGCCAACTGCATCATAAGAAGAAAAGAATTCCTTGTTAGAACACACATGGCGAGTAGCACCCGAGTCTATCCACCATTCTCGCGGGTTACCTACAAAGTTGCATTCGGACAACATGGCACATAGATTATCCACTTCATTATTTATTTCAGCCATATTGGCTTGACCTTTCTTCTTCTCTTTATCCTTTTTCGGAGCACGACAGTCTGAAGCCATGTGTCCAATTTTGCCGCAATTATAACAACTTCTTTTGAATTTCTTCTTGCTTGGAACATTCTTCCCTCCAAGATCCTGCTTCCTTTTCTTTGAACTTGTAGGGGTAGTTTCAACGATGTTTGTCCCCATTATTGCTTGTTTGCCATTGGCCTTCTTCTCAGCAGACCTGTTGTCTTCCTCAATTCTAAGACGGACGATTAGATCTTCTAATGTCATTTCCTTACGTTTGTGCTTTAAGTAGTTTTTAAAATCCTTCCACAAAGGCGGCAATTTTTTAATAAAGGCCGCAACCTGGAAAGCTCCATTGACTATCATTCCTTCCGCAAGCAGATCATGTGTAATAACTTGAAGTTCCTGGACTTGCGACATGACAAATTTATTATCTACCATTTTAAAGTCCAAGAACTTCGCAGCAACAAACTTTTTCAACCCAGCATCCTCGGTCTTATATTTCTTGTCCAAAGCATTCCATAATTCCTTAGACGTCTTACAGCCGCTAAAGACATTATAAAGACCATCATCCAGCCCATTGAGAATATAGTTTTTACATAGAAAATCAGAATGATTCCATGCCTCCATTACGATGAAACGTTTATTGTCCGGAGTCTCTTCTGGTAGAACAGGAACTTCCTCAGTAATAAATTTTTGTAGACTGAGGGTTGTTAAATAGAAGAACATTTTCTGTTGCCAGCGTTTAAAGTCTATGCTAGAAAACTTTCCGGGCTTCTCTGCCGCAGCCATCGCAGGGACAGTTGTGGTGCGACTGGAAGAGGCGACAGTCTTTGCACCAGAACTAGTAGCGTCCTCGACAGTGATATCAGCCATTTTTCTGTTTGACAACAAAACAGAACCAGAATCAATAAATAGAACGCACAAAGTAACAATGTCGATGAAATTTTTATATTCTTCTAATCGAACACACAAAGTAATAATCTCGATGAAGTTTTTATATCATCAAATCAAGTAGATTACTGGAGTAGAAAATCCGAAGATTTTAGTCTCCAACCAGAACAGAATATTAGATGAAACAGAAGTATAATTATTAAATTCTTTAAGTTTGTGATTCCCGTTAATCAAATGGTAATCTGTTTATATAAACTAAAGAACAATATGTTTATTTCGAGCCCACAGAAAGTTGTGTTTCCTTAAAGAATTTAATCCCCTCACAGTTGCCAGAGGTTTGGATTAATTATTCCCAGGATAGAACGAAATTCTATTCTGCAATACCGGTAATGGAAATTGCAGAATTTCAGCGAACTCAACAAATGGTAGTAATCACATGACACTTACTGATTTTTGGTTTTGAAAAGAATGCAGTATGAGGGGAAAGGAACTTGCGTTTTTCAGAGAGCAAAGATGTTTTCAGTTTTCCGTTTTCAGTGTGTGAAAATGAGGTGAAGCCTCTGAAAATTTATAGCCTGTAATTTCTAATCTGAGCAGGTGTGAAAATGCTTGTTTGGTGAAGGAGATGACCATTGGTCATCGTTATGTCCGTTGGGAAAATAAATTCCGTTGGGAAAAATAATTCCGCGAATTTGATTGGAAATATTAAGTAATGAAAATGGAAATAAAATAAATTTGGTCCAAAAAGATTATCAATCAAATCATTTATCCGAATCCGAAGCCGAGCCGAGCGACGACGACAGCGCGAGGGGTGGTCCTCTTCTCAACCCTTTATGAGTTAGAGAATGTGTTGCTTAATATAAGCACACACATAACACTTTCAATCACCAATGTGAGAGAAGTGCTCACTTGAAAGGTTGTTTTTCAAACTTTCATTTCCCTCCACTTTTGTTTCCCTCCATTTCTCAATTCATACTTCACCTTTAAAGTCCCTCACTTAATGCATTTGTGGACTTTAAACTCAACAACTCCGTGTGCCCAAAATGATATAAACAAATAAGAAAGCCAAGTAAAAAGGATATTATATGGTGTCAAATATTGTGCTTCGTAGTCACGGTAAAGCTTCCAAAATAATTAATAGGAAAGATATAGAAGATTTTGTTGGCACTCTGAATTGTGTATCGAACACAATTGCGTTATCTTTTTTTTTTTTTTTTGTCAAGTATGGGAACAAACCAAACAAAAGCAAGAATTTGAATGACAATTCTTTTACATGTTCCCTTTTCTCTTTATTTTTGTTCCTATGTTAGTTTTTCTTTTTACGCATTTATAATGTTATTTTTTCTTTTTACGCATTTATAATGTTAGTTTTTCTATTTACACATTTATAATGTAACATGCTATTTCATTTATAGAAACCCTGTAAGAGAAAATAATTTTAATGGCTACGCGAAGCGCGATCATATCCACTAGTGTGTATTAAACTTATTCTCTCAAAAGCAAAAAAAAAAAAAAAAAAAAGAGAAGAAGAAGAACGTTCTCTTTAATTTCCCCTCATCAAAGAAAGGAGTTATTTTTTTGGAAAGTTAATACCCCAATATATTTTTAGTACTAGATGATGAAAGCTCGTGCTAGCACGGGCCCAACACAAAAAATGGTACCGCATTTTTTTTAGACTGTCTAAAAAAGAATAATACATTTTTATGTTTAGAAATTATGTAACTTGAAACTTAAATCATTTAACTTGAAACTTTCTCTTTTACCTTTAATGAAATGATTTAAATTCACACAAATATCTATGATTTGTTTTAGATCACAAGCTTTAAAGATTTTTTCTTTCTTTTTTAAACTTCGTGCCTAGTCAAATTATGTCACATAAATTAGGACAGAGATAGTACCTTTTGGTAATATAATTATGAAATTTTTATTACAGAAAGTATTATAATTCAATTAATAGAAAATATTAATAAATTATTTTACTTAGTCCGCTTCTCCCATTTATGACTTTCCTGATTTGGTTCTCCAATTGAAAGATTTGAAATACACCTTCTCCTACCGAGTTTCATGCTATCATCTCTTTCTACTCAACAACATTGAAAAGCGCTTTTATGTGTCAGCATCTGCTGTAGCCTTAAATTTTTAAGTATAGACCAACTTCATCATTTTAAGAAAATATGTGTATATATTTCTTGACCGTTTTTATTTCGTCTTCTCGATGTTATTCCTCATTATTTGTGTGAGATGTATGTGTCTAAACTTATACCCAAAGGTATAGGTTTTAAATCTTTTGGTTTTATGACTTCTTTAGCGGTTTTTGTATTCAATTTAAATCGTTATTTCTTTTCTCCTGAATTTCTCTTCTTTAAATTTTCTCTAAGCGTACCTTTACCATTTGCTAAACTCATTATCATTATAAAATTTAAATGTCCTATTTTTTTTCTTCCTTACATGGACCCCATCTTTTTTGTTTTTTTAACAATTGTCTCCTAATTCTTCACGTGGACCCCACATTATTTTTTTTATCTCTACTATTATGGAAGAGTGGGTCTCACCTTAATTTTTTTCTGTTATTATAGAAAAGTGTGCCGCAACTTAATTTTTTTAAAAAGAATTTCTACTATTATAGAAGAGTGGGCCCTACCTTATTATTTACTTTTAATTTAAAATTTGCTATTATAGAAGACCGTTTATATTTCGTCTTCTTGATGTTATTCCTCATTATTGGTGTGAGACGTATGTGTCTAAACTTATACCTAAAGGTATAAGTTTTAAATCTTTTAGTTTTATGACTTCTTTGGCAGTTTTTGTGTTCAATTTAAATCGCTATTTCTTTTTTTTTTTCGAACTTCTCTTCTTTAGATTTTCTCTAATCACACCTTTATCATTTTCTGAACTTATTATCATTATTTAAATATCCTATTTTTTGTTACAATTGTCTCATTCTTCTTCACGTGGATCCCACTTTTTTTTTTTGGCAATTTTCTCCTAATTGTTCACGCGGATCCCACCTTAATTTTTTAATCTCTACTATTATAGAAGAGTGGGCCCCACCTTAATTTTTTTTAAAATTTTTCTACCATTATAGAATAGTGGGGCCCACCTTATTTTTTATTTTTTTTATTTTTTAAATTGAGTGACTGACGAGTTTCTATATAGTTAAAAATTAGTTCTTCAATGTTGAAATAATGATTGTATTAATGTTGTCAAACTATTCCACCGCCCTACATATTAAATATATATTTAAAGGCAAAAACTGATCCAACTCTTGGTACCTTTTCTATTTCTTCTAAACTACATGCACATATTCTTTTTGAAAATCCAATTTATTGTGGCTTTCGGATAATCTCTATAAGATGGATATAAAAGCAAGCTAAGGGCCCGATGTAAAAGTGCAAGAGGGGGGGGAGGGTGAATTGTTAAAAAATTTCGATCTGTTAGTAGACTAGGTTAAACCAGTAGTCGACTGCCTACTCAGTGAATACTAAGGTAAGGTGCAGAAAATAAATGGCACACGTATTTATACTGGTTCAGATTCAATGTGAATCCTAGTCCAGTCCCCTTGGGTTGCAAGAGTGTTCTCTGCAGCTCTTTTATAAGGTTTGGTACAATGAAGGTTTTGAATGAAGTTCTTATGTCTACACTCAAAACACTCTTATTATTTTTTATACAAAGCCTCACAAACTATAACTCTCCTTTCTCTCTTATTACACTATGAATCACTCAGACTAACAATGTTTATTTGAAAGTAAAGCAGAGCAATGGAGGTAATGAGACAGTTGCATAAAACTTGTGTTTGTGAAGCAGCCCTTTTTATAGTGTTTTAAGCTCTTCACGCAGAGAGATCAACCCGAGGGATTTGATCCTTGGAAATGGAATTAGAGATCCTATTTCCAAGAATAAGACAGAGGTTTTGCTGCTTTCCTTGTGCGTCGAGGCAGCATCAGATTTATTGCATTTCATGAGATATGCCTTTTAATGTTGGAGATGGCTTTTCCTTCTTGAAATGATTTGATGCTGCTGGAATATTGCCTCTTTATTGTGCAGATATCTTTTCCTTTCTTGAAAGATTTTATACTACTGAAGAGTACTGTTGTTTGCACCGTTAGGGCTGGGAAGCCATTTCTCGAGTGAGCCCAGCTCGTTAGGGCTGTTCTGTGGGCTTCCACTTTGTTGGGGCTATTTTGTGGGCTCACATATATTCCTTGTGTGATTTAATTACTATACCTGCACAAGTAAAATTGTCATCATAAAAACTTGACACTAACAATCTCCCCCTTTTTGAGGATGACAATTTTAGACAAAGTGTAGTCAACTTCCCTGTAACGGATGCTCCCCCTGAATAGGTGGAGGCTCCCCCTGAGTAGTCGACTAGTCCTTGTAGGCTCCCCCTGAGCAGTTGACTGTCCTTCTTCTCCCCCTTTGGCTTCACTCAAAAAATAAAAGCAAAGAAACAGCAAACAACCAACACAACAAAACAGGCTAAACCAGAGAACAAATAGCAAATAGCAAATAGCAACTAGCAGCACAACCAAACATAAGTCCCACAAAAACATTGTTTAAACAGTGCACAAAAAAACAACCAACTAAGAACTATTCTTGGCGGCGGAAGACTGGACGACGAAGAAAGTAGGCTAATGTATTCACAATAGCACCCTTCATTTCAGTCAGTGGAGTAGTAAGACGTTCAGGCATGGCGGCAACACTGGCTTGAAGCTTGGCGGACAGTTTGACCGCTTCCTTAATAATAGCATCCAGTTTCAGCCGCAGCTTAGAGACATCAGCACATGTTTCCTTTGTCGCATCACGAATCTTCTCTACTTGAAACAATGTGGATGCCATTAAGTCTTTGATGGACTCAATTTTTTCATCCATAGAAGAAATTTTGGCGAGAAGTTCTTCATAGCATTCAGTGGAGACAACAGAAGGATCTGATTTTTTCCCTTTGGTGGAGGGACCAGGTTGAGATGCCTCATAGACGTCCTTTAACAACCAGGAATCATTGCTCAAGACATATCCCATGCTACCAAACGCCCTAGAGTTGTAGCATTGCTTAACTAGAGTAACGGGATAGTCGACTAAGTCGATTTTGTGGACTTCTAGTATGCGGGAGATAAGCATACCATATGGAAGACTAGAAGGATTTGAAGCACACTCAATTATGTAATTGATAATGATGGAGGACAAATTTATTTTTTTCTTGGAAAGAAGGCAAAATACAAAAATAGCATCACGCTGGGATATGGTAGAGTAGGACCCAGCACGAGGAACAATGGTAGTTGCAACCATATGGACAAGCACACGAGCCTCAAATGAGATATTGGACGGACCAATTTGAGCAAGAACAGAGGTGGAATTTGAGAGGGTTTTCTTAACATCGTCAAAAGACACTTCAAGAGATTCAGGCCAAAAAAATTTGGGTAATTCGGAAAAACCAGAGCAGGTGCAACCAAAAATAGAGTCAAGGACAGAGCAATTTAGCACAATGTGAGTGTCAAGAACCAATGTTTCGAGTTCATTAGCTTTAGAAGACCGAAGATTGGCATAGAACATACGAACAGGAATTTCATACACATGAGGAGGGGTTTTAAAAAAGTTTTCCCATCCTTGATAGACAAATAATTGTTTAAACTTACAACTGAGAGAGAGCATAAGGTCAAGATCGACAATCCTACCAGAAACGATGGTTTTGTCCTCAAGAGACGAGAACAGTGCTTGATGATGATCATCCCAAAAAAAATTTTGAAGATCAAGAGGTTTATCACCGATTATTTTGAGTTTCTTGGAGGAGGTGGAGCATGCAGCCTCAGAAAGGGCTCGCTTTCCAAGATGACAAATGGGAATGGAGTCGGAGTCGTCGGAGGAAGCAGGGTCATCGGAGATGACAGAGTCATGAGGAATAGAGGGAAGAGTCTTACCCATTTCCTGCAGCCTTGAGCTTTGACGGGTGGAGAGAGTAGGGGTTTTCGCGTGTTTCACCATTGAAGAGATGAGAAGATGGATGGAAGGGTTGGAAGGGAAAGGTGAAGAGGAAGATGGAAAGGGTTTATGGGGATACGGGTAAAACAAAAGGTTTTATGGGAAAGGTAAAAAGTAAATATGGGAAGATGGGATTGTCATAAATTTGATGGGAATACAATTTATGGCAAAGATTTGAGTAGCCAAAATTTTTGGCACGGATTGTTAAAAATTTAGACAGATTTATCAATAATTCCCAAAGAGCTTCTTAGCATGCAGAAACGTTCCTCAAGAAGGGGTTTAGTAAAAATATCAGCCAGCTGGTTTTCAGTGTTAACAAAAACTATTTCAAAATCTCTCTGAGCAACATGATTTCTGATAAAATGATGCTTAATATCTATATGCTTGGCCCTAGAATGATGCACAGGATTTTTGGATAGACAAATAGCACTCAAATTACCACATAAAATTTTTACAGGTTTAAAAAACAAGTCATAATCACTTAGTTGATAAGACATCTAAATTAGCTGTGTGCAACATTGACTAACATCAATATATTCAGCCTCAGTAGTAGATAGAGAGACTGGTCCCTGTTTTTTGCTATTCCAGGAAATAAGAGATTTTCCTAGAAGTTGGCAAGTACCACTGGTACTTTTTCTGTCATCTTTATCACCTGCAAAGTCTGCATCTGAAAAACCTTCAAGCATAAAATCAGTGGTGTTAGGATATCATAAACCATAGTTAGTTGTTCCATGAAGGTATCTAATGATACGTTTAACAGCAGTAAGATGAGATTCCTTTGGAGCAGCTTGGAATCTAGCACACCTGCACACACTAAACATAATATCTGGTCAACTAGCAGTTAGATAAAGCAGTGATCCAATCATACCGCGATACTTGGTTTCATCAACAGGTTTTCCTTTTTCATCCTTACCAAGAGAGCAAGTAGGACTCATTGGAGTTCCCATAGCTTTTGAGTCAGACGTCCCAAATTTTTGAACGAGTTCTTTAGCATACTTAGCTTGACATATAAATATTCCAGTGTCAGTTTGATGGATTTGTAGTCCCAAGAAGAATTTTAATTCTCCCATCATACTCATTTTGAACTCGCTTTGCATAAGATCAGAAAATTCCTTGCACATAGAAGGGTTAGAGCTTCCAAAAATAATATCATCAACATATATTTGTATAATGAGATTTCCTAAGGAGGATCGTTTAATGAAAAGAGTTGTATCGATCTTTCCTCGAAAAAATCCATGACTTACCAAGAAGGAGCTTAAGCGATCATACCATGCCCTAGGTGCTTGTTAAAGACCATATAAAGCTTTACTTAATTTAAAGACGTGATAGGGAAATTTTAAGTTTTCAAAACCTGACGGCTGTTTGACGTACACTTCTTCTTCTTCAATGAACCCATTTAAGAAGCGTTTTTGACATCCATTTGAAAAAGTTTGAATTTTTTAAACGAAGCATATGCAAGCAAAATTCTAATGGATTCCAACCTAGCAACAGGAGCAAAAGTTTCATCATAGTCAACACCTTCTTGTTGTGAATATCCTTGAGCAACGAGTCGGGCTTTGTTTCTAACTACTTCTCCAGCCTCATTTAGCTTGTTTCTGTATACCCATTTTGTGCCAATGATTGAAGCATTCTCAGGTTTGGGAACTAGATTCCACACTTTGTTCTTTTCAAATTGATCAAGTTCCTCTTTCATAGCCTTGACCCAGTATTCATCTTTTAAGGCATCACCAACTTTCTTTGGTTCGTATTGAGAAATAAGAGCAAGATTTACATTATTTTTAGTAGATGCTCTAGTTTTCCTCCCTTCATGGATGTCTCCAATAACAAATTTCTTTGGATAGTCAGGTTCACTTCTCCATTCATTTGGAACTGTTCAAATAGTAACATCAGTCGACTGAGGTTCATCAGAAGTCGACTCACAGGGTGCCTTTTCTTCAGTGGGTTTTGTAACCACTGTAGTAAGTATTTGACTGTCTTCTTCATCTTTAATTTTCCTTTTCTCGGCCAGGTGATTAGTATCATCAAATACAATATGAATAGACTCTTCAATAGATAAAGTACGTTTGTTATAAATTCTATAAGATCTACTAGTAGGAGAGTAACCAAGAAATATACCTTCATCATTCCAAGGATCAAACTTACCAAGATTTTCCTTCCCATTATTGTGAACAAAACACTTACATCCAAAAGGATGAAAGTAGCTAATATTTGGTTTCTTACCCGTCCATAGCTCATACGGAGTTTTCTTAAGAATTGGTCTAATTAGGCATCTGTTCAAAATATGACAAGCTGTACTTACCGCTTCTGCCCAAAAGTGATGTGGTAGGCTTGTTCTTATGATCATTGTTATTGTCGTATCTTGAAGGGTTCTGTTCTTTCGTTCAACTACACCATTTTGTTGCGGAGATCGAGGTGAGGAGAAATTGTGTGTGTATCCTTGATCATTACAGAATTCTTCAAAAGCTTTATTTTCAAATTCTCCTCCATGATCACTTCTAATGGAAGTGATGTAATATCCTTTCTCACGCTGAATTTTCTCACAAAAAAACTTACAATTCTTTAAAGTATCATCTTTATGAGAAAGAAATATTACCCAAGTAAAACGAGAGAAATCATCTATTATAACAAATGCGTACCTTTTTCCCCAATGCTGGCAGTTCTAGTACGACCGACTAGCTCCATATGAAGTAATTGCAATGGCTTTGATGTAGACACAATATCTTTAGAAATAAAGGAGTTTCTAGTTTGTTTACCTTTTTGACACGAATCGCATAAGTGATCTTTTGTGTAGTTGAGTTTTGGCAATCCTATTACAAGATCATGTCTTGCTAGCTTTTCAATTAATCGCATACTAGCATGCCCAAGCTTCTTGTGCCACATCCACGGATCTTTTCCCATTGATGCCAGGCAAATATGACCTTTAGGATTTTTAACAGAGTCCAGAGTGTACACATTTTTATTTCTTCTTCCAGGAAGAATCTTTGTCCCAAAGGAGTCTTCTATGACACAACCGGATTTACTAAATCTTATCTCAAGATCTGAATCACATAGCTGACTTACACTTAACAAGTTATACTTAAGTCCCTTTACCAACCAAACATTTGAAATGTCACAGGAATTATTAAAAGCAATAGTACCAATACCAATTACCGTTCCAGTTGAATTGTCTCCAAAAGTTACCAATCCTCCATCAAAGTCAGCGACTGATTTGAATAGACTTTTGTCGCCTGTCATATGTCTTGAACACGCACTGTCTAGATACCATTTTCCCTTTTTCTTTTTCTTGTGGTGTTCCTGCAAGACAAATTTTTTATTCTTGTTTAGGTACCCAAGAGTTCTTGGGTCCTTGATGGTTAGTTTCAAAATATTTAATTTTCTTGGGTTTCCATATCCAACCAGGTACAGTTGAAAATCGAAATCTACAGTTATAACAGTTATGGCCGAGTTTTCCACAACAAAAACATGTTTGAAAAGGTTTTCTTTCCACAATATAGGAATCAGTTGAACTATTCATTCCAGATTTCCTTTCAGTTCTTTTAAGAGTTCTAGTTGACTTATTAGTGTTTAAAGAACCAGTTTTCTTTCCTTCAAAATTGCTTGTTATTTGCACAACCTTTTTCCCAGTGAACTTATGTGTATAAGTTGATTGGTTTGACTTGACATGGTTATGGTTGGAAGGTTTCAATACAATATCTAATCTAGATTGTAGATTGTAAATTTCATTTTGAATAGAATTTTTTTCTTTTTCACAAATTTCTAATCTTGATTCCCATTCTTTTTTCTCTCTCTTCAGTTTTCTATATTCATCAAAGACATTATTTAGGTCTATAAGAGTTTGATCTAATAATTCTTGAGTTTCTTCACATTTAGCACAGGAATAAGAACTTACCTTACTGCCTCCTTCGAGAGCCATGAAACACATATTTTCACCTTCTTCAGATTCTTCATCTGAGATCTCATCTTCACTCCAACTGCTGAAGGCTCTTTGTTTCTGATAACCTCTGGTTGGTTTCTTTCTTATCTCAGGACATTCAGATGCAATATGTCCATATTTTCCACATTCATAACATTTTCCGTCATTCTTTTGCTGTCCAGTGGGGGTCTTGCCTTTTCTAAAGTTTGAGCTTCCTTTTCTGTTATTTCTTGATCTTCTCATGGCTTCTATCACATGCCTCGAAATCATATCTACTTCTTCTTCTTTAAAATCATCATCAGATTCTTCAACTTGAGCCTTGAAAGCGACCACTTTCTTCTTTTCGTCCTTCTGGTATCTTTGTATATGATTCTTTTCAAAAGCTATTAGATTTCCTCTTAATTTATCATAGGTGAGCTTATCCAGATTTCCGTCTTCAAGAACAATGGCTTTGGTTTCCCAAGTCTTTGGCAGACTTCTAACAAGCTTTATAACTTGTTGTGAGTTGGTATAGGTTACTCCAAGAGATTTGAGTTCTCCAATAATCTTGCTGAATCTTGTGAACATTGATTCGATGTTCTCATCGTCTTTCATCATGAAGGCTTCATAATCGTGTCTTAGAGCATCAATTTTTGTTTCTCTTACTTTTGATGTTCCTTCATAAGTGACCTTAAATTTATCCCACATTTCTTTGGCAGTATCACAATTTGAAATTTTTGCATACTCTTCTCCACTCACTGCACAGTAGAGCAAGGCTATCGCCCTTGCATTTATTTGCAGTGTCTCTTGTTGTTCTTTATTAATGTCGTGTGACTCTAGATCAATTGTTGAAGTTTCTGCATCTTCTTTGTTTTCAGTGTCCGCTCTGGGAATGGGTTTAGGTCCTTTTTTAATCACGACCCAGGCTTGATAATCAGTTGATTGCACGAATATTTTAAACCTTTCCTTCCAATGGCAATAATGTTCACCATTAAAGTATGGTGGTCTTGTTGTGGAGTGCCCATCTTGCAATATTGCTCCAGGAATTTGATATCCAGCCATTTGATCTTTTCTCAAGTGCGGTTAAGCACTGAAAGTGAGACCTTGCTCTGGTACCAATTGAAAGTGCAAGGGGGGGGGGGGGGGTGAATTGTTAAAAAAATTCGATTTGTTAGTCGACTAGGTTAAACCAGTAGTCGACTGCCTACTCAGTGAATACTAAGGTAAGGTGCAGAAAATAAATGGCACACGTATTTTATACTGGTTCAGATTCAATGTGAATCCTAGTCCAGTCCCCTTGGGTTGCAAGGGTGTTTTCTGCAGCTCTTTTATAAGGTTTGGTACAATGAAAGTTTTGAATGAAGTTCCTACGTCTACACTCAAAACACTCTTATTCGTTTTTATACAAAGCCTCACAAACTATAACTCTCCTTTCTCTCTTATTACACTATGAATCACTCAGACTAACAATGTTTATTTGAAAGTAAAGTAGATCAATGGAGGTAATGAGACAGTTGCATAAAACTTGTGTTTGTGAAGCAGCCCTTTTTATAGTGTTTTAAGCTCTTCACGCAGAGAGATCAACCCAAGGGATTTGATCCTTGGAAATGGAATTAGAGATCCTATTTCCAAGAATAAGACAGAGGTTTTGCTGCTTTCCTTGTGCGTCGAGGCAGCATCAGATTTATTGCATTTCATAAGATATGCCTTTTAATGTTGGAGATGGCTTTTCCTTCTTGAAACGATTTGATGCTGCTGGAATATTGCCTCTTTATTGTGCAGATATCTTTTCCTTTCTTGAAAGATTTTATACTACTGAAGAGTACTGCTGTTTGCACCGTTAGGGCTGGGAAGCCATTTCTCGAGTGAGCCCAGCTCGTTGGGGCTGTTCTGTGGTCTTCCATTTTGTTGGGGCTGTTTTGTGGGCTCACATATATTCCTTGTGTGATTTAATTACTATACCTGCACAAGTAAAATTGTCATCATAAAAACTTGACACTAACACGTTGATGTGGCGCAACACATATGCAGAGTTTTCATTTATCTTTTTTTCTCATAATTTTGGTCTTTTAATCCATTTTAACTTCTATTAGTTAATTAGTCAAAAAAAAAAAAAAAGGGGGACGTGTCCTTTCGGCATATTTTTGTGACGTTTCCATACGCTACCTTTTTAAAACAGCAGCGTCAAAAGTTGTCCCGAGTCTCTCACTTAATTATTACCAACAAAACCCACAGGCTACAGTACCTCTTCCTTATAGCCTTTCTCCGATTAATATCATTGGCACTACTTACTTCAATAATGATCTGTTTCAATATACGTACAGTTCCTTTTCCTTTATGGTTTTACACTGTCATTTCTTTTTGCATTATTGAGATATTAATATAGAGTTTCTTCCCTTTTATTTATTCTTATTATTAATTTACTTTTTGAATTTTAACAGTACTCGTGCATCTATTATTGGGTATGCTTCTGTGCCTTTTAAAATTTTCTCTGTTGTGCATATATGATGTCACTCAACATAGATGATGTCATTCAATTATTGTTTGCCCTCTTTAAATTTTTATAATTATTATAGGAATGATACGGGAAGTTAATCAAAAACAAAAATGACATTTTTCAGAAGAATGACAATTTTTTAGACGAGATTCGATGAGGAAAACTAAGAATTTAACTGGTGTGGAAAGGAAAGTAAGTATTTTTCTATTAATATGTTTTCTCCATTATTTTTAAAGAAATTTTTAAATGTAAAAACAGAAATCTTTATTATCTTTTACCTCAATGTTTTTGCTTTTTAGTCCTTTTATTTGATCCCACTAATTCCCTATAATCAACATTAACTTCCTCATAATTAGCATTGTTGAAGATGATACATACCTTCACATAATTCCCCAAAAAATCATCCAAACTCTTTAATTAAAGAGATAATGTATTCATTTAAAATTCTCTTTAAATCCATCTAATTTCCTTATTCTATTTTACTTTATCATTAATTATTTATATTTTATCTCACTTTCTTTTAATTTCATGAATAAATGATACATAATTGTCGGCAATAGAAAAGTGATGTGACAACCTTAAGACATTTAAAGCAAGCTTATGTGTGACGACCTTGACTTATAATTCAAAAGAAACGTTGGAATCTCCACACATATATGTATTCCTTAGTAGTTTTTTCCCCATTCAATTGATTTGAAAATTGGTGCTTAGGTTTCATTATTCTTTCCTAATTTTATTTTGTTATGCTTATGGGCACGGAGGCCTAGAAGATGAAAGTGAATGAGAAATGGTTGAATGTATTTTGAAGGAGGGTAGATATAAGAAAATAAATGGAAGATTTAAGGAGAATGAAGGAAAGATATATATTGAATGTTGTTGTAGTATTACAGCTTATTTAAAGATAGATTTAATTTTCGTTGTTATATGTTCGTCTCAATTGGAAGTGTTTATCAAACAAAGGTGTAGACAATTTTTTTTGTGCTTATTTCTCTTTTGTGCTCACGTTTTGTGTAGTTCTTTCCTTTCTGTTAATCTAAGGCTTATGCTTATCACCACATCAGTTCAATTTTTCATGCATATTATAATTGTAGGATGCATTTTCTTTATTGAAAAAATTATTTGAGCTAAATGTAGGGATCAATTTCAAAAATTTAATAAGATTTTAATTACCGCGTGAAGCGCGGGTCAATTTACTAGTTAAATATATATTTAAAGGCAAAAACTGATCCAACTCTTGGTACCTTTTCTATTTCTTCTAAACTACATGCACATATTCTTTTTGAAAATCCAATTTATTGTGGCTTTCGGATAATCTCTATAAGATGGAAATAGATAAATACCACATCAGTCACTAAATGGTATCATGAATTATCTTTTACATTTCATTTTGTGTCATGAGCTTTAATATATATATATATTTTACATTTCATTTTGTGTCATGAGCTTTAATATATATATATATATATATATATATATATATATATATATATATATATTTTTTGACAAAAGTATGATCTCCACGGTAATGTTCCACTTGTGCAGCTTAATTCCCTCTTCTTGCAATTCTCTCTTCAACAAACACCGGTATAAGAATGAGAATTGAGATATGAGATCTCTTATATTAATGGATTTTTTGCGATGCAAATACACATTTCAATGAAAGTAGAGCTCATTCAAATGCATTTCACTAACTTCGAGTTTCGTGCATAACTATGTTGGAATATAATTCAAGTTTTTTACTCACCCTAATTTGTCGAAAATACATCTTTAATTATTTATATTTAATACCAAATCATTTATGCATAAAGAAAGTCAAGTAATTTATGATAAGTATACTTAATGTTTTTGTTTGAACTAATACTATTGCTACAATATTCACTGAATTTAGTATATATGAAGTTACAATGATTAGATAGTTAATTTACTGGAACTTTTCACATTAACTTTTTATGGTTTCCTCTTTACTATCCGCAGTTTTAAGTTGCAATTGCAGCTTGTGAATCTCTTTAATAATTTTCCCGAATAGTCAATCTCGGGATCTTGACTTAATTTGTATTTCTCTTTTTTATTATATTGCTTATTGAAATATTTATCAAATGGTGACATTAGTTATTCAATAAAATATTTTCATCTTTTCTTATAACCGCGTGAAGCACGAACAAGTACACTAGTTAATAATAGTATTAGCAAATATGAGAGTATTTTGATGAATGTGTTAATTGCCAAAGATTGATACAGTGTTTAAGTGCTAGTTGTAGCAAGTAATAAATGAAGTTGAATATTCAGATAGATGTAAGAAAAATGACGGTCATAAATGAGCGAAGTCAGTTCCCCCATTTAATGTTGGGGAACCGAGACTTCCTCATTTTATTAAAAAACAAATCGTGCAAAATTAGTTCCATCATAGCAAACACATCCACATATTGCTGTGTCCTTTTTCATCAACTCTGACTTACTAGTTCCCAGAGTGGAAACTTGCATAAATTTGTCGATGCACGCGACGTCTTATTCTGTACTACGATAATCATAGTCACATACGCTTTCCATACGGCTAACTGGAATTCCAGGGCCATACAGTGAAAATGGAAAATTATACTTGGCCTCAAAAGTTTGAATACTAATTTAAGGCCGTTTCAACAACATTGGAGGTCTAAAGTTAAACTTTAAATAGAACCCTAATTTCTTTAAAGGGGAAGATCATCATATATATATTTTTATTTAAAGTTATAGATTTTTTAGATGCGAAGTCATGAATTACTGTTTTATAATCGATTTGTTCTATCAATTTCTTTTCAATTGATACTATAGTTAATTCATTCAATCTCTCTTGAGACATTGTTAATCTTAGATAATATTTTATCAATATTATTTTTAAAAAACTTTTTTCGGTTGAGGCAAAAGTTTGTACATAAAATACATCTTTAAGGAAAAAAATGGGGCCCCAAGCAGAGGCAGACCCAGAATTTTGAGGCAGAGGGGGCACTAATGACCAAATGTCTTAATATTGACATGTTAATTGTTACTGTTAAAGTTTAGCGTGCAACTCTTTGAAAACTTAATAATTATGATAAGGTATTAGTAAAATAGTAAAAGTATAAACTTCAATATTGGAAGAAGGAGAATGTGTTTAGAATGGGGAAAAGATTTGATTTGAGGCTTCTTTTTTTTTTTTTTTTTTTTTTTTTTGTGTGTGTGTGTGTGTGTTGGAGGGAAAGAAGGGGGGGGGGGGGGGGGGGCTGGTTAAGGGAGGACTAAAGATTTAAGAAAGAAAAAAAAAGTTGTGGGCTTATTAATTTATTTGTAGAGAATCTACAAAACAAACTCAACAAAAAAATAGAAACTAAACTGCTATAGCCAGGCTCAAACCTAAGTTTCATTTAAGGACATAAGGGGCTCAACAACCAATTGCATCAAAGTAGTGGATATATCTAAAGGGTCCTTTTAAATATACATATATTTTTTACAGTGTATGCAACATATATATACAATGTTTTTCTGAGGTTAGAGGTGGCATGTGACCCCCCTCCTAATAGGGTGGGTCCGCCTCTGGCCCCAAACGATTGTTTTACTGGCCTTATAATCAAGCCGACCCCGTACTCGTTCTTCATTACTTGTCATTTATCACATCATTAGACTTTAATTTAGGACCATAGAGAGAGAGAAAAAAAATATATGAATTGGAAAATATATATATGAATTGGCTTAAAGGGTGTTCATTATTTCAAGGCATAATACAAAATTAAGCTCTTAAACTTGGCTTCAATTGGCAAGTATGTCTTTCAACTTTGGATCATGTTAGCATTTGTGTTTCCCTGTTTCAATCATCACATCTACTTGTTTGTTTGTTTTTTTTTTTTTTTTAACCCCTCCCTCTAGGAGTTCCCTTCTTTGCTCTCTTGGTGACTCGAACTCGCAACCTTCGAGTTAAAAGTGGAGGGCGCTTACTATCTGAGCAACCCCCTCTTGTCATCACATCTACTTATAACTTTCTGAGTTATGATGAATTGTTGAGAGATTTTTAGCCATGTTTTTCAAGATTGTTGCCTTGATTGTGCCTACCATATTTTGTCTTGCAAACTCTGAAGACCTTGGATTCATTTACAATGGCTTCAATAGAGCAAATTTGAGTCTTGATGGCATAGCACAATTGACATCAAATGGCCTATTACAATTAACAAATACTTCTAGGCTGCAAAAAGGCCATGCTTTTTATCCCACACCAATCAATTTCAAGAACTTACCAAATGATTCAAATTTCTCTTTTTCTACCACTTTTGTCTTAGCTATTGTGCCTTCAGTTTTGGCTGGTCATGGTATGGCTTTTGTAATTGCACCTGTTGGAGGGCTAGCAGAAGCATTTCCAAGCCCATTTCTAGGCCTTTTCAATGATAGCACTACTGGCAAAGACACTAACCACGTTTTCGCAGTGGAGTTTGATACACTCCAGAACAGAGAATTCAATGACATTGATGGGAACCATGTTGGAATTGACATCAACGGATTAATATCCGTTAAATCCAGGCCAGCAGGTTATTATGCCAGCAATAATAGCGTCAAATTCAGTAACATGACTCTTGCTAGTGCCCAACCAATCCAGGCTTGGGTGGACTATGACGGTGTGGCTAAGCAAATTAATGTCACATTGGCTCCAGTAAATGTGGCAAAACCAAATTCACCTCTTTTGTCATCATTCTATGATCTTTCACCAATCTTGAATAAAACCATGTCTATTGGCTTTTCTGGATCCACTGGTGTAGTTGTTTCAACACACTATGTTCTTGGATGGAGCTTTAAAATGAATGGAATAGCTCAAGGGCTTGATCTTGCTAGGCTTCCTAAGCTTCCTCGAGTTGGACCGAAGAAACAATCTAAACTTTTGTTGATTGCTTTGCCAGTGATATCGGCAGTTGTAGTAGTAATAGTCTTCTCTGTGTTGATTTACTATGTAGGAAGGAAGAGGAAGTTTGCGGAATTGCTTGAAGATTGGGAGCTTGAATATGGCCCTCATCGGTTCAAGTTCAAAGATCTTTATATTGCCACCAAAGGATTTTCCAACAAAGAGTTGTTAGGTTGTGGGGGTTTTGGAAGAGTCTATAGAGGAGTATTACCAACTTCTGCAATTGAGATAGCTGTCAAGAGGGTCTCTCATGAATCAAAACAAGGATTGAGGGAATTTGTAGCAGAAATTGTTAGTATTGGTCGGTTACGCCACAGGAATTTAGTACCACTTTTGGGCTATTGCAGGCGCAAAGGCGAGTTGCTTTTGGTTTACGAATGCATGCCTAATGGAAGTCTTGATAAGTTCCTATATGACAAACCAAGATGTGCCCTCAATTGGAACCACAGATTTCGAGTCATCAAAGGCGGAGCGTCAGCACTAGTCTATCTACATGAAGAATGGGAACAAGTGGTAATTCACAGAGATGTTAAGGCTAGTAATGTGTTGTTAGACAGTGAATTGAATGCTAAGTTAGGAGATTTTGGCCTAGCAAGATTGTATGATCACGGGAGTGATCCGCTCACTACACATGTAGTTGGAACGGTAGGTTACCTTGCCCCTGAGCAAACAAGAACTGGCAAAGCCACAACCACAAGTGATGTATATGCTTTTGGTGCATTTTTGCTTGAGGTGGCTTGTGGGAGAAGGCCAATAGATCCACGAGCATCGGACGAGGACATCGTGTTAGTCGATTATGTATTTTCATGTTGGAGTAGAGGTGATATTCTTGAAGCTATAGATCAAAATTTGGGAAATGAATATGTTAGAGAGGAAGTTGAGTTGGTACTAAAACTTGGACTAGTTTGCTCTCAGGCAGAACCAACTACTAGGCCAAGTATGAGGCAAGTGTTGATGTACTTGGAAGATGCTTTGCCTTTGCCAGAATTATCACTGATACAAACTTCAAACACTTGCTTAAGCTTTGCAGGCTTTGATCATTTTGCGATGTCACATCCATCTTCTTCTGACAAGCCATGGTCTTCTTCTGTTGCAGAATCCATTCTCTCCGGTGGTCGATGACTTTGCATATTATATATTTTTATCTATTCATAGTAAAAGAAAAAGAAGCTTGTTATATTAGCCATGTTCAACTAAGGTTGTAGACTTATTTCATTCAGTCATCTTGGAATGATTACTTTCACTTCTTTGATCCGTTAAGCTTATGCACCAGTTATGTTTCTTGAATAGTAAAAAAGATTCAACTAACTAATTACTAGTATAAAATGGGAATAACTAACAAACTATTAACTAGGATTTATTCAAAAATATTATTGCAGTAAAATAAAGTTACTGCAGTCTAAAAGTATAATCATATCATGTTCGGTACCGTGAATTTTTTTTCAATTTTCCCATGTTGACGAGTAGGAATTACAAGTTCAACAAGTGCTATTCCAACGCTGACTGTCTTCTCTCCTCCGTAACCCAACAACCCACCCCTACCCTTGACTCCCTTCTCTCCCGTGGTTAATTACGTGGCGAATATTTAATAGTTTCCTCTTATTGTAGTAAAAATTAAAGTAAATACTTGTTACATTAGCTATATATGTTCAACTTAAGGTTGTAGACTTGGTTATTCAGTCATCTTGGAAACTTCACTTCTTTGATCCCTTAAGCTTATGCACCAGTTTTGTTTGTTGAAGAGGAAAGAAGACTGAGAATAGGAAAGTCCTAGTGTTCTCTTTATGAAAATTAGATTTTCCTTATTCACTACTTTGAAAATTACAACAAAAGAAGTTTCTGATATTCTTTCGAAATATTCAAGTTCCCATTTGTAAAATTTTCCAGGACTTTTTAGCTTAAAGTGGGCAGAAATTGGCAAGAAGTTTCCAAATTGATTGGCATGCTGAAAACTATTATGCCCATTTTAATATGCTTCTCTTTGTTGTCCAATTTATTATAGTACGAGTTTTGCTTTGTTAGCTTCCGCATGACCTCTATTTTTGATCCAACAGGCTTTACTATTATGCCCATTTTAATATGCTTCTCTTTGTTGTCCAATTTATTATAGTACGAGTTTTGCTTTGTTAGCCTCCGCATGACCTATATTTTGATCCAACAGGCTTTACTAGTGGACCCCTCCCCCAACTGATAAAATAAAAAGAAAAACGAGAAAGTCCAATTTAGAAAGTCTTCCATGCTTTGTGACTACTTGTCAAGTAGGAAGTCTTCGATGACACGTAAGTTGTGTGAACTGTGAAGTACTTCTAGAAATGAAGTCTTCGATGACTTGCTCAGCTTGTAACTGTATGTGCTGGAAAGTAAATTAAATTTATTCTGCCAAATTATTATTATTACTAGTTTTCAAATCCCATACTAATATACAATCATTTTATAAATATTACAATAAGAGTTTGTCTTGTCTTTAAGAAAATATAGTCTCTTCTTTCAGCATATATATCAAGAAGTTGTTGTCGTCAAATAAAAGTAGATATTCATATAATTTTACAATAATTAGATCAAACTATATCTTTCTAAGAATGACTAGTAGATTATTATCAATTTTTCGGTTTACACTTGCAAAGAAATAATAGGTAACTGCAATAGAGATACTTAAATTTTTTAAATTTATATATGTAAATGATTGTTGCCCGGATATGTGCCATTTATCTGACTCAAAATATGAGTCTTGTCATCTACAAATTATGAGGAAGACTATTAGTTAATCTGTACAAATAATAAACCGTAACACTTAACAATGCTAGGTTGAAAAGATTATTTGACTGAAAGAAAATTTAAGAAATGGTAGAAAAAATCTATCGAATAAGCCTCACAACAACAGATTTACAATTTATCAATAGTACCTACCTGCCGCCAAATAGGAGGAGCAAAACCTAAAAGAACACTCCTTTTTATGGCAGAAATAAGGGATAATATTTGACACAAAGAAGGTATTCTAGAAGTGAAGTGAAATGAAATGTCAATATATTATGCATTTTATAAAGAATACACAGATTATGAAAAGATTGTGAAACAATGACTTTAGTACTCCCTTCGTTCACTTTTATTTGTCTACTTTGGACTTTTCATGCTATTTAACAAATAATAAATGAAGTGTATAATTTACTAATGTACCCATATTAATTGATGCATATTTTTATTGGATTTCAAAAATGATTTGAAGTGGGTAATCAATACTATGGGTAAAACAGGAAAAAAATAAATTATCTTATCTTGATATGTTAAAAGTAACAAGTAAAAGTAAAAATCTATTTTTGGAATACTGGACAAGTAAAAGTAAACAGAGGGAGTAGCTAGTTGAAGCTCAAAGGAGCAATCCGACCAAAAACGCGGAATTCAGTTAATTGGAATTGGGTGTAATTACACAGTTTGGCCTGTTTGTTTGACCAGGTAATTACACAGTTAGGTGAAAATTGGATGTAATTGAGAGGGTGTAATTACACTCTCCAATTCTCAAGGGGGGGCTGAGAATTGGGTGTAATTCTACCCTGTAATTATAGGGTTACTTTTTAGTCTATTTTTTTAATTTTATTTTAATTTCTTTTCCTTTTTAATTTATTTTTTATTTCTATTATTTAATTTATTTTTTATTTTATTTTAATTTCTTTTCTTTTCTAATTTATTTTTTATTTCTATTATTTAATTTATGTTTTATTTTTACTTTTTCATTATTTGTATTTTTAAAATATATTTTTCTTTTTATAGAATTTATATTTCATTTCCTTTCTTCTCATTCCCAGCCTTTACTTCTTGTGGTTTCATGTAATTGCTCATATTTATTTTTTAGTTTTTGTTTTATTCATTAACCGTGTTAATATTCTAATTTTTTAAACTACATCTCTGAATATTAGAAAGAATGAGTCATTAACAAATTTGGCATATAATAAGTGACCTTATTAAAGTAGAATTTCGTTGTGAATGAGGTTATAGACTTATATTTTCCCTTTCTTTTGAATTATAGGAATATTTACTTATGTTACATTGAAACTTACTTATGTAACGTTGCAATTTGACATAAGAGTATTATCTTAAAAAAAAAAATCTTTTGAATTTTGAATTAGGTTATATTTTCAATTTTAACAATATTTGCTTTAGAACTATTGGCTTGTTATTTTCACATTGTATGTTGTTTATTTTTCACTTACAGTTGATAGAATTATTGTCAAACATTTGAACAGTGTTATGACATTATATTTATAAATATTCTTTTTTTTTGTCAAACATCCAATCCCATGATGTTCTCACAAAAAAGGTACGCTTTTAAGTTTTATAATCAATTAAAATTAAAATATTATTAATTTTGAAATTATATATCAATTATTTTTTACAATATTAGTTACAAATATATGATTATTAATTAACATATTTTCAATAAATAATGTATTATTAAATAACTAATTTAATATCATTTATAAAGACACATATTTTTTTAAATATTAATTTTAAATTTTTTATAATTAAATTTTATTTTTAAATTAAACTAACTGTGTAATTACACTTGTGCAACCAAACAGCACGCTTGTAATTACACTGTAATTACATTATGACAAACAAACATGTCGTAGTAATTACAATGCTGTGTAATTACTAGGATAGTAATTACACCAATTTCAATTACCAGGTGGCTTTCCAAACAGGCTCTTACAAAAAATGATAATAGACCTTTAATTAGGATTTGATTTAATGCAGTCAAAAAATCATTATTGCTCCTGAACGTGTATTCAACTTTCATGTAATTGAAATATTACTACTTAATATTTAACTTAATATTTAATGAATTTAATTTGATATTTTATTATATTTTGATTTACAATAGGGGTAGAGTTGTAATTTAACTTTGAAGGTAGGACTTTCAACTTTTAGTATATTATGATGATGATGATGATGATGATTATGATTCTTTAATCAAGAAAATTGGTATAGCCTCAGCCGATGTTAACTATGTTTAAGCTAAAGTCTTACGGGACATAAATAATACTCACTCATCACAATTTATGTGATATAATTTGACGAAACACAGAGTTTAAAATAGAAATGAAGATTTTTGAGACTTGTGGTCTAAAACAAGTTAAATATATTTGTGTGGCGAGAAAAGGACCGAAATCATACATTATGTTTGGGTTTGGATCAAAATCATACATATTCTTTCACATGGAGCACTAATAGTACATTATGTTTGCATAAGTGGTGCACTTTTAGTCAAACTCCCAAATATTTTTTTAGAAATTTAACGGAAAAGAACAAAAATGCCCCTGAACTTTTAGAAAAGGTATAAAAATACCCTTTATTCATCTATTTTGCTAAAACTACCCCTCAATTCAACTTTTTGGCTCATTTATTCCCCCTGACTAACAGACAACACTAATTTTTTTTTAAAAAAATAAATAAATTGCACATGACATTTTATTACTGAAAAATTGATTTATTCTTTTAAAAAGAAATCTGAAAAATCGTTATTTGTAGAATAAGGAAAAATAATTTTTCAACACCCGTTTCTTTAAAAAACAAATGTAGTAAGCCTTTTATATATATATAAAAAAAAACAGAATTGGATTTTCATTAAAACATGCGGAATTTTTTTAAATTTGGAAAACTTTTTTTTAACGAGTAAAACCTTGACTAACGGACAACACTAATTTTTTTCTTTTCAAAATGTGAAAAATTGGATTTTTATAAAAATCTGAAAAAAATAATTTTTTTTATGGAAAAACTGTGTTTAAAAAAAAACCAGAAAACTATCTTTTTTTAAATCTAGAAGAAAATTATGGAGTATTAGTTTTGCACATTTTACTTAAAAAAACAATCAGTTTTTCAGATTTAAAAATTGAATTTTCTAAAAATAAAAATGGGGTTTCCATCCGTTAAAAAAAAGTTTTCCAAATTTAAAAAAATTTCACATGTTTTAATGAAAATCCAATTCTGTTTTTTTTTTTGTTTTTTATATATATAAAAGGCTTACTACATATGTTTTTTAAAGAAATGGATGTTGAAAAATTATTTTTCCTTATTCTATAAATAACGATTTTTCAGATTTCTTTTTAAAAGAATAAATCAATTTTTCAGTAATAAAATGTCATGTGCAATTTATTTTTATTTTTTAAAAAAAAAATTAGTGTTGTCCGTTAGTCAAGGGGAATAAATGAGCCAAAAAATTGAATTGGGGGTAGTTTTAGCAAAATAGATGAATAAAGGGTATTTTTATACCTTTTCTAAAAGTTCAGGGACATTTTTGTTCTTTTCCGTTAAATTTCTAAAAAAATATTTGGGAGTTTGACTAAAAGTGCACCACTTATGCAAACATAATGTACTATTAGTGCTCCATGTGAAAGAATATGTATGATTTTGATCCAAATCCAAACATAATGTATGATTTTGGTCCTTTTCTCTTTGTGTGGCTGTAAATTATTTCATTAAGGGTAAAAAAAAAAAATTAAGTTAAATAATTTTTAGATATAAAAATATATTATTCTTTTTGAAACAAGTTAAAAAAAACAAAAAAAAGGTTATCACGTAAAATGGGATAAGAAGGAGTAGACGAGGACTTAGAGCCTGTTTGGATGGGCTTATGCCTATAAGCTACAAACAGTTTATAAGCTAAAAAAAATAAGTTATGGTAGTCTAACTTATTTTTTTTTGGCTTATAAGCTGTTTTCAGCTTATAAGCCGCTTTAGATAAGCTAAGTCAAATGAGCCCAATTATTTTTTTAAGCTTAATTTAAGTACAAAATAACTTTAAGCTGACCAGCCAAACACTAAAAAAAACTTAAAACAGCTTATAAGCAACTTATAAGTCAATCCAAACTAGCTCTTATTAAGTGGTGTGGCAGCAATTGAGCTATCAATTAAGTGGGCCACAACTGTAGATAAGTTGCTAGAAACACGTTATTCTATTGACCAGTTCAAACTAAGTGAGAATTACGTCCTGGAATGCTTTAAAAGTACGAGTTCAACTGAGTCTAACAACTTTAGCTGAAATCCTACATATTCAACATAAATTTATTAAACATGTATAATTATTATGTTTTGAATCCAATAATTCAAATGATCAATGGATATACTGACATCCCGAATCCATAATTATCAATCTTCAATCTGGCCCCTCACGATAGGTAAAAAGAATGAGTTAATTGTCAAAAACATCCTTAAACAATTACCTTTTTGCGTTTTTCATAACTTATCTATTCATTGTTTCATTTACCTACCTAAGCTATCACTTTTTTTGTATTAATAAAATATACCTCGATGCTGAGTTGGCCTCCATGCGCCTGTTGTAACACCTTGATGCTAAGTTGGCCTTCACGCACCTATTGTCGGTTGATTTTAAATACTTAGCCAACTGAGCATCGAGGTATGTTTTATTAATACAAAAAAAGTGATAGCTTAGGTAGGTAAAGAAAATTTGCAAAAAAATGATCGTTTACGTGTATTTTTGACCATTTAACTCTAAAAGAATTTAAAAAGCAGTCCTGTGTACGCTGCTAGAGACCAAAATGTTTTTGTTGACCCATCCCAATTAAATACTATAGGAATCTTGAGTTCTTTGTTGCTCGAGCACTTCTATATAAGCTTGCTTGAAATCTCTTTGCATTACAGCAACTCCAATATGAAGCACATTTTAGCTTTCTTTTGCTTTTCATGGCTTCTTTTTCTATTGGTTACCCCAAGCTTGGGGCAGCCGTTCAAGGCAGTAAATCTTGGTGCTTGGCTTGTGTCTGAGGGCTGGATGACACCTTGGCTCTTTGATAACATTGTTAACAAAGATCTTCTGGTAAAACATATTATATACTCTCTATTTCAATTTATTTGTCTTACTTCTTTTTTACTCTGTTTCAAAAAGAATGTTATTTTCTATATTTAGTATTAAAGGTTTACACGCAAGAGCCTATATGACACATTTAAGACTACAAGGTCAAGGGTTATTTTTGATATATTGCACACGTCTTTAGTTTAATACCACAAGATTTAAAAATCTTAAATTCCGTGCCGAGTCAAACTAGACAAACAAATTGAAAAGGAGAGAGTATGGTAAATAGAAAATTAAAGGTTGCAATCTTTTATTTTCCATACTTGTACTAATATATATTTTGGTTCTTCATTGTACTACTCTAGGATGGAACTCAAATCCAACTGAAGTCGACGATGCTGAGTCAATATGTTGCTGCAGAGAATGGTGGGGGTACAAATTTGCTTGCAAACCGCGACAACCCATCTGGTTGGGAAATTTTTACTGTTAAGTTCCTACTCTTTGCCTTTCAATTCATTACACTGAGTACTCTTCATTGTGTTTATTAATTATTTCTTTCAAAAAACTAACTTTGATTTCGTCCTGGTTTTATTGAAGTTATAGAGAGTGAATGACACTTTCTTCAACCTGAAAGTTTTTAACAAACAGTTCGTTGGGAAGTCTAACCAAGGAAGTAATGCAGTTGCAGTAGCAACAACCCCTGGTGATACTGAAACCTTTCCAATTATAAGAAATGGCGATGATCCATCTAAAGTTCTCCTTAAAGCTTCCAGTGACCAATTTCTACAGGTCTTTCCTCTATTAATCTTTACATGCATCTGTGACTTTAACAGAATATTCACTATTAAAAACAGCTACATGCTGAAATATAATAACTAGAATATTAAGGCAAGAAACAAAGAAAAAGGCGATGCATTCACCAATAGATGGACAATAACCATGCCTTTAGCATTAAGTAAATAGATTGATAAATAGATTGACAACCAATTTTCTGTAAAGGAAATTGAACAACACGTTGTTTGAAATTTTGAAGGCAAAATCAGGATCTTCGGTGACAATAGATTATCAAGGCAGTACTGACTGGTCGGACCAAAATCCTTACATATTTAAGATGAGCATTGTTTCTTCCTTAAGTGGAGAATACCAATTAACAAATGGATATGGCCCAGATAAAGCTCCCCAAGTTATTCAGGTAAGTAATCACGTGAAACATTCTTGGCTTAGGCCCTAATATATGAAATTCATGTATGATTTTTTTCCCCTTTTTGCAAATTTGTGCAGAACCATTGGAACACTTATATTAAGGAAGACGATTTTATATTCATGTCCCAAAATGGGATTAATGCGGTTAGAATTCCAGTAGGATGGTGGATCAAATATGATCAGACACCACCAAAACCATTTGTTGGAGGTTCACTTCAAGCTTTAGATAATGATTTTAATTGGGCTGAGTAAGTTTCTATACTTTATAGCTAAGACGTTTTTTTAAGGTACTGAATATGTAAAGGTCTAAATTTTTCAAAACCTTTCTTGCAGAAAACACAATATAAAGGTTATAATAGACCTTCATGCAGTTCTAGGATCACAAAATGGGAACGACCATAGTGCAACTAGAGATGGATCTGCAGAGTGGGGAGATTCCAAAATTGGGGAAACAGTTGAAGTCATAGACTTCTTAACGAAAAGGTTATTAAAAAATCATCAATCCATTTTGGGAAAATTTTAAAATCAAAAGTCATTAGCTACATAGCTTTTGTCAATTGACAAATAAAATTTCAGGTATGCTAATAGGCCAGGTCTTGTAGCAATAGAACTGATGAACGAGCCTCATGCACAATATGTTCCTTTGAATACCCTAATCAAGTACTACCAAGCTGGTTATGACGCAGTGAGGAAGTATAATAGTACTGCCTATGTGATCTTATCGAATAGATTGGGTAATGCAAAGAACACAGAGCTCCTTTCGTTTGCTCATGGTCTTCCTCGCTCGGTTATAGACGTCCATTACTACAATCTCTACTCAGACGAATTTAACGTACAACAGAACATCGACTACATATACAACCAACGGGCATCAACACTCGGAGAAATTACTCAATCTAATGGCCCCTTAACCTTTGTAGGTGAGTCCAAAATTTTAGTTCAAGAATTTTCAATGCTAATACTATTACGTCGGCTTGTTTTCCTTATAATGTGTAGAATGAATTGCAGGAGAATGGGTTAACGAGTTTGCGAATGGGATTAAATCAAACCAAGATTATCAGAACTTTGGCAAAGTACAGTTAGATGTGTATGGAAGATCAACCTTTGGATGGGCATATTGGTCATACAAGTGTCAATATGATCATTGGAGTCTAAGGAATATGATTGAGAAGGGAATCATAAACCTCAAATGAAGAAAGCTAAGTCTTGCTTGGTCCTTTAGGACTATATATGCTAAACTAGTCCTTGGACAAGTGCATTGCACGTGTATCCTGCTAATTAGTAGATCATGTTATAATTTGTAGTTGTCCACATTAAAAGTCTTTCACCTTTTATCTTTTGATTAAAACTGGTATAACCTTTTCTCTTTTTTATTAAAACTCACGTTTTTGTTTACCAATATGTGCTGTTTTAATTCATATTGTTGAAATTATAATAAAATTCAATTCAACAAAGAGATGTTTGAACAATTTCGATTTTCCCGTTCTTCTAATATAGTATTAGATATTCAACTTGTTGATTTCCTTATTTTTTATACGTAAACAACATTGTCTACAATTTGTTTATGAATGTTGACTACATGGTTGTAAATACTTCACGTTTCCGCCTTGTCTTTAAGAAGTTATAGACTCCTTTTACAATTTTATATGTATCAAGAAGCTGCCATTGAATAAAAGTATTTGTAAAAGTTGTACAAAAATTCAAATACTAACATATATCCTCCTTAGAATGTTTAGTCGATTGTTGTCAAGTAATAGCTCAAAAAAGATATACAATTTTAGCAATGGTTGAAAAATGGCCCGTGCAACAAAATTGCTTAAAGGACATCTCAAAACGCACTCTTGAACTTAGATCTACACCTCATTCCCCACACCTGTTAACATAGGCCCCAAATTGTCAACTGATGATCCAGGCCCAAGTTTAAATAATCTGGATACAAGTCCACATTATGTATGATTGTATTTTGCTGTTTAGTCCTTGTATTTCGTTATGTTTTGAACCATATAAATAGTTAAGTGAAGGTTCTAGTTGTAATAACAGAAATCAGTCTTATCTTCATCATCATCATCATCATCATCATCATCATCATCATCATCATCATCTTCTTCTTCTTCTTCTTCTTCTCCTCCTCCTCCTTCTCTTCTTCTTCTTCTTCTTCTTCTTCTTCTTCTTCTTCTTCTTCTTCTTCTTCTTCTTCTTCTTCTTCTTCTTCTTCTTCTCCCTCTTCTCCCTCTTCTCCTCCTTCTTCTCTCTCTTCGCCTCCCCCTTCTCCTTCTTCTCCTCCTTTTCCTTCTCTACCTCCTTCTTCTCCTTCTGCACCTCCTTCTCCTCCATCTTATCTTCCTTTTCGTTCTTCTCCGTCTTCTGCTTCTTCTCCTCCTTATGCTTCTCCTTCTCCTTCTTCTCCTTCTCATTCTCCTCCTTCTTCTCCTTCTTCTCCTTCTTTTGCTTCTTCTCCTCCTTCTTTTGCTTCTTCTCCTCCTTATGCTTTTCCTTCTTCTTCTCCTTCTCATTCTCCTCCTTCTTCTCCTTCTCTTTCTTCTCATTCTCCTTCTCTTTCTTCTCCTTCTCCTTCTTCTTTTGCTTCTCCTCCTTCTTCTACTTCTTCTCCTTCTTCTGCTCCTTCTTTTGCTCCTTCTTCTCCTCCTCCTCCTTCCATTCCTCCTTCTCTTTCTTCTTTTTATCCTTTTCCTTCTCCATCTCCTTCTCCACCTCCTCCTCCTCCCCCTACTCCTCATTCTCTTTCTCCTTCTCCTCCTCCTTCTCCTCCTTATTCTTCTCCTCCTTCTCCTTCTGCTTCTCTTTCTCCTTCTTCACCCTCTTCACCCTCTTCTTCTTCTTCTTCTTCTTCTTCTTCTTCTTCTTCTTCTTCTTCTTCTCCTCCTCCTCTCCCTTCTTTTCCTTCTCTTCTTTTCCTTTTTCTCTTTCTCCTCCTCCTTCTCCTCCTCCTTTTTCTCCTCCTTCTCCTCCTCCTTCTCCTTCTGCTTCTCTTTCTCCTTCTCCACCCTCTTCACCCTCTTCTTCTTCTTCTTCTTCTTCTTCTTCTTCTTCTTCTTCTTCTTCTTCTTCTTCTTCTTCTTCTCTTCCTTTTTTTCCTTCTCCTTCTTTACCTCCTTCTTTTCTCCTCCTCCTTCTACTCCTCCTCCTCCTCCTTCTCCTTCTCCTTCTCCCCTTCTCCTTCTCCTCCTCCTCCTCCTCCTTCTCCTCCTCCTCCTCATTCTCCTCCTTCTTGTCACGACCCAACCCCGTAGGCCGTGACTAGTGCCCGAGTTGGACACTCATATTTCCTGTTAACTGTAATCATTTATAACTAGCATGTCATGAACTTATTTGTATAAAAAGGTAGGGTGTTGTTTTAAAGTTGTCAAAATTTTATATGTCGTAGGCACCTGTCTCCTGAGGAGTTACAAATTTTAAACAACAACATATATATTTCTACGCAAGCCGACAAGGCTGCCATTACGAATGGGTACGCCCCAAACATAAGCCATAATATAGACACAACTGAACAACATTGATACACAACTCACACATATGTCTACAGACCTCTAAGAATAACAACAGTATCATATGACGGGACAGGGCCCCGCCGTACCCCTGAATAGCCACATATATACCACAGGAGAATCTGTACCAAAAACCTAGGCTCCAGGACAAGGGAGCACTCAAAGATAGCTGGATAGGACTCCTAAGCTGGCGGGTTACCAACATAAGCATCTGTACCTGCGGGTATGAACGCAGCCCCCCGAAGAAAGGGGTCAGTACAGAATATGTACTGAGCATGTAAAGCATGAAATGTAGTAATAGACTCATAAGGAGACAAAGTATGTAGGACCCAATGCAACAATCAGAAATTCAGAAAACTTGCCTTTGGACATATTTCATCTGTACAAATCTCATATCAATATCGTTATAGAGTTTTGTAATCAAAGCTGCATAATCATTCTGTATATAACATATATAACGTGTCCCGGCCCTTTAATAAGGGACTCGGTGATTAAAATCATACCATCATAAACATAAACATAGACGTGTCCCGGCCCTTTAATAAGGGACTCGGTAATAGGGAATATGCCCTCCTGGCCACCATCTCCATATCATCATGTCATCATATCATCACATCATCATATCATCATATATATATAACGTGTCCAAGCCCTCTAGTGAGGGACTCGGTGATTAATATAGTAAATATGCGCACGAGAACGTGTCCTGGCGCGGGACTCAGTGAAGGATATAGCGGTAAGCACGAGCAGAATAAATAGCAACCACATATATGCAATTCATCTTTTGAGACTCAATGGAAAAGCACTAACCAGCTCTAAAGTGTCAAAATAATATTCATATTCAGTTCTTTTTAAGTCTCATAACAAACTATAACAAGAAACGTTTCAGATTTCGTGTACATGTATCAACTTAACATGGTGTAGCTTTTGAAAGTCAAGTATGCCTCTATTTGTGCAATTCTTTAAGAGTAGGAACTTCTATACATCATTCATTAGTCAATCATATAGTAGGCTTGTGACAATAGCATTAAGGAAATAAAGAATCATAAGTCATGCATGGAACTAGAGAGTAGAATTTACCCCAAGGTTCACATCGTTTCATACTTACGTCTAGGACATGCCAAAAGAAAGAAGGAATAGGCTTTACATACCTTTAGCGTTTAGTCGTATTATAACTTGTACTTGCTGCCCAAAAACACTTATGCTATATCAAGATATCAAGAGCTACGATTAGTCTACGAGGGAATTCAATACGTATTTTAACGTTAATAATCCCTTTCTAACATTTAAACGATGTTTCGTTCGCATTCAAACCAACTAGTGCTACAAGCTAACATTGCTAGTCATACTTTCAAGTACCAATCCGAACTTGTTTAAACATGACTTAAGGGAACTTTGGACAGTCCTTACATCATTCAAAACAGTCCCATCTCATGGCCAAACAACACACACAATATTACCATTCTCATTTAGCAATTTTCCAGCTTTAACTTACAACGACAACAACACATTTAACAACATTACCTTTACAATTCTTGGAATTGTTTTAGCATCATTTTCATTCTTACAACAGCCCACAAACCATTTCAATTTCCACTTGAATCATTAAACTTCACTTTCACTATACGTTCGTAACAACATTCAACATTCAAAACGCACAAATTTACTCCTATCATCAAAACAGTCCCAAATACAACATAAAAGATGCCCGAAATTCTAACGAACACCTACAATACACCAAGCAGCCCACATACTCTTCTCATACATTATT